>NC_135000.1:0-640357 GCF_051020985.1 Nomia melanderi
AAACTAATAAAACGATATAAAACTATATAAAACTATGTAAAACTATATAAAACTATATAAAACTATATAAAACTATATGAAAATATATAAAACTATATAAAAATATATAAAACTATATAAAAATACATAAAACGATATAAAACTATATAAAACTATATAAAACTATATAAAACTATATAAAACTATAAAATAATATATTATACTATATAACACTATATAAAACTATATGAAACTATGTAAAACTATATAAAACTATATAAAACTATATAATGCTATATAATACTATATAAAACCATATAAAGCTATATAAAATTATATAAAAGTATATAAAACTATATAAAACTATATAAAACTATTTGCAACTAATAAAACCATATAAAACTAATAAAACTAATAAAACTATATAAAACTATATAAAACTATATAAAACTAATAAAAATATATAAAACCACATAATACTATATAAAACTATATAAAACTATATAAATCTATATAAATCTATATAAAACTATATAAAACTATATAAAACTATATAAAACTATGTAAAACTATATAAAACTATATAAAACGATATAAAACTGCAAAAAACTATATAAAACTAGTAAAACTATAAAAAACTATATAAAACTATTAAAACAAATTGAACTATATAAAGATATATAAAACTATATAGAACTAATAAAACTATATAGAACGATATAAAACTATAAAAAACTATATAAAACTATATAAATATATATAAAACTATATAAAACTAATAAAACTATTTAAAACTACATAAAACTATACACAAGTATATAAAACTATATACAAGTATATAAAAATATATAAAACTATATAAAACTATATAAAACTAATAAAACTACATAAAACTATATAAAACTATACAAAACTATATAAAACTATATAAAACTATATAGTACTATATAATACTATATAAAACTATATAAAACTATGTAAAACTATATAAATCTGTATAAATCTATATAAAACTAATAAATATATGTAAAACGATATAAAGCTAATAAAACTATGTAAAACTATGTAAAACTATGTAAAACTGTATAAAACTAATAAAACTATATAAAACTATATAAAACTATACAAAACGATATAAAACTATATAAAACTAATTAAGCTATATAAAGCTATATAAAACTATATAAAACTATATAAAACTATATAACTATATAAAACTAATAAAACTATATAAAAATATACAAAACTATATGAAACTATATAAAACTATATAAAACTATATAAAACTATATAAAACTATATAAAACTATATGAAACAATATAAAACTATATAAAACTATATATAAAACTATATAAAACTATATAAAAATATACAAAACTACATAAAACTATATAAGACGATATAAAATTCTATTAAAACTATATCAAATTATATAAAACTACATAAAACTATAGAAAACTATACAAAACTATACAAAACTATATAAAACTATATGAAACTATGTAGAACTATATACAACTATATAAAACTATATAATTCGATATAAAGCTATATAAAACTAATAAAGCTATATAAAGCTTTATAAAACTAATAAAACTATATAAACCTATATAAAACGATATAAAACTATATAAAACTATATCGAACTATATAAAACTATATAAATCTATATTAAAGTACTAAAACTATATAAAACTATATAAAACTATATAATACTATATAAAACTAATAAAACTATATGAAACTAATAAAACTATATGAAAATATATAAAACTATATAAATCCACATAAAACTATATAAAACTGTACAAATCTGTATAAATCTGTATAAATCTGTATTAAACTATATAAAACTAATGAAACTATGTAAAACGATATGAAACTATAAAAAACTGTATAAAACTAATAAAACTATATAAAACTATAGAATACTATATAAAACTATATATAAGTATATAAAACTATATAAAACTATATAAAAGTATAGAATACTATATAAAACTATATATAAGTATATAAAACTATATAAAAACTATATAAAACAATATAAAACTATATAAAACTATAAAAAACTATATAAAACAGATTGAACTATATAAAACTATATAAAACTATAAAAAACTAATAAAACTATATAAAACGATATAAAACTACATAAAACTATATAAAACTATATAAAACTATTAAAACTATGTAAAACTATGTAAAACTATATAAAACTAATCAAACTATATAAAACTATATAAAACTATATAAAACTATATAAAACTATATAAAACTATATAAAACTATATAAAAGTATATAAAACTATATGAAACTATATAAAACTATATAAAACTATAAAAAACAATATAAAACTAATAAAACTATATAAAACTACGAAAAACTACATAAAGTTATATAAAACTATATAAAGCTAATAAAACTATGTAAATCGATATAAAATTATATAAAACTAATAAAACTATATAAAACTACGTAAAACTATATAATAATATATAAAACTATATAAAACTATATAAAACTATATAAAACTATATAAAACTATCTAAAACAATATAAATCTGTGTAAAACTACCTAAAACTAATAAAACTATATAAAGCTATATAAAACTATATAAAACTATATAACACAATCTAAAACTATATGAAACTATATAAAAATATATATAAAACTATACAAAACTATATAAAACTATATAAAAACTACGTAAAACTAATGAAACTATATTAAACTAAATAAAACAATGTAAAACTATATAAATCTATATAAAACTATGTAAAACTATATGAAACTATAGACAACTAATTAAAATATATAAATTAAATATAAAACTGTATAGAACTAATAAAACTATATAAAACTATATAAAACTACATAAAACTAATAAAACTATATGAAACTATATAAATCTAATTAAACTATATAAAACTATCCAAAACTATATAAATCTATATAAAACTACATAAAAGTAATAAAACTATATAAAACTATAAAAAACTATATAAAACCAATTAAACTATGTAAAACAATAGAAAACTATATAAAACTATATAAAACTATACAAAACGATAAAAACTACATAAAACTAATTAAATTATATATAACTAATAAAACTATATAAAACTACGTAAAACTATATAATACTATATGAAACTATAGAAAACTATACAAAACTATATAAAACTATATGAAACTATGTAAAACTATATACAACTATATAAAACTATATAAAACTATATAAAACTATATAAAACTATATAAAACTATACGAAACTATATAATACCATATAAAACTATATGAAACTAATTAAACTATATAAAACTATAAAAACTATATAAAACTATATAAAACTATATAAAACTATATAAAACTATATAAAAGTATATACAACTATATAAAACTATTTAAAACTATATAAAACTATATAAAACTGTATAATAATATATTATACTATATAAAACTATATAAAACTATATGAAACTATGTAAAACTATATAAAACTATATAAAACTAATAAAACGATATAAAACTATATAAAACTATGTAAAACTATATAAAACTATATAAAACTATATAAAACTATATGAGATATATATAAAACTATATAAAAATATATAAAACTATATAAAAATACATAAAACGATATAAAACTATATAAAACTATATAAAACTATATAAAACTATATAAAACTATAAAATAATATATTATACTATATAACACTATATAAAACTATATGAAACTATGTAAAACTATATAAAACTATATAAAACTATATAATGCTATATAATACTATATAAAACCATATAAAGCTATATAAAATTATATAAAAGTATATAAAACTATATAAAACTATATAAAACTATTTGCAACTAATAAAACCATATAAAACTAATAAAACTAATAAAACTATATAAAACTATATAAAACTATATAAAACTATAGAAAACTACATAAAACTATAGAAAACTATATAAAACTATACAAAACTATATAAAACTAATAAAACTATCTAAAACAATATAAAACTATATAAAATTAAACAAAACTATATAAAACTACATAAAACTATATAAAAGTATACACAACTATATAAAACTAATAAGACTATATAAAACTATACAAAACTATGTTAAACTATATAAAACTATATAAAAATATATAAAACGATATAAAATTATATAATGCTATATAATACTAGATAAAACTATGTAAAACTATAAAAAACTATATAAAACCATATAAAACTATATAAAACTATATAAAACTATATAAAACTATATAACTATATAAAACTATATGAAACTATATGAAACTATAAAAAACTATATAAAACTAATAAAAATATATAAAACCACATAATACTATATAAAACTATATAAAACTATATAAATCTATATAAATCTATATAAAACTATATAAAACTATATAAAACTATATAAAACTATGTAAAACTATATAAAACTATATAAAACGATATAAAACTGCAAAAAACTATATAAAACTAGTAAAACTATAAAAAACTATATAAAACTATTAAAACAAATTGAACTATATAAAGATATATAAAACTATATAGAACTAATAAAACTATATAGAACGATATAAAACTATAAAAAACTATATAAAACTATATAAATATATATAAAACTATATAAAACTAATAAAACTATTTAAAACTACATAAAACTATACACAAGTATATAAAACTATATACAAGTATATAAAAATATATAAAACTATATAAAACTATATAAAACTAATAAAACTATATAAACCTATATAAAACTATATAAAATTATATATAGCTATATAAAACTATATAAAACTATATAAAATCATATAAAACTATATAAAACTAATAAAACTATATAAAACTATATAAAACAATATAACTATATAAAAGTATATAAAACTATATAAAATTATATAAAACTAATAAAAATATATAAAACCACATAAAACTATACAAAACTACATAAAACTATTAAAACTATGTAAAATTATGAAAAACTATATAAAACTAATAAAACTATCCAAAAGTATATAAATCTATATAAAACTACATAAAACTAATAAAACTATATAAAACTATATAAAACTATATAATACTACATAAAACTAAGAAAACTATATAAAACTATATAAAACCATATAAAACCATATAAAACTATATAAAACTATATAAAACTATATAATACTACATAAAACTATGTAAAACTATATAAATCTGGATAAAACTATATAAAACTATATAAAACTATATCAAACTATATAAAACTATATAAAACTATATAAAACTAATAAAACTATATAAAACGATATAAAATTATAAAAAACTATATAAAACCAATACAACTATATAAAACTACATAAAACTATATAAAAGTATATAAAACTATATAAAACTATATGAAAATGTATAATACTATATAAAAATATACAAAACTAATAATACTATAGAAAGCTATATAAAACTGTATAAATCTATATAAAACTATATAAAACTATATAAAACTATATAAAACTATATAAAACTATATAAAACTATATGACTATATAAAACTAATTAAACTACATAAAACTATATAAAACTATACAAAACTATATAAAACTATATAAAACTATATAGTACTATATAATACTATATAAAACTATATAAAACTATGTAAAACTATATAAATCTGTATAAATCTATATAAAACTAATAAATATATGTAAAACGATATAAAGCTAATAAAACTATGTAAAACTATGTAAAACTATGTAAAACTGTATAAAACTAATAAAACTATATAAAACTATATAAAACTATACAAAACGATATAAAACTATATAAAACTAATTAAGCTATATAAAGCTATATAAAACTATATAAAACTATATAAAACTATATAACTATATAAAACTAATAAAACTATATAAAAATATACAAAACTATATGAAACTATATAAAACTATATAAAACTATATAAAACTATATAAAACTATATAAAACTATATGAAACAATATAAAACTATATAAAACTATATATAAAACTATATAAAACTATATAAAAATATACAAAACTACATAAAACTATATAAGACGATATAAAATTCTATTAAAACTATATCAAATTATATAAAACTACATAAAACTATAGAAAACTATACAAAACTATACAAAACTATATAAAACTATATGAAACTATGTAGAACTATATACAACTATATAAAACTATATAATTCGATATAAAGCTATATAAAACTAATAAAGCTATATAAAGCTTTATAAAACTAATAAAACTATATAAACCTATATAAAACGATATAAAACTATATAAAACTATATCGAACTATATAAAACTATATAAATCTATATTAAAGTACTAAAACTATATAAAACTATATAAAACTATATAATACTATATAAAACTAATAAAACTATATGAAACTAATAAAACTATATGAAAATATATAAAACTATATAAATCCACATAAAACTATATAAAACTGTACAAATCTGTATAAATCTGTATAAATCTGTATTAAACTATATAAAACTAATGAAACTATGTAAAACGATATGAAACTATAAAAAACTGTATAAAACTAATAAAACTATATAAAACTATAGAATACTATATAAAACTATATATAAGTATATAAAACTATATAAAACTATATAAAAGTATAGAATACTATATAAAACTATATATAAGTATATAAAACTATATAAAAACTATATAAAACTATATAAAACTATACAAAACTATATAAAACTAATAAAACTATATATAACTATGTAAAGCTATATAAAACTATATAAATCTGTATAAAACTATATAAAACTAATAAAACTATGTAAAACGATATAAAATTACATAAAACTAATAAAACTATATAAAACTATATAAAACTATATACAACTGTATAAAGCTATATAGAACTCTATAAAACTATATAAAACTATATAAAACTATATAAAACTAACAAAACTACATAAAGGCATATGAATCTATAAAAACTATGTAAAACTTTATAAGACTACATAAAACGAATAAAGCTACATAAAACTACATAAATCTATTATATTCTATTAAAACTATATCAAATTATATAAAACTACATAAAACTATATAAAACTATAGAAAACTATAGAAAACTATACAAAACTATATAAAACTATATGAAACTATGTAAAACTATATACAACTATATAAAACTATATAAAACTATATAAAACTATATAAAACTATATAAAACTATACGAAACTATATAATACCATATAAAACTATATGAAACTAATTAAACTATATAAAACTATATAAAACTATATAAAACTATATAAAACTATATAAAACTATATAAAACTATATAAAACTATATAAAACTATATAGAACTATGTAAAACTATGTAAAACTGTATATAACTATATAAAACTATATAAAACTATATAAAACTATATAAAGCTATATAAAACTATATAAAACTATATAAAACTATATAAAACTATGTAAAACTATATAAAACTATATAAAACTATATAAAACTATATAAAACTATATAAAACTACATAAAACTAATATAACTATTTAAAACTCATAAAAAACTATATAAAACTATTAAAGCTATATTAAACTATACAAAAGCATATGAATCAATGAAAACTATATAAAACTGTATAAAACTATGTAAAACGAATAAAACTATATGAAACTATGTGAAACTATAGAAAACTATATAAAACAATATAAAACTATATAAAACTGTATAAAGCTATATAAAACTATATAACACTATGTAAAACTATTGAAAGCTATATAAAACTATATAAATCTAACAAAACTATATAAAACTATATAAAACTATATGAGACTATATAAAACTGTATAAAACTATATAAAAAGAATAGAGCTATGTAAAACTATAAAAAACTATATGAAACTAATAACACTATATAAAACTATATAAAACTGTACAAAACTATAGAAACCTATATAAAACTATATGAAGCTAATAAAACTATGTAAAACTATATAAAACTGCATAAAAGTATATAAAACAATATAAAACTAATAAAACTATATAGAACTATATAAAACTGTATAAAACTAATGAAACTGTATAATACTATATAATACTACATAATGGTATATTAAACTAATAAAACTATATACAACTATATAAAGTATATAAAACTATATAAAACTATATAAAACTATATAAAACTATATAAAACTGTATAAAACTATATAAAACTATATAAAACTATATTAAACTAATAAAACTATATAAAACTATATAAAACAATATAAAACTAAATAAAACTAATAAAACTATATGTTGCTATATAGAAATATATAATACTATATAAAACAATATAAAACTATACAAATCTATATAAAACTTCATAAAACTATATAAAACTATATAATACTAGATAAAACTACATAAAACTAACAAAACTATATAAAACTATATAAAACTATATAAAACTATATAAAACTATATAAAACTATATAAAACTATATAAAACTATACGAAACTATATAATACCATATAAAACTATATGAAACTAATTAAACTATATAAAACTATATAAAACTATATAAAACTATATAAAACTATATAAAACTATATAAAACTATATAAAACTATGTAAAACTATGTAAAACTGTATATAACTATATAAAACTATATAAAACTATATAAAACTATATAAAGCTATATAAAACTATATAAAACTATATAAAACTATATAAAACTATGTAAAACTATATAAAACTATATAAAACTATATAAAACTACATAAAACTAATATAACTATTTAAAACTCATAAAAAACTATATAAAACTAATAAAGCTATATTAAACTATATAAAAGCATATGAATCAATGAAAACTATATAAAACTGTATAAAACTATATAAAACGAATAAAACTATATGAAACTATGTGAAACTATAGAAAACTATATAAAACTTTATAAAACTATATAAAACTAATAAACCTATATTAAACTAATAAAACTATAAAAAACTATATAAAACTATATAAAACTATATAAAACTATATAAAGCTATATAAAACTATATATAACTATATAAAACAATATAAAACTATATAATACTTTATAAATCTAATAAAACTATATGAAACTATATAGACCTATATAAAACTACGAAAAACTATATAAAACTGTATAAAACAATATAAAACTATATAAAACTGTATAAGACTATATAACACTATGTAAAACTATTGAAAGCTACATAAAACAATATAAAACTATATAATACTTTATAAATCTAATAAAACTATATGAAACTATATAGACCTATATAAAACTATATAAAACTATATAAAACTATGAAAAACTATATAAAACTGTATAAAACTATATAAAACTGTATAAATCTAGATAAAACTAATAGTACTACATAAAACTATATACGACTATATGAAACTAATAAAACTATATAAAACTAATAGAACTATATAAAACTATATACAACTATATGAAACTAATAAAACTATATAAAACTATATAAAACTATTGTAGGGTTATCGATCAGCTGTGAATATTGGACTACCGATCAGCTGTCGGTCATTCTGACATAGACAACCGAAAGAGTGAGTGACAGAGAGAACGAGTGAAAGAGAGTGTGAATGTTAATAAGAATGCGAGCGAGACATTAGAGGGGATGACCTCGGTGTCCATGTGTGTGAGTATGTGAATGAGTGACTAGTGTATTGGGTGGGATGCATGGAGAAAGGCGCCTTTTGTTTCTGGCCTTTTGCTTTTTTGTCTTTTGCCATTTTGATAGGGTGTCGTGTGTGAGAATTGCGAGTTGGAGCAAACGAATTAATACAGAGAGTATTGAGAGAGAATTGTGAGCGTTACGAGTATTTAATTATTGTCGGAATGTAGAGTGTTATTTAATATTCGCGACAAATATGCTTACAAGTTATTTATTTGCGTAGATGAGTGTTCGGAGGCAGAACGGGTAATGTGTCGTAATGTAAAGTAACGTAATGTAAAAAGGTGCTTCCTCGCGCCTTTCCGCTTTATTTATACTAGCCTTCGGAAAGGCGTTACCCCTTAGAAACTTCGAGGGTGGAGCTAGTTCCCTTCTCCAACGTCGCCTCGATTTTTGGTAGGGGAAAAATTATGCATTTTCTAATTTGCAATGTTTTTTCCGAGCCGCGCTGACCGTGCGGCCGAAGAAGCCTTAACGGGACATGGCTGGCAGCGTTTATGGTAGGGTAGCCTATTCAGCTACGCACGTGTAAAAAGTGTAAAATATTTTCGCCGACTTACAGACTTTAGGGTAGGCTTAATTGCCTATACCTAAACGTCTGTAAGCGGTCAATGCTATTTTCTACCAACGCTGCGAGCCACGTACCGCTACATCACCCCCTTGCCAGTGATAACGCTATACAATATGTGTAAAATATATATACAGTATTTACATGTATTCTTACAAACTATTATGCCTTATACCTATCGGTAAACCTAATGACTCGCCCATAACGAGTTTTAATCGGCGCAGACTGTTTTAAAATACCTTTCGTTTTTTTATTTGTATTTGTTTGATTGGCTGCGCTTGATGGTAGACTCGGAAGTGTAGTTTCGGTTTCTGATTCGGAATGTTCTATGTCTATATGCGCCGGTTTGAGTCGATCGATTGATACTGTTCTTTCCTGTGATCCTATTATAATAGTAAAATGTTTATCACTTCGCCTAATAACTTTGTATGGTCCGTCATACAACGGTTGTAATGATCGTTTTGTTGCATCCTGTCTTAAAAATACATGTGAAGTTGTTTTCAGGTCTTTGTGTACAAAGGTTGGATGTGTACCATGTCGTGACGCTTTACATGGCTGTATATTTTTCATGCTCTGCTTGAAACGCGAAACAAAATCGGATGTTACTGGATTATCTTGGTTGTTTTTAAAAAATTCTCCGGGCAATTTAAGATTGCATCCGTAAACTAATTCGGCTGGGGTTGCATGTAAATCTTCTTTGTAGGTAGATCTTATGCCTAATAAAACTAACGGCAGTACTTCGGACCACCTGTCTGTTTCGTGACAACGGATTCCTGCTTTCAATTGTCGGTGTAATCTTTCTACCATACCGTTTGCTGCGGGATGAAAAGCGGTGGTTCTAATGTGCCGGGAACCCAAACATTGTGTTAATTCTTTGAAAAGTTGAGATTCAAACTGTCTACCCTGATCCGTAGTAATAACCGCTGGAACACCGAAGCGTGATATCCAGCCTTTTAACAGGGTATTTGCTATTGTTTCTGCAGTTATGTCTTCGATCGGCCAGGCTTCTGGCCAGCGGGTGAAACGGTCGACACAGGTAAGGCAATACCTGTGTCCTTGTGAAATGGGTAATGGTCCTACTATGTCAATATGGATATGATGGAATCGGGCAGCCGGTACTGGAAAATTTCCTAACGGAGATGTGGTGTGTCTTGTAATTTTGTTTTTTTGGCACGGTATGCATTCTTTAGACCATTTATTGCAATCTTTGTTGGCAGAAGGCCAAATAAAGCGATCGGTGATGAGTTTACGCGTTGCTTTAATTCCCGGGTGAGACAATCCGTGTAGAGTATTGAAGACTCGTTTACGCAGATTTTTTGGTATGTACGGGCGGATAGTAGAGGTGGAGATATCGCAAAAGATTTCTACATCGCCTTCACTGGTTGGAAAACGTATTTTCTTTAATTTAAGGGCTGTCTCAGACAGTAAGAGGCTTTGAAGCTCTTCATCTGCCTGTTGAGACAGAGCCATTTCTGTATGGTTGACCACTTTGCTAATTTGGTCAACTCGTGATAGTGTATCAGCGACTATATTATCTTTCCCGCTTACGTGCTGTATGTCAGTTGAAAATTGTCCAATGAAATCAAGATAACGGAATTGTCTAGGCGAAGCTTTTTCGGGGCGTTGTTTAAAAGCAAAGATTAATGGTTTATGGTCAGTGAAAATAGTAAAAACGTGACCCTCTAATTGGTATCTGAATCTTTTAACCGCGGAGTAAACTGCTAAAAGTTCTCTATCGTATGCGCTATACTTGCGTTGTGCAGATGACAGAGTTTTTGTAAAAAATGCCAACGGTTGCCAGGTATCATCTACCCATTGCTGAAGCGCCGCTCCCATTGCATAATCTGATGCATCAACACTGATGCAGAGTTTCGCACCAGGTAGTGGATGCGTTAGGAGGGTAGCTTCCGCCAGGGCTTCTTTTACCTGCTTGAAAGCTATTGTTGCTTCGGTTGACCATATAATTTCGGGATTACCGCGAGGAGGTGCACCTTTGAGTAAATCTGTTAACGGAACCAGTAATCTAGCTGCGTTTGGAATAAAACGGCGATAAAAATTGATCATTCCCAAAAACCTTCTCAATTCCTTTACGTTTTTGGGCTGTGGAAACTTTACGATTGAATCTACTTTTTCAGAGTTGGGACTTGTTCCTTTTGCGTTAATAGTATAGCCTAAAAATTCTATGGTATCTTGACCAAATATACATTTTGCAGGATTAATAACAATACCGTAATCTTGAAGTCGTGCAAAAAGTTGACGGATGTGAGAAAAATGTTCTTCTTCGCTAGAGGAAGCTATAAAAATATCATCTAAATACGCGTAACAGAAATCTAAACCATGTAAAACCTCGTTTATAAATCTTTGGAATGTCTGAGCGGCGTTCATTAAACCAAACGGCATTTTCGTATATTCGAACAGACCAAAGGGTGTGGTAATTGCTGTCTTCTCTATATCTGACGGTTCGATCGGGATTTGGTGATAAGCTTTGACAAGGTCTACCTTTGAAAAAATGCGTTTTCCAAACAGTGAGTGGGAAAAATCTTCTATGTGGGGTAATGGATACCGATCGGGAACTGTACGTGCGTTTAAAG
This sequence comes from Nomia melanderi, assembly GCF_051020985.1. NCBI lineage: Eukaryota > Metazoa > Arthropoda > Insecta > Hymenoptera > Halictidae > Nomia > Nomia melanderi. Next base: position 12,892 of record NC_135000.1, read on the forward strand.
CTCTATAATCACCACACGGTCTCCAGCCTTGATCCTTTTTAGGGACTAGGTGGAGAGGTGAGGCCCACGGGCTCTTCGACGGTCGGATTATGCCTTCTGACAACAAATACTCGAATTCCTGTTTGACTATCTTTAACTTATCGGGGGTTAATCTGCGCGGTTTTGCGAAAACTGTGGGACCCGGTGTTACTTTAATGTGATGGGTGATTCTATGTTTCGCGACTACACCTGCGCGCGTTGGAATAGTGATATCTTTATATTCGGCAAGGATTTTATGGTACGGAGAGTCGCCGGCAATTGTTTTGATACAATTTAAATCCGCGACACCCAATTGTCCTTGGATCGATAAATTTGTCGTGTTGTCGATCAATCGCTTATTTCTAATATCTACCAGCAAGCCGTAATATTTTAATAAATCTGCGCCAATTATGGGTTTTGAAATATCCGCGATAATAAAAGTCCATTTTATAACGCGCCGCAATCCAAAATTTAGATTTAAAACAATATCGCCATACGTCGAGATGGTCGAATCGTTCGCGGCATATAAAACAAATGTCGACTTTGGGGGTTGTCCCCTTACTAAATTACGCGGGTATACACTTATGTCGGCGCCGGTATCAATAAGGTACTGTACCTTACTTTGCTTGTCGGTTAAAAATAAGCGGCTCGTAGAGGGATCGACAGGCTCTGCCGCATCTAGCGTCGATCGGCTTCGTTTCCCTGTTGTTGTTGGACGTATGTGCAGGGCGTCGTACATCTCGTCGACTTGTCTCCGAACCTCCGGTGATACCAGCACACACCTGGTTGCGACGGGCTAGGGCTGCGGCTGCGGCTGCGGCTGCGGTGATGCCATCTTCTTCGTCCGCGAAAAGTGGATGACCTTTTATGATGTTGCGTCGTGGAATTGTTTTTTGTCAGCTCCGCGACTTGCTGCGTTAGCCTCGCCATTTGTTCACAGAACATCTCGAACCGTGTGTCCGTGGCGATAGTGGCACATCTACCGATAGGAGTAAATTCATTTACTTTATCGGCCAATTCCGCCATCTTGTCGAGCGATGCGTCCATTTGTGTTACGAGGATAGTTCGCATAGATGCTGGAAGACGATTCATCCAGATCGTACGCAAAAAATTTTCCGGCACTTTTATGTCACCCGCCAAATTTCGGAGGTGCCGCAGAAATTGTGAGGGTGTTCTGTCACCTATTTCCTCGTGCTCCAGGAGTTGTTGAATTCGCTGCTCCTGCGATCTCGACAGCCTCCGAATTAATTCCTCCTTAATTTTCTCGTATTTACCCGTAGCGGGAGGATTCTGTATTACGTCTTCTACCTCTTGTAAACATTTCATGTCAAGAAATGACGTGACATAATAAAATTTGGTTGAGTCTGCCGTTATGGAGTTGAGTGCAAATTGCGCTTCCAGCTGATGGAACCAGAGAGCTGGATTGCTGGACCAAAAGGGTGGAGCACGTATACCCACACGGTCAATGTTCAGCACTTCGAAAGGGTTTGCACCTTTTTCAGGGCTGAAGAAAACATCTGTATTTTCGTTGGCCATCACTATTATGCACTTATCACTTGTGTCTGTACTATTACTGTCACTAAATGTTTTTTTCACAAAATCACGTCGGGGGTTACCACTTGTCGGAATGTAGAGTGTTATTTAATATTCGCGACAAATATGCTTACAAGTTATTTATTTGCGTAGATGAGTGTTCGGAGGCAGAACGGGTAATGTGTCGTAATGTAAAGTAACGTAATGTAAAAAGGTGCTTCCTCGCGCCTTTCCGCTTTATTTATACTAGCCTTCGGAAAGGCGTTACCCCTTAGAAACTTCGAGGGTGGAGCTAGTTCCCTTCTCCAACGTCGCCTCGATTTTTGGTAGGGGAAAAATTATGCATTTTCTAATTTGCAATGTTTTTTCCGAGCCGCGCTGACCGTGCGGCCGAAGAAGCCTTAACGGGACATGGCTGGCAGCGTTTATGGTAGGGTAGCCTATTCAGCTACGCACGTGTAAAAAGTGTAAAATATTTTCGCCGACTTACAGACTTTAGGGTAGGCTTAATTGCCTATACCTAAACGTCTGTAAGCGGTCAATGCTATTTTCTACCAACGCTGCGAGCCACGTACCGCTACAATTATAAACTGATATTAAACTTGAGATTTACTTTAAACCTTGCCCTTGATTAATTACAAATCCCACAGTAGTAATCCATACAGCCTCTTGAATTACGCTAGTAAGTTTGGTTACCGCTTGTTCAATATGTTCAGGACTTTTTAATGGCACGTTACAATTAATGTTTTACTCAAAAATCTCCTTAAAAAGTAACCAATCTATAGTATTGTTGCAGACTGGCAGTGTTTTTGTAACCAAAGCAGGTTTGTGTAGGTAAGTAATCAGAATTGGAGAATGATCGGAACTGAGACCCAGTCTGATTTTGACTTGGAACTGAGAGCGATTAAGGCCCTTAATGATTGCGAAGTCCACGAAGTTCGGGATTTTGTCAAACGCAGCTGGCCAGTATGTAGGTTCTTCAGTAGATAAAACATCAACAGATAGTATACGAAGAGTTTTTTCTAAAGTTCGACTTCTGGGCAAGATTATTTTTGATCTCCATAGATCATGTTTGGCATTCTAATCTCCTCCAGCGAGGAATTCATTTCCTAAAGATTTAAAGAAATCAGAATATTGTTTTTCAGTTATTTTGTGTTTAAGAGGGAAGTATACTGCAGATAGGTTGGCCTGACCTTGTGAAGGTGCAATAGTTACTGTGGTAAATTGAAGATATTCGTAGTTAGTGCAGTCTCAGAAACGATGTTCGATGTTTAATTTGATAATTAATGCAGAACCACCGTGAGCTTTTTCTGAAGGATGTTTGGTATCATATGTAGTATAGTGCGGAACTTTAAAGTAGCTTTGATTTATAAGATGAGTTTCAAATATGAGCATAATATTGATTTGAAGAAAGACCCTTAGTTCCTAGCGTCTTCGTAGTAGTCCATTGGCATTCCAGATTGCTATTTTCAAACTAGTGTCCATTATTTGTATTTAGTATTACGTTAGAGAGCAGTTGCATTATTGTAGCGATCCGTTGTGCCTGTTATTGTTGTAGTTTTGTCTGTTCGAAAAGCATATTAGTCATGAGTTCAGTATTTTTACTTTTGCTTGTGTTGAAGTAGTCTGTGCATAAATTTTAGTGACGTTACTTGGGTGTGGATTTGCAATATTATCATATTCTGTTGTCTGATTATGTGTTTGAATGTTAGAGCCATTGCTAAGTGTTTTCCGTCTCAGTGTAGGATACACTTTTTGTTGTAGTTGCTTCCGATCTATGCACCCTTTGTAACTAGCAGGGCAATTAAAACATCTTACATTTTCTATTTTGCCTTAAAGAGGGCATACCGGAGTAAAATGTTTTCTGGCACGTTTGACGCATGCAGGTGTTTGGAAAAATAATTTTTAGCATGGTCATAATTTTGATAGCGTATACATTGGGGTATTTCTCTTTTGACTTTAGGGGGTTCGAAAGTGACTATAGTACTTAGGAGTCTATTTATGTTAATGATTTTGTCGTTGTTATTATTGGGTTCGAGTTCTATGAAGCAGAACGCCAATGGCTTTGTGATATCATGTTTTACTAAATTGTTTATTTTTCTTACTTGATGGTTTGATTGTTTTAATTCGTGAATAATGTTTTGAACATTTATTTTATGGTGCATCCCCCTGAGCACTATCTTGTGGCTTCTGTCTTTTTTCAGTTGATATGTATGGAAGTTAGCATTATTGTTTGTTTTTGTTTTGTTTTTTAAGGCAACAACCAGTTTACGGTAGGTGTCAGTGGCGTTTGCTTGATCTTTGACATGGTTGATTTTTATCTGCTTTAAAATATAATTATTATCTGCTGTTAGATAAGAATGGGCTAAGGGCATAAAATACAGTAGTTGCATTCCGCCATGCTAAGAAAGAACGTATCAATTTCTTTCTCCCTCTTCTACGCTAGCTACGACCCGTACTAGTTTAGAAGTAAAGTAATTCAGGATGAAAATACCGTAACAGTCGACTCAACGTTTCGAATGGAACTGAAACGTACAAATAGAAATCTGTCGCTACATTCATTATGTACATAGTTGAGCAACAAAAGAAGCGTTGAGAAACAAATAGACACAAGGTGTTTCCGAAAATGTGGGTATAACTTCGGGAAAACAGTTCCGCTCCAACAGTCAAGCAGGTCTGTGAATACTTCTGCAACACAGAATCCAAAAGAAAAAACCTTAAATTGTCCGTAACAAAACCACTAGACTAGTTGATACCACAATGAATCAAACAATAAATCTCAACCTTGAAAATGCATATCCAACAGATGTTTCAATAAAAGACTTTCAGGAAAGCTGTGAAGTAGTCCAGCCTAAAATAAAAAGAGTATCAACAACTTTATCGGACATAAATCTTTCGCGAAAACTAATATTGAAGAAAAACAAAAACAATCCCAGTTCGTTTTCGCTATCCACAGCTGACAATACAGATAACTACGACAACAACGATGTTACGTTTAACAAATTTGAAATTCTATAGTGTGTAGCTGACGACAAAGCAATGGGGGCAGAACCGAAACCTGGAAAACCACAATCAATCATAATATCCAACGTCAGCAACATCCAAAAACTATCTGAAATATTAACAAAGCTCGAGGTGAATTATAGGTATAAAATTGTAGGAAAAGCGCTTTATTTTCAAGAAATGTTTCCCCAGCCTTACAGAGCTTGGCTGGGGGTAGGTACATAGTAGCGCCTTTATGACGAGGGCAAATAATCAATAATGTCTTATTGTACAATTACATGAGTACTAAAGAATTTAGTTTAGCGTTAGCGGCTATATTGCATAGTACGGTGCACAACATAAATAAATAAATAAGTAAATAAATAAGTGAGCAGTATAAAATAATAAATAAATAATAACGTTGCACCATCAATAAGTAAATAAGAAACAATTTATAAATACATAAATTAACAAATAATAAACAGAAAATACATAGAAATAAATAATACATGAAAAAATAAATAGTATGTGGATAATAAATAGAGGGACATTTGATTAAATATAATAGCCGGTACCGGGGTTTCACTTTGCCCGGGCCTTCGCCATTGGAAATAATAAATTAAAAAAATAAATAGTACATAACAAAAAAGAGGAGACGGTGAATTGAAAATAAATAATACATAACAAAAAAAAAGAAAAAGAAGACGATAATAAATATACGGCTATGACAATAAATAAATACATAAATAATATATACAGTTAGCATGTTAGGCTATAGGTATTTAAAACTGATGGGGCGTGCGCACGGAAGCAGGGTCGGCAAGGCAGGGGCATGTAAGCATGAGGGGGCAGTCAGATGTAGCGGAAATACAGGGGGAGAAACAATAACAGAGAAGAAAGAGTAAACACCAATGGATCGATAAAAAGATTGTTAGGCTGATAGTAGTTATTTAAAAAGAAATGTGGTTCATAGCGGGTTAATATAGTTAAAAATAGTAAAATTAATAACAGTAGTAAAATTAATAATAACAGTAAAAATAGTAATAAAAAGAAATAATAATAAAATTCGCATAAGAGAAGAAGTCAATAGGTGAGTAAAAGAAGCAGATAGGTTAGTATATAGAGCCAATTTCGCCATAGCATAGAAATAAAATAGAAATTAGTAGATAGATAAAATAATAAATAGAATACGTTAAGGAAATAAAATGGATACATATTAAATAAATGAATAAAATCAATAGTTAAAATCAAAATAAATAAATATGATAAATAAAATAAATTAGTTAGCTATGTAAAATGGTTCAGAGAGATAGTCAGATAAAATAGATGGCTACGTAATACTAAACCTATCCACTAACCTGCTTTCCTGCTGCTACCCTCCTGCTGCTGTTCCTGCCTAAGTCGGGGGAGTTGACCCCCACAAGTTCTCGATAGATCGGCCCGAAACCGGGTCCGGGACATCCTCGGTGAGTGCCTCGCGAAATTTGCGAACTCCCGAGATGTGCTCCAAGTAGATATCCCGGCTCCGCCGGACAGTCTCCGACACAATAAGCCGGCGCATCAGAGACGCGCACCGGTTACCGATACGTAGAATCTTTAGCACCGACTCATTGGCCGGATCCCAAGAGCCGAGGGCACCGAAGACGATCGCGGAGACCGCCACCCGATAACCGCGCCCTCCGAGAATGTCGGCCAGGGGCTTATACTTTTGTATTTTTCACGCCCTGGCCTCCTCGAACGAAATATATTAGTTCTCGAAGGGCACGGTAACATCGACGATGACGATGCTCCTTGAAGGCTCGTGCCTGACAACTATGTCAGGTCTAAGAGCCCCCAGATCCCCGTCGATGACCTCGACCGTCCGGTTTACCCTTAAATCCCCTGGGAGTCGGCAGGCCTTAGCGATGCGGGAAACCACCGCATCGTGGCGAAGTTGCCAGGCCGCCGAGTGCGGACGGCAGTGGCAGAGGACGTGGGAGAGGAATCCGAGCTCCGTCCCGCATCGCCGGCAACGTTTATCACCCTCGCCCCAGCGCCTTGCCCCGTTAAGAGGCAAGACGTCGAGGCGAGCTCGGTGTATAAATCGCCAATAAGCGAAGCGGATGAAGTTGCCGCCACGGAGAAAGTGGTTTGATACACCACTCCGCGACGACACCTCGAACACCTTTCCCTGGTCCTTTTTGCGTTGTAAACGCTGATGGTAGTATTCTACCACTGCCATCCAAAATCGGCGGATAATCTGGCTCCTCACCACGGGCGAAACAATGGTCTCCCGATCACGAGAGCCCCTGAGCGTTACCGCGAGCTCAGATGGCGACTCGCTCCACTGCCAACGCAATCCGAGCAGGTCACGGCTTCTGCGTGCCGCGTTCCGCGCCCTCGACCACAGTGAGGAAACGTTCCCCCCGTCCCTGGCGAAGCACCCCTCTAGCGAGCCAGAGAGGTACTCGGCCAGGTCATTGTTTGACGGGTTAGTATGGCCGATTTTCCTGGCTACAGCCTCATGCAGCGAGTTCCAGGCCAACTCACTGACCACCGTATCATCCGCCGTCGAAAGATGAAACGCATGAGCGATGGTCAGGATGTCGGCCATGTCAGCAAGCGGAAGTAGTCCACATCCCCCCCTACTGGGTGGGAGGTAGACCACTTCCGCGCTGGCCCGCTGCGGAAGGTTGAGCCAGGATTTGGCCATGCGTCGTAGCTCTTTGTCGACAGTAATTAAGGGACGTTTCTCCACGTAGGCTCCCCGCAGGCAGAAGTCGAGGCGTGGCAGTATAAAAGCTGCCACGGTCTCGGCCTTCTGCCACGGGGCCAAGAGGGAACGGTCGACGGCCTACAGATCCTGGACCAGCTCGTCGATCGTCAGCAGTGGAGTTTGGCGAACCTGAAACCCGGTGGAAACGCCCAGGTGTTCATAAGGCTCGCCGGCAGCCAGGGCGAGCATTTGCTGATTCTAGACGGTGAAACGAGTGGCACGGATTCCGCGCGGCCCCCTACCATAATGGTGGAGGGTCGCGCATTTTGCGGGATTAAACCGCAATCCTATGCCACTCGCCGCAGCATCCACTGCCTTTAGCAGCGTTTCCATGCCCTCCGGGGTGTCGGCGATCAACGCGAGGTTATCCGCGTATGCCACGACACTGTGCCGACGGCCGTGCAGCGTGTAACCCGCCGAGGTTCCGGTAGCTGCGCGCAGCACCGGTTCCAGGGCGAGGTTAAACGCCACAGGGCTCATCGGACAGCCCTGGCGCACCCCGGAGAGGATGGGAACGGGGTCGGTAAACCCATCGGCGGTCCGCACCCGTGTCGTGCAACCGTGGTACATACTCTTCAGAATATTCTGAAGAGATAAGGGAACCCCGGCCTCCACGAAGGATTGATAGATGGAAGCGTGGGGGACCGAGCCGAACGCGTTCGACGGCAGGAAGCCCTTTTGCGCGGGACTAAGGCGCTTGTTCTTGACCGTCCACGCGACGACACGGTCAGCCAGAACAGCGGCGAAAAGTTTCGGGGTCGTGTCGAACATACCCAACGGTCACCAGTTTGACAGGTCATCGCGATCACCTTTTTTGTGCACAATCACAGTGTTGGAAGTTTTCCAACAAGAGGGAACCGACTCCAGACGCAGACATATATTAAACAATGAGGTCAGAAAATGCGACCCCGGATCTGCCCTTTTCAGATCATTGTAGGTGAGACCATCGGGCCCAGGCGTAGAGTTTGTCATATGCTTGATCCGACGATCCACCTCACTCACTTCGAAGGGCTTCACCAAGGCCACATTGCTGGCCTCATCTGGAGCCTCAATGAAAGGCGGGGGAGGCCTAGCCTCCAGGTTCCCCGCCGGTGAGTACATGTTGAGGAAGTACTCATGTACCCTGTCCTTGGGCACTTTGCAGTGCAAGGATGGGCCCATGAGCACCTCCTGAACAGCACGCCAACGGTTCTGCCTGAAGAGCCGTTGTATTCGCGTAGCCTCCCTTATCTGGTCTCCTCGTGTTGGTCCACCTGTCAACACAGGGTGACCGCGGTGACCGTTCGAACCGCGAGCCGCTTGGCCGCCCGGCACGCCCCTATCTCTCGCGCGCTGTTGGGGCCTTTCCGCCTCGCCCCCTCTCGTGGTCGGTCCCACGACTCTGAAGCCCTGAAGGTATGCCGCGATTTCCCTCGCGACATCCTCCAGCCGCTCCAGGGAGCCAGCGTTCTGCGCCATTCCGATTAACAGCTCTCTCTCGGAAGGAAACGCTTCCCCGGCCAGAGGCCGGTTGGCGCCCCTTCTTCGAGAGGGCTGCCCGGATGCCGCAGGACGCCTAGGCTCACGAGGTCCCGAAGCACGAGAGGGTGTGGTCGGTCTGCGACTTCTCGCAGGTGCGGTCGCCTCCGTCGCGGAGGCAGGAGCACCCCTCACGGTTGCTCCAACAGGGACGGCCCTCCGATTATCCCTCCCCGCGCGATTAAACTCTACCCCTCCCCAAACAATAAAAATGGAGCCGGGGGCACTACGGGGGACGCTCGGGAGTCGCGTGGGGCTAGACGATGTACTGTGACACACCGAGGGTGCCACGGAACACCCTGCTCCAAGCCGATTCGCGTCATTACGCGAGACGCGGTTGTTATTGTTGCTGCTGCTGCTACTGCCCAGTGGCGGCCGGGCGGGGCACTTTTCCCGCGGTGGTTGAGGAGGCGTCGTCATCTTCACGGGCAGCAGCGGCTGCGCCTCCTCTTCACAACAACAATGTTACGTTTAACAAATTTGAAATTCTATAGTGTGTAGCTGACGACAAAGCAATGGGGACAGAACCGAAACCTGTAAAACCACAATCAATCATAATATACAACGTCAGCAACATCCAAAAACTATCTGAAATGTTAACAAAGCTCGAGGTGAATTATAGGTATAAAATTGTAGGAAATAATACAGTCAGAATTCAGCCAATGACTATAAGTGACTAAGAAAAGTTAGACAAGAACTAGAATAACTAGGAGTAGAATACAAGACATTCCAACTAAAAGAGGACAGACCATTCAGAGTGGTAATCAGAAATTTATACCCAACAACAGAACCGAAGGAAAATGCAGAAGAATTAAAAGCATTGGGATATGAAACCTCAAAATTACCATACAATGTTAAACATAAAGTCACAAAACAACCTCTACCAACTTCTTCGTAGATCTAATACTGAAAATCAACAACAAAGAAATATATGTATTATATTTCACAAAGGTGCGTTAAATGTATCGAATATCATCCCTCAACTGAATGTGCAAGGAATAGCAGAGAAGAACGTTAGATGCACTAATTGTGGAGAAAAGCATCCTGCAAAATACAAAGGCTGCGTGACGTACAATACTGTCTGTAAAAGGAAATATAAATCATATAACACTCTACAACCATGTGAAACTCGTGCTAAAACTCAACAATACTTATAAGGGAAGGCCTATCCTATGCAAGTGCAACCAAACAACAATCAAGGGGTGTAGCAGAAGAAATGGTCACCAACGATCAATTCAAGGACAATTACATGCAACACAAGAACGAAGAAATCACCATAATGATGAAAATGATGACAGAAATGAAGAATACCATAATCGAACAAACGAAACAACTAAATCTATTACTAACAACGCTTAACCACGTCCTAAGGAAACTGTAAAATGGACTCCTCAAAAATAACATTGTGGAACACTAACGGGCTTTCTCATCACGCTCTTGAGGTCCGGGCATACCTAAACCTCGCGGAAATAGGCACACTGTTAATCTCCGAAACACACTTTACAGATAGTAGCTACTGTAAAATACCAGGTTACACGGTATACACCACAAACCATCAATAATGACTAAAAATAACATCAAGCACTACACCCTAACAACCCTTCAATGTAGAGTATCTACAAGCAACAAGTTTAGTTGTAGAGGATCGAAATAGACCGCTAACTGTAACAGCTGTGTATAAACCACCACGTCACCAAATGTCGACAGAGAGATATACAAACTTTTTCAAAATGCTTAGCAACAGATTTATTACAGGCGGCAATTTCAATGCAAAACATATACTTTGGGGAGCAAAAATAACCAATCCTCAAGGAACAAGATTAATGGACACCATACTCAGGATGAACTTACGAGTCTTTGCTACTGGAGAGCTCACATACTGGTCTACTCATGAAAAACGCAGACCGGACGTATTAGACTTTTTCGTCGCGAAAGAAGTAAAGCGGGAAATTTTTTCCGTCCAGACATGCTTAAAACTCGAATCAGATCATAGAGCATATGCAGGAATCCTCTCAAATCAGAACATCAAATATAATGAAAGGCCACCCAAATTGCATAGTGCAGCGACAAACTGGAATAAATTTAGCGAAACCCTTGAAAATTCTGTTGCGAACTCGTCCCTCTAGCACGCAAGGCTGAACCAACCCTTAGGACCTGAAGGTGGTTGAAATAAACTGGTCGCTAAGGAGTTGGTCAGAGTAAACGAAGACAAGCGAGCAGTCTTCGAGCGAACGTGAACACAACATTTGTAAATAATTGTAAATAGAACTGTGAAAAGAATGTTAAGTACATAATTATGTCGTGGGCGAGCACCCATGAACCCACCCAGCGCAACAATGCGATTAGACTAAACAGATCATTGTAAACAGAAGAGGATATAGATAATTCAGTCGATCACCTCATTCGCACAATACAAATAGCAGCTTGAAAATCTACTCCAAAAAACAATAAAGCACCTGTGTACTATTCCAACAAAATAAAATAAATGATAACGTACAGAAGAACCCTACGTTGAAGATGGCAGCAAACAAAACATCCAGAAGACAGAACAAGGCTTAACCAAGCAAATAGGCAACTGAAAAACGTATTGAAAAGACACGAAATGAAACCCTCAAAGAATTCTTAGAAAATCGTACCCCTAACGAAGACACCGAATACTCGTTATGGAAGACTACAAGAAACCTAAAACAACCGGAACACTCAACCCACCCATAAAAATGGAAAATGGAAAGTAGGCGAGAACAGAAACCGAAAAAGCAGAAACGTTTGCCGTTCATCTAACCAAAGTGTTTCAACCGTTAGCAAATCAAGTAAGTGCTCAAGATAACGCCAGACTAAAGGAACCGGCAGAAGCTTCATTAATCCCATCATGTCCAATCAAATACATATCTCCAGCTGAAATTCAACTCCAAATAAGTAAACTCTTGTGTGCAAAGAAAGCACCCGGTGTTGACTTAATAACTCGTAAAATGTTAAAAGAATTCCCCAGAAAAGCAATGATGCTACTGTGGCGGCGACAAGCCAGTGTCACATCTTCGCCATGTGTTTAGTTTTCAGTCACAAGTGTGTTCGGAACGATTGCTTCGGGTTGCGCGCTGCGCGATAGTTTTGAGAGGATGTTTAGATGATTGGGTCGAGTGTCGCATAGGGTGTGCGTAGTTAGTTTAGAGTGAAAGCGAACCATAAGAATGAAAAGAGAATGATTTTCGTACGTATAAATGAGCGAGCGAATGGAGATTGGAGAGAGTATCGGTTGAAAAGTCATCGAGAGTGGTCGCGCGAGCTACGCGAGTTGTACCGACCGCCTTCACAATAAAGTTTAGCCTTAGTTATAAATCCAAAAACCGCCTCACTACTAACGGCGATCTACAATGCGATGCTCAGACTAGGCAATTCCCCAATATACTAGAAAATAGCACAAATCAAATTAATCCACAAGCCTGAGAAACCTCCAGAAGAAGTTACTTTTTATGGACCAATAAGTTTACTGCCAATTGCCTCCGAACTATTTGAGAAATTGCTAATTCGCAGACTAAAACCTGCAATAAACGAACTAATTCCACAACACCAATCTGAATTTCAACAGCACGCCACCACAGAACAAATACATAGACTGGTTAACAAAATCAGGAGAGACCTAAATGAAAGGAAATACTACGTTTCTGTTCCGCTGCATTTCTGGACGTATCGCAGCCATTTAGCAAAGTCTGGCATACCGGGCGACTAATCAAGATGAAGGAACTACTGTCATCAGAGTTCTACCCCATTTTAACATCCTACCTCAAAGATAAATAATTCCAAATCAAAACACAGCATGCCTTATCTGCGTAAGTAAGTTTTCAAATAATGTTGATTTTTGTCTCACTTTTTAGATTAGTCGACCATTGTGCGGCGTGTTCATTTCTGAATGAAATAGGTTGGTTTCGGTGTTTCCATCGTTTTTGTGGTTGCTGAGGAAGCTTGGTTTTCTTGCTTTGTTTCGTGAATTCGTAGCTTCACTTAAAGCTTAGGTGGTTTTAGTTATTTATACACTGATTGGGACGTGACTATTATGACTCTGACTATTACAGATACGTGTGTTTCTAAATAATTTAAGAAGGGATAATTATGCAAAGGAGTTAAGTGAGTTTATATCTGTGGGTAAGTCTGTTTTGGCATGTATATAGCACGAGCGTCGAACGGAAAGCGGTCGTCGAACATTCGACGATCATTGGCGATGTTTTTCGAAGGCGTGCGATTGTTACAGGGGAGCGCGTGTGTGTGCTTCTTCAGAAAGATGGGCTAGGTGTGCTATCTTTAATTTCTCCATGACGTATGCAAAATTTTACAACTCTGACGACTGATTGCAAAATATTATGACCTCAAGATATGCGGTTCATTGAAAATAAGTCACAATATCATAAGGCTTTGTGGATAACAAAAAATACTGTTTTATTCTATGAACGAAATGATAGCACTCTTGCCAAAATAACAGATGCCGGCCCAAACCATTACGCTGCCTCCTCCTATTTGTCGTCCCATCGTTGACATTGTTTCTTTTCGTGTGTTATGGAAATAGTATTGAAATCCATCGGGACCATCCAGATTCAATTTTTTTTATCTGAAAATAATATCCTTCTGCATGGTTATTTCCAATGCGCTATTTCTTTTCCAAATTGTAGACCGTCAGCTTTATACTTCGTCGTTAACGAAGTTGTTTTTTCAATTTTAGCTTTTGAGTATTGTGGGATGGCGGAGGTTTTGGCGAGAACAAGCACAGATGTATTTATATCTTTATTCAAATGGATTTTAAGTGATTAGAATTAAACTAAACTATATATCTTACTCTATTCTACGCAATACTATGCTGTTCCACGCTGGTCTACTCTGATCTATTACTCTAGATTCTCAAACTACACTGTTACACGCTAATCCACTCTGTTCTGTTCCTCTCAACTCGCGAAAGTACACTCTCCCACGCTAGTCCACTCTGCCCGGCTCCTCTCCTGTCAACTACGAAACTACACTCTCCTACGCTAGTCCACTCTGACCTGCTCCTTTCAACTCACAGAACTATTCTCTCCTAAAAAAGGCCTTACAATTGTCTTAAATACTAATCCCGTCAACGCGGGCCATGATTCTGCAGGTCATAATCGGCCGCCTGCGAACCATCCGAGTGCAAGTGCGAACCATGCAGTATCCGGCCTTATGTTTACACGATAGTAGAAATCGTCCAGCACTCGAAACACTGACACTAACACTGGATTTGTCTACTATTTGCTTGGTTATTAGTTGTGAATTGGAAGCTACACGCAAAATTGCACGTTTATCACGATCGGATAAGGATAATGGTCGACCGGTACTTTTCTTTTTACACTAATTTTCAACACTTTTCAAGAAATTATGTATTACTTTATGACTTTTCTGTATTACTTTACATATCTTTCCTTCCGATAGCTGTTGGCTTCTTAATTCAAGAATTAATTTTTTCGGACTCACTCAACTTTTCTTCATGTCCCATAGTTATAAATTTGTATAATATAGTAATTGTAATGTTCACTCGTGAATGGATCACAAAATACTGAACAATTTCTAAACATATTAACAAAGTGTACTATCGTTTCGACCTTGGTACGGAATAGTTTTTCTTTGTTCCAAGCAAACCTCTACGATTTTATGACTTATTTTCAATGAACCGCATATTTTGAGGTCATAATATTCTGAAATTTGCAGTCACAGATTTAAAATGTTGAATGCGTCATTGAGAAATTAAAAATAATACACCTAAGCTATCTTTTTGAAGAGGTGTGTACATAGTTTAGAGTCGTCATTCTGAGAGCGGGCATATCATGTGTTGGACTTGTTTTAATTAGACGATTACCAAAAAACCTTGAGAGTGTCACTTATATACCTCGAGACCTTACATATCCCGATGACAGTAATCTTATGACTAAAACAATCCTTAGCTCATTGAATTTAGAATAATTTAATTTACAGTGTTCAACATTGTGAGATTTCATTGGTGAATTTGGCCGTTTAAGGATTGCTAAATTTTCTAGGTACTGCATTCATATGATATAGATATATTTTTTACGTTAGAAATACGATGTTTAACATATTACAATCGTTTATAGCTGTTGAAAATCATATAAATGCTTTATATAAATGTAACCTAAACTGATAGAAATATCTGAGAAATATTGAAATTGTGACATAGCATCCAATATGTTTTTGCAAATATTTCGAAAACTAAAACCCAGTGATGGTAACATTTACAAGAAAAAGGTATTCAGAATCATACCATCAATGTCATTAAAACCGATGGGTTATATCCTTCTCAATATAATTACCAAAGTAAGATTTTTAACACTAAACTACGAAACAGGTTACAATGGTCCATTCATGATTCCTTCTTTCACAATCATTCAGAAGATATAAGCCTTTCCCAGAGAAATGACTAAATAAGTTGATTTGGTAATGTTCGAACTAAAATATAAGCCAATGAAAATCTCAATAAATACACCTTTATAGTATCCGCAGAAGAATAAAAGGAAGCCAATTTGACTGCTTGGTAGTTTTTGTGTTAAATTTGTAACTTGTTCTGTGAATTTTCGAACATTAGCGATACTATTGGGCATCTCTTATCACGTTACCAATGAGACACATTGGATATTGTATTTTACATAAAGAAAGTTAAATTTATTCTACATGTGTTGTCGTTTGAAGTCATAACGTGAGACAAGGTATTTCATAAATTAATTATTAGTCCACGCTACATTTATATCAATGTTTCATAAAGATATTATGCTACATAAAATGCTGTAATTAGGAGGCTATTCAAACAAATGACGTTAACAAATGGTTTACGAACGCAATGTTTAATCTAATGTATTTGATATCGAAACTAAATGTACTTACGCATATCGTCTTTTGTGGTAGAAATACTTATTTTTCTTAGTACCATCTGCGCAATGTTTATTTTATAAAATATTACAGTCTTTGGTAAATGATAGATTTTCTAATTTATGTACAGCCGTCAAAAAACGAAAAGTATTTGCAGAAATATATGATAACGGTATCTAATAAAGTCTATTAATGAATAATACAGATCTCTTTCATTAAATGGTATTCACTGTGCGTAGTTTCCTGCGGTAATCAAAAGATAATTTTTATCACTGTTACATAATTACAAAGTAAATGTAGTGTTTTTAATTTTATTTGGGACTGTTAAGCAAATTCACTCCCTATAATTTTGATTATCAATATAACAAGGATAATTTTTAATCCGTATACTCAATGAACTGGAAATGATAAAAAGTTGCGACACACGCGTCTTGGGTGGTATTATTTCTACCATGGCAAATTAAGTTTATATAATTTTAGCCCTCAAGAATGCTGTTGTATCAGTATTCATACTATAGGAATACAGGCCGCGACCGTTCGACTCATACGAAGAAACGCGCGTCTTGTCCTGTACGATATATATTGCGAGCGTTAGGTTTTTGAAGGTGATTACCGGCCTAACAGCAAAGCAGCTTATTTGTGAGCGAGTGAAAGCGCGAGTGCGAAAATCACCTATATGTAATCAAGCGACAGATGACCTCCGAAGAACGAATAAAGTAGAAATAACGATAAGGTCCGCTTACTGTCAAGCATGACCCCTAGGTACCTAATGTCAGCCTTCACTAGGATACTATGGACCCCCATCTTGAAAGGTATTTCGATGGAAATCCTACGGCTTGAAGAAATCTACGACGATTTCGGTCTTCTCGGTTGTTAGTCTCGGTTAGCACCTCGCTGGGGAACGCGATCCGAAGGATGGCGTCGTAAAACGCGTTCCAGAGGTCCGGTCCCAAAATGAACCTCTGGATCACTCCTGCGGAGACTTTTCTCCGCGTCTTCCCTCGGCCGTGTTATATACCAGGACGTGGTCCCAGAGGTAGTCCTCTATCATCCGAAGGAGATAGTCCAGCACCTGGAAAGTGTTCTCTAGGGCCGCGAGTATCCCAGTCCAACTCACCAAGTTGAAGGCGTTCCTGACGTCCTGACGCTACCAGGATGACATGCCAGCTGTGTCGGTTGCTGCTCTCCGCCCTGTCGGCGGCCTCCGTAATCACCCGTAGGGCGCCGACGATAGATCTTCCTGTCGGAAACCGAACTGCCGAACCGATAGATTGACCGACGTCCTGAACGCTGTCAAGAGACGGGGCCTTATCATCTTCTCGAGAAGCTTACCCACTGTGTCCAGCATACAAATTGGGTGGTATTGCGGACGGACCGGTAAGCTACCCTTTTCCTTTGATAATTAGCGCCAGGCGCTGAATCTTCCATCAAATCGGCCAAAGGCCGGTGCCCAGACATGCACTGAACATATTTAGCATTGGCCGTGGGCAAAGCTGAACTGTCAGCTTCACGACCTCTGCTGGAATGCTGTATGGGACTGGGACTTTCCTGTTGCTGAACGTCCGGGTTGTATCATGCATTTCCTGCAGGCCAAAGAGGGGGAACTCCGCCACTTGTAGTCGACTGTCGCGGCCTTTCCGAGGGATCCGGAAAGAGGGAGTCCACAATCGCCTATGCCTCGTTTTGCGGGAAGAACCGCGGGGCCGTTTTGGGCACCGATCTTACGACGCAAGATACGGTACTCTAGATTCTCCGGGTCGCGGTTGACCTACTCGCTAAGATTCTCCCGGCAGCGCCACTGGCTCGCCCTGATCGAGTGGCGCAGGTCCCTGTGCTTGACCTTATAGCTATCCTACAGGGCTTCCCCTTTAGGGATGCGCTTGACGCGCTGGGCAGTTCGCCGCAAACGAAGGCAGTCCCTACGAAGGTCGGCGATGTCGCTAAGCCACCAGTAGACAAGTCGTCTGGCATTGCGTGGCTTCCTCAGCTCATCGACGTTTCGTACGCCTGATGGACGGCGTCCATGGTTACTCCGACGAGCCGCTCCAGCGATAGCCGGTTTCAAGATCCACCAATGGGCTGCGGGGTGTTCTGCAACCCATTTTGAGGGGCCTCCTCGAATCACTCTTCCTTTCTCGAACCACCCTCGAAAAGCGGGTGGAACCTTGCTCCTCGTTCTTTCCCCGGCTATCCGAAAAGCTACGTACTGGTGGTCACTCTTCGTGTAGTCTTCGATGACTCTCCAGTTTTTGACACGGAGAGCGACATTCTCAGAAGCCATCGCGTTGTCGATGATGGTCTCCTGGTAACCAAATCTCCGAAAGGTCGTGGACGATCCTCGGTTAAGGATCAGCAGATTCCGGCGCGCCGCTAGTTCGACGACCGACAGTCCCCTGGTGTCCGGTCTGAGCATTCCCAACTCCACCACCTTCGCGTTGAAGTTCCCTCCGACGATCCATCCTCCCTCCGCTTCGTGGATAGTGTCTTCAAGGGCTTCAATCTTTGCGCGAAAATCCGCGATGCGGTCGTTAGGGGAGAGGTAAACGCTGACAAGCGTCTGATCCTCGCACCTTACCTATTGAAACCCGGCGCCTGCTCCCTGCGTCTGGGATTCGGGGTCCAGATTGCAGCGCATCCCAACGTGTCGGCGAAACACCTTAGTCCCGCGCGAGCTCTGTACGGCTCACAGAGCAGGAGGATATCGATTTCCTGCTTACGCCGTAGCTGCTGGAGAAGAGCGTCCGCGGCTTGGCTCCGGTTCAGATTGCACGGAAGCACCTTAGTCTTAATTTTTTCTCTTTGCTTCGACTTGGGCGTCACGAAACGCATTGCAAGCGCCAGAACCCTCACAGCTTGTGGTTACGTGCCCCTTCACCCCGCACTGATAGCAGCATTGTTACCTGCTCGTGCCCTTGCAACGCCTGTCAGGTGCCCATAGGCGAGGCAGCTGAAGTACCTCGTGACCGTGATCCTACTCCTGGGTCGGGACATCACCATCCCGATCCTTATTCTATCACAATCCACTAATTTGACCGCTGCCCGCTCCTTGAGCTCGACGATTGCGAGTTTTTAGCCCCGGGCATTTTCTTCGATACCATGGATCCGCATTTCCCGGCGAAGTCATCCAACTCAGTGATGAGGGGCTCTTCCATCTCACCAGCGGGCGTGAAGCAATCGAGGTCCCTCAACCCGATGGTTTCCTTGGGCTCCATCCGCCGGACGGATCTTGCTTCGCCCAGAGTTTCCTTTATAGCCTCGCTAAACGAGGCCTTCTGCTCCGGCTTGGTAGAGCCCGCAAGCTCAAGGAGCACCTCGTCGGTCCGAGTTTGCCGGATGGATCTTATTTCTACTCCAGTGTTCTCCGACTTTATTTGGTCGCGCAGCTTCGTCAGCACGTTGGCGTAGCTAGAGCCCTCAACCGGTTTAACGGCCACGGCAGCTGTACGTCGCTTTCGTCTCGGCCTGCTCTTTTTTTCTACTGTCTGCTTCAAAGGGTGCGGAGGTCAACGCTTTCGCCACCTATGAGAGTGTTGCCGTTTTCAGTGGGGTGACGGGTTCCGCCGCCTTCGGCTTCTTCCGCGCCACAACCTTCCATCCCTCCTCTTCTTCCTTCAGCCATTTTCCGACTGGAAAAAGTTGAGACGATGGACTCGTCCTTTCCTTACACGTTCTTTTCCGCGCGCTTAAGTCCTGAGACGCTTGGTGGCACTGGGTTACCTCCTTCTCGTCCATTAGTTCCGTCAAGCGCGGTAGTGCGTTCTTCATGGCCATCGCGACATTGCGCTGATTCTCACTGGCCGCCGTCATCTCTTTTATGGTAATGCGGAATCGCTGCAAAAATTGACTGATCAACGAAGCGAGACTGGGCAGGCTGCAGCAGCTCCTGCTCATCTGCTGCTATCGCATCGGTTCCCTCAAGATTTCCAACGGTCAGTCTGACAGACCACCCTCGGAGTTCTCGTTTCAGGGCGTCGAGGACTTCGTGTCAAACTCCTCCTTGGCGCAAACGCCAACCCTTTGTTCGAAAGGATCTTGTCGTCGAGGTCCCCCATGTTACGAGGACGCAAGCTCCTCTCTCCTGCTTTGTTTAAATTTTTTGTGGTTGCCATATTAAATATTTGGATCTGGTAACGACGGTTCGCCCATCATAGGAGCCACACCGCGGTGTGGCTGCTATCCCCGCCGGTTGAGAACTCTATTTATGAATGTCGAAGCAGAGAAGCGGCTTATCGGAAGGCCACCCCTATCGACACCGACTAGCTCTACTAAAACAGAATATTACGGGATAGGCCCGTGCCATATGTGATGCTAAAGTTTTAATGTCACCCCTATCCAAGAAACTCACCGATATCTAACCCGGATATTGTCTCAACCTCAGGCTAGACGGTGCTTTGCCCCCCCCCCCTCCCCCCCAAAGCACAGGGTGTGAAAAAATACTGGTCAAATAATCCTTCATTCCTGCCCCGGTGACACGGCTTCAACCTTTGCATTGGCTGCGTATAGCAAGGACATGTGCGGTTCTCCCACATTTAACATGTGTTTTCACAGGATATTTGCCGAACACAGGGTCGGACTTACGTTTACTCTTATTACTCACATAGAGGACAGGTCCGACCATCATGTTCCACCACGGTCCGGGGGCTACTACTCCCCTATTGGTTAGTCTGCAAGGAATATCCACTGCACACCGGCCGCAGGCCAATCACTCACGCATTCACACAGAAGAGCGGCTCTTAGTTTTCATCCCTCCGTCCGAGCCTCTCCGGCAGGGGTGACCCCACCGGGAGCATAAGCTTCCGTGGGTGTAGCCTCAGCCATTACAGCGGCTACTTCAGCTTCCGCGCCGCGAAAAGTTGGCTGCCCGAGCAGAGTAATAATAATGATATTAATAATAAAAATTATTATTATTATTGTTATTATTATTATGATAATAATAATAACAATAATAATGACAAGAATAATTACGACGACGGTCGTACGCTGTACCTCGACAGCGAGAATTAGAAATACAACGTACCTGATGTACTCGATGGAATAGTAGTAATAAACGATAAGGATAATATTAGAGGGAAAAACAATGTGTAGAAGTAATGGTAAAGATAATACTTAACAACAAGGAGGCGATATTGTGATAAATAAAAAAAAGACAAGACGACAAGAAATATAATAGAAGAGATCGAAGATGTACCACAGTTTCCAGGAAATATCAGTCGTATCGATGATAGATAACAAGTCGTTCGATGTCCGTGTATGTTTATGTGACTGTGTGCGTGTGTACGTGCGTGAGTTTGCATGTTTTTGACAATTCCTTATATAAGCGAAATAGATTGCGGGAGGGCGAGTTTTAAAGTCGGAATATACAGAGAACATACAGTAATGAGTGATAGCAAGAAAGTATATATCGAGAGTTAGTTTTGTAGTATATTTTGTGAAGTAAAATCATTTACACCAGTAGCATGTGAGGTTCTTATCCTAACATTTATAAATAATAAAATCCCTACAATATTTAATATTTCAATAAGGATACATTTATTACCATAGTATCAAATCTATGAATTGATAGAATTATATAGAAATATTATACAACGGAATTCATGTAAGGTAAAACAACAATTATAATATTAAGATGAAGCATGTAATTCGTCATAATTAAATTCAATAGTAAAGTATACTCAAAGTGCCGTATTTTCTATAATTATGGCGATATTGAAATGCGGCAATTGAAAACATGCGAAAAATATACTTTATCGAATGCGGATTGCATTTAATGAATAATGTTTGTCTTTATTACAGTTATTAATTTTATTGTGAACTTTATTTTTGTATGATGAAGGAACTAAAGAAATCTGGGATTACTTACAATTTGTTGCACGCGAATCAATTTCACCAACTTTTGCCAGCAAAATTAACTCAAAAACGCAGAGAATTACATTTAATTGAGAATCCTCCCAGCAATTATGACAATCAAATACAATTTTCTTAATATTTAAATAACATTCTTCTAAGACATTCCTTTGTTAAATTATATTCGATATCTATTTTTCATTAATTTTACGATCGAATAACTTTTACTGAAATATTTCAGGAAATATTTCAAGAAAGTACTAACGAAACAACTGGATAATATAGCCGATACAGGAATTGCTGTGTATAAATCTTATCTATAATTTAGATTGTCGCGAATTATGCCATCGATGCGTTTAGGACGCGTAAAGCGAGAAGCGAAAACTGGGCTTTGTTGAGAATTTTCCCTCCTAGAAATTCACGGGCTTGAAAGATACTGCGACTTAGCATCTTCTAATTTCGAAATAAAAAAAGATACGTCTCAATGTCTCTCAGCGCCTATTTATGGAAATTGAGACGTTTCGCTTGATTAACCGACAATTTACATGAGTTAACAGGACCAGAACGGAGAGGTGGGTGTTGAACACGATAAAATTGTTGAAGTATTCTGTTGTTGATAGAGATGCACCGAACACACGATTTTTTGAAATCGTTTATGTGTTCTGTTTGACTCGCAAAATGCGAATAGATATGCCTCCGTGCTGTGTTTAATATACAATATTAAAATATGGTGCATATTTCCATTTATTGCAATGAAAAATTTATTCACTCAACTTTAAAAGATTGGACTCGATTCAATCTTTGCGAAGAGTCGTAACACAAAACCTGTGCTAATAGGTGTATTGTTAAAAGATAGTATATTTGCGATAAATGTATCAGTGATTGTATTGTACAATTTTAGATGAAACAAAAGTTTTTTTTTAATTTAACAAAATACTGAATTTCCTTTTAGATCCCGAATGATCAGCAAAACACTAATCATTAAAACTTAAAATGAAAATTTTTTATAAATTTGTTATCAATACACATTCAGCTTCAATATCAATAACAAAGAATTTAAAAAACTTAAGAACCGTCGTTTTATAAGAAAAAACTGAAAAGTGAATAGTATCCAATTTACCCCGAGATTTTGGGTGCAAGAACTGACGTTTAAATGATTTTATTTCAAATGAAAAGTCATCTAATAATAAACAAGACAGGAAACGCTGAATCATACAACTTGAGAAGTGCTTGAAGTATTATCAGATTGATCTTATAAGTATGTTAAGCTATCTTCTTATCACTTTGAAAACAACTAAAACGCATGATGAAATCATCAACAAATTTCACTAGTAATAGATAAGTAAATTTGTATCATACGTATGTTTAGTCGATTAAAAATCTATATACTGATACATTGAAAAATATAGTAATCTTGGAAAAATGAACAACACCACAAAATATGGAGTAAAAAGGTAGTTGATGCAATCCAACTGAGATATATACGAAACGAAAAGCAAAATAACATAATACGATATCAATCAAATATATCTGATAATGCTTTAAGCACCTTTCAAAATATAAGACTCATTACTTTACTCATTTACTTGTTATCGAATGATTAAAATGTCGATAAAATCTAAACATCTTGTATTTTACTAAAAATTTTACAAGGTATAATCTGCCTTGGTCTCAATAGAAGGAATAAAGGGGTCTCATGGAAAATAAATAATTGATAAATTATTCTTACGCATTATATTACGAATATATAATTTATGGAAACATGTGTTGATCACCGAGAGTTAATTATTAACCCTTAAGGGATTGGAAGTATTTTAAATTTACTTACCGTCAAAAAATATAGTAACATAGATAACAAGCGGAAACAAATTCACAGAAGTGACCTAGCACAATACTAAACGTGTTAATTGTAAACTTCACAGCAATAATAGTGATAAAAATAATAAAATGATTTTTGCCGCCGTATACGCGGCAGTCGACTCACTAAGTATAAGTGCCAATTTCTTTATTCACAGGATCTACAAAATCCAGATACAAACTGACAGTTTTTTTATTTGTATTCATTCTTACAATGCTGTCACTGCTAAAAATGGTAATATAAATTATGCTCTACAAGAACTGTCTATACTAAGTTACTATACTTGTTTAATAATTTTATTTTCAACGTTATTAAAGAAACCCACTTTATTTATTGGCACTCTTAATTATCTTATCTTACAATCCTTTAGATTTCTACAAAATTTGTAACAATGAAAAATCAACCTTAACTATAAGGGGTCCCTACTGCAGGCCACATCGGGGAAAATTCATATTGCCGGCGGAGGGATGACACCTTCCCGCATACTTCCAAGTGAAAGTCGCGGTAATTATTTTTAATTCAATTTAATAAAAATCAAAGTTATTCATTGCATATATGTGAAAATTACAAACTGTTTTCTTATTTTCAATTTCTTCACGTTCTCTTGAATTATTAAGAACAAAGTAAATCCGACAAGAATAGTCGCAAAGAAAATCGTTCGGTAAGGGTTTATTACGAGCTGAGAGTTGACAACGTAATTGCGTGACCGAGAATTGTTCGCAGCAGGGAAGAATCGAAAATGGGCCAGTGTCTCTTTCACCACTGGGTATTACGATTGGAAAAAGGAATGATTTTGCCTCGTAATTCTTAAAAATTAATGAGATACACTTCGAGCGGTAAAAGTGTACCGTTGTCCGGATGTACTAATACTGCAGTTTCAAAAGATGTAATCGCTAAATAAGGTTGAACTCAAAAATAGAGAAAATCGTTAAACATATTCTGAACGGATATTCGATAGTACAAGCGTTAATGTGTGTCGCGTTCTCTCGGTTTTGACGCACTGAAAAATGTGGGGGTGGTTTCAGCAGTAATTATAGGTACTGTTAGGCTATCTTCGACAGAGATTAAGAACCTGATCTCACTGTGCGTCTCTCATCTTACGCGACTCCGAATGAACCCTGATGATGAGCAAGTCAGATCGGAAACATGCTCCTCCCGCCTGTCTCTTTGCGTAATTCGCTGTCACTGTCGATTTTTATTTTCATCCAATAGACTCAGACTATTTTTGCTCTTTAGATATTCGGTGTGCTGGGTACCGTATTCTTGAGTATGCAGTATTCTCGCGATTAGTATCCGAAAATCGGGATTCCACCCTGGCACTAATCGTGCAGTGGTGTTGATTCAAAATCAAGACAAGATCGAAGCCGAGCTTCCTTATTTGTTCTCTGTAGAAGAAGGACAGCGCGAATGAAAGAGCGAGATGCCCGATCTTATGAACGATCAAAACAAACAGATGAATGAGGGGATATTAATACAATGTTGAAATTATTTACTTTTCATTTTTACTAATTGAAACTTTTACCAGTTCAATTGTAAGGTTTTTCTGATTAAAACGTGACCGAACACGATGTATTTTGGAATATATTTTCTTATTTAAAAAATTACAATTATTTATTTTCTTCTAGTAAATTGTGGTTTGAAGTACGTCATGTTTACTCTTGTTTTAATCAGAGGAATCTCGCGAATACGTTAGTAAAAGTATAATTTACAAAACATCTCTAAAAATCTCTCGATGTGTTGGAACGATATGAACGTAGATTCGTTGCTATATAAAAGGTACAGAGGCTGTCCGACCAATTATAGTTGCAATGGTTTTCATCAACGTGCCTACGTTGCAATCGCTCGTGATTACAAAGTTATTTGAATCCGGTATTTAAAATTATTCCGTGGCGGATCAGCGAATCATTACGCATTTTTGTTCTCTTCTTTGTCGACAGTCGTGTCAATTAAAATTATATTGTATATTTCGCGAAGAGTTATTGAGATTGTTTTGATATATATGTATATACTGAAACACTTCAGTCAGTTGCTGATTCCATGTCCAATGCTATGTTCATCCGCGATGGATGAACATTCTCAGTCACATCTTATCGATCGGTATATAGACTGTGAATTTTCTGTGAATAGTCGGTTGCATTTTTTTTCAATATGAGTGTAATAATTATTAATAATTATTTGTTATGTTAATTGTATGTTATGCGTTGTAATTATATAACATAATTAAATGTTATGCATTTTCAAACGTATGTGTTAAGACTACGTATGTACAATTAAGAAATAACCCTCATCGTCCCGTTTGCATAGTCAAGGAACATTTAGTTTTTACAACAATAGAGAAAAAGGCCCGGACACATTAAATAAAACCCTAACCATTCGAGACACCATAAAACAAACAAATTAAGACATTTTCAATACACAAAGGACGGCTTAGCTTCACGACACCCTAACGGTACTCCACACTCCTACTGACGATACCTGACTTGACCTGTCCGACTTACCCTACAAGGCGTGACCACAAGACAGCAGATTCAACCCCCAACAACTTCATTGGACGAAAATATTTCCCACCTTTAACATACACATGAAACAGTACACACCCTCATCTCAATTAGTATAAGACACGCTCGATTGTACAAATTAGGCAGAGTTCATCAAGACAGCGACATCATAGTATTAAGACAAGTATTATCAACAACAAAATAAAGGGACACACAGTCCGATAAATCAAGCCAAGCCTTGTTAATTATTTAAAACTTACTCAGTACGCCAGTGTAACCAAGTTACAATAAATATCTGATCTTACAAACCAGATACATAAAATTAACAACCTTTGGTCCATTGACCTATATTACACATTAACAGTATGGCAACGTAAAAGAAACTTGCACCCGGGTACAAAAGTTAATTTAATATCGCTCATGTGTCGTATGAAAAGTTTAAATATACATTTGAATAATAATATCGGTGGTAGTCTTTGCGATATAAATCAAAGTGCCAGAGCATCGTCACTCGTTTGGGAACATATTGTATCGGCATTTAAAAAACATATCATGACCGGTGTTGTTACAAACATTTCACATATAAAACCGCGACAATTTTTACAAGATGCAAAACGACTCGTGAGCAGACATATCAATGAATTTTCAAATAAACATTCGGCATTAAAAGTGAACGTTGTGTTTGAAGGTGATTTTGTATTACGCGGTCAAATTTCCATAAAAAGTTTTGGTACGCAAAATACTGTACATTTCAAAGCAACGAATTTGCGTAACTGGTACAGGAACGATGTCATGGAGCCTAAATTAACATCACTAGAAGAATTTCAAGAACAGGATAGTGGATGGGGCCTTGAAGAAGGTATCGTGTTTGTTGGTCAACTGTAACAAATACGAATCGATGTGAGCTGGCTGTACTTTACCGTTACCAGTAGCAGTACGGTCAAAAAAGGCCGTTGTCAACATCAATTTTAAAGAGAACGATTGCTTTTATCGAGCGATCATAGCATATCTATACCCAGAGAAATTGCATTCGACGCAAATATCATCGTATCCCCACTGCAAAGACGTTGTACATCGAACTGCGAGGTTTGAAATCCCTGTATCATTCAAAGATATTCGTAAATTTGAAAAAGTCAATAAAGTATTCATAAATGTATTTGAATGAAAACATAATAAGCTTTAGCCGATTCACATAACAGTGAATAAGCAACGTAAACACGCCAACCTGCTGTTCGTTCAAGACAAACAGAATCCATCGAGGAATCATTTCGCAGCCATAACAAATTTATCGAAGTTGACTTCATCACAGTTGCCTAATAAATACCGTCGAAAGTATATTTGCGACCGGTAAGTAGCATTATATTCTTTTTTCAACTTTTAGTAAAAGTTGATACATTTTTTTTTTCATTATATAGATGTCTACAATACTTTTTTACCGAGGAGAAGTTGAACGCACACATCGATGAGTGCACTCGAATGAATCATTGTGCTATAACACTTCCGACAGACGAAAACAAGTGGTTGCGGTTTAAGAATCACACACACAAGGACCGGGCGCCATTTGTTATTTATACCAATTTGGAATGTCTACTGGAGGAAAACGAAGGCCGTCATCATGGGGCAAGGTTATACCAGACTCCGTTTACCGTGGGTTATTATGTACACTGCAGTTACGACGCATCGTTATGCCAGTTATCACTGTTATCGGGGTGATACGGGATGTATAGAATGGTTTGTGAACGAATTACGCCTACTACGCAATAGGCTAGAACACGTACTAAATACCGTCATACCGATGAATCCGAAGAACAAATATTAGAGTTTCAAACAGCTAGGCATTGTTACATACGCGAAAAACCATTTGACGCGAATAATGTAAAAGCGCGCGATCATTGTCATTAACGGGCAAGTATCGCGGTCCTGCGTATATTAAATGTAATGTTAACTATAGGGAATTGTACGTGGTACCAGTGGTTTTTCACAATCTGTCCAGATACGATGCACATTTTATCATTCGAGATTTGGCCAAATCGTTCGAAGGGAAAGTAGATTTATTGCCATTAACAAAGGAAACATATGTTTCCTTTACCAAACATACGAAGAGGTCTGGCAAGTATAAGCGATACGTGAAGTTTAGATTTAAAGATTCCCTCAAATTTCTAAATTCGGGTCTAGATAAATTCGCATCCTATTTGGACAAGGATAATTTGCATATCGTTAAAAATGAATTTGTACATTTTTCGGACAGCGATTTAAAACTTTGTACCCGGAAAGGTGTTTTCCTATACGACTACGTATCATCATATGATAAATTAGCTAATACATATTTACCACCACGCGAAGCCTTTTATAATCGATTGAACGGCACGAATATATCCGACGAAGCCTATCTTCACGCGAGAAACGTTTGGTCACTGTTCGGTATAGAAACGTTAGAATACAGCGATTTATATTTAAAAATTGATGTTTTATTATTAGCGGACATTTTCGAAAATTTTCGTCAGAATTGTATGGAAAGTTATAAATTCGATCTCGCGCAGTACTACGCACTTCCGGGATTCGCTTGGGACGTAATGTTGAAGTATACGAATGTTGCGTTGGTATTGCTGACCAACGTGGATATGCTTATGTTCATGGAACGCGGTACACGAGGTGGATTGAGTGAATGTTTACACAGACATGCGTGTGCCAACAATAAGTACTTATCAACGTACGATTCATTCAAACAATACATATTTAATGTATTTTGTTCTCAATAACCTATACGTATAGGCTATGTTGCAATCTTTAACGTACAGAGGTTCCCGATGGGTGAACGATACGTGCGTTTTCGATGTAAATTCAGTACCGATAAACGGTCCCGTAGGTTGTATTCTAGAAGTCGACTTAGAGTATCCGCGCGAAATACACGATTCTCAAGCCGATTTCTCGTGTTGCCTTAGTCACGAAAGCACGCGTACTCAAAAGAAGCCGCTCGTTACGCTTCACGATAACGAAAGATACGTTATAAATTACCGATATCTCCAGCAATGTCTGAAACACGGAATGAAATTGAAAAAAATTCATCGGATTTTAGAGTTTGAACAACGTGAATGATTGCGAACATATATAGATTTAAACACTAAACGGCGCGCCGATTCGACCAACGATTTTTCAGAAAATCTATTCAAATTAAGGAATAAAGTTGTTTACGGAAAAACGATGGAGAATACGCGAAAACACAAGGGTGTAAAATTAATCTCGCGGTTTGATTCACGAAATTGTTGTACGGCGGTGTATACACGACGATGAAACGCGAGATCCGTCGATACAATACATGCAACTACGACAAAAACAATTTTTACATATTTCACTTGTCAACAATAAAGTGTTAGGTTTGATGAAAGACGAAAACGCCGGTAGAATCAGTACCGAATTCGTGGCTCTTGTATGTACGTGCGAAAATGTATGCTACTCGCGTGCGAAGCGATAACGATAACGATGATATTTGTAAATATGATGAACCAAAAAAAGTTAAGGTTATTAGTTTCGACGATTACGCCGAATGTCTTTATAATCGTACGTTAAAGACTGTTTTTAATAATCGTGTAACATCGATACGTCATAATGTATATTCTATAACCGAATTTAAATTAGCATTAAGTCAGCATGGCGACAAGCGATATATTTGGAGAATTTAATAGATACTCTTCCTTGGTGTCGTTGCATTATCAAAAATAATAATAATAATAATTAATATAGAATTGAATAAAATTTTTTATTTTTCTCATTAAAAATACAATCGTAAGAATGTGTAAATATATTTTATTTCGATATCCATGAATTATGCGACTTATCGAATCCTAACCGTTTTACATGTACTTTATTTCCTTTCCTACGTAATACTTTTTCCAACCAAATAAACGTCAGGATAGTTTACAGCGTGTAACTCGTATTCGTAAAGTCCACCCTGAATAGATTTGCTGTGGCAGTCGATCAAGAGATAAGTGACCGAATTCGTATTCTTCACCGTTGCGATTTTATATATTTCCGTCGACCAGTTCGGTGTGTACCCTTCGTCGAATACAGTTTTGAATTTGCTACCACGTACGTAGTCACCGACAGTAAATTTAGCTGGAGACAAGAGGTGCTCACGTTTTCACGAGTCACGTCTGTGGGTCGCATATTAATGGTACCATGTTTCCTATGATTGTACTCGTCGATTAACGGGGGCACATCGATCCAACGAAAGCTGCCGCTCAACGAGAAGACTTTCCACATGTTGTTCTTCAGCGTGCGATTGAAACGTCCACCGCCGAGCCTTTCATTGCGCTGAATGTCGAATAATACATCGATGATTGCAAGAATGTATAAAAGTCCATGGTTATCCTTCGCGTATCGGGGAACATCGATGATATCTGCCTGCCAAAAATCATCGGATCATCCCAATGCACGCAATAGATTGCATAGACGTTGGCAGTCGAGTCGACATTCCGCTCCCTTTTGATCGTGATGAAAACAGTGGTCCTATGATTTTTTTATACTTGTACCCTTTGTTCCCCATTCTCTGACTTCCACGCTTATACGCCTTCGTGACATGAAAATATTTTTATAATTTTCATATCGGTCTCGCTGTACGATGCTTCGTCGGGGATTTTCTTGAATATCAATTCGTAGAGACCTCGAGTTCCATTCTACGTTGTATAACTGATGGTTATATTATAGTCGTTGGTTACGTCAAATATCGAATTTTCAAGCATTGATCTATCATTGTTAAGATACACTCCATACAGGTTGTCGACGCTCTTCGATGTTCCGATGAAAAAATGACGTAAATATTCTCGCGCTAGTGCGCCTAGATTCTCAGACAGATATCGATTTTGACAATTTTCAGTATTCGGATTTTCAAAGGTGTCGCGTATTGAAGATTGCAGAGTATGCAATTTACTCGCCGGTGATTCGAAAACTTGTATCGCTAGCGGTTGTACGAGTGATTCTTCGATTGATGCTTGTGTCGAATCGGTCGAATTCTTCTCGCGTTGATCGGTATACCCACTTTTCAAAGGGATCTGCTTATGCGTCGTTGAATATAATTGCGCGGTGGTTTCAACGTGTGGTCTGTTGGCGCTATTCGACTTAAATTCCAATTTTTTAAACGGTGTAATAGTTGGTAACGGTG
Source organism: Nomia melanderi (assembly GCF_051020985.1). Classification (NCBI taxonomy): domain Eukaryota; kingdom Metazoa; phylum Arthropoda; class Insecta; order Hymenoptera; family Halictidae; genus Nomia; species Nomia melanderi. The sequence continues at coordinate 43,938 of NC_135000.1, forward strand.
TCAACGGTGTTGACGGGTCAGGTAGCGATTCGTTAATATTCGATACTTTATCGGTATTGATCGCTTCTGTATTTTGAAACAGTTGTTTCAACGGTTCGACGATCAGTCGTAAATTCGACGGTAAGCTCGTCTCGGTATCCATTTTCGCGACCTTTAACGCCAAGTACTTCTTACGTATAGCCTTGCTGGCCTTGGCTATTTTTTTCGCGAGCGCAACTTTTTTCTGCTTCTCATCGGTTTTCTTCTTCATTTTTTCCTTCGTCTCGATATCGATATCCCTCAGAGATAGATGAACAGACAGGTAGACAGACAATAAAAAACTGAATGTGCATCTCCAACTCTTTTCGGTAAGCAACTGTACAGGTTACAACATGACGAACTCGTTAAATGTCCGTCTGTGTAGACCATGATTCACGCGACTGTCTATATCGATTACGAGGAATCCATGTTTTTGTTGCCAACATTTAGAACACAACCTATTAACCGTTTCGAATGTCATACCGATGTTTATATGGTTGACGTACTCATGTCGTAGATTCATAGCATCTTGTTAGAACAAATTCAATAGATTAACGTCATCGCGGATCAAGTGTTTCGATAGTCTCGTATACGACTGCGACAAGTAGTGCGTGCGTGCCAGCGCGCGCGCATTTTAAATAAATGTTGAAGGCATTGGAGTATTGTAATACCAAATTGATTTTAGTAGTTTTGATACTTTCACGGCCTGGAGTGTTACATTCATTTCTAGCTTAAAGAGACTCTTCCTCGGCACATATCAGTATCAGTGTGCCTTCAGCCCCCTGATGAAGCCAACTACAATGCAGGCGAAACGTCGGAGGAAAAAAATTCCTAGTGGACACGGCTCTCTCCCGAAAGTCAGAAATGAATGCAAATTGATTTTCTTTCATATTGATTTTTATGTTAAGTTTTTATTGAATCTAGAATATTCCAAATGTACGTGAAAGTTAATGCATGTTAATGAAAAAATGTTCTAGAAAGTGTGCCAGTGAGATAAGAGCATCTGAGTGTATAAATATTTCAATAAAATATTTTCTTTCTCCTACAATATCGAATTGGGCCGAGTCTCCGCGGACGAGACCACGTCCGTGTTATCCGAGAAGGCGAAATATCCTACATCCTCTCCCACGGATATGAACAATTTGCTCAAGTATTGATATTTCGATTGACGAAATGACTTTAAATACATGTAAACGTTTTCGAATCGTAAGCGGGTCGGACTCTTCAGTAAGCTGACCATGACATTCGTCTTCCCACATGCCGACGGACCGCTTAGAGAAGCAACGCACGCTGCTTAGTAACAACGAACCGTGTTTCCAGATCATCTCATAATCATCGAACGTTCCGGATGTTGGAATGGAAATGTTTAATAACTGCTTCACGAAAAGCATTTTCTTTTCTCTTTATCAAAAGAGAAGAGATTGTATTCTACCCGTGTGCTCGTATTTCTTCAACTTTAAAACATATAAAAGTATGTGATAGTCTTGCGATACCGGTACGAAATTGATTAAACGATTAGCTTTGGGCGAGGCTTGTCGAGAGCACGACATCGAGTATTCGAAACACACAGATATCGAAGTACATCACAAAGCTGATAAGATTTTAGCCGATCGGGCATGACAAAGCATAACGTCTAAAAACACTTCGATTGGCGAGAAGTTATTGGCAGCTACTGTATGGACAACCATGAAAATTAAAGTGAAATTAGGTATGGGACTAAGAAGGGGGCCTGAAGGAAGTAGGGTTCCGTCGATGGAGGCTCGGATCCATCGGCCGAACTCTGCTTCCTAAAACTCCTCTCACTCCACCTCCTCGTGGTGGTCCCTGGGTACTTCCCCCCTTCTGGGGGATGCCAACGGGGTGAGGGGTCTCCAGAGGAAGTAGCTCCGATGATGCGTCAGGCTGTACTGGCTCAGGCTCAGCCATGCCAGGGAGGCTGACGCGGAGGGGTGAAACCACCTCTGGAGGGGACGGGTTTCGCGATACCGACTTCGGCGAATATACATAAAATATGATGAGTCAGAAAAACGGAAAGAAAGTTTACGGTGCAGGGGGCTTCGGATCCCCCAGTACCGGCGCGGAGCGGGGATCTCGACCGGGCCCCACCGCGTCGTTATCATACGACCGGGGGTCGTCAGGGGTGGGCCACTGTGCCCCTGGCGATGCATCTACTAGCAGCGTGCCAATTACCGTGCCGGGTTCTTCGAGACGCGTTACCCGAGCATCTACGCGTGTGAGGGAGGGACCGGTGTCCCTCAGCGAAATTATGTGTGCCGCGTCACCGGCCTCCACATACGACCGGGACGCGGCTAGCTTGCTTGGGAGCTGCGATTCGAGGCGCAGCTCGTTCGGTACCGCGTCGGTGGCCTCCGTCGCCTCGTCTGCGTCCACGGACAGAGGGCGGAAACGGATGTCGGAGGACCCCGCCTCTGGAGAGGACGGCGGTAGTGCGTCGTCCATCCAGGGTGGGGTCACACGGGTTAAGTCGACCACGAAGCGCCCCCGGCCGACAGACATCGCGGCCGAGGAGGAGCTCAGGGCCGAGGAGGAGCTCAGGGCCGAGATGAGAGCGTTGTCGGCGGCCGACCTGGCGGCCCGACACGCTGAGTTACAGGCCGTGATCCTTCGTTCCGCGGAGGTTTCAAAGAACCTCAAAGGAACGATAGTCCGCGACATTCGGGCCGCTAGCAGGGGAGCCATGATCGCGGCTGAAGAGCTCCACCTGCGGAGTATTGGAGGGCCGGACATGAATCGGGTTATGTCCGAGAATGCGCGACTTGCGGCCAGGAACCGGGAGCTGGAGGCTTCGTACAGAAGCCTCCAGCTAACGGTCGACCGCCTGGCATCGCGGTCCGGGTCGGCGTTGGTGGGGAGTGCGGGCTCGCCACCTCCAGCCCTCACAGAAAGGCGGGCCACCGCAGAAGTGGGCAGAGCCGTGGCAACCCTCGCCGTCGCGGGCGAGGGACCGCGGCGCCCGCCCGCGAAACCCAAGGAGGGGGAGAGCCGCAACGCGCTAGAAAAACGTATAGCGAGGCTGGAGCGTTTGCTCGAAAAGGCTCTCGGGCCCAGAGGAGGCGGCCTTATGCCGCCCCCCATTGCGCCTCCTCCGAGGGCAAAGGGGAGGGCTGGACGTCCGCGGCACCAGACGTGTACGTCTGGTGCCTCGGACAGCGATGGCGTGGCACCACGCGCGGGGGTGCGGCGCACAGCCGCGGAACCCCGCAAATTCGTCGCGGGGTCCGCCCGTACACGAGACGGGCAGACGTACAGCTCCGTTGCGGCGGGAGGTGGTGCTCGGGTGAGGTGCCTCCCTGAGCCCACGCCCCCAGCGGTGAAAAATAAGACCGGCGACTGGGTAGAGGTCGTCGGTCGGAAGAGGAGGCGGATGCGCCTCGAGCGGGATCGCCCCGCCCCTTCTGGGCGGGTCCCCTCGAGGGCTGTCCCGAGGACGGCCTCGGGGACGGCTACGCGCCCGTCTCCTCTTCCACGAAGTGGGGGGCAAATGGTGCCCGCGACCGGGCCTCGCCGAAAGCCGGCAGCCCGTCTTGCGAGACCCCCCCGAACGGCGGCGGTTACGATAACCATCGCGCCTGGGGCGGAGCAGACGTATTCGGGCGTCTTGGCCAAAGCTCGCCAGGCCATCAGCCTGGACGAGTTGGGCATCGGCGAGGGGCAGCTCCGCCCCAAGCGTGCCGCGACGGGGGGCCTGATTTTCGAGGTCTCCGGTAAAGACGGCCGCGAGAGGGCCAAAGCCCTGGCGGGAAAGCTCTCCGAGCTTTACGACCCGTCAGGGCCAGTCAAAATCGGGCTGCCGTCAAAGTTCGGCGAGGTCCGTGTCTCGGGGTTGGACGACTCCGTGCGGCCCGCGGATATCGTGGCGGCCGTATCGCGCATCGGGGGATGCCGTGCGGACGAGGTTCGCGTGGGGGAGATCCGCTCCTCCCCGCGTGGCCTCGGCTCCGCCTGGGTCAGGTGCCCCCTCCCGTCGGCCCGCAAGGTCGTTGAGGGGGGTCGCCTCCAGGTGGGGTGGTCGGCGGCTACGGTCAAGCCGTTAGAAACCCGGCCGCTGCAGTGCTACCGCTGCCTTGCGTTTGGTCACGTGAGGCTGCGGTGCACTGCCGCGGTCGAGCGGGGAGACCGCTGTTTTAGGTGCGGCTCCGCCGACCATCGCGCGGCATCCTGCAGAGAGGCCCCAAAATGCCTTCTCTGCGCGGAGAAGGGGTTGGACGCCGTCCACCGTATGGGTGGAACGGCGTGTGCGGCTGCTCACGGCACCGGGAAGTCCCGGTCCGCGCAGCGGCAGCGTCGTAAGAGGGAGCGGGCGGCAGCGGCCGCAGCACCCTCTGTAGGGGAAGGTAGCGCCGGCGCTACCGCTAGTACCGGTGGGAGCCCTTCTGGCCCCACCGGCGGTGTTAAAGCGACGCCGCCGTCTGCGCCTACCGGGGCTTCCGGGACCGCGGGCGGCACGGAGTCGTCGGGGACGGGGACGGGAGGGGGCCCCACAGGGTCCCAACCCCAGGGGGAGAGCGTGAGGGTGGAGGCCATGCAGTTGGCGGACATAGATCCGACAATTGCCGCCTCCACCGCCACGCTCGTAGCAGAGGGGGAAGGTCCGGAGGGGGCTATGGACGTTGAACGTTCATAGTCCTCCAGACCAATCTGGGCCGCTCCAGAAGGGCACAGGACCTCTTGGTCCAGCACCTAATGGAGCACCGGGTGGGGCTGTCGATCGTAGCGGAGCCATACGTGGTGAGAGACCACCCTCTTTGGGTGGGTGACACCGCCGGCTCCGTTGCGATCACATGGCAGTGCTTCCCCGGTTTCCCCCCCTGCTCCTTCCTGGGGCGGGGCTTGGGGTACGTGGGGGTCCTGTGGGGCAACATCGCGGTGGTGGGGGTCTATATCTCCCCCAGCCGTAGCCGACAGGAGTTCGAGGAATTCCTGGGAGGACTCGGGGACTTTGTTCTCGGACAAGGTCCCCGGGCGGTTCTCGTCCTGGGGGACTTCAACGCCCATGCGACAGCATGGGGTTCCCCCAGGACGGATCCGAGGGGGTCGGCGCTGCTGGAGTGGGCGGCTGGGTTGAACCTGGTGTGCCTAAACACCGGTTCGGAGAGCACGTTCGTGTCGTCGAGGGGGGAGTCTGTGGTGGACCTCACCTGGGCTTCCCCCTCGGCGGCGCGGCGGGTCTCCGACTGGCGGGTCCTCGGGGAGGTGGAGACCCTGTCTGACCACGTTTACGTGTTCATGCAGGTGGACTCTGCCTCTCGCGGGGGGGCATGCCTGGTTCGATCCAGACGCTCACGCGGGGGTGGACCCCTACCACCGCGATGGCGATGGGGGGCTTTCGACGAGGACCTGTTCAACGCCGCGGCTCAGGTCGTGGCTTGGGCCTCCTCGAATCGTGGCCTCCTGCTGGATGGCCCAGTGGACGGTGTTGCATGGGGGCTCCGCCGGGATGTGGTGGCGTTTTGCGACGCCTCCATGCCCCGCGCGGGGCCGCCCAGAGCCCACAACAGGGCGTATTGGTGGTCGGCGGAGATCGGGCGGCTGCGTGTCACCTGCAGCCGACTCCGCCGACGATTCACTCGGGCCAGAAGGCGGAGGCTGCCGCACGAGCGTGTCGCAGAGGCCTATCGGGCGTACGCAGACGCCCGCTTCGCCCTGCGGCACGCCATCGGGAGAGCCAAGTCCCGTGCCTGGGAAGAGCTCCTCGGTGCCGTGCACGGGGATCCGTGGGGTCGGGCGTACAGGATCGTCCTGGGGAGGCTCAGGCCCTGGGCCCCCCCAACGACAGAAGTGGTGGACGTCCGGACGCTGGACACCATTGTCCGGACGCTGTTCCCAGAAGGGGACGGTGCGCCCCACCTCTCCCCCGTGGACCGCCTTATAACGTCGGCATTGGCCGGCGCGCGTTCGCGGGCATCCGGTCTCGATCCGGGTGCCGGGGGGTGGTCGCGCGGGCTCGAAATCGACAACGAGGAGCTCGGGAGGGCGGTTAAACGCATGTGTTCCAAGAAGGTCGCGCCTGGGCCGGACGGATTGCCTGGGCGCGCCTGGGGCGCGGCGATGGAGGTCCTCACCCCGCGGGTCAGGCGGTTGTTTAACAGCTGCCTGGCCCGCGGGGAGTATCCGCGGGAGTGGAAGGCGGCTCGGCTGATCCTCATAGCTAAGCCTGGGAGGCCTGCCGGGATGCCCTCGGCGTATAGGCCGATTTGCTTGCTCGACGAGGTGGGAAAGCTGTTCGAAAGAATAGTAAATTCCCGCCTCGTCGACCACCTGTCCCTTCGTGCGCCGGGACTGGATGGGGCCCAGTTCGGGTTCCGGAGGGGGCGTGGCACGCTCGATGCTATCGGGCGTGTGCGCTCCTTCTCCGAGAGCTGGACCGGCCGGGGGGGCGTGGTGCTGGCGGTGTCGATCGACATCGACAACGCCTTCAACACGCTCCCCTGGTGTAAGATACAGGAGGGACTGGAGTATCTCCGGGTTCCCCTGTATCTGAGGAAGGTGATCTCGGCGTATCTCCGGGATAGGTGGATTATATTCACGGATAGGGACGGCAGGTCTCACAGGAGATCAATAGACCGCGGGGTGCCCCAGGGATCCGTCCTGGGGCCCACTTTATGGAACATCGCGTACGATGTAGTTTTGAGGGATCCCCTCCCGCCGAACACAGAGGTCGTCTGTTACGCAGACGACACGCTTCTGCTGGTCGGCGGGACGGGATTTGCGACGGTCAGCCGAGCCGCGGAAGTGGCGGCATCGGCGTTGTTGCGTTCTATCCGCGGGTTGGGCCTGCGGGTGTCGCCCACAAAGACGGAGGCGTTATGGATGTACCATCGGTCCCGTCTGGGCTGCCCGCCGCCTGACTCGCGGATAATGGTGGGAGGGGCTCCGGTCCGGGTCGGGAACCAGATGAAATATCTGGGACTCGTCCTGGACAGCCACTGGCGGTTCGGGCCCCATTTCGCTCGGTTGTTCCCTCGGGCTTGGGGGGTAACTTGCGCCTTGGCGCGGTTGCTCCCCAATCTTGGGGGTGCGGCTGGGCGGGTGCGGCGGCTGTACGCGGGGGTGGTGCGGAGTATCGTACTCTACGGCGCGCCCATCTTCGCTGACGACCTGGTGGCGGACAAGTCTACCCGGCTCCTTTTGGGCCGGCTGCACAGGTTGTCCGCCATCAGGATCGTGAGGGGATACCGCACCCTCTCGGGTGCAGCGGCTGCAGTCCTGGCGGGGTTCCCGCCCTTTGACCTTCAGGCCGTCGCCCTACGAGATATTTATCTCCGGGCGCGGTCTGGGGCCGGGGGCGGTGGTACCGCCGGGGAATGGGACCCGGACACCTTGGGGTCCGTATGGAACCCCAGGGACCAGGTCTGGCGGCGCGTGTGGGAGCGCTGGCGACTTCGTCTTTTAGACGAGGGGTTGGCCTCCCACCGCGTCGTCGGGGCTGTCTTGCCGAGCTGGGAGGCTTGGCGGGACAGCGGTGGAGTGCCGCTCACCTTCCGCGTGACACAGGTGCTGTCCGGGCATGGCTGCTTCGGAGAGTACCTGTGCCGCATCAAGCGGGAGCGTGATGCCCGATGCCGGCACTGCGACGGGGACCAGGACACGGCGCAGCACACGCTGGAATTTTGTCCAGCGTGGGCTTCCGAGCGCCGGGTCCTGGTCCGCGCCATCGGGGGGGACCTCTCTCCAGCGGAGCTCATTAGGGCCCTGCTGGAGGGGGGTCAAAAACGGGGGGCCGTCGTCTCCTTCTGCGAGCACGTGATGCTGCAGAAGGAGGCGGCGGAGAGGGAGAGGGAGCGGGGCTCTCATCCCTCTCGAATGGGTGGGGGGCGGGGTCGGCGGCGTCGCCGGGCGAGAAGTCCGGGACCGCCGGCTCCCCCACTTTAAGATTCTGGCCGCCGGGCCCGGGGTTCCGGGACCCACGGAACCGGTGTGCCAGAGGGCCCAAGTCGTCTCTAGTTGGGGCTAGAGGCGACTCCTGCACGGGTCCTGGGGAGGGAAGGACGCAGTCGGAGTGTTCACGCTGCGTCCCGTGATCCGCGGGGGTCTTGCTCGCGTTTTTGCTGCATGAAGTCTTTCCATGCAATTAGTGTTTCGAATACTAGTGTGTCGTGTTGGCTTATACTGGGCCGGGGGGTGGCGCTGAGGGTAAATGTTTGGTTCCGGCGCACCCCCTGTTATGGCCGAGGCTGGAACACCCCTGGAGCTTTAGTGAGTAAGAATCTCACACTACCCCTCGCCAGCCCCAATGGTGAGGGGTGCCTGATGCAGGTTATCCAGGGTTAAAAAAAAAAAAAAAAAAAAAAAAGGTATGGGACTAAGAAATAAGCAACGACAACACGAAAATAAGAAAAATAGTAAAAGGATTCTACCCATCGCTAAACGCGGCGGTTTTCTACCGTTCCTCTTGCCTGCTTTGTCAGCCATACGAGCGTCGACGAATGGTGCCGCAGGTGTGATGAAAACGATAAACGATGCGAAGTCAGCAAAGAAGCAATTGGAAGAAGCGTAACGACATAACCGCTCTATGGAAGGTCGCGGGTTTCGGTGTGAATCTATCGCCCTATAAAAGTGGAAAAGGTTTGAAAAAGATGAAGAAGAAAAACTTCGACAACGAAGAAGATAACTTACCGACGAAAACGACGACAACAAACATTGAATTATAAGCTATGAGTAAGAAGTTACCATATTTTCGCGGTGTTTTCATGCGAGATGATTTATCGAAGAAGGCATGGACAAAGAAAATTGCTATAGTTAATCTGGACAAAAGTCGCGGCCCGGGAACACATTGGATGGCGTACATAAAAAATGGATCGCATGTAAAATATTTCGACAGTTTCGGAAACCTTCATCCGCCGATCGAACTGATTAGTTATTTCGGACCAAATACGGAAATCTCGTATAATCATAAACGTTTTCAAAATTACCATGAAAGCGTGTGCGGTTAATTGTGTATAGTTTATTAATATAATTTATATGTATATAGTTTCTCCGTGAAAACTTCGTTATTTAAATCCTACTCCAGAATCTATTTGAAACTCATTTCATGCGTGTCTACCGTATTATGTCTATCTTACGAAAAAACAAGGAAGAAAGAGAATAATGTCATACACGTTCACGTTACCAAGCAGAAGTCCCACGTATAGATCGGAGCAATGGCGAATACAAGCTGGGTCTGACGAGGATATAACCATTCCAGATGGTTTGTACGAATTGAAAGCGATCCCGACTTATTTGAAACTACTACTATTACTGCTACCGCTACCGCTACCCCTACTGCTACTGCTACTACGAAAAACCGAAAATATTTACAGTCCTTGGAATTTATCGTTAAATAAGAGAAAACACCATGTTCCAGAATATTTTGAACATCGCTGAGACACCAATATCTTCGACAATCGAATAACAAAGATCGAATTCCATACTTCCAATTTGTATGCCAATACAATATTTGAAAACAGTGATGATGTGACGATACCGATTCAACAACAGAACTTTTACGCTCTACCATTCAGAAGCTTTTTGTAGGTAGAGGGGAAACTCAGCTTGTTGAAAGGATCGGACGCAATCGATAAGGTAAGCCTGCACAATTACTGCGTTTCGTTCCGGTTGGACGAGATATGCTACAAACTGAATGGCGTGGAAAGCGATCGATCGAGGAACCCTAGTATAACAACTACATTGAAGTGTCTATCCGTGCCGAGGAGCAACGCGTTGTCTATTGCTGGCTGGACGTACGAGACGGGCGGAAGAAAAATTCCTACAGCGCTACAACTGTTACAGCGACAGATTTCAGCTTTTGCGTGTCTATTAGCGCGTTACTGGGATTCTACGAAAATTACAAATGCGTCGTGATCAATGTTCGTCACCTGTTCGAAACCTGTTCTGGAGCTACATAAAATTCAATAGCGTGTAGCACACATCAGTTTAGATAAAGTACATAAGTTGTCGATGTTGCATATTTTAGATAGCGCTAACGAATAGAAAGAACGATTTGAAGGAAAACAGTACTGTGTTCGATCGTTGCGCGTTGTCCAATGTCAAGCTTTACTGGAATTCTGAAATATACCCATATGACGATTTAAATATTAACTTCGACAAAAGTAAATATGCGTTTCTTTACGATATGTACTCAAAATTTCAAGAATCCTATTAAAGATACGACGAAGCCTTGTTAGACGCCGCAAACTTCCAGCGATATGGATCGTTTATTCTAATCGACTGTTCTAGACAAAATGAATCGTTAAAGAGCGCAACGATCGACGTACGCGTCTAATTCGAATGTCCCGTGAACGTACCACCCGGGAGCACGACGTACTTCCGCTAAAAAGAAAATGGTGGGAATAATGATATATAAATAATGTATAGCCAAAGATTTAGTAGACTCCGGTTCGAACAGATAGTTTAACGCGTACTGAAGATAAAACCATGTCAACCCATTCTAAAGTTTCATCCCCGATCATCTTTGACAACAACGTTACTACTACTTGTGTTGGAAATTAGAAGAAATAATATTTAGTTGTCTAACCATATGTTATCATATGTAGACAAACGTTACTGCCGCCGTCGCAGCCACTGCCACCACCATATAAACAAGCGTTTTCTTCGACATCGACATCGATATCGTTACTACGGTATCCAACCTCAACATCGTTACCGCAATATCCACCCGTAATGCCGAATCATGATATGAAAACGCAAATCCTATGCAGGCGATACTCACTGATAGGCAAATATTCAAAATACTTTGAAATTAGTGCATGCATCAGCAATGTCGATCCTTACGTGGAATAAACCATTGGAAATAATCATGGAAACGTAATTTGCTTCGCGATGTGTACGTGCAGACAATTGTTACAAATGAAAAAATATATTCGAAGCGTACTAACGACTAGTATAAACGATATTACAAAAATTGACGATAATTTATCGATACAAGGAATTCTCATAAACGATGTATTTGTTATAAAGATGTTTGATAAATATATTTCTATTTATATGACTGAAAAAACCTTGAATAAGTTGTTCGATTTATAATTTTGCGTGGATCATATGTTTTCATGGTTATTGGAAAGCCTCCCCGAAATCGTTATATGATTCGATAGATTCGTTGATATAGCACAAACCGCAAAAACTAAAAATTATGCAAATATTACTACTATGAACGATGCGTTCGAACAGCATTGTTTAATCGATTGCGAATTGGTAGCATTATGCTTGTAGGACCGTTCAAAATTAGCGCGCCTGAGTGAATGGATGGCCGAGCGAATGAGGTGAGTGTGGATGAGAGAGAGAGAGAGAGAATGCATGTATATAAAGAGGATCCCCGAATGAACGAACGAACGGACGAACGATGAATGGTTAGTGAGAGAGACGCAAGTTAATAAAAATTATTTAACAAATTAAAATAAAGAGTTGTAAAGACCTTAATGCAACATGCTTAAACATTATTGTTCGCAAAGCATTTGTTAAACGTTCATGGTATATTTACACGAAAAAATGTAATAAAAAAAGTATAAGTAATATAAGTAATATATATATGAGATGAATGGTTTGTTGTGACGGACCGGCGCCGCTATGTTTGGAAAAGAGTGTGACTGCCTTTGGAAAATCTTGAGTGGCTGAAAGAATACGAGGAAGAGTGTCTGAAACCGAGCGACTGGGCCGTGAGAAAAACGTGTACGTAACTGCGTGAATTTTGACTATGAACGAAAGATGCGAGTGAGAAGGATGCAAGGGTGAGAAAGACAGAATGCGTTAGGTGATAGTGAAGAGAAATATATTGGTGCGTGTTATTCGAGCGAAACTTTTGAGCGAGACGTTAGTGCGAGACTTTTTGGGCGAAACTTCGTGTAATCGGCGAGCGAGCGTGTAGTACTCTGTAAAGATCTTGCGACTTGTACGGGATATATCCTACAACATTAAAGACTCGTACGGGATAATTCCTACATATATATATTTTATATTTTATATAAATACATAGTATTGTAAGGAAAAAAGAAAATATATTTTATACTTTATAAATAAAAATACATATTTTTTATCTGGTCGTGCACGCTGTCCAGGCAGTAATAGTGGACGTGGCGTAACACTTTCACACGCCAAATTAACCTTGTGTGAAATAGATGTGATGAAAAAAGGCTTCTTCTTTTCTCGTTCGAAAAGTGGACTCTATTTATTGAGTACTGAGTGAAAGAAATGTGTATATGTTTACAAAGTTAAAGTGTGTGTGTTGTCCAGTGAGTACAGCGTGATTGTTAATGAACTTGTGATGTATGTCTGTCTGTCTTTGTGTCTCAATGTCTCTCTCTATATATAAAAATACAGAGATAGGGCGGTGTCCTTAGTGACAAATCAGAAGGCTAAACTATCGGGGTGATGCTAGTTACAGTTTTTTAACCTACGCCCACATTACTTGTGGTGGAGGTAGGGGGTACATCGTCCCTTCTGACCTGGGAAGGTACCGGTGGTTGTGCGATCGGGGTTTAGGTTGTTGAGTTGCCGCTTTTTTATGATATGTTAGTTTCGACAGCTGGTCATTTATGACATCGGATCTGAGGATTGCAGCTAGCAATAAAATGCTTCCAAAATTTACTTATTACTGTGCTTAGACATGAGCGATCATAATTAGTCATGCTATAAATCTTTACGTACCAATAGCTATGTCTAAACTAAATAAACCGTGCCGGAACAGTATCAATGCCTCGACTATATACACACTATATACCATGTCACTCATTCTCACCATTCTTCATCGCTGAAAGTTAACGTAGTCACCCGAAAAAAATATTTAATTTTTTTAATTAAAAACTGATTAATATATACATTACCTGTGCAAGTGTAAGCTGTTCATTCACTACCAATGAAAAACCTGAACTTCATCATTGTATGTACAATGGTATTGTTGGATACCGTCATAGGCTAGTAAATAAGATAAGCTAACTTTCGATTTCCTTCCTAACCGTTCATTCTTCTGTATATAATTACTCATACGACCCTTGACTTCCTTACTCACCGATCCTGAATCATACGCTTGTCCCTCCGAACCTTAGCAATATCCAAAATTCCTACTGGTCCTTATCCTCATCCCCACTACTTTCAAAGTCAGACTTCCGAGCCTTTAAAAGGGCATACAAAACTGTCCAGGGCAGAGACGAGCAAAAAGCTGACCGATAGAAAAGAAAAGAAGAATCGCTAGCTCTAGAAATTATAATTCTTAAGTGCCTCTTGTAAGATTTCGTGTACTAAGTTTAGTTCGAATAAAAATATTCACCAAACATCGGAATCCTACAGTATTCATGATGGCTCGGTCATCGATGTTTCCAGGAGAAACGCAAATGAAGCGAATATTTTTTCTGAAAATTACTTCATTGTATTTGGGACATTCGAAAGATTCTAAATTTACGCTTTGAATATTATTTTTTGATAAAAGTCTTTGTTCGGTGCTCCCACCTTTGTACGCTACAAGAGAGCCCGCATAGCCACGTGTAAATTCTCTTATTACACGATGTATGTCACATTGATTATAACTTTCGAAGCCGAAATCATTGAATGAAATTTCGTGCATAAAATTAGTGATATATCACACCGTCCGCCTATCTTTTTGATTCAAATAGTCAACGTCATATTTCATTTAAATTATACAAAACGGAGTTCCCCGTTAGTTGTGTCAAGCACACTCAACTCTTCGCACAAAAACCGGTTATTTACCGTAAATCCATCCATGTCAATTATATGTGTAATTTTATCCATCTATAAAATATTTTTTTTTATTATATCTATAAAACAAATAAATATTATTTTTCTCTTACCTTATACGAATTATTCACAACTTTGCTATGCACTTTTAGAAGCAACTGTAAACTACTCTGACAGCCTCTGTAACTTTTATATAGCAACAAATCTATGTTCGTCTCACTCTAACATCGCAAATTATAATTTTCAAGACTAGAATGCATGCGACCATGTTTTTCCGGAGCTACATTTTTCCCCAAGAAAATGCATCAAACCGCATCCCATTGCACAGTAAAAAAAATCGCGAATCCGGCATCCTAGCGCTAACCTAAGACAGCCTTCGTCGAAATATGTATTTTGACGTCGCCGAAATTCACCGGGTCAAGGCCGACAGTGTCTAGCCACCCAGACCCGAAATAGACGCTCTCGTATCGACGCAGCAACCGTAAACACCGAACGAAAGAATATTCCTACTCGCCACATCACGGGCAACCGAACGAACATTTCGCTAATTATGCCACTGAGAAAACGCGTGTATCTCCCGGCGGAGATTCCGACCACAATCGTGTTGGATGTCAGCCTGCTGTGACACATAGTCATACAAACATGTTCGCTTCTGTAACAGTCATCCTCGCAATAATTATCCTTTCCCTAAATATTTCCTATTTTTCCTCTGTTTCTATCTTATCTTCAGCCCCCTAAAACTCTCACCTCCTACTGACTTATTCATGTACCTTGATCCTCGAGTCATCCGTATCTCATCCCCCTACTCCTATTTTTTCTTTTAAAAAGGACTAAATCGACCCTGCGAGCAGACTTAGTTCAGCACTGTCAAACCGTAAACATCAAAATTAGATCTTAGTCGTATACACAGTGTAAAAGGCGACCTCATCACACATCGAAAACCTTTATAATAAAACCTCCCTTGAAATAACTAAGTGTTGCAGTCATTTCCACGACTGGGAATACAACAATGAAAGCGATAACGTGAATGCGATACAATGCCATAACCAACTGAAAATTACTTTATTCGCAATTGGCGTAACCAACTATTTTATTCGCAATTAACGTAACCAACATTTTTATTCTCAATTGGCGTAACCATTTTATTCGTAGAATTATTCGCGCCTGACAGCGAGCACCTGTATCTTGCGCAGACTGCGATCTTAAAACTATTTTAAATTATTTACTCTTACCTCTCCAACACACCCGGTACATCTCTCCGCACTTCCAGAACACTCGATGTATCACTCCGCACTTCTAGAACGCCCGGTACATCGCGCACTCCCCCCGCCCCGAACACTCCGCACAAACTCAGCCTCCTATTACGCGAATTTTGTCGACAAAAAGCTAGCCTCTCCTAGGCCCTACTGCTCTAGAGAATCGCGTTGCAGTCTTTATTTTCGAATATAGGTATTATTTACACTGCCAAAAGATATAGCAAAGAAATTTTGATAGAACTGAAAGAACAATTCGACTAATTATTGAAGATACGCAAAATAGTTTCAGATAAAAGTTATTCAACATGATACATGATACATGATGATGAAAGAAATTCCAATATCAAAGCAATCTTTTTAAATGGATTTACGTATTTTCGTTATTGTCAGTATTATATTTTTAAAGACGAATTCAACGATGTGTATAACGTTGATTTTTAATTAATAATGTTTCGACTATTTTTATCAACGTTTTTCATATCTTTATATAAACATCCTTTTTTTATAACCCGCGAGTGTCTAAACAAATGAGTACGATATTGAATAAGTATTAAATTTCACATTCTGTTTATGTTCAAACTTAATCACTCTGGTTCGTAAGATTAAAAGTTTTCAAGGTTGAACCTTCCTCATGACCATTTAAAGTCTTGAGAATGATTATGTAGTCATTCTCAAATTAACCAAAATTTTATTCGTTATTCAAAATAAAATTTGTCCAGCATTACCAATTATACATTGTCTCTAACGTGCTTGTATCTTACACGACAAGTATTTTCATTATAACACATTTGCGACCACATATAATTCCTAAATATGTACCTGAATACCGGAAGAGTCTGTTATTCGAATATGTATGAATATAAAAAGCATATTATAAAACTATATTATCAATATTTAAAGAATTAAAAAAATGAAAAAGAAAAGGAAGGGAAGTCATCGCAACAAACATCTGGTTTTTGAGTCTTTTTCACGTTTTGTTTGAGTGCAACGTGTATCGTGAAACTTTAGACGACTCAAATCTCTCACTTGTAGCGACGCTTCCATTGCCCGGCTAGCTCAGTCGGTAGAGCATGAGACTCTTAATCTCAGGGTCGTGGGTTCGAGCCCCACGTTGGGCGACTTTAATTTTTCTTGGCAAAAAGGACGCAAACGGTGTGTTCACGGCTAAATAAATGTTGGTTCTGGGAACAGCCCAGCCTCCGTTATGGTCGAAGTTGGAACACCTGCGAAGTTTTTAATGAGTAAAAATTTCACTCAAATGGGCGCGGATGCCTGATACAGGTTATCCAGGGTAAAAAGAAAAGTGGACGGACATATATGATGGGGGGGATGACGATGGTTGCACTTGTGAAAGACGTCCGCGATGGTTGCAGTTATCTCAATTATCACTGTATAAACAAATCTTTAATTTTTGAAGTTTCGTAAGGTGTATAACTGCTTCGTATCATACTTAGTTTGAACCACAATTTGTCGCGTTTTCTAAAAGTGTTCAGAAATTACTTCTTAAATTTAAATTGGTCTCATTCGATATTTTTCGTTAAATTTGAATTCGTTTGTTCTTTGCTTATTTTATAATTAGAATTTAATTCATTTTTAGTTGTAAATAGTTATAGATTTAGTTAATAGGCAGATTGTACATGTTACTTTTCTTAATGAACCACACTACAAATTCAACAGATAAACAACCCAAGAGAATGTAGTAAATTAAGAAATTTTACACATAAAACTATATACATAAGTCAGATATGTCCATTTCAGTCAGTTAATTAATTGCTAAATTAATTTCCTTCGT
This sequence comes from Nomia melanderi, assembly GCF_051020985.1. Lineage (NCBI taxonomy): Eukaryota > Metazoa > Arthropoda > Insecta > Hymenoptera > Halictidae > Nomia > Nomia melanderi. Next base: position 60,708 of record NC_135000.1, read on the forward strand.
CCTTTAGTTTGATTATGTATTATTTTTTATAATAATAGTATAATAATAGAGTTGTTCATGCTCCATACAAAATTCCAACAGTATTGTATAATACAAAATGATCAACATTATATAATATATTCTTATATTTTATATTTCACGTCAATGTACCAAGTTGCGTTTTTTCGTGTATCATCAATAGTACTGTTCTGTCGCGCATAATCAATAATATTATTCTTGTGTGGATTATTTGTAGTTTTACTATACTGTAACTACTCATTATCAAACATTTGTAATAGTCAATTTTCATTTTATTCATAATACAATTTGGATTTATTTTTTATTGAATACCCATATTTATTATAAGTTCTTTCTTATTCCATTTCCTTTAACACGCCATACTTTTACTACAGCGATCTGATGAAAAGACCTATATGAGACCTGTGTATTTCCGCACTCCATTCACCTATTTCTCTATATGGAGAAATATTAAAAATTAAAAATCATTTCTTCACTGAGTGTTATGTAATTTAAAACCATTGTCCACCGCTCGAGCATGCCCTCGCGTAACATTATCAATTACTAGCAATCTGTGTCTAGTGCACGTTGTTTATTTCTACGTGAACGAGTTGAAGGACAAACTAATTGTAACAATTCCAATGTGACATTTAGTCCCAATGTTCTATAGTTTTATATACAAGGGGTTCTGTAACTAATGGTACAAGTCACAAGGAAAGATATTGAACCCGGGAATTAAAAAAATTATAAAATTTTGTGTGTAAGTAGGGTAAGTCAAGCCTAATATCTTGCAATTTTTTTATATCGAATTTCACTTTGAAGGAGTGAAACCACTTCTTGAAAAAATACAAATTTTTCTTTCCCGGGAATCATCTTGAAAACAGTAACAAATACCGAAGAAAAAGTTTCAACAAAAAATAAATCGTTCTTTTACCTCTATAAAATTGCAAAATAAAATTTTTCAAATAGTTCAAATTTTTTAAAACTTTGATTATAATAAGTTTTCACCTAATTTTCTGTCATTTTCTGGGCGAATATTACAAAAAAGCTCTCGACCGTTAAGGGTTAAAAATGCACAATAAAAAAATATGTTTTTAGTAAAATGAATATAATGAATTTACTGCTACATGAAATTTAAAGTAAGTCACAGCAAGATTCATATATATTTATTTTACATAATAATTTTTGTAGTAACAAAACAATTTTCTTTACATAACGGTACCTAAAAAATTTGCATCTGAATTAAATGTCTCTATGTTAACCATTTGTTGAATTTACTTTACACCGTATTTGCCAAGAGTGGCGCCAATTTTGAAATAACGTAGGACTACGTTACATGTATTCTGTTAAAGAATTTGAAATGACGTAGAACTATGTTTCCCGTCGCAAAAGGGTTAATATTATTATTTTCTCATTTTCTAACTGCTCGAATTCACTCTTTCGCTACTTTCACAAGGGGAGAACCCCCAAGGGGAGAAACCCTCTTGGATTTTAATGATTCTTTGTAGAATAATAGTATACATGTATCTTATATGATGTGTGAAATATTAGGTGTGAATAGCCAGGAGTTTTGAAGATATAGGCATTTGAAGCTATGTAGATACTTTGAATGTATATCATGATCACAATCTAAGGGTTATAGTTATAATTTTTTTGCCTCTTGTTTTTCTCAAGTTTTCTTCAACTGTTTACTGTTATGAAAGTGCTCATGACGTTGGATGATAATTATGACACATACAGACAGGACAGAAAAGTTGTAATCGTATGCCCTTATTTACCATCAATTGTAAGCATTTAGATATACGTGGTGTGCATAAAAATGAATATCGTAACGTGATATATTTTGCAATATGAATCAGGTTGCATTTACAGAGGGAACAACATAAAAAATGTGCATGCAATAAACTAGCTTTCATAAAATGCTCTTCATGTCAGATTTTGTTTGCGTCACGAACATCTTCATCGGAGTGAATAGTGAAGAAGAAAAAAATGTGAGCGAGATCCGAGAGGACTTGAACTCAAGAAAATTGCGTTACTATCCAACAATGTACAATTCGCCTCGTCCCACCTGGAAATCACTGAACGAGCTGTCCAAATTGTAGGGCAAGGGGAGACGCCCTCACCGCACTCGGCCCGACTGTTATGCCGGCTTAGTTTGCTTTCTTCGTCCCGCGGTTCGGCCAGTAACGAAGCCTTTCTGTATGTTCACTATACCTCACGTCTCCATTACGACTCTGAAAACTGCAAATTATAATCATGATATGTATTCAAGGTATCTAACTTTAAATTCCTATAGCTTCGAAATTCCTAGCCAACTACACTTAATAGGATTAGATACATGTATAATATCATTCCATAAAAAATATGTAAGAGAATTTGATCTGTGCAACAATACCACGAAATGAGACGCACGAGCCGGGGTGAACGATCCGGATGTAACTTGACGCCGAAGGACCAGGTCGACTTCGGTCAACGGAAAAGTGCGTCGCAGCTCTTAAGAGCCCTGATTCCGAATCAGACAGACACACGTTCCACGCCTTGTAAAATAGAGACATTTCTGACGTAGTTTTTAAGCGTAATTCTAAGTTCGCGCCTCTTGTATGTACACATTCTCTGCAGTAGCCCTAGTCTTTCGGTCTTATTTACAAATAATTAAAATTCGAGGGGGACAATTGGAGTCCTTCCCTTGCCAGTGTTACAGTATTAAACTCACGGACACGCAGAGTGTTTCCCAGAGGAATGACAGAAGCTACAAGTCAACGCTGCAGTAGGTCTGTGGGCCAAGGTTCTCTTTCTCTCCCGCCTTCCCAACCTCCCAACCATCCACCAATCCCCCTCGCCCTCTTCATTCCTCTCTCTCACACTATCTCTCTCCTGCACGCGTGCACGCTCTTACATCATAGTCGAGATTCGGCAAACACATTATCATTGGTTTTGGCAATGGCCTTTCGAGGTGACCTTCGTTGTTCGCGCCTCGACTATTTACTGTTATCTTTTCATGGTATTTGAAAAATAACGCTCCTCCATGTTTATCTGTCGGTGCAACAGTCTTCCGAACTCATCCGCGCGACCTTGCAATGGCTTCGTATATTCTGGTTTCATTCTTATTTAGGGCAGAATTCAAAGGCAACGACTTTCCGAGTTCACTACCTTCGATTACATAAACGATTGGAAATGGGATTAAAATATTTCGTGAGTGCTGTGTGGATTCTATTACTAACTTTGTTTTATTTTTGGCGCAGAAGGGTCTTGTATTACTTTGAAGGTCGTACTCTAAGTGAAGGAAAAACCCGTAAAGGCATGACAGAAAATCTGTTGCCAACTTAACCCGTTAAGTGCGGAATTTAGTTTCAATAATCTCTTATTTTGCGCATAATAAAATCAAATGATGAAGTGTATGTTCGTCAAATGCAAACCAAATGCACTTATAATGTATTTTAACGATACTTTAAAGCTAAACGTAGAAGAATGACATGTTTGTCTAAAACAAATAAAGAATCTCTCGTTGAGAAAGTTAGCACCATTTAAAGTTTTGAGATGACGTGTGTACTCGTCAAACGCAGTTAACTGGTTAATCGATATTGAAATCAAACATTTGGTCAAATCATCCTACTTTTAATACGCATAACGTACATGTTCGTGACTGCTGTACGCCAGGCATATTCAATCGTCATTTCAATACGCTACGGTAACGCAACGTGACGATCTGTATGCTGCGGCTCTATCATTAAACGTGCGTCGCGCGTCCTCTTGGCAGCAGACGGAGACAAACACCGGCACTTACTGGAATTGAGCAATCTTTTTACTTTTTGTTTACGAGCTGCTTTCCTCCTTTTATTTTCTTCCTGTAATCAGCGACGATTTATATTGTTAATAAGCGTATGTATACCACGTTGCGTGGACGCGGAACGAGGAACGAATCATTTCGATTGGCATCTGTTTGCCAGATATCAAGCGTGCCGTGTCTGAATAGAAGGAGGCGTTTCTGATTCGCTTTTTGCTGTGATTATTATGCACACCAGTGTGCATGACTTCTGAGAATAAACAGTGTATAAATCGATCTTGAGGACGCGTTTTTTCAAGATGACGATGCTAAACTACGCAACTCGTCGAAGATGGATTGTTGTTTTGACGTCTTGAATGTTCGAAGAATAGTTACATTTATGACGTGATAATGACTTGTAGATGGTTTTATTTGCTTCAGTGGAAAGTGAAAGATATCATCGCTAAAGTAAACGGATGCTGAGTATGTTTGAAAATTGTATTTTCGTTTCTTCGGTTGTAGTTTAATTTTTCTTCGACCCATGAAAATGAATAGATGAAAGGGTGATTCATATTATTATTGTCTACATTTTATAAACACTAAAGGTGAGAATTATTGAAACAAATACTATTAGTAAATTAAATTTTATCTTTAGTTGTTCATTAAGTTTATTAAGTTAATCTTATTAAAAGTGATTTTAAGAGGTTTTCGGAGTTTAGTGGTTTCCACTCTATACATGCTTACAAATCAAACATTACGCAAATAAAAAATATTGTAACATATGAGAATAGAATTAAAGAGATACAAGATTATTTATTTGATATATTATTATTATTTCATATACGATATGTCTCATTCGACTTTGTTTTCGAAATATGAAGACGAAGTTTCGAAACGTTTCACCATTGATTGTCTTATTCCGCCCATTTCTCCAGCAGTGAATCCTTTAACACTGATCGTACCGTGAACCGGCCAAATAACCAGTTCTGAAATTTGATTAAATATCCTGCGTTCTCTTTCGTTCATTTAACTTTCTACCAATTCTTATATTCTCCGATTAATCGATTTTTCACTTTTTGGGTAGGAATAAGCATGTACAAAGTGCCGGTACGATTAATAATACAAAGTTTTACTACTACACTCTGCGACAAAAAGATAGCAAATTATACAATTTTGTTAATTTTTGCAGACAGAATTGAACAGTAAAAGTTCTTGTACTATGTATCGCTTTTCAAGCAATAATACATTGCGAATGTTCAGGGTAACACCTCTATTGTGCTCATTGGCTTACAGGAAAGCTGAAAACGTAAACATTAGTACTGACCGCTGTGTAACAACGATAGCGTCTCTTCAAAATTTTCCTATTTCAATTGGTACAAAGTCGTACAACTGTTACACCAGCAAATATTCAATACTGTGCGTGTTTCAAAAACGATATCTTGTAAAATTATATAGTTCCCTATACAATGAATCGTGGTAAAATAGTATATTCATAGTCTAGGAAGCTTAATGTTGGTGGTAATAATTAATTGTCAAAATACTCAAAGTTGATAAACAAAACGATAACAAAACAGTTTATTAATAAAGCTATAACAAAAACACAAAAATACTATCGCTATGTTCAGTATACAGCCGCTCGCTCCTCAATCGCACTCAAAAGTCTCTCGCGCACACATTCCCACTCGTTATTAAAGCACACCCCATTCTCACACGCACTCTAATCTTTTGTCCATAGTTAAAATTCACTCGATCCCTTAATTAATTTTTAAAAATGTTTCAGATATTTAATACTTTCAAGATATTAATAATTGAAAGATAGTAAAATTTATACCGGCCATCTTGACTGATTCGATAATTTTAGTATTAATCATCGTAATATTACTCGTACATGTGTGTTCACATATTAAACAGCAAATTATTTAAGACGGAACGATTGTGAAAAACTTTCTCATAATTATTATGAAAATTTATAAAACAATTAAACATTATATACACATAAAAGAAGTGACCGAGGTCTAGGTCTATACAGCGTGTAGTAGCGGCCCTGCATAGCTGTGGCCGGCGAGCGATGGCCGTGTGGCGCCAAAATTCTGTGCACAAGCTCTTCACGGAGATTTTTTTACCCAGTCCCAAAGAAAAATCGGTCTCACGCTTCCCGCGAGGGGTGGGGGGTGGGGGGGGGGGCTCCTCTTCAGAAATGTCTGCAGAGTTCAATGGTCCATAGCAAATTCGTGCTAGCCAACCCACTTTTCGTAGATAGGTAACAGAGGTACGTAGAAAATACGCGCATCTACCCATTTTTAAACTTTGATAATCATTTACAAACATTTAATGAGAAGCAATATTCAAAATTTTTATAGCCAGATATCCGGGCAACTCTCCTCTATTTTTTATGACAAATTTTAACTGCCTATCGTTTTTAGTTTTCACGTAACACTTGGTTTTATGAAAAATTCGACCGTTTTTACAAAAACCCATTTTTTCGAAAACTGGACGTGACCCAGCAATTTGGTTTTCGAATTCGTATTTAGGCTAAGGAACTCTATAAGGATCACCTAGTAGCTATTACAAAACAAAACTCGTGTTCCAAAGTGTAATTAGTCCATTACCATACAATATCGTAAACTAAAATCATAAAATTAAATGATGAATTTGTAATCAGATTTTCGAAGAATATATTAGATTTTGTTGTTATTATTGCAAAGAAAGTAATATTTTATGAATTTAATTACAGAAAAACTTATAGAGAAAAAATAAATTCACATTATTCTTTTTTCGTCTATCTTTCGATACCTAGTGACTACTCTAACATCATCGATTTGTTATTTATGCATTCGAAATTCTATAGAAAGATCATCGTCTTACATTCTAGAGAAACATCGTCTCAGAAATAAGTTATTGTCAAGAATATTTATTTATGAATGGAATTGCCGTGAAAAAAGATTTGATAATTTTACATGTGCCATAAGACAATAAAAAGTAAAGAGAAGTGCATAATAAAATACCATTCTTGAACACGTTCGTAGAAAATATATTGAAGAAATGGCTGGTTTATAAGGAGACGCAGGAAAACGTGCAAATGTTGCCAAAATTGTAACAAGCCCACACGTAACGAGCACGTACGAAGGATTACAAGATGTAACGATTATAGGTTATCAGTACAATAAATAAATGTAATTTGTATAATATGTAATTTACGTATATGTATAATATTCGATCTTGTTTTATCATCCGTCTTATGAGTAAATACTCGAGTAAACCAGTCGTCAGGAGAGTATGTTTCGTTGTTTACAAAAATCCTTATTTATAAAACGTGCGTCAACTCAAAAATGTCCGAAGAAAGAGTATTTTTAAATATTCCAACCAGAACAGAATCCCTTTTTACGTTAAAGTAGAACTGGTTACACGGATGCCCGATTGCGGAAATGAAAGTTAAACTAAAGATCATTAAAGTTTCAGGTTAAAATTTCCTAAAATTCGATAGTTCTACTGTTTTAAAGCTCGCTGAATGATATAAAACATAGAATTTAGAGAAATCTCCAAAAATGATTGTAAAATGCATCATTCGAAAACTTTACCAATTGGTGTGCAAACGTTTACTTACGTTAGTGTAATAGGTGCTAAATAAAAATGTACAAAACGTACTAATTGTCTGTGACAAAACCTTTTCGGGACGGAAATAAAGGTACGATTTCGTCGTGTACAGTTTCGTGTTCTCATGTATTGATTTCTATGCTTACATGGATATTAAATTAATTATTATGTACGTCATTAGTATCAGTAAAAATTCCGAAACAAGAATATATAAAGAATATGTCTGATTCCTGATTTTATTTTATTCCACCTAAATTGGGCATTTTAATCTTAATTAAACGTCACGGCACACGATGTGCTGGATCGGCAAAATAGGTGACATTTTGCCAAACAGTTAACTTTTTGGAATCTTTATCTACTGAATGTATTTTGGTTCTTAAATGTCTATAAACCTCACAAACAGAAAATTAATATAATTTAATACACATTATAGTAGTTTATTTTTTGCTTCGTTATGGTCATAAAATGTTCAGCATACTTTTCTGATTAAAATTACACTTGTACTAAACAATACTGTTTCTATTTATTGGAAAAATGAAGCTTAATAAACTAATACAAATTCTCACAATTCTTTACATTTGATAAGGAATAACTTTTATATCTCAAAAAATTCTAGGATCAAACAAATTGGAATATATTCAGCATAGATTTCTTTAAAAGTTTATGAGAGAATCATTACCCAACTCGTCTCAACTCACAAGTTATTAGCATTCAAAGTAGCACGAAAACACTGATTTGACACTAAGTTTTACATACTTTGTCAATTGTACAAACTATTCTGGTAAGAATATTATGTAATATTCTTTAACTATTTTATTATATTACGTACTTAATGTGTTTTATATTTATTTCAACTATTTTTTTCGTATCCTAGGGTTATTATATACAATTAACAAATTACCGACAATTGCAAAGTTTCGAAGAAAAATAAAGATCTATTTTTCATGTTACAAATATATACAGAAATAAAGTAAAGGTAAAGAATAAATGGTTAGACATTTTTTTTAAGGTAATATTGTTTAAACAATTAATTAAAGAATTATTTAAAAAATATACAATATATTACAATGATTATCATTACAAATTTCATCTCGATACCTTCTGTGGTTGAAGGGTTATAACAAAATGGCGCCTATTTTCTGATCCAGCTCACTGTGCGCCGTCACGGTGCATCTGCTGATCTTATGCAGGTCGCTTAACAATCGCGGAATTGACACCGAAGTCCTGTGAAAAATTTCCAATTCAGATGCGCCGACGGCTAAGTAGACGCCGCGTTGTACAGTGCGACCAAACATTTGTTTTCTCGAGAAAACTCGGTAACTGAAAAAGTATGAGCGATACAAAAAAAATTTTCAGAGAAAAATTTTAAATTATAGTGCTAAACATATGGTGGTTATACAGGTATATATATTTTTGAATAAATTATAGAGATATTGTGAAGTTTTCCAAACGACAACAGATATTTTGCGTTTCGATTCCAATGTTATATAGAGAAACGGAGTTTATTTGCACAAAATTATGTGAAATCGGATCTACATGCTTCGGAGAATATTTTCCATTGTTAAAAATCTGTATAAATATATTTAACAACGAATACAAGGTAAAAATATAAATACGTGGTAAACCCGGAATGTCTGTAGGGCAATCGTTAGGCGTGGTAAACAGTGGTATTATTCATGAATTTTTTAAGTAAAAAGCATTTTGCATAGCACAGACTACTTAGTAATAGGTTGATAACCTTTAATTTTCGTTCTGCGAATAGTCAGATTGTTGGGTTTTATTCAAAGAGGACCGCATTGTGCGGCGTTCCGTTGTATAAATAATCATTACTGGGTGAAGAAGAGTTGTTCTTCATCATCAGAACGGGGATTCGCCAAAGGGAAGTAATGTAGTACGATGATTTCGATTCAATTACAGATGAAATAATGAAATGTTCAAATGACGATTAGAGTAGGGAGTATCTGTTAACTCTTTAGAGGCAAGTAGTGTCCATTGGATCTGCGTTCATATCTACGTATACTCAAAAGTCTCTTATCAGTCAGAAAATGGTCGTTTACAGATATGAATTCAAAATAATTCGATGTGTTGAATACATAAAGTGAACTAATTAATTAATCTCTTGCCCTACAATATCGCGTCAGACTCGCAGTGAAGATTTCAAATAGAATTTAACAAATGTAAATATCACTTAATTCTTCTATAATTAATTCTAATGCTTCTGAGTAAACGTAGACAAGTGTAGAATAGTGTAAAATGCTTCTCGGATATCCGAAAAGAAAAATTGTAGATATCTTTAGTTATAATTATCTATTTTTCCGTATCTTACGTGTGTTTTCGTAGCATCTTTTTGCGCATAGACGATGAAAACTACATTTTTCTTTTTTATCAGTGATTTGTTTATAAATAATGTGGGCGTTATATATTTAAAAGTCTATCACATGAAAAAATATTTCTCATGCCACCTTATTGATTTTCTTAGACAGTTTATTGAACTTAAAGTAACATCTACTTTCTTGACAGCACTCATATTATAAGTGATATGTCGAATAATATGTCGACTTTCAGTCACTTCAGCATTGTGGATAGTCGACAACATTCACACCTCTTTTTTATCGAACTATCGCATTGACAATAAATTATTAGTAGATTCATATTCAAATTCTTCAGACCTGATTTTTTTCATCTGCGACATTCCATCCCTGTTCTTTCTAACAGTCTCATATGCGTTAATTTTATGCTCATGGAGTAATGTATACAAATGTGGACTTGTGGATCAAATATCAAAAATTAAAGACCCTTTCCAAGATATGGTCGCAGAAATGTTGTAACTATATTTCCAGATTTATGAAATGCCAAAATATCTGTTTTAATATCTGTATTTTTTCCAGTGTAGATAATAAAATCTAGGGTATATCCCTACTTGCAATCACAAATGTTAAATGATTTCACGCCAAATCGGCTCCTTTTAGAACGAATATATTGTTCCAAGTAACACCTTCCTTTGTATAACAACAGACTTTCGTCAATTCAAAAGTTTTGAAATGGCTTAAAAAATCTAGCGAATTTTTTAAGTACATCGGTTACACTGTGGAACAAATTTTAACCTATTTTGCTTTTTACAATAACCACAAGGTGATTCTTATAGAGTTCCTTATCCTAAATACGAATCCGAAAACCAAATTGGTGGGTCATGTCCAGTTTTAAAAAAAACTGGGTTTTTGTAAAAACGGCCGAATTTTTCAGAGAAACAAGTGTTACGTGAAAACTAAAGACGATAGGCAGTTAAAATTGTACAAACAGTACGCAAGGTATCAAGTGAATAATGATTAATACTAATCTATCAAGAGCTCTAGAAAGTGTTCAATAATGTGGCTTGCTAATCCTCTTTAATAATCCTTAAGACTCTTACAGAACTCTTCCAAATAAGAGTTTTCTTGTCTTTTTAGATTCAGAAAAAAATATTTTCTGTAATGCTTGTCGAATTCGTTCAGTACCCCGCCCCCCCCCCCCAAAAGATGACTGTAAAAAAATTGTAAGTTTACGTGTACAAAACTGAAGGTGACTTTGATAACTCGGGAAAAGAAGGGTTGACAAAAAATTTGGTAGAGTCGTCTTAAAGCTCTCCTTGACCTACGTTATTTTAACTAACAAAATGTCTGATCGTATCGCTATCAGCAGAACAATCTAAGCTGATTGCTCTTCGTGGTCCACCCTGTATATGAGACGCATATATGAGTTTATCGATCACAGCGAAGTGTTTGCGTAGGATACATATGAGTCTTTCGGCTCTATCACTTGTTTTTGCCGAGCGTACGTGAGTTCATCGACCAGACTGGTGGCTTACGCAAACCGCATATATGCGGCGGTAATCCACAAGGGACTGATTAAACGACAGTCGGTTTCTGTATGTTGAGTGACTCATACAATTCATTCTTATAGAAATTTTCAAAAATCTGATACGATAACAAATGTTATTTGTTTATGACTAAAAAATCCAGTTTTTAGTAGCATAGAATAATTATATTAAATTTATTTCTATCGAGCATTATAGATGTTTGAGTGTTTCATTCTCTTGTCTATTTTTTCAGTAATTTTTAAACTAGTACACTTTTGACACATAAATACAAAATCATCGTAATTTAAATATCAAAGGATACAGTCAAGAATACATTGAATTTTCATATAAATAATATTATTTGGACTGTAATTAAAAGCATAAAATTATATTCTGCCTACGTTTCAAAAAGAAGTTCGAATATGAATTATAGCGTGCTTCTTTCCTGCAATGAAGACTTGGTTCTCCATATAAAAGTTTTATTTCACAAGGTTGAACTAACCTCATATCAACATTAACAGTTTATTACCATTGCTTTCTACCGAAAATAGGTAAACTAAGGAATTAAGTAAAATAAATTTGGTATGAAATTCGCAAATGTTCACGTATCAAATCATTAATTTTTTGAGAATATTTTATGATTTTGTTTGTATTTTACTTATTGGTGTACAGATTTATATAAATTTATTGATATAATATATGTATATTACAATTGTTTCAGTTAGAGTCATAAATATGTCACACTTACCCTCTATTGTATTTGTACTATAAGTTATTATATTGTAGACATGAAAAGTTATAAATATATATCCAACTACTTTAACCAATACAAAATTTTCTGATTTATAACAAACAAAACGAACGGTTTTTAGTGTAATATAAAACATTGCAAGCTTTCTCGTGTTATCACAAGACATCAATAATATTTAACCTTGAGAACGACATGCCCGACTCAAATGTTTTTTTATTATTTAAATCGCTAACTTTTATTCATTAGTTTTTTTAATGCTCCTTGAATAAGTTCTGATAAATGACAATTCCGATAACTGGTACAAGGTCTTCTAATAGACGTAAGCGTCGAAGTAAGTCAAATTTTTCTGGCCCTTTAAAGAGGTAAATTACTTTGGCCAAGCATGTTTAGAACCATTTTTCAAGTTACGTCATACGTATAGACAATCTCTTGGTTATAACACATTAGGGGGTCGACTGCAATGTCGTAGCAAAAAATGTTTAGGCCAATTTATCTATTTAGCCCAATTGCAGCTGATCACATTCGTCCAGCGTATGACTTCGCAACTTTGTGTCATTATTGACCAGATCAACATCACCTTAACGTGTCCTTCACCATGAACGTTCCAACCGAATCATCTAAGCACTTTTTTGTTCTTTCTTTTTTGTTCAGACACTTTTTTATCACTTTATAAGTGAATTCTAATTTATTTCAGTTTAATCAGCATGTTTGGAAAGACGAGTGATACAGATGTGATACATATGAATGACATTTTTATTATACGGTAAACTTTAAACAACTGCAACATTATGAATCACTTCATAATTGCTACGTCGTTATCTCCACTATATCTCCATCAAGATTCTTTTGCCAGATAATGTTCGACAGCTATTGTAGTATACAGTTTAATGGTATTACACGATTCGTTTATAGTTGAATATAGTTGAAACTAAATTATAGTTTCTATTCGCAGTCCTTTTCTATATCTCGGGTTCTATATCTTCGGGTTCCGATGAGTGGTGCAATTATGCAATATTCACTGTAAATACACAATTTCTACTTCTTTACTTTTTTTTTCTGTTTATCTATCAGAAAGTTTATATGTCTTCCTACTTTTTGTAAGAAATAACACAGGACAGACAACTACGAAAGTTGTATTAACAATGACGTGTATTTCTTACTGACTTTCACACAGATAGCGTATTTCGCTCCGATGAGATAAGATCTCGTTCTTCTTCTCCTGATCGTTATTGCCTGGGACCATCTCCATTGCTGGCCAGTTTTTATGACGTTTCTTACATTTCTCTTTCTTCAATAACACTTTTACAATGGAAAATCCAAGTAATTAGTGTTTTAAATTAAAATGAATGAATGTTTAATCTTATTATATAAAAAGTAGTTTTTAATATTATTTCTTTATTTATTCTAAAATGATCGCATTAACATTACGATTATTAACTGTTATATACCGCGTGAAATTAATGTCAAGACGAAATATATTAACCCTTTCCGGTTGGAGCACTCCGACAGTGGGCTACCTGATTAACAATCTAATTATTTATAGTTTACATTTATTTATTGATATATAAATATGTGTAACATATTTATGGTTTGTATTTACTTATTTATTTAACAGTTATGATAAGGTGACTGAAGGAAAGATCGCTCGATTGATGAAACAGTCAAATGTTTAAACCGGGCGATACTCGGCTCTCATCCGCAATGGTAAAAGTGCCTAACCGCATTATACTCGGACTATGACCGGAAGGAGCTAATATGTGAATATTATAGTGACAGGCATAGATACAGTATTATAACTTATAGAAGCAAATACGGAACTGATAAAGCAACGAGGTCGACCGACCTTTGGAACTAGGATTAGAATTCAAATGCCCGGTTACTTAGACTTGCAACACTTATTTTTCAACACGTAGTTTTGATGGTACAGAGGGAACCCAGATTATCCTCCAAGTACCTGCCACGAAGGCTTGCCAAGGAGGGCCCCACGGGCGATGGACTGAAATTAAGCTGAGTCAGCTGAGGCCGTAGCCTTACCAGCGTTGCTTCCCGGGGATGACGAGTCCCATGGAAGTAGACTGTTGGTAGCGCCGAGTTACCTTTCCAAAAACTCTACCAGATTTCCTGTCTGGTCCAGGAGCTGGTGGGACGCTGCTCACGCGCCGAGACCCTCGAGAGGTCTCTGCCCAGCATGTAAGCTTCAACCACTGCCACTACGAATCCAACACTAAATGTCCGGGCGGGGAACAAGCACCTCGTGGGCATCCGGAGCGCCCGTAGTACCAATCCAATCGCAAGTCTATTGGTACGACCTGTTCGGCTTCTTACATACATGAATAAGCTGTGCCTGCCATATCAAAGTGTCTCGTCCACACTAAAGGTTGGTTAGACCCTAGCTAAGGACCCTGGGGGAAGTTTTGTATGGTACATTATATATCACGTAGCCACGCATTACTATTAGTAAATATGATGAATGTATTATTAGTATACCAATATATAAACTTTGGCTTTCGCCATAAAGGCGCTGTTGTATAAATACTCCCGGTCGGACTTTGTAAGGCCGGGGGAACATTTTTTGAAAAATAAAGCGCTTTTATCTAGGATTTTAATTAGCCCTCTAATCGGTAAGGGCTGGAGTTGCGATAATGAAAACAACTGCGCTCCGGAATTCCACGACAAGAATTAACTAAATATAACATCGTAGTCGCGCCATAACCTCTGGAAGCAACAATTAGTGTTCTGTACAATATTGATTCTATTTATTTATCTATTTTTACTCCTGCATTTCAACATCTTTATTTACTTATTAATGCTACATAGTTTACTATTTTATCTTATTGTTAACTCTATTTTTATTTTTTATTGACCGTTTATATTGTTTTACATTTTCAGCTACCTTTGTATTATACTCTACAATATATACTCGTTGTTGCTTAATTATAGAATATTTATTAGCTATATTAAGTTTAAATATTTATTATTGAACGGCGAATGCTTATTGTGTGATGTAACTTTATTAATTTATAAGAATCTAGTCATCCTCGTCATGTAGGTGTATAGCTGTATCCACCCCCGGCGTTACAAAGTTCGGCCGGGGGAACATT
Source organism: Nomia melanderi (assembly GCF_051020985.1). Lineage (NCBI taxonomy): Eukaryota > Metazoa > Arthropoda > Insecta > Hymenoptera > Halictidae > Nomia > Nomia melanderi. The sequence continues at coordinate 75,749 of NC_135000.1, forward strand.
TATTGATAAATAAACGCCTTTAATCTACAATTTTAACGTAGTTTAGGATACTTTTAAAGAGCGTGAATTCGAGAATAAGTGTGAGCGAAGGGCCATAAAGGAAGAAAGATACAATTGTCGGGCGAAAGTATCATGTATCATATCTGTACAATATTGCACGTCCGAGATTGCTAGCTCAGCTATGAAATGGTGTGTTCTAGATTTTACGGCTCCTGCTGCAGCATCAATTTCCAATTGACCAGTTCCTCTCTACAGCACTGTTTTGCTCATACAGCGCCATTTTGGCTTTTCAGCTTGAGGGTTTATTCGGTCAACTCGTTAGATTCTTCTCAGTTTGTCGTATGACACAAAAGTTTAAACACGGAGTTCAAAATGTCCGATAAACTTCCGTTACCCATATTGTTGGCCTTACTAGGGACAGCATTTATTTTAAAAAAGTTCCAAAACCATAAAGTTCTGTACGATACATCATTCTCGTTATCAGAGAAGACGATGGACAGGTTACAAAAAATAAATGTAAAATTAATTGGTTATTCAATATCAAAATAGTCACTCCAGAAATTAGTTGGAAAATTCATTATAAATTAATATCGAATGTACCGCAGGAACCATACAATTTTTGTTACGTGGAAGTTTCAGTTTGTAGAAATAAAATATCTTTAAATTGTATAGCACTGTTTATTCTGTAACCGAAATATTGGAAACAATGTTTTTTTAAACTATTGATATTCATTTTTCTGCAAATATTTTATTATTAACAAAAAACTTATGTATTCTATTCAATAATTTTGACTTTAAAAGGATAATAAATTAATTGTCGAATGTTAATAAGGACAAACATGCCAACGTTTACGCCTATTTCTTATAACTTTCACGCCATTTTGAAGGTAAATAATTATGCATGTTGGATTCCATAAAACATACAGAATACTGTCGTGCAACAAATTTTTAATGGTACCTAGGTTCAAAATCAGCCAGTTTTTATCATTAACTTATGGCAGTTAAACAGGAGGCGCATGTTCCAAGTACCGTGACATTGTGCTGCGACGGAAAACATTCTTTGGCATAAATCTCCTCTACTCATGTTTCACAAGAATCCCTGCTCACCAATCTTGCCGGGACTCCCCGACTCTTCTTGAGTACTAGGCGAACTGCATGCGGTTGGAGTAATTTCACGACAGCAGCAGTGATGACGATTTTTCGGAAACTATTCATCTTCATCTGTTTTAAACCATCTTCCGTTTACCCGTCTTCTTTTTCCTTGACCAAGGAAAGACGCTTTGGCCGCTTGCATCGCTACATGCTTCAGCGTGTATGGGCTCCTAAAATCTCCTCCTCAACTAGTAATGTTCGGAATATCTTTCTTGTAAGGCAAAGCGAGCGGTGACAAGTAATTGGGAATAATGATTAGTCATCAGCTGTACCGTATCGAGGATTAAAATGGCCCTAAAGTAACTAGGGTATTATGACGGTACTGTATGGCGATTCGAGCACAGTAATCTCAGTAAAATACAAACTATATTTCTACCATATATTCCTTTCTTCCTGTTACCCATGATAGCCACATTAATAGTGTTTGAAAATCAATTGGATTATTATTAATCGGATGCTAAAAACTTCAACAAAATCCATCTTTGCATATAGCCACCACAATATTTTGATTTAACTGATATAGAACATGAGAATATTTACGTAAAATATACAATCAATGAAAATTATTAATTTGAATAAAAAATGTATTTAACATTAATCATTTAGTGGATTTGATGATTTCGAATACATTAGAAAATCTGAACTAACGGTTAATATAAATAAAAGAATTATTTAAAGTTATTTTAGCAGACTTAATAATTTTATAATAACGAATAAACGATTGAAACTCAAAGTCTGAATCGGTAATAATCCAGTAAATAGCATTCAGGTAGGTTAAGTATAGATAAAGAAAAAATAATGAAAAATTGTTTTCATTATTCATACCTTCCTTTTAATTTTATTTGGTAGGGTGCACATTGAGTTTAATTTGCAGTTTAGAAAACGTATAAAATTTCTAAATATAAAATTCAAATGTTCGCGGAAGATAAATCAAGAGAGAAGGAAATCGGAGAAGCCATCTGGCTTTCTGGTATCACAGTTTTATTAATTGTCTCTGATCCGTCAGCTTGTTTTTCTCGCCTCAAGCCACAGAGCTGAATAAATTATATCCGTTCTGTATTCATTAACGGTCGATACGCTACACAGACGCGAGCAAATTATTCAGAATACTCCGTCTCCACTTAAAAAGCTATCCAGCAATGCAATGTTTAATTTTTCGCATAATTTCAGACGCGTATTTCAGTTCACATGATTACGCGATTACGTGATTTTTATTCAAGCGCGTGGGATTCGCTCTCGAAAGTACAAAGACTAATCTCGAGTAAAATACATGTTCTTTGTTTGTCATTAGTTCGTAACATTTCTAAAAAACTAAGAAAAGGGAAAATAATGACTTAAGATATTAAAAAGAAGATACGATTAGCAGAGAGTGATGGTCAAATAAGACAAAGCATGCATACCAAATAAATACGTTCTTTTATTTCAGAATATAATTAATTATCAATCAAATCCTATTGTATCACATCAAAAATACGTCAAAACTATTTTTTTCCTAATGTACGTAAACAAAATAAATGTCACTATGGTTCAATGTTTCGCAGTCTCGTCTCGTGTCTTATTATCAGACTACCTATCATTCGATGACTAATAGACTAATTAAACGCAATTCACTTAACAGATACCGATACCGAAGTAACCTTCACGTACTAAAAATAAAACTAAGACAGCGTAAACTAAGATCGCTTTCACACGAGAATATTCGTATCGTGACGCACGAGTGATGGATATTGAATATATTGTACACCTACATAAAGTAACGAAAACATTCGAATAGCGATTCTCGTGCGATACGGATCGCGACACTTGTGATACTTTTTGTATCCAAGCTTTTTGTACTTTGGATTAAAAGTGAAAAGGGGCAAGGGGGGACATCTACTCGCGACGCTCCGCCCGATAGCAATGGCAGAATTAGTTTAGGCACGTCTTTGTTATTGGTCTAGCTGAGAGCTGAAGTGGAGCGTGCGGCCGAATTCTCTTGCCCATCGTCACTTTTGAGCCATCATTATTACGCATCCTTTTTGTCTTTTAATTCATTCCTTTACTTTCTTCTGTCTTCTTTCTTATCCTTTGCTATTTACATAATTCATTCGTATATCAAAGCGAAATATTCGGTGCACGGTATTGGGCCTACATTACTGAATGTGGATTATTCCGTCGCATAATATACATAAGTCTAACATGGTTTTATACATTCTGTACGTGGTGTCTGTTTTCTCTGTTTTTACGGCAGGACTCGATAGGCAATCGTATATCGCCCTTGTCGGTGAGTTGTTTGCGAACCTACTGGAATACAGTTTTGTCTATGCACAAACTAACAATTGGCCACTCTGGCAACGTATTCAGAAAACTAAATAACATTTCTGGAGAGGGTGGCAGACAGAATATTTGCAGGAGCTGCACACTAGGAAAAAATGGCGCACTGGAGATGTCACAAATATCAAGGAAGGAACCCTGGTGACAATTAGGGATAATAATTGTTCACTCTTTCCACGGCAACTTGGATGAATAGTCGTTCTGGACCTTGGAGAGGATGACGTGGTCCGCGTGGTCACAACTCAAACACAACACGGGACTTATAAGCGTACTCTGAAGAAGTTGGCGCTGTTGCCCATCGAGACAATTTAATTCTTCATCGTACTATGATTAATATATTGTAATTATAATTAGGATTAAGGATTAACTGAGTACAGTGAGTTAGTGAGCCAGTCAGTCAATTAGTCGGTCGGTAAGTCGGTCGGTCATCATAAAATCTTTAATCCCATCACTGGGTGGTCCTTCGAGTAGTACAATTTAGCATATATTCAAAGTACTCGCGATAGTCCGAGTCCGATGACTTATTTTAGTCATTCCGAATTTAATACAATAGCTTTAGAATTTCGTTTCATTCGTCTTAATAACCGACTAGGTCATAAACTCGGAATTTCCGAAGGGTCGGCGAAAACATGTGCATAACGGTCTTTACAGGCAAAAGTCGACCTGAAGGAAATTATTATGTCCTATCGAGCCTTCGAGAAACCCCCATACTTGTACCTTGCCCTCACGCCCGCTCGGAAAGGGACTGGTTAAAGGGTGTTAACTAGTATTTTAAAAAATAGCACAGATGCACTGATTGGAGTAAACCAAAAAGAGGACTCAGCGTGCTCGACCTGGCACGGTGTGTCGCGGTCGGGAACCAGAGACAGTTTCATCACTTCTCACTGCTCAGTGAGACAGTCAACAATTCACACACATTCGGAAGGACAGTCAACTTCGGTCCTTATACAAAACTACAGTCCACTCATTCACATTCGATAGGACTTCATTCATCGAAGGTCCTCCGCGTCGTTCAATCGTCGCTACAATAATTGTCGACGCTGCGACGTACATACAAAGTTATCAATATGATTTAACTTTTGAAATATTATATTTTTTAAGTACAAAACATTTGAAATATATTTCACCTTCCGAAGTAATTTCATGTAAAACATACAGACTATATATGGTATAATATTTCTTAAACTGGTAGAAATGGCAGATTTATAATCAAATTCCATTAGGACCTCATTTCTAATCTTGGTATACAGATATCCATGTAATAACGATTACAATCCCTTTCCTCTGATAAAGTAAGAAAACTAATTGTACAATGTTTGGAAAAAGGAAGCAATGAAACAAGGTAATGTATTTGAATATATATTCACATGTACACCGTGTATCATTACGCATATATTGGGTTATATGATTTATTTCCTCTTATCTGATACCTGCTCTACTTTAATCGCAAACCACGTATCGCGTACTTAAAAATCTGTTAGCAGAGCAACGGCAGAAGCACACGACGCACAGTCATACGTTAATTATAAGCATTTGTACGTGTTCAGAATGAAAAAGTTCCAAGAAGTGTGATTCTTATAAAATTCCTTACCCTAAATACAAAACCGAAAACCAAATACCTAGGTCACGTCCAGTTTTCGAAAAAAATCGGTTTTTGTAAACACAGTCGAATTTTTCAGAGAAACAAGTGTTACGTGAAAATTAAAAACGATAGGCAGTTAAAATTTGTCGTAAAAAGTAGAGGAGAGTTTCCCGAATATGTAGCTTTAAAATTTTTTAATAGTGCGTATTATTGAAGATTGAACATGCCTTGTCAACAGCGAAATAAATAACACGTGCGATGGACAAATTTTCGACTTAAACTTTCTAAAAAATTATATTTCGAACAAAAATATATTACTCTACATTTTTGACTGATATTTTCACGTAAAATAATTTCCAAACAACTGCACCGCCCATATTATGTCAAGTAAGCCAACTGCAAGTGTACTCCACAAATTCTCGACTCGATTTTCTCGTACACTACATCTGTCTCCAGGTAACAAAATTTTATTGTATGCATGTAACAAATGTGACGGTTTTTAACGTGTACTAAGGAAATAAGAATCCGTACTTTTAATACACGTGTAAAGGTTCGTATTCAGAGATGCTTGCATATGAGTACACACATGTTTTTATTCTTACAATTAGATTTATTTCTCAATTTAATATACTGTTATTGTAGAAACGATATACGTAAACGGGTGCCATGGACTGAAAAGGCAAACACAGCAAAAGCAGACACCACGTACAGAATGTATAAAACCATGTTAGACGTATGTATATTATTCGACGGAATAATCCACATTCAGTAATGTAGGCCCAATACCGTGCACCGAATATTTCGCTTCGATATACGAATCAGAGACAAAAACCAAATCTACCAATATGCAAAGTTTCAACAAAATCGGTGACCCGAAGGTCTTGCACTGGCCTTGTGAGTCGTCCAGCGTGGACCCGTCCTTTTATGCGCTTTTTGGGTTCCACGCTAGAGACAATTGACGATCGATGAACGGTCGATTTTCGTCATTGTCCGCGCTGCTGCGCCACGCTCGTGGCTGGCCGCGCAGACCACCACACATTGTTTTAAACAATTCGGTTAAACGATAAATAATTGTAGGATTTTTCCAAATGAGTGACTGAGTGTGGGATGAATGGTTTGTTGTGTGTACACGTGGGCGACCAGGTCATAGTGCGACGGACCTGTGCCGGGATGTTTGGTAAATAGCGTGACTGCATTCGGAAAATCTTGAGTGGCTAAAGGAATACGAGGAAGAGTGTCTGGAATCGAGCGAGTGGACCGTGAGAAAAGCGTGTACGTGACTGCGTGAATTTTGACCATGGATGAAAGATGCGAGTGAGAAGGGTGCAAGGGTGCGAAAGACAGAGCGAATGGGGGTGTGTATGAAAAGCGAATGGAAATGCGTGCCTGGGCCACAGTTGAGCGTGATCTTTTCGAACGAGACATTGAATGAGACATTTTGACTTACCGAGTAACCATCAGCGAGTCAGCGAGTCATATTAAAATAAAGTATCTGTTATTGTTGCCCAGTGAGTCTATTTTTTCTTTTTATTCCTCACCACGGCAACACGTGGGATTTTTGATAAATTAATCCTACATAATGTTACACAATTTGAAGACATTTCATTTCTACAGATTGAATCTTCCACGTAATAAAAATTGTATGGTTCCTTCGATATCAATCTATAATAAATTTTGCAACTAATTTCTGGACTGACTATTTCGATATTGAATGACCAATTAGTTGTACGTTTATTTTTTATAACTTGTCCATCGTTTTATCTGATAACAAGAATAATGTATCATACAGAACTTCATGGTTCTGGAACTTTTTTAAACTAAATGCAACCTTTACTAAGGTTAACAGTATGAATGGCGGAAGTTTATCGGACATTTAATTTTGAATTTCTTGTTTAAAGTTTTGTGTCACACGACAAACTGAGAAGAGTTCAACGGGTTGATCGACTAAACCCTCAAGCTGAAAAGCCAAAATGGCGCTGTAGGGGTAAAACATAGCTGTAGAGGGGAACTGGTCAATAGAAGGGTGGATGCTGAAGCAGGGGTCGTAAAACCTACGAGTCGTAGCTTGCTTCAACGTGTGTGGAAGACCTGACTCTGATGCCACACCTATGTACAATGGGTTACTGGCATGATCCTAGCCGGCCAGTGGCCCAAAAGTGAAGAAGGATAAGGGAATTCAGCCACACACGCCTCGTCCGCTCGCGGCTCGGCTAGTAACAAAAAGGTGCCGAAACTAATTCCACAGTCCGTGAGTGGACGTGTCCCTTTGCCTCCGTTTACGTTTGAGCCACAGGCCGGCTGGGATTATGAGTGGGAGATCATGGATGAGTAACCAACTGTAGATGTATTCGTTTATTCAAGATAACTCCCGCCGAGAGACAGTGAAAACTGGTGCACTGAGCACGCAAGGAGCTCAGTCAATATAGTGATCACGCAGTGCGACATCGGTCCGACAGTTATTTTTCAATTACGCCAAGATGGAGACCATATCATTGTTACTGTCATCAGTGGCGGTTGTAATCGCGATATGCTACTACATCTTCAAGAGGCAAAACTACTTTAAAGAACACAACATTTTGCGTATACCTCCGACGCCACTCCTTGGAAATATGGGACCATTTGTAACGAAAAGGAAAACGATGCTAGACATATTGCAAAAAGTCTACACCTTGAACCACGATGCTAAGTACGTCGGTTTCTACGAATTCTCTACGCCGGTCATCGTTTTGCGAGACGTAGATCTCATCAAATCAGTTACTACAAAAAATTTCAATTCGTTCATTAACCATCAAGAGATGTTTTCGAAGGACTTGGAGCCGATACTAGGCAATATGTTGATCACACCTTGACCGATCAGAAGTGGAGAGACATGAGAAACCATCTAACGTCGAGCTTCACCGCCAGCAAGATTAAGATGATGTCCACGTTGATGTCGCATGTCGCAGTAAATTTTTCCCAATACCTTGCCAATCTACCAGAAAAAGAACAAGAATTAGAGCTGAAGGAAGTGCTCACGACATATATAAGCGACGTGATTGCCAGTTGTGTGTTCGGTATTAGCGTGAATACGATCAAAGATCCCACGAACCAGATGTATTTGAATGGCAAGAAGGCTACCAAGTTCAACGGGTTAGCAATGAGCTTTAGATTCATGCTGCAAAAGAACCTGCCTTCGTTAGCAAAGCTGTTCTCCGTTAGACTGATAAACAAGAGGACTATGGACTATTTTAGAGACATGATAAGAGATTCCATAAAGCAGAGATAGGAACAAGGTCTGCAAAGGCCAGATATGCTTCAATGTTTGATAGACACGAGCAAAAATAGTAAGCACGAAATGCCAATGAACGAGGATGACATAGTCTACAGCGCTTTCGGTTTCTTCTTTGGCGGCTACGACTCAGTGGCCTCTCAAGCTTGCTTAATTGTTCATGCTTTGGTAGAGCATCAAGATATCCAGGCAAGGCTGCAGAAGGAGATCGATGAGATTCTCGAGACCACGCAGGGAAAGGTGACATATGACACCATAATGAATATGGAATACATGGACGCACTGATCAACGAGTCAATGAGGCTGTACCCGTTAGCCATCTTCTTGGATCGGAAATGCTCGAAGGAATTCGAGTTGCCGCCAGCATTACCCGGTGACAAATCGATCACCCTGAAACCCGAAACGATCTGCTGGATGCCGGTTTACTCGCTTCATACCGATCCCAAGCACTTTGACAACCCGCATCAGTTTGATCCCAACCGATTCCTTCAAGATGGCAGGAAAATCATAAACTCCGGTGCCCTATATGCCGTTCGGGCTAGGGCCGAGGATGTGCATAGGCACAAGATTCGCGTTGATGGAGATCAAGATACTGCTGTTCTATATTTTCGCCCGTTCCAACATGAACGCTTGCCCGAAGACAACTATACCGTTGGAGCTGTCTAGAAACACGACGTTCGTTAATACAGAGAGGAAAGGGTTCTGGGTGAAGGTTGAACCGCGGAAGAATTGTAGTCAATTTATTAATTGTCTGACAAGCAAGTTTTCGTAGATTTAACGTGTAGGTTATGTATTTCTCTTTATATTAATATCAAAATTATGCAATATTTTGTCAATTTATAAAAATAATTTATAAAATAATTTATGTTTGTTTATTTGTATAAATTGCTCGATTGAAAATGTGTATCATATTGAACTAGTATTCGTTGTAATACTTCAAGTAAGGAATAAATAATTGTTCAAACAAATTGTTCTTCGATTAATTACTCAGTTATTAGTATCGAATAAAATTTTATTCATTATTCTAATGAATTATCTATCCGTTGTTAAATTCCGAACACAATTAAACCTTTTCTTTTATTATTATAATAATAAAAATAATAATAAATTGATAATATAAGGCAATATTCTTGCCCATGAGACGTTTCTCTTACTGATGATCATAGGTGACCACCGTGGCGCCTTGATAACACTTGATAGCAACGGATTAAACAGACCTTCATTTATTCCAACAAAAAATTTGCACTTGTTATTCAGTCATAAGAGTTTGTGTTGCAATCATTATAAAAATTTTGAGATAGCAAGGAAGGTATGAAACGTGTAGAACATATTGGTGAAACGTGTAGACGATATCAGTAAATGTCATTTGTTCGTTTCTATATATAATAGTATGTTGAACCGTTCATACAAACCGCGGTAATAAGCACGCGCTGAACAAACGAATATCATTTTAGACACGTCCATTCCCGCGTATTTTTCTTTTGTTTATCCTTCACTTGTTTTTCCACGCGTTCCCCCTCGTTATTGTATGTCGTCGCATGGTCGATCTAACGTGCATCGAGATTTATCTTCTCATCATAGTAAGGTATATGCACACTTCTAACTTCAATTTAGGAGTTAGCCCTTAAAGATGTGAGTTCAAGCTCTCTAAAAATGAAATATCAAAAAAAGAAATACTCTACATATCGCCCACGGTAAGGCGTCGCCGAATCGGATCGGATACAGAAGATGAAACCGATATAGAAAATGAAACTGAACATAATAACTGTAATGTCTAGAGCAGCACGCTTTATTCGGACTATACCGCGTGAAGACTGCGGTCGCAGGACGGCTACAAAAATGTCTCTGTGGACAACAAATGAAACACGCGCCGGTCCACCATACATTGTGTACATGTGAATATCCTACAATCCTCCGCACTTAATTTAGCTTATAACCTAAAAATTTATCGCGTTTTCCTAATTCGCGTTGAACGGCGTGGAATAATCGCCGGAAGAGTGGACGCTGGCTTTTGCGAAGCGTCCGCCTTAACATTAGGAGTGTTCGCATTAATGTCACATATCTACAGTGAGTCACAGCCAAAATCGTACATCACATATACGAATACGTTTCGTCTCGTGAAAAAATTCAAGAAGGATATGGGTGAAAAAATATCATGAATCTATATTGTAAATGTATCTATATTTATTATGTAGTAGTATCAAAAGGAACAAAGTTGTCTAAATATAAAAAAAACAAAGTTACTATAATTCAGCCTGGAAAACGTCTCACAGCTAAAATTGTACATTTGTAGAAAAGTGACCAACACTTTGTTTAAATTAAAAATTAATACTTTGTTGGGTGCCCACGACTACATTCTACCGCACGCAATCTATTTGGCATAGATTTTACCAATTTTTCAGTAAAACTGGGTTCAATTTTTCTCCATTCCTCCATTAATACCCTTTTTAAATCATTTTTATTTTTAATAGTATGTTTCCGGATTCTAATCTCTAATTCATTCCAGACGTGCTCTATCACGTTCAAATCAGGTGATTGTGGAGGTGCGTTTAGTACTTTAGGGCAATTATACAGTACCTACATTTTGGCTACATGCGATGTGTGTTTGGGATCATTGTCGCTATAAAACTTAAACGAATTCAAAATCCCTAATTTTTTGGCACTGTCCCTCAAATTGTTTTTCAAAATATTTATGTAATAATATTTATTCATGTTACCTTCGATAAATGCTAAGTTACCCACTCCGGCAGCGGACATGCAGCCCCAGACCATTACTGATTGCCCTCCATGTTTCACGGTACTGTTTAAATGTTGTATTTTAAACTCCTCATTTGGTCGACGCCACACCGTAATTTTTCCATCTGAATGAAATATGTTAAATTTACTTTCGTCCGTAAATATAGTTTCTTTCCAAAAATCAAAATCTTTGTATATATATTCTCTTGCGAAATCTAGTCTCTTTCTTCTATTCTTCTCGTTTATAAGAGGCTTATTCCGAGCTGTACGACCGTGAAAATTATGTTTTCTGAGTATTCTTCTTATTGTTTCTGGATTTACACTTTTCCCTAAATATGTTTCTACTTCATTAGTAAGTTTAGGTGCACTGATCTTCGGATTCTCTTTAATTTTTCGTACTATCCATCTTTCGTCGTACGCGTTGAACTTTTTCTTTGGAGCTTTTCTTGACGCATTACTTATTCTATTTTCGTTTTGGTATCGTTTTACAATATACTGAACAGTACTGGCACTTCTACCAATAATCTTCGCAATTTCACGATAGCTTTTTCCACTTTGAAAATTTCTTATAACTATTTGTCGCTCTTCTATCGTTGTCTGCTTCATTATTACTATCTTTCTCTTTTTTTTCAACTACGAACCTTACGACGCTAAACGACAACTGCAAATACGCCAAACAATGTAATCTTTCATTTGTTCCATAATTTTCATTTGTTTTCAGGGATTCCCCTTGGGGAATATTACAAAATATATATACTGTACGATTTTAGCTGTGAGACGTTTTCCAGACTGAATCATAGTAACTTTGTTTTTTTTTATATTTAGACAACTTTGTTCCTTTTGATACTACTATATAATAAATATAGATACATTTACAATATAGATTCATGATATTTTTTCCCCCATATCTTTCCTGAACTTTTTCACGAGATGAAACGTATTCGTATATGTGATGTACGATTTTGGCTGTGACTCACTGTATGTACATTATTTGACTGTGGTATCGCAACAGGTCCGTTTACAGATTTCGATTCTTCAACGATCTCCTTTTGAGTTACAATGTCGGTTTTACTTTCTACGTTTTCCGCGGTATCTTCATCGTAACACTCATCGTAATTTTCCGTATTTTCACATTTTTCTACCCCGAATAGTACATTGGCTGAACGAAGTTGATCAATATGTCTTTTCCATATCCTACCGTCCTCCGTGCGAACTTTATACGCTACTGGACTCAATTTTTCGACAACTTCCGATTTACACCACCTATCGCAAGCATAATCTTTCGCCATAACCATCTCTTTATTTCCAAAGGTGATTTTCCTATTGCCGCGAAAATAGCGCTTTTGATGAATTTGTCTTTGCGTTACTCTTTCCCTCACCATTGATTTCAACAAGTCCCACCTGGTTCGGAATTTCCTACTACATGGTAGCTCCGCAGGTGACACTCCGGTAGTGCGATGAAGAGAAGAGCGATAATGAAATAAATACTTCATAAGAGAGTCGCGTCTATCATTTTTGGCCAGAAGTAATTTAAATTTTGTTTTAAACGTTTTCACTGAATTTTCTGCCGCCCCATTGGTTGCGGGGTGATACAGAGCAGTTTTGATATGACGAATTCCGTTCGTTCTCACAAATTCCGAAAATAATTCTGACGTAAATGTAGGACCATTATCGGTCACTAATTTGAAAGGTATTCCCCATGTGCAAAAATATTCTGTGAACATTTTGATTGTCTCCAATGCCGTAATGTTTGTCATTTCCTTTACACCGACCCATTTTGAAAATGCATCAACAATAATAAGATACATCCTGTATGTACATGTATGCGATGGTTTGTTTTTCAAACAAAATTCGCACGTCTTTGACACTTTTTCAATATCTTGGTCAATTTTTGGCCACCAAATATATGACCTAGTTAATGCTTTCATTTGAAAAATTCCCATGTGTGCGCTATGCAATTCCGCGAGTAATTCTTTTTGCAATGACTCGGGAATTACTATTCCATGTCCCCACATAATACATTCATTTTCTAAATACAACTCTTTATTTTTTCACATGAAAGGCATGAGCGAATCTGGCACTTTGTTTGGCCAGTCTCTTTGAATAAATTTCTTGACTCGACTCAAAATTAGATCCGCGTTTGTTTCGTCTTGTATGACTTCTACTGAAATGATTTTAATTCCGTTTGTAACAAAATTTAAATACGTAAAATCATTATCAGACTCTTTTTCAACTGTATTTTTAGTCCGTTGGACACGATGTGATAAGAAATCTGCGCTCCCATTATTCTTTCCCTGAATAAATCTGATTTCATAGTCATACCCCGACAAAAATACGCTCCAGCGTTGTACACGTGACGCTGCCATTTGTGGTAATCCCTTTTTCTCCCCGAAAATGAAAGTTAATGGTCTGTGATCTGTTTCCAAAACAAAATGTCTTCCATAAACAAATTGATGGAACGTTTTGACCTCGAAAACCAATCCTAATGCTTCTCGATCTAGCTGCGAATAATTTGTTTCCGCCTTGGTTAAAGTACCCTCAAGAACATGCGACAAAACTGCACCGATTCCGAATGGTGAAGCGTCCGTTGTGATGTTTAGTGGTAATTTCTCGTCGTAAAGCATTAAAATTTCACACGAAGTGAGACTCTTTTTTGCCTCCATGAATGCCCTTTTCATTCAGGAGTTCATTTCCATTTTTTATCTTTTTGCAGTAATTTATAAAGTGGATGAACAATTGATGAATAATTTCTGATAAATTTAGAATAATAATTAATCATTCTCAAAAAAGACTGCAATTCAACCATCGAGTTTGGTTCTTTAATTATCAAAATCGCCTCAATCCTTTCATTCGATACTTGAATACCCTTTTTACTCAATTCGTACCCCAGATAATTTACACTATCCATCGCGAATTTACATTTCATTTTATTCAATTTCAATCCCGCTTCTTTTAAACGGCGTAAACCTTCTCTTAACCGCTCATCATGCTTTTCTTCTGTTTCCCCCGTTATCAGAATATCGTCGAAAAATCCAAGAACCCCTTGGATTCCCGCAAGTAGCTTTTCAATTTCCCTTTGAAACAAACCGGGGGCAGGGAAATTCCGAAACTTAACCGTTTGTAAATAAATAACCCATTATGAGTTGAAATCGTGGTAAGAGGTCGAGAGTCCTCCTCTAATTCCATTTGCTGATACGCTTGAGGCATATCAATTTTCGTTATCGCTGGTCCGGGTTTAATATTTGCAAATAAATCCTGAATTCGCGGAACAGGGTATCTATCGGTTTTTAGGTTAGTATTTAAAGTGACCTTATAATCTCCGCAGATACGGATTTGACCATTGCTTTTCAAAACTGGCAATATCGGCGTTGCCCCATCACTACTTTCCAGCGGTGCTAAGATTCCCTCATTAACTAACCTACCCAACTCGGTTTTGATTTTTTCTCGCATAGCGTACGGCACTGGACGCGGTTTTAGAAAAACTGGTATCGCATTTTCCTTTAAATGTAATTTCAGCTTACCTTTTGTATATTTTGTTGGATGCCAGCCTGCTGTGACACATAGTTATACAAACATGTTTGCTTCTGTGACAGTCATCCTCGCAATAGTTATCCTTTCCCTAAATATTTCCTATTTTTCCTCTGTTTCTATCTTATCTTCAGCCGCCTAAAACTCTCACCTCCTACTGACTCATTCATGTACCTTGATCATCGAGTCATCCGTACACCTTGAACTCCGAATCATCCTCGCCCTATCTCATCCCCACTTCTCCTATTTTTTCTTTTAAAAAGGACTAAACCGACCCTGCGAGCAGACTTGGTTCAGCACTGTCAAACCATAAACATCAAAATTAGATCTTAGTCGTATACACAGTGTAAAGGGCGACCTCACCACACGTCGAAAACCTTTATAATAAAACCTCCCTTGAAAATAACTAAGTGTTGCACTCATTTCCACGACTGGGAATACAACAATTTGCCTAACTCATCTGAAAACACGTCATCGAATTCCCTCAAAATATAATCCACACTGCAATTCCCGCTATTTCCTATTTTTATGGTTTTTACACTTTCCCGTTTTCCCTCTTTCGAATAGCATTTGAACTTTTGATTGGTTCTATGCAACGTCGCTTTACTTCACACCGAATTCTCAAAAAACTTCGCGGAAATCGCGGATATCGGTGAACCCGTGTCTATTTCGAACGTTATTTCATTATTCTCTATATTTAACATTATCTCATAAGGCTTAAAATTGTTAATATTCTGTAACGCTGGGGTACACAAATTTTTCAGGATTGCATATCCCTCGCTTCCAAACAATATTATGAAAAGCGCTGCTTTTCTCTCGTTTTGGACATTGTTTGCCAAAAAATACTGTTCCAACCTCTCGAACTACATTATCCAATTTTCATTCCTAGTGTACTCGTTTATCGAGCCAATTGCCGTCGCCATTTTTGTGTTGTATACCGAATCAGTCACGCTACTGTAAACAGCAAACATCCCAAGTCCTTCCTTCTGTACATCCTCATGACCTCATCCTTTACAGACCACCAGGCTCGCAGTAACTCCCCCCCTTCCTATTTTTCCGATCCTTTAAAAACACCCAGCATTTTTCCTGGACAGGCAGATTTTCTCTGAACCTTCTAAGGACTAGAATCTACGCTATTCTAACGACGAATATTGTATCCAGTATTACTTCGTTTGTATTTTACTTTAATAATAAACATATTGAGTGGAATACAACATTTGGTATTTCTTGATTTGCGTTATTTCTCTGAGCTATCTGATTCACGATCCTCGGTCCCACTCTGTTCACGGATTCACTAATATTTCACTGTTTATCCTCGTCGCCAACTGTAATGTCTGGAGCAGCACGCTTTATTCGGACATATCCGCGTGAAGACTGCCATCGCAGGACGGCTACAAAAATGCTCTGTGGACAACAAATGAAACACGCGCCGGTCGCGGGCGCGGCGGACCACCATAAATTGTGTACATGTGAATATCCTACAGTAACAATATAGACAATAACGAGTGGTCAAATGTAATACAAACTGTAGCAAGTGTAATTCCATTTGTTAAATCTAGAACTGCTGTACTGGCCGAGGGTAATCAGCCACAAGATTTTTACTTTGCTTTTGTTACGCAAGAGATTCTACAAATAATTGTTGTTGAGACGAATACATATGCTGTACAGTACATGAAATACAGAAGCTCGACTCGTTTGGATAAATAGATACCAACCAATAAAAAAGAGATAAAACGATTTTTCTGACTACTAATATGGATGGACCTGGTGAAATTATTTTTCAGTTTAATAACGCCTACTGCTAATCCTTTCCAAAAAAAGTTATGTCCAGAAATCGGATCGAATTGCTTTTACGATTTCTTCATTTTACTGATAACCAGACAGCAAACAGAAATGATAGGCTGCATAAGGTAAGAAAGCTTGTGATGCACTAAATCAAAAATTTTATGAATACTACGACCTAAATGTATGTATCGATAAGTCGTTAGTACCATTCCGAGGACACATAATGTTTAGACAATTTTTAAAACAGGAACGTCATAAATACGGCATTAAAGTATTCAAACCGTGTTCTGACCAAGGATATGCATACTAATTTGAAATATATTCTGGACAAAATCAAACACACCATGTTATCACCCACAAGTGCTGTAACGAGTATGTGTAACAATATTCTCTATAGGGGCCCACGCAATTTACGCAGATAATTGGTATAGGAGTATAAATTTAGTCGAAAAATGAATTGATTGTAACACCCATTTGGTAGGAACTATAAGAAAAAATAGAAAAGGAATACCTATAGAAGTTAAATTTAAAAAATTAAAATGCGGCGAGCTAATCGCAGTGCAAAACAAGAAGGGGATTATGGTCCTCAAGTGGAAAGACAAACGCGATATTTTTATGACCTCGACAAAATATTCGGCAGAAACGGTAATTGTGCGCAAAAATAATGATACCCGTGAAATATCAACAGTAGTTTTAGATTATAATATAGGAAAATGTGCTATAGATTTGTCCATTGTCCTATGGATTTGACCAAATGGTACTTAAAATTAGCTTTAGAATTATTATTGAATGCATCGATTACAAATGCGCTAGTACTATATAAATTAGCAATAAAAAAAATCAAGGTATCTGAATTTAGAATGACACTTGATGAAGAAATATCAGAGCCATCAGATATACCTATACGGCAAAGATTGTGGCACGAAATGCAAAAGAAAGAGGGGCTACAAGTAAGAGTCAAAACAAGAGTGTACAGTGAGATGCACAAAGTCGACATGCACCGAGTGTACAAGTACCGAGTAAATTTTCGACTTCGATTTTCTCGAAAACGAAGACTCGCAGGAGAAAATTTTGTTCCATTTTTTCGACTCATTTTTACATGTAGAATGACCTCCTAATTGATTGACCATGAGTCGCGGGACACGGTGTATATATGTACACACCCTCTCAAGTTCAATCACACTCTCCATTTATACTCGCATCTTTCATCTTATTCGCACACCTTCCAGAACGTTCTTTCGTTACCATGCGCTAACTTCATGTACATTTGGAATATTCCAGTTTCCTTAGGTTGAACGTAGAAAAATCAATATTAAGTAAAAATCAATATATTCTCGAATATTCCAAATGCCATGAACACTCATACACATGCATACCGTCGTCATTCATCTATTATCCATACTTTTGTCTATTGTACACACACATTCTACATTACCCACATATATTATAATTATATTTTGCCGAAAACATTCAATACCTAAGTGTCTTTGATTTTGGCCGGCTAAAACGGGCAAATCTGTAATTATACGTCACTTGCGCCGCCGCATGTTGCAGTGTGTAATGAAACACTTAACACCGCGAGCGTTCTCACGCTGTGCTTATTGATCGATAGTCTGATTGAGGGAGTAAGGAAGGAATTCAAGGAACAAGAAGCGAAAGAAATAATTAGCAAAGGAGAGAAACACATTTAAGCCCTACCAACGATCAAACAAATGAATCACGGTCCACGACGCCTCGAACTCGCAGCGCAATTCGTTGGGCGACTGAAATGTAATATAAACAATTTTTTAAGCAAGTCCACCTTAGCTTTCTTCGAGATGTCGAAGCTGCGAAACTACAATCGTACGATTGTTAAGCGACGTACAATCGCGAGATGCGTGGTGGAATGGTCCGTGTAGTGGTTTGAGCCAGAATTTGTCGCGTTTTGTTAAAGTATTAGCAATAACAGGCAAAAGGACTAATCTGCATGATAAACGTATTAAATACGATAAACAGAAACACGTTAAATACACTAATCTCGCCAAAATTAAAATCACTTATGCACAAATTGAGTTTCTGTCTCTTGAGATTCTGTCATTGAATTAACACTAGGTTTACCGAACGCATCAATTTAACGCAGATTGAATTTTATAAACATTATTTGGTAAATGTTTTAATCGGTTTTCGTTGATCCAATTACACGAATATGAATCCTAAATGAACGAATATCAACTTCCCCAGGAACAATAGAATAAACTGTACAATAAATGCCCGTGTTAAAGTCGTTGTTCTCTACTTATTTCAGAATTAAAGTTTAAGTTATCTGTGTGTTTCTCTTCTTAATCGGCCATCTCTAAATTTATCAGGCAAACAACCAAGGACTTAATAGGAAATTCAGAAATTCTAATTCTTGATACATCTATTTTATTTTTAATCAATTGATGTGTTATTTTCCTTACCTGTTTACTTCTGTGTAAGATAGGATTTTATGGGCTGAATAATAAAATGGTACAAACTGGGTTTGAATATTACAGGAAGAATGCCTTGAGAAGGGCACTGTTTAATCACAGGATCCTTCTTATCAGCGTAGGTTTTCCGTAACATTTCCCTTAAGAAGACCCTGATTGACGAAACGCAGACAACCAGCGTTCGACTTTTCCTTCACTAAGATTATCTTACATTTAATTATGAATTGCTTGACAGTCAAGTAATTCCCAGTAGTTATATTGACTTTGGGATTGTTTTCGAGTTGGGTTGGAAAGATTAGGGCGGGCTCTTGTAACACCCCTGAGATCCCCACTCTACCTCACTTTCCCCTATATATAAGCTCGATCGAAATACCCAAGACAGTAGTCATTTTGAAAACCTATTTTGTACTTCTTCTTTCTCAAGTTGAGAGCTTTGTAGAGGTAAGCGTATTACTGCATACGTCGAGTAACCACGAATCACTCGCCAAAGAGCAAGGCAATCACTACATCGTAATTACTTCTCAACTATCCTGGAATTACTTCCGAAGCGTTACATTGAATAGATAGATACACGTATACTTCTAACAAAGTTAACACGTTTAATGGTGCACGATTTCATAGAGTAAAATACACAAAATGGAAAAAATATAATATTAAACCATTTGATTGATTCGTATTATTATTATTGCGCGTTTATCTAGCTGAATGTCACCGCATTAGGTAGCATTATTTGTAATATACAAATGTTTTCAAATAATTGTCGTTTAGTTAAGTGAACTATAGTAATTCGTTCTGGTTGGAGGTCGTCACCGGTAACCCCCACGGCATTCTTTTATTCTTATTATTTATCAACGTACATCATAACACTCGGGTGGACGATCGTGACGCTGAACACTCTGGCAGACCAAAACCGTACCGTACGAATATACCACTAAATCATTAGCCAATTAACGGTCTGCGTCATACATATGTACACAGCTGTACGCACTCTTTTCACTGTAGTAGCTACGCTGTCAGCCGTCAAAACCGGTTGATGACGTAAAATCTGTCCGTACTCTGTCGACTGTCGGAGAATTGTAGGCGTCAAGAGCGCCTGCTCGAGCCTGCTCGAATCTTTCCGGCCCGGCCCGAACAATCGGGTAAATATACGACACACTAGGCGAACCGCACACGTCCAATCTTAATATTATTAAGGTCCAGCACGTATTAAATATCAAATAAACACGATAAAACGTTAAATGAAGCTCGTACGATATAATTTCGAGAAAACAATTGTTTAAATGCTACAGAATGAATACTTTAAAAGGAACAAGAATTTATTAATAATATTTTGCTCTAGAGTCTTACAAATATATACCAAAAATTATGAGAAAACAATATCAAACCTACTCGTCGGGAGGCTATGTCATTAAGCCGTCGGTAATTACATCTGACTACCCGAACAAATATTGTTCGTGCTAATGTACATCTTCGTTTTATCAGATGCGCTATTGCTGTGGTATTAAATTGAAAATTTAAGAGATTCGAAGTCGCGGTATGACTTAAGTAACCTTATCCTATTATACTTCTTTTCTAATATTTCAGATGGAACTATGTTGTTGAAGTACCAAAATTGTTTCTTTTTGCTTTGTTTTTTGTATAAAACCTGTCTTCCGAAACTTTGTTACATTAATAAACGTTTGTGTAAATTAATAAATTACCAAGTAATTTTTTCTTGTTCTTCGTTTCAATTTTTACTTGTTCTTCGTTTCAATTTTGGCTTGTTGCACGTTTCGTATTTGCTATGTTTGGAAGGAATTCAAAATATTATTTCAAGATGCTCGAATAATTTAAAACAAAGAATTACTTTAGTCACAAACGGATAAGTATTAAAAGGAACAGCTGGAACGTTCATACTAATATAAAAAAAAGGAATTATGAAGTGATGTTATTAAATTTTAGAAAAATGTTGGTAATTCTAATTAGGAAAATATAACAAAAATCAAGAATGAAAGGAAATTGTTGTTTATTAATTTCTTGTTTAATTTATAGGCAACATTAAAAAATCTGTTCACAAATCATCTTTTCTCAAATCTCTCTTACAAGTCACAGGTATTTAAATAAATAAACGTTTGCATAATTCACACATTATGTTTACTAATTTTAATACAGTTTTGTGTTGATCCAAAATAAAACCCATACTATAATAATATGTTACGTTAATAATTAATAATGTCACTTTTTCATCCTTATGTACCTTTTATTGCATATGGTCAACGTAGTTATGATACATACGCAGTAAATACGTAATTAATATAAACTTCCATTCAAATTAAACAAAAATGTAATACTTCTAAAATTATCTAACATTGATTCAAAGTTCTGATACACGCAATGCCATAATTCATCGTTTTTATTATTATTGTTATCGCTGTGTCAGAAACGATGTTTATCATACTGATAATATTATATAACCCCTGCCCGTAGTATCAGCTGCTAGAGATGTAAGTATGAATTTTATAACTGAATAATAGACACAGTGTATGCGTACATCAATTAATTGCAATTTATAATTCGTAATTACCACAGATTTAGTTTGCGGAGTAATGTTAATCTAAGGAAACTAAACTAATTAAGTTAAAAATAATAAAAATAGTAGTTCATGTTTATTTTAAACAGAATAAAGTGAAAAGCAAAGATGCTTAAATGATATATCTCAATCTTTTACGTCACGTTACGAACGTTTTCAGTTTAGCTTTGTTTTGTACCGTTCCCTATCCCCGCCTCGTACCGTGTGCCATTAGCACGCCAAACATCGAATGCCGTACGATTTCCTCATATTCTTATTCGAAGCACGTTTTTTTTTTAACGTATAAACGTGCTGGTAGGTATCACTGGTTAGCTCCTGGTATGCTTTTATGCGAGTTAGTACCACGTGTGTTCTCGCCTATAGGATGACTTACACCTTAGGAAATCTTGAGTCGCTGATGCAATGAGAATGAAGAGTATTCGGAACTAATTGACAGAACCGTAAGAATGACGTGATTCTTATGTACAGTATGTTTCTAAACTATTGAGCACAAATGATAGGGCGTGTATAACTCACTAAACTGAGTAAAAAAGAACCAGTAAACGTGGGTCCAGAGCTCAAAAATGGTTTCCAAGATAAAAGTAGGTTTAATGTAAAGAAAGAGTGTGTGGGGACCAAATCAAGAACACCGAATTATCTCGAAAAGTATCAGTGATACGAACAAATGTGTCAAATTAAAGTTACTGAGTATGCAATAGTATTTGTCACGGCGGGAGGTCTTTGATCGCGACGTTACCTTGAAACGTCCTGGTGAGATCGTTAAAATTTGTAAATAGAACCATTCTTTTGACACATTTGTTCGTATCACTGATTCTTTTCAAAATAAATCAGCGTTCTTCATTCGGTCCCCATACATTCTTTTTAAATTAAACCTACTTTTATTTTTATTGGGGTGTTTTTACTCAATTTAGTGAGTTGTGCACGCTCTATTATTTTGCGCAATAATATAGAAACACTCTGCATATGCTGTTTAGACTTTATTTAAGGGTTTACTGCTTGTCGGATTATGACACGTAAATTGCGCGTTCAGGTTTACAATTTCGAACAGTTGTATTTATTACAGCAAACAGGTGTAGGACAATGTAGTTTTAGTTTATTGCAGTACCTTTTAAAACAGCACAAAAAACGGGATTTTTTGGAATTCCCGGATACGCCACCATATGCAGTGCATGAATTATAGTACTAAAGAAAAAAAAGATACAAGTATTTTGAATACCGGACGTTTAATTTTATGATCACGGTTATTCTCATGGCTATTCAACAGTTTTTTAAAATCTATAAATAACAGTAAAGGATTTCTCAATAGAACTGCCAATACCAATTGCATTATAAACATGAACTAATAACTCTTCTTTATGTAAACTAATATTTTTCTTAGACTTAACATTCGAAGGAAAATGATTAGTAAAAGTAATCCTTCAGTAGATAAAGTGTCAGACGTGAATGTCTTCAGTTGGGTAATGCACTTCAGAAGTATATTCATTAATACCTCGTCTGATTTATATTCCTTCCTACCCATGAATAACACCATCTAGGCGCTCCTTTGAACATCAAGCTACTGTAAAGAAATATATTACCAAAATAGAAAATTTTACTCCACAAATACATTTCAAAGTTAAAGTTAATATGCAGCACTGCCATTGCTCATGCAATTCACAAGTACGGGGGTGCCGATTTTCCTCGGCACGACGTCGAACCAAAATCCATCATCAACCGTCAGTTGGAACCCTTTCTTGCTCAACTTCATCGGTATAGGTGTTCGTTCATTTGGTTTGAGGGTGCAGCGAGCGAACACGTGGAACAGCAACACCTTGGCTTCAAGAAGCGCGAACCTGTTGCCGATGCACATTCTCGGACCCAAGCCGAAGGTCAAAAACGTTCCGGAATTCAGGATTTTCTTCGGATCGTCGAGGAAACGGTCCGGATTGAATTTCATCGGTTCCTCAAAGTACTGAGGATCGAATTGCACCCCGTAGATTGGTATCCAAAGATATTCATTCTCCTTCATTAGATACGGTTTGCCTCCTGGCAGTGCCGGCGGCAGCTCGAAAGGTTTCGTACAAGCTCTGTCTGCTACAACGGTCACCGGATACATCCTTAGAGCTTCGTTTATAATAGCCTCAAGATACTTCATGTTGTTAATCGCCTCATAAGACACCTCTCCTTTGCCGTTCTCTAGTACCTCGTCGATCTCTTCCTGTAATCTCTTTTGAACCTCCGGATTCACTCCTACTTCATATGCGGCAAAGCACATCAGGGTCGAGGTGCTCTCGAACCCGCCGAAGAAGAAAAGAAACCCTTGCGCGGTCATGTCCTCGATCGTCAGTTCTTTGCCTGGACCCAATTTTCCTCTAGTTTCCATCATTAACTGAATCATGTCCGGCCGCACGATGCCCTGCTCATCCCTAGTTTTAATGGTAGACGAAATCAAATCCTGGAAGAAGTCTGTTATTTCTTTGCTGATTACTCTCATACCGAACACGCTGTGAAGCAGAGGTATACTACGCAACAAAAAAAACTTAGTCGTCTGCCAGGTATCGAAATTCGTGGCCCTTCTGCCGTACACGTAGAATTTGTTGTTACGATCAGACATCGAATCCACGGTCACTCCGAATGCACAGGTGGCGATCACGTCGTTAGTGTATCTGGCGAACGTGTCCTTCAGCTCCATGGACCTTTCTTTTACGGGCATCGTAGCCAAAATTTCTCCGTACCGCACTGCACAATCGTTCATCAATTTGTACATCGCTTTCATCTTACTCGACGTGAAGGCTGGGGTCAGCATATTTCTCACTTCTTTCCATCGTTCTCCGCTTAAAGCAAATAAGTTTTTAGTGAACAACCATTCCATTGTATTCCCGTTCGAGCGGTGATCCTGGAAATGTTCAAAATTCTTCACCGTGATGGACTTTATCAATTCCAGGTCTCGGAGCAATATCGTCGGCGTGAGAAACTCATAGAAGCCTACGTATTTGGCTTCTGGATGGGCATTGTAAGTTTGTTTAACTACTTCGGCGATGTTGTCTTTTTCCAGGAATACTTTCCACAGGCTACCCAAGACCGGCAACGATTGCACGGTTGGAATGCCGGTGTTGTCGAAGAAGCTATAGACGCTTTTCAGGTAGTAATAGGCTGCTGCCGCGACCACAGCGAGCAGGGCCGCAGTCACTATCCACACATCCATCATGACAATGGCGTCAACTCAGTAGACCGTTCAGACTTAGATGGTGTTAATGTAAGATGGGCCACGATCCTTTTAGTGAGCTCGTTAATGCCGGTGATCCGGCTGCTACGCGCTCCGATGTTATACTGGTATCACTCTTACAGACTACGGTCCCTTTATCATATTTTATCGCGTTAAAGCGCGACAGATAGTGAGTACTGCGTCATGTCATTGAAACAAAGTGTTTGAATCACCGTTCACCCCACTCTAACGCTCGCTGTATAGCTTCGTTGTAAATTGACAATATATCAAGCTGTGGTAATTTACCGAATACTTCGTAGAAGCCTACAAAAAAGACGTTCTTATCAAATAACTAAAAATCAATCATACATGTGACTTCACCTGTCAATAAAATAATACTTTTTGAAAAACAATGAGATAAGTTAAAGTCCAGGTCGAAGAGGGGCACTATGAAGAGAAAGATGAAGACTAATAAAAAATGAAAGATGAAGATTACTATATATGTAATAACATAAATATAGGATCTTGAGGGCTAAAGATAAGCCAATATACTAGCAATGGATTGTTGTGATTATTATGATTAAAATAAGTGCAATCACGATATGAATCGGACAAGTTTTATCGATTTTAAGGAAATGAACCTTTAATTTTGTTAATTACATTAAGTAGGTGAAACTAGTCTGATTTATATTGTGTTTGGTCTTATTTTAATCACAACAATCACAACAACCCACTGGCAGTATGTTTGAGAAAGTAAAACTGAAAATAATGAAATTGATATTTCCCTTATTGCATGTTTATATTTGATGCGTGCGGCATCACTTTGAAGTCCCGCGTCTCGACCCTCAATGCTCCGTGGACTGTGTCTATCTCGCTTCTTTTCATTATTCTCGTTGTCTGACTTTGCCAGACTGTACTGAAGAGAAGTGTAACAAAGAATGCAAATGAAACAGAATACGACAAATTGAGATACAGTAATAGGGAATGAATATGGTCGTCCACTTCTTATTTCTATCTGACTTTGTCGATTCGGCTTCATTTGCGATCTTCGCTTACGCAAATAAATCAATAACAAATGCAACCGAAACCGAGGCGTTAACGTTCATCACGACTGGACGTGACTCTTTGCCGCACTTGCCTCTTCGATTCGATGGACAAGTTACCAAATGTTGTCAGAGGATAGTAAATACAGTACTTTACTGACGTAAGCCAAGCTGACCTTTGGCTTCAAAGTGAAGAGGGGCAAGGGGAGAATGTCTATTCGTGGCACTCGGCCCGATAGTAATGGCGGAATTAGTTTAGGCACGTCTTTGTTACTGGTCGTACCCCTCTTCACTTTTGAACTACTGGGCCGGCTTGGCTCACATCGGTATGTAATGCATTGTACTTAACCGTTTCAGTACGAGAGGTTTTAAAAAAAAACACAGTCGAAAAAGCCGAACAGCGCAATAGCGCCTTCTGAATGGGATACAAAAAGGTGCAAGCAGTGAGATAACACTCCTTTTATTTCATATCGAGAAAAGCTAAACAGCACGACAGCGCGTGTCTTAATCTGTGTTAATACTATTATAAATATATATTAATTTATAATAGGTAACAATGAAATACAAAATGTATTACTTGGATTACTTATATACAAAAAAAGTAGCGATGCAACGTACATGCATCTGAAAAGTTGTGCGCGCTTCGCCAGATTGTAAGTGCCCCGTCAGTTGCTCGTATCGTTCAAATGCGCTGAGCTTTTTCGACATGAAATCTGAAGAACGCGAAAGCGATGCGTGGGACTCAAACGGTTAAGTACTGTTGACCAAATTCGCGCAGGTCAAATCTATGCGTTCGTGTGCTACGCTTATGTAGCCGCGAGCAACAGATTTGCTGATGCTATGCTCCCATTTCTGACCGCAGTTGTACTGACACTGATTTTAGCCCGCGAGAAGACCTGCTGAACAATCCTGCTTTATATACTATACGCTTCTCACATTACTTATTTACCTGAAAAATAGTTATGTTATTGGTTTTATAATAGAATAGTAAATCAGTTTTTATTTAAATTAAGACAGTAGGTAAAGACGACGTTTTTATGGTACAGACGCTCGGGACGTAATGAGAACTATATAGGTACATTAATTTGATTTATAAATATCATGGAGATCCGTTTTTCGTTTTAATGGATTACAGTTTTACCCACAGAGTCAAGTCCACAATTCTATTCTTAATATGTGGAATTTTTTGATATGCGACGGGTTAACGTACATATTCTGATCTACAGATGTATGAAATTAATTATTTTATTCTTTGCTGTTATATAGAAAAATATATTTTAAATGAAATTAGATAGAATTCCGAGATTGGAAAGATATTCGGACATGTAACATTAAATAACATTTATGTACCTATTTAATATTTACTATGTACATTTAAATCAAATTACAATAATTGTAATACTTTGTTCAATGTTCCAAACGTCTCACTACATGTTGCATACGTGATGGTATATTTTAAATAATTTTTGTTAAATAATTTTGAGTGACAAATGACCTTTCTTCTACTAAACGTAATTTTAATTCTTCTTTTATTCTTATGAACTTACTTTTGTGTGTCTTCCGAATGTTACGGTCCCAATAGGGCCAATAACTTCCCTATTGGGTTCAAATCCGGTAATTGCGAAGGAGGGTGTAGCACTTTCGGACAATTTTACAGTAAATGTTCTTACATTACTTTTGCCTTATGTTTCGGGTCATTGTCCGATAAAAATTAAAACTGTCACGAATACCCATATTTATAACACTTTGTATTACGTTTTCCATCACAATGTTGAAGTATTCGTTTTTATTTAAAATATCATCGATGAAACTAACCTACACCAGCTGTTGAAATACAATTCTAAACTACGTATCACAGCGACACTGATTCTGTCCCGCGAGAAGACCTGTTGAATAACCCTGACTTACATGATCGTGTGGGTTTTGATTACGGATGCAAGGGTCAGAGTGCAAGCGAGAGGGATACGAGTAAGAAGAAAAAAACGTGCGAATATGGGTGAGAGATAAAAGTGCATGGATGTTTCGCGGTAGAACGATTCTGGCAGCGTTAGTGAACGAGCGACTTTACAGGGTGTTACCTCTAACGCGATGAACGATTTTTCACCTACTTGCAGCAATCTGACGAAAAAAAGTTTTAGACAAGATTTGCAGGGTGTGGGCTGTAGAATAGATATCAGTAAAAAAAATTTCGAGAACAGTTTGTTTTCATGTCGAAATCAAGGTCACCTTAAGTTTTACAAACAGGAACACACATTTTTTTTGTCATATTGTAGAGGACATCGAGACGAATTCAAAACACATATTACCTGATATTTTTACTAACATATTAATCGATTTAATGTAGTGGAAATGTGAAATATTTAGCTTCCCGTCGCATTTGACCTGAAGATGTTGTAAACATTGTTTGACACTGAAGAGGCCACCGAATGTAAACACGCGACTAGAACATAAGAAAAATGCTCTTTATTTAATTACATGTTCGAATGCATTCTTTAATATTATTAATTGCCGATTGATGTACAATGGATTGTAAATATCCTCATAAAAAAAATTAAGTGGAGATAAGTCCGGGGAACGTGCTGGTCATCGTATTGGCTCACACGTGCTGATACCGCGATTTTGAAATGTAGCATTTAGATAATTTGCAAATACTCGTGAATTATGTGCCGGACAATCAGCTTCTTGATAGTACATTTCTCTTTTTATGTAGTTGGGAATATCTTCCATTAATTGCGGAAGTTTTTCACGCAAAAACTGTAAATATTTTTGTGATTTTAAATTCTCTTTGTAAAAATGTGGCCCAATTAGACGGTCATTTAAAATACCATACCATACATTAATTACTTTTAATGGGAAGAAAGAAGATACAAGGATAATAATTGAGTAAAAATTGCAAGAAATTGTTAACATAAATTATATTTAAATACATATTCTTGTTTGATTGTTAGTCTCCCAAATGTTAAACGGATTTTACATTCGATGTGTTAACATTCGGTGATCTCTAATATCTGATATCTAATCTACACTTCATAGCCTGTAAATTTTGTCTGAATCTTTTTTTCGTTAGATTGCTGCAAGTGGGTGAAAAATCGTGCGTTATGTTAAAGATATCACCCTATATAAGGTAGGGTGCGGATAAAAGTTTCATTTTATGTACAAGTGGTTCTATAATTTAGTAATAACATTTATTCTTTAGCTAATTTACTCAATTTCATTCTGTTCTGTATTGCCCCCTTTTCCACGTATTTCGTTATGTTATAGTGCAGCACTCTAATCAATAAATTACAAAAAAAGAAACGATAAATCTCTATGCGGGGTAATAAAATTCAATAAGGGACTTTTTACCCCCATGGTATCTCCATAGCTTTTTCGATATATACCTGTATTGAAAACAATTATCATCCAGAAATAAATCAAAGCATCCACATTTTGCTAAAGAAATATACAAACCAGAAACACTTACTTAATTCGTTGTTATGCAATAAGTTACGGGGAATAAGAAAAAATATGTGATGTACCTTTTTTTATTCTTGGACATAAATAAGCAATCATTGTACAAGTCGTAAAAATATTTGAAATCGAGTAGCAAAGCTTTCAATGTTTCCTAATACCTGTCGTCGACTGAATTATTTGATGCAATGTTCAGTTAACTGATTAACAAATAATGATATTCAATTCGGGACTTCTTACCTGCCGAACTTTTAGCCCTACTCTACCCTATTATCTACGTATCGGCGAAATAGTAATATTATAGTTTTTATTTTTATTTAATACACTCTTTTTCGTTAAAGTAAACCTCGCAAAATGGTGTTCCCTTCACCATGGCACTAAATCGGATTTAGTTTAAACTATCTTTACCTTAGACTAAGAATTTTACAGATTTAATTGTAAGAACCAGAAGAATATTACAATAGTATTCCATGGATAATCGTGCATTCACGTAAAATTTAAATATAAAATCTGAAATAAAAAATAGCGCAAAATTAAATTCAAAATAATTTACACTTTCATGTTATTATTTAAAAATCGTTAAAAAACAAACTACGTTACAGTTCAATTTCAGTCTGTGCGGAAGACATTCAGCAAATTTTAATTTCTTTAACCATCTGTAGTCTCTGAATTACCATTTGAATCATCAGGCTGTCAAATAGATTGTCTTGTATTTTCATACACGAATTGTAAGCGTTCATTCATACAGATTTCAATTCATTCATACTTTAGTTCACGTACCTATTATTAAATCAAATTATTCAATACTTTTAAGAGTTATGAGGCGAAGGAAGACTGATAACACTGTGGAACACATTTTAACCTATTTTGCTTTTTACAATAACCACTAGGTGATTCTTATAGAGTTCCTTGCCCTAAATACGAATCCGAAAACCAAATTGAAAAAACTGAGTTTTCGTAAAAACGGTCCAATTTCTCAGAAAAACAAGAGTTATGCGAAAACTAAAAACAATAGGTAGTTAAAATTTATCGCAGAAAGTAAATAAGACTCGCCCGAATACGTAGCTATAAAAATTTTGAATTTTGCGTATCATTAAATGTTTGTAAATGATGATCGAAGTTTAAAAACGGGTAGATGCGTGTACTTTGTATGCACTTCTATTACATTTCTACGAAAAGTGGGTTGGTTAGAACGAATTTGCTATGTGCCATTAGATTCTGCAGATATTTCTGAAAAGGAACCCCCCACGGGAAGCGTGACATCGGTTTTTCTTTGGGACAGGGTAAGAAAATGTCGGGGAAGAGTGCGCGCACAGAACTTTCGCGCCATACGGCCACCGCTCGCCGGCCACAGCTATGCAGGGCCGTAACTATGCGCTGTAAAGACCTGAACCCCGGTCACTTCTTACATGTATATATAACGTTTAATTGTTTTATAAATTTTCATAATAGTTATAAGAAAGCTTTTCACGATCGTTCTATTTTAAATAATTTGTTGATATGTAGCACTGCCATTGCTCGCGCAATTCACAAGTACGGGGGCGGCGATTTTCCTCGGTTCGACGTAGAACCAAAATCCACCTTCAGCCGTCATTTGGAACCCTTTCTTGCTCAACTTCATCGGTATAGGTGTTCGTTCATTTGGTTTGAGAGTGCAGCGAGCGAACACGTGGAACAGCAACACCTTGGTCTCGAGAAGCGCGAACCTGTTGCCGATGCACATTCTCGGACCCAAGCCGAAGCTCAAAAACATTCCGGAATTCAGGATTTTCTTCGGATCGTCGAGGAAACGGTCCGGATTGAATTTCATCGGCTCCTCAAAATATTGAGGATCGGCTTGCAAACCGTAGATCGGTATCCAAAGGCTCTCACCCTCTTTCATTAGATACGGTTTGCCTCCTGGCAGTGTCGGCGGCAGCTCGAAAGGTTTCGTACAAGTTCTGTCTGTTGCAGCGGTCACCGGATACATCCTTAGAGCTTCGTTTATAATAGCCTCAAGATACTTCATGTCGTTAATCGCCTCATAAGACACCTCTCCTTTGCCGTTCTCCAGCACCTCGTCGATCTCTTCCTGCAACCTCTTTTGAACCTCCGGATTCACTCCTACTTCATATGCAGCAAAGCACATCAGGGTCGAGCTGCTGTCGAACCCGCCGAAGAAGAAAACAAACGCATGCGCGGTCATGTCCTGGATCGTCAGTTCTTTTCCTGGACCCAGTTTTCCTCTAGTTTCCATCATTAACTGGACCATGTCTGGCCGCACGATGCCCTTCTCGTCCCTAGCTTTAATGGTAGACGAAATTAAATCCTGGAAGAAGTCTGTTATTTCTTTGCTGACTATTCTTATACCGAACACGCTGTGAAGCAGAGGTATAGTACGCAACAGAAAAAACTTGATCGTCTTCCCGGTATCTAAATTCGTGGCCCTTCTGCCGTACACATAGAACGTGTTGTTACGGTTCGACATCGAATCCACGGTCACGCCGAAAGCACAGGTGGCGATCACGTCGTTCGTGTATCTGGTGAACGTGTCCTTCAGCTCCATGGACCTTTCTTTTACGGGCATCGTAGCCAAAATTTCTCCGTACTGCACTGCACAATCGTTCATCAATTTGTACATCGCTTTCATCTTACTCGACGTGAAGGCTGGGGTCAGCATATTTCTCACTTCTTTCCATCGTTCTCCGCGTAAAGCAAATAAGTTTTTACTGAACAACCATTCCATTGTATTCCCGTTCGGGCGGTGATCCTGGAAATGTTCAAAATTCTTCACCGTGATGGACTTTATCAATTCCAGGTCTCGGAGCAATATCGTCGGTGTGAGAAACTCGAAGAAGCCTACGTATTTGGCTTCCGGATGGGCATTGTAAGTTTGTTTAACTACTTCGGCGAGACAGTCTTTGCCCAGAAATACTTTCCACAGGCTACCCAAGACCGGCAGCGACTGCACGGTTGGAATGCCGGTGTTGTCGAAGAAGCTATAGACGCTTTTCAGGTAGTAATAGGCTGCTGCCGCGACCACAGCGAGCAGGGCCACAGTCACTATCCACACATCAATCATGATAATGGCGTCAACTCACTAGACCGTTCAGACTTAGATGGTGGTACGATCCTTTTAGTGTGCTCATTAATGCCAGTGATCCGGCTGCTACGCGCTCCGATGTTATACTGATATCACTTTTACAGACTACGGTCCTTTTATCACATTCTACCGCCTTAAAGCGCGACAGATAGTGTGTGCTGCGTCGTGTCATTGAAACAAAGTGCTTGAATCACCGTTCACCTCACTCTGACGTTCGCTGTATTGCTTATTACCGAAGATATTGCATCAGAATCAGGATTTCATTGTCTAGACAATGACCAGTATACAATTTTTGCATTACGGAAATTTCACATTCAGTGACTAATATTGCACATTTAAAAATTAACTGAATAAATTTTGAGAAATGAGTTGTCGAAATGTTTGCAGTCGGTAAAGCTAAAACCAACTGTATCATTGGTTGGTAACACTGCTGCCTGTTGTTAAGAAAAACAAAATATTAAAGAAGGCAAATAAAACGAGTGTTGTTCATTCGCGCAATAAAAATCCAAAGAAATCCATATTCAGGAGTGAAATTTCCTCTAAAAACTCTTTAAAATTGTAAGACAAGTAAATTCTAGCGTAGTTAGTGAAGAATAAATCAGTGGATTAAATTTTACTTCAAAACACAATTTTTTTAAACGTCTTTATTACGTATTGTTATTGCTTGTTAAAGGAACAGAAAGTTTTAAATTTTAGAGTTAGAAATTCATTAGTTTGCAGATTATGCATATATAAAGTTTCTTAACTTGTCTGACAGGGAAATCGTTCTCATGTTTTCTGCGAGGGGTTCCGCCTTCAGAAATGTCTGCAAAATCCATTGCTGCATAACAAATTCGTGCTAACCAACGCACTTTTCGTAGAAATCTAACAGAAGTACGTACGAAGTACGCGCATATCTACCCTTTTTTAAATTTTGATGATCATTTACAAACGCTTTAATGACACGCAATATTCAAAATTTTTATAGCTACATATTCGAGCAACTCTCTTCCATTTTTTACGACAAATTTTAACTGCCTATCGCTTTCCGTTTTCGAAAACTGGACATGACCAAGCAATTTCGTCTTCGGATTCGTATTTACGATAAGAAACTCTATAAGAATCACCTAGTAGCTATTACAATACACAAAAAAGGTTCAAGTTTGTTGCACAGTGTAATTGATTGTATTATCATTAAATTGTAAAATTTTGAATTAAATAAAAAATATTCACAAGAATTAAAATTTTTTTAGATCTCTGAATGATCTAATTCGCCCAAGAATTTAGGGAAAATCAGATATTTCTCATTTTTCAGTTTTTTACTTATAAAACGAAAATTTTTAGGTTCTTAAGAATTTCTGTTTACTGATATTGAAGTTTGATGTATGTTAATAGTAAATTTATGAAAAATCTTGTCTCTTTGAATTTGAACTATCGATTTTTCACTGTAAAATCAGAACTAATCCGATTCGCCTCGGTCTATCTTATATATTAAATACACTCCGCGACAAAATTATAAGCATGTGGAAAATTCAATAAAAATTCTATATAATTCTTGAGTTTGGCTTCCTTCATTCATAGTGTTATCGTTTACATTATATAGGAGTATATTCTACAGTTCTACGAAATATCGAAGGCTACAATTTAAAGAAATTGGGAAATGTATGTAAACATGCTATTGTCTTTGCGACAAAACTATAAGATAGTAGCTTTTCGTCAGTCGATCTTAGGCTGTAATCGTAGTCACAATGCTAGAAGTAATTGTGTACTTAAAATTAAACATTTTGTAAGAGCCGACTCTTCCGCGTAGCTTGGCGTCCTTTGTTGGGCGCTTGGAAATTGGGACTTCAAGGCGCAGATGTTAATTTCTGAAAATGTCGCGGCATATATTATAGTTCTTCTGTCGGAGGTCGATACATAGCGTCCGAAAAATTGGGAGACACAAGGACGTTTAAAAAAAAGGCGATTCTCGATTGCCACGTATTCCAAAATCGATCGTCAGTCGCGTTCCGTCGAAGACCAGCCCAGTCATTTTATTAAACTAAATAATCATCGCGTAGTGTATCTCTGTTGGAGAAAAATCATCCTCATCTTTCTGAACTTCCGCTTATAATTTGTAACTTTGTTCTTACATAATATAACTACAATGCCGCGTAGGAAAAAGCTGGCAGACGGTGAAATAAGAGTGATAGTAAATTTAAAAGGAAAGAATACTTCTATTTCAGAAATTTCAAGAGTGATTGGGTGAAATCGATGTGCCGTGCTCATGAATTATGAAAAAAAACATCCTGGCTGGCGAACGACGAGTCGTTCTGGGGGTAGCGTCGAATTCTAGCTTGACAGCACGGCAAATTGCAGAAGCTGACGTTCACACCAATATTCGTAATGTACAACGGATAATTAAACGAGCCAAGCATTTAAAAAGATGAAAATTGCAGAAAAAACCGCCACTTACAAATCGACACAAAGCAGCCAGGGAAGAATGTACGGAAAGACATCTCCAGTGAAAAAAATGGAGAAAAGTTATCTTTTTAGATGAAAAACGTTTCTATTTAGATGGGCCGAATGGTATTTCATATTATTTTCATGCTTTGCGGAAGGGAGAATTGCATTTGTCAAGGAGGCAAATGGGCGAAGGCGGCATCATGGTATAGGCCGCAATAGGGTACCATGGGAAAACCGATATAAAATTTATCAACACCAGTATGAATGCAATTAAATATACAGAAATATTAGAAGAACAATTAACGTGACATGCCAGTACTATGGCATGTGAAAATTATATTTTTCAACATGATAATGCCGCTGTGCATACAGCGAAATGTGTAAAAACGTGTAGGAAGAGTTGAAAGCTCGTATTGAAGAAGAATGAGCCAAATTAAGTGAAGATCGAATAAAAAATTTGTCTAAATCGATACCACGACGATTAATTGAAACTATAAAAAATGAAGATGGCACAACACATTACTAATAAATAAAAAAAATTTGTTTACATTAACTTCCTCCCACTTTTTCTTACCTAAAATATACTTTGTCTTATAGTTTTGTCGCGCCTTATTTTATCAAAAATTAGAAATTTTAATAAAACTCTTTGCAATCAAATTCAATAACATTGTCGCTATGGAAATGTATGTACTTTAGTTGATTCTTTGGATTAATAACGAAAATTTTTACGAAAAAATTAGTATTAATAAAATATTAGATACAATCGCAGGTGCCTTATAGTTTTGTCGCGGAGTGTATAATATGAGTCGCTCATTGGACAAATCAGTCAACGCCACTTTTTGAATTTTGAATCCTTTTGACTTTTAACAATTTATATTTAAAATAAATTTCTATATTATTGGGTTTAGTACCACGAAGTAATAAGAAATTATTTGCCCTTGCAAAATTTGTAATAATAAAAATGTTTGGATCAAAGGTGTCTCATGTTATTAATTTTACACGTTCAGTAGAATAAGTAGCGCCTGTAATAGTAAAGTGAAATGCATTGTATAATGTCCACTTAATCTTTGATTTAAAGACAAATTTTCAAAATCAAGTGAACTATTATATTACGTTTGTTTTATTCAAACTTAGCCACTTGGGTTCGTAGGGTCAGATATTTTCAAGCTTGACTTTCCTCATACCGATTAAAATGCTGACGATGTTTCTGTATACCGGAATTATGGCCTGCAACGTTATCGGCGAATAAGAGCCGATATTGTAAGAGATATTGTCAGCAAGGTTAGCGCTGAAATTTAAACTTGTGGTCCGCTAGTGATTACGACGAGAGAATTTGGACTTTTCTTTACTATGTAGGATTGTGTATTAACTGATTTTGTGAGTTTTTTCGAAGAGAGTCTTCCTTTCATTTTTTAATTGGTTTTCACGTTGAAGGAGTAAGGCGGCGTAGAGATACCCCCACGACCCAATGGTGGCCGAGCCCTGCTTTCAGGGTGGAACGCGCGTGGTTTAAGATGGCGAAGTGTCGTTGGCAGCTTCCAGGCGAGTTGGCAGCGAAACACTCTTGCATTATCTGGATCCAACCGATGGAACCCTCTGATTACTTTAATTTTATGCGTCCAGATGCTGGACTTGTCCTTCGTGAGTGACCGTGTTTCTGGCGATCAGTAGTCGCCAGATAAAAGGGGATTCACGGAATAATTAAGACTCACGGAGTACTGAAACAGATCGGATTGAATCTATTCCACATAAACGACGTCCACGAAAATTATACGAAAAATACAGAGTAATCCAGGATTAAATGCTCCAGCGTTAACTGCAGAGTGATTTGAAGAAAGTGGAAAAAAGTGCAGGTGGATATAGATTGTAATATCTTTAAAAAGTAGAATGTGGTGGTACAGTAGCCCGTTAAAGCCACTTATAAATACCACGAACCGTGAAAAGCGTTTAACATGTACCAAAGAATTTATTTCTAAAGAAGAATCGTAGTGGAACAATGTGATTTTCGCGGAGGAAAATCAGGTTTTTTTTCCGATTGTAAAGGACGAAAATTAGTATGGCGCAAATCAAGCCAGGAGTCAAGAATAAACAATATCAAAGCGACGGTGGAGCACGCTGCTGGAAGTTTGATGGTTTGGGGTTGTGTATCAACAAATTATGCAGCAGAGTTAGTTTTATTGATGATATTTTACAAAAAAATAAATACTTTAACATGTTAAAGGGAAATTTAATAAAAAGCATTATAAATTTGGTAATCATACAATCATTGTATAATTGTCCTAAAGTACTACACCTTCCTCCGCAATCACCAGACTTGAACCCACTAGAAGATTTATGGGCACTATTGGGATCGTAATATTTGTAAGACGCATAAGACTAAGTTCATAGGAACAAAAGAAGAATTAAAATTACGTTTAGTAGAAGAGTGGTAATCTGTCACTTAAAATTATCTAACTAAAATCATTTCAAATATGCTACTTATTGAAAAAATTTTTACGTGCACTTGTTTATAGTAAATAAATAGTACCTAATGTTACGTGCCGGAATATCTTGTCAACTTCGAATTGAATCTAATTTCA
This sequence comes from Nomia melanderi, assembly GCF_051020985.1. Classification (NCBI taxonomy): domain Eukaryota; kingdom Metazoa; phylum Arthropoda; class Insecta; order Hymenoptera; family Halictidae; genus Nomia; species Nomia melanderi. The sequence continues at coordinate 112,891 of NC_135000.1, forward strand.
TTTACAATATGTTTTTCTACATATCAATAAAAAATAAAACAATTAATTTTATACAACTGTAAATTAAAATGTGTGTTTTAATCCATCACAAACTAGAATATTCCATAACTATGTTACAAGTAAGTATGTAGAGCAATAATTTCACAAGTTCCATAGTGTCTAAATATTTTGTTATTACAATTCAGAAAAAAGTGTTCCGTTTTACCGTACTCTCCCATATTAAGTAAATATTATTCATTTATGTTTATCTCTTTTGCTTTTACTATGACATTCACTCTTTCTGGCACACTGGGTATATATTGATGATCGTGTTTTTGATTCTAAGATGATTTTGGAAAATTTCAGTAATTTTTACTTTAAAATTTGATATTATAATTTTGGGTGATACGTGTTCAAGAGTTTTCGGTAAATTGTAGATATTTTCAATCGGATTTATGTCTGGAGAGTATTAAAAAAACCTGACTGCTCGAGCAATGAACTTTCAATAATTGTGTCTTTTGTATAATAATATGCATATTATTACTGTGGAAATATGTAATATACTGGATTGATGCAAAAGTTTTGACTGTTTTTTATAAGAAATAAAAAAAAGTTTTTAACTGTTCGCTACCTTAAGCAAAACTATACATATAAGCAGAAAAAAAGTGTCCTTTTATGTAGGTAATAGTTTAAAAACAGATGTTATATGTTTCGAAGAAACAAACTTTTTTGTTACCCACGTACAAAAAACGTCGACATTTGTGCATCAACGCAATATATTGTACATCCTTAAGTAGTGAATAAAAATTAATACTAATTACATTTTGGCCGTTTACTTCCACGATTACCGTAAGAAAGCTACGGGTGATTCTAACTCTTATGGACATATCTATTTAAGCATTGTCTTACAAGGCAATGTTTAAATAGATAATCCTAAGAATTAAAAATGTCATTCTCTTATAAGGTGATGCCATGTTTTATCAATAATTTTTAAAATTGCAAAAGACATCACCTTACAAAGCAACGTGGTGTGATTAATTAAATAATAAGTGAACGAGTGACGAGTGAATTTTGAAAAAATGAGTATCAGTGTATCATAAAAACGCCAGCGTTAACGGTGAGCACGGATTATTTTACAGAGAGTTACAAAGTGTATTGCGCAATATGATATAAGAGTAGATCAACTTTGTAACGACCCATTATTCATTAGTAATTGAGAAGTAAATAAAAATCTTCTTGCTTATCGATTTTAAGTGAACATTTAGCATTCTACGCCCAATATCAATTCAACCGATTTCCGCCTGGACTCTAATTATGCAGTAATGCTCGCTTAAATTCCACAATTCCGGGCCCCTACAGTGGAATTTACACGAGCAGAAGATACGGAAGGAAGCTGTTTGCTTCAAAGAATTGACTCGAGCACAACCTGACAAAGGTATAGAATTAATATGGTGAGTGGAAATAGAAGTGGGATAGACACAGTCCGCCGATGCCGCACACGTCAAATATAAACATGCAATGAAGAAAATTTCAATTGCAGTCATTTTAACCTTATCTTCTTAAGTATAGTGCCGGCAAATTTCTGAGATTGTTCTGATTAAAACGAGTCCAAATACGATGGAAATTAAACTAGTTTTACCGACTTAATGTAATTAATGAAATTGAAGGTTTATTTGTTCCAAGTCGATAAAACTATATCAATTTATGCCGCATTTGAACTCACTTTATAATGAGAAGAACCTTGACATTCTATCAGTATTATGATTGAGAAGGTAAGGTTAAAACTATTACAATTGATGCACGACGAACTATGTACATCTACCTCGTTTTTGCTTATTGTATTCATTTTCAGTCCCTGTCTACTGGGATCACGTTACACTGAGGTGTGGAATTAAGGCTAGCCTCACTGTACGAGTTGTCCCATATTACCTGAATGGGAACATGTATATAGGATGCGACTGTGTGTGGGAATCGTAAAAATTCGCGTATTTAACAAATATAGAAAAAAAAGTTTATTAAAATTAAACGATTAATAACAAAAAAAGATATTTCGATAGATTGCTCGCACTAGGCTCTATATTATATATATATATATATATATATAGTTGCGTGCAAAATTTTCTGGACAATTATATTTTTCGTTGTATTTTCCAAAAGTGATATAAAAATGAGTTGTCACTAATGCTAGTTAAAAAGGTGTTCCAAATAAAAGAGAATTTTATAGAAAATATACGACATTTACACATATCAACATATCTCCGGATACTAAGTATACGAATATCTAAAATGACGTGTCTATTATAAATTATTATTTATATAAATTAAGTGTAGTTATAATTATTAAGTGTCTGTGTGCAAATCATAACTATCGTGTATATGTTACGATAAATGTGATTAATCCGGTGATTATGTATAATTGCCGGTTATTATATGTATATAATCACCACTAAGTTTGGTAAATGTGATGAATTCTTGAATATTTATCAAATTAACCGGCGAGTTTATATAATTCCCAACTCGTAATGGCGAATGTGATAAAATTCCGTTACTGTTCGTTATTGGCGGTCTTTGTCGATGTCGGATGCACTCTCTTTTTTTCTTACGCGGTCCCTTTGGCACGTATCGCGATCGGACTTTGTCAAAAAGTCTGGCAAACTTTGTAATTCCAAATGTCGTAACAGTCTAATATGTCTAAGTAAATAAACTTAAAATATTTAATATTTTATAGTAGTAGCAATAAACGTTATTTGGAAAAATGTTTTTTTTCTCTAGAATATGGATTTAGTTTGTTTTTGATATGTGACTGTTTTGTATGAGTTCTAAGAATAAAATTATTTTCTCTACTTAGGTCTTTCATTCGACAACACATGTCAGTCCCTTATTCAAATTTCCTTCAGGTTACATCCATGTGACTTAAAATAGCCATTTATTGCATTTTTAATAGTAAATTATAAAATATTGTTATTCGCAGCTTCTTGTGTCATAGTGTCCAATGAAAAACTAACCTTCTGACTAGGAACTACTCAAAAAACTGCGCTGTATTCTACTGGCTCAATCGGAATTATATAAACTCGCCGGTTAATTTGATAAATATTCAAGAATTCATCATATTTACCAAACTTAGTGGTGATTATATATAATAACCGGCAATTATACATAATCACCGAATTAGTTACATTTACCGTAACATATATACAGGGTGAATCACGAATCGTGATCAGTAGAGATTACTCTGTTATTAGCAGTCCGATCGAAAATGTTTTTATCAGCTTTTGCATGCTGTCAAAAGAGCTTTAACGTGATTATAAAACATTATTTGTCAACTATTTTTTTTAAGTTTTTCTGAAGGTCACCTTGAATTTTTTACAAATAAACATATAATTCTTTTACGTCTATCTGTTAGAGGATTTCAAGATAAATTCGGTAAATATCGGAACATAACTTTTTTTCATCTGGGTCGAGAAGAAAGTAAAAAAACTTTGTATTACAAGGAGTATCATATCGGCACTGCATCACAAGGAAATTGAAGCTCATTTTCAAGAAATGCAACATTCCTTTGACCAGTTGGGATACCATTGATAAAATAAGGGCCAATTGTCCAGTTCCCGATTATACCACACCATACATTAACTGACCAGTAATGCAAATTTCTGCATTTTACTTCACCATGATTTGTAAACATCGATTCGTTCGTAAAGAGTACTTTATCGAAGAATGAACCTTCAGTCTGGAGTTATTGTAATGCCCACTGACAAAACAGTACACGATTATGAAAATGATTTCCATGAAGTGCTTGATGTAATGATACATGATAACGATGAAAGCGGTGACGATGGAGAATACGTAAGACACTTGATTGCGATATACTACACTCATGTGCTATTTTACGGGAAGTAATAATCTGTGGATTATTTGCTACTGCAGCTAGAACAATACATTCATTTGCATTGTTCGTTTTAGATTTTGGATAATCTTTTTTTTGTCGGAAGTAAACTACCAGTCTCCCGAAGTGTTTTCGAATACAATACATTCATTTGCATTGTTCGTTTTAGATTTTGGATAATCTTTTTTTTGTCGGAAGTAAACTACCAGTCTCCCGAAGTGTTTTCGAATATCCGCTCGAACATGCATCGCGAAGTGACGTTTATCGGGAAATTGTTCAGCATACAACTGTTGAACTAACACTGAATTACGCCCGCACTCACTGTAGATCAAAATTATCTTCAACTTTTCGTCGATACTGTAACTCATCATTACAACATGTACAGAACGTACAGAACGAAATGTTTACAAACAGTAGGTAAGAGGTCAGAACAAATATCGATTAGTCTTGGTTATCATCAACTACCCCCTTATAACGGAAATCATAAAAACGGTTCTATCTGGAGAAGAATTCATCTGCAAAACGGTCTCAACAAACTCCGTTAAAATAAACACAAACACATCGGATACTTCCAGAAAAATAATCCACTTTCTGAAGCAAAATGAAATTGCGTTTCATACATATCAACCAAGAGATGAAAGTGCTTATAGAGTAGTTATTAAAAATCTACACCACAAGGTATTAACAACAAATATAAAAGAAGAACTAGAAAAGAAAGGATTTAAAATTCGAAATGTTACTAATATCCGTGGCTGGAAAACCAAAGATCCGTTACCACTATTTTTACTGGGCCAAGAACCGAACGATAATGAGGAAATTTACAATTTGAAACAGCTTCTTAACACTATACTAGAAATAAACTATCACACAAAAAGAAAGAAATACCACAATGCTTTCGATGTCAAAAACACGGACACAGAAAATCATCCCTTCAATACCTGCAACAAACCAAGGGATACTTCACCAAAATGTACTCTATGCGACGGCTCTCATCCTGCAAATTATAAGGGATGCAGTGTATAGAGAGATCTCCAAAATGCAAGAAGTCAAACGGAGAACAGAGCAACAACATTTCGAAATCAAACTATAAGGGAAAATTTGAGCTATGCCCAAGCGACAAAAAGTAATGCAAAAAAAGCCGACAATAATAATAATACCAACACCGAGTTAATACTTCACCAATTTTTACATAAATTTGAAGCCCTACTTAATCAACTTATGAATCAGAACAATATCCTAATAAATCTATTAACATCCTTCATAAAAAATAAAACCAAATAACAATAATGGACGACGATCTTAGAATTTCTGTGAGGAACGTCAACGGTCTACTGCAACGAAAATTAGAAATAGAAGCCTTTCTCAATGTACAAAAAATTGACATACTATATAGAAACTACTTTAACATCTTCAGATACGAAACATACCATATTCCACACCCAAATGGAAGTGCACACGGAGGCACTGCAATAATTATAAACGAAAGAATTTTACACTATTAATTTACCAAATAGTTAAGGCAACAAGTATTAAAATAAAAGATGCTTGTGCACCACGCCATCAAGTAACAAAAGAACAGTTCGATAATTACTTCAACACATTAGGAGAGCGGTTCATGGCGGGAGGAGATTTTAATGCAATGTAAACCCCAAAGGTAGAGAAATGCAAAAAAACAAAGTTATTTAGAGGATACAAACATGTTCGTATAGGCAAACCAACCTACTGGCCATCCGACCTGGCAAAAATCTCAGATCTCCTAGATTTCTATGTGACCATAGGTATTTCGACAAGTTACCTTAGTATACGTCCAAACTTCGACATCTCATCGGATGATTCGCCAATTATATTAACATCAAATTCAAAAATAGTAGAAAAAGAAAGATGTTCATTTCTATAAACGCAAAAACTGACTGGCCTGCTGTTCGAACATACATCGACAAATATGTAGATTTAAAAATTTCCCTGAAAACAGAGGAGGACATAGATAAGGCGGTAGCATATCAGTTCATGCCGCAGATAAAAGCAGGTAAAAATACAATATCCACTATTTATACGTGAAACAATTACAGAAAAGCGGAACACCAGGTAAAGATGACAAAACTATAGACACCCAGAAGATAAGAAAAAACTAAATAAATTATCCAAAAAAATAAAGAAATTGCTCAGCAAAATGAAAAATGAGAATAACCAGGAATATTTACAAAATCTGTCCTCGTAACCACAAGATGACTATTCACTGTGGAAAATAAAAAAAAAACTTAAAAAGCCAAAAAACATATTCCACCTATACGCAAAAAAAATAATACGTAGGTTAGGGAAGATTACAACATAGGTGAAACGTTTGCTAAGCATCTATCTGAAATTTTTAAACCCAATGATACTACGAATGGTATTGGAATATTTAAACACACCGTTGCAACCCAGTAACCTCATCAATCACTTTAGTTCCAAGGAAATAGCGAAAGAAATAAGGTTGCTGAACAACATAAATGCACCAGGCTACGATTTAATCATTGCAGGAATACTGAAAGAACTTCCAAAAAAAAAAGCATTAATCGCAATAATACAGACATTCAACGCAATTATCAGGTTAGAATATTTTCCAATACAATGGAAATTTGCAGAAATTATCTCCATCCAAAAACTAGATAAACCTCCAACCGAAGCAATCTCCTAGATCCATCTCTTTGTTGCCTATCTTATAAAAACTCTTTGAAAAACTACTCCTGAAACGACTGGAACCTATAATAAAAGAAAAAAACTTAGTACCTCAACACCAATTTGGGTTTCATAAACAATACTACACGATTGAATAAATACATCGTATAGTGAACGAAATTGAAAGTAGTTTTGAAGAACACAGAGTATGCTTTGGAGCCTTCATAGATACAAGCCAATCCTTCGACGAGGTCTACCATACAGGGTTACTGTATAAAATCAAACAAAATCTCCCACATAACTATTACATCTTATTCAAATAATAGCGAAAGGTACTTTCACGTGAATCAAAATGTTAGTTTTTCCAAAATATACCCCATCCTAGCCGGTGTCCTACAAGGAAGTGTACTTGGGCCCATTCTATATCAGATTTTTACAGCAGATCTCCCATGCAACGAAAATGTAACAACAGCTACATATCTCTAAAACCCCTACAGGAATCTCTGAACAAAAAAATTGAATGGGGCAAGAAATAGAAGATTAAAATCACTGTAAAAACGTCTAGTCATATTACTTTCACAACAAAACGAAATTGTTTCGAAATCTTTGTATGATAATTAATTAAAGTCTTGAGAACAATAACAGCCGTCTCATGGTATGTCAACGGGGAAACTCTTTATAAAGATCTAGAAATAAAATACGTAAAAGAGCAAATTCAAAAATATGTAACGACATACAAGACAAATTGGGAACATACCCCAACGAACTGGCTATAAACTTGATACAAACTCCAAGAATCAGAAGACTGAAGAAAACAAAACCACACGACCTAATGGATAGACAATGAAGGAAAGGAAGTGGTAACATTACTGACGATTAACCACACGCATGCGATATACAAATTATCAAATTATCAAATTATCAAATTATCAAATTTGCTGGTTGGTTCACTAGAGCCAGTTGTAAATTTAAATTAAAAAGAAAAATAAAAAAAACATGTACATATTTACAAAATTGTTGAATGAATCTGTTCAAAAGTTTCCGGACACGTCATTTTATCAAAGATATTTTATAATATAAAGAAATTTACCTATTAGTTATCACAAATTATTGTTAATATCTCGTTGCCATTTCGTTTGCACTAATCACAGCAGAACAGCGTCGTGGCATAGAGCTTATTAATTTCGAAATAACAGTTGAAGGAATTTTATGTTTAAATTTGCTACCGTGTTGTTTCAGCTCTTCCCATAAATGCTCTATGGGATTAAGATCCGAGGATTGAGCAAGCCAGGTCAAAACGTTTATATTTTTGCATGATAACCACTGTTTAACTACTTTCGGAGTATGTTTTGGATTATTACCATGTTAGAAAATCCAATTTTCAAACATCCATATATTCTTTAATTTCTATTGATGGACCGACCTCTTAAGCGGAGAATACGCCCCAAATCTTTGTTTCCGCCGCCGTGTTTTACAGTTGGTATTTGGTATCTTTCGTTATATCTTCTACCAATCGGACGTCGTACTTATTGCTTTCCATCATTTCTGAATAGATTAAATTTCGATTCGTCTGAGAAAACGACGTTCTTCCATTCCTCAGTTGTCCAATGCAAATATTTCTTTGCGAATGTTAAACGAGCCTTCCGATTTTTTTTACTGATCAAAGGTTTTTCGCACCTGTTCGGCCAAAAAGACTAATATTAGCGACTCCTTCTTCACGTAATTCGTGCATAATTTGAGAAGCTGTCTTTCTTACGTCTCCTACAGATTTTCGTTTAATAATACGGTCTATCCTCACTGTTGTTTTTCTTGGTCTTCCACTACAGTAAATCGAATAATATATGTTTTGAATTGGTCTCGATGTCCTTTACGATATGGCAGAATAAAAAATGTGTATACCTATTTGTAAAACCCAAGGTGACCTTGACTTTGACATGAAAACAAACAGTTTTCGACATTTTTTTTACAGATATCTATTGTACACTCCATACCCTGCAACTCTTGTCTGAAACTTTTTTTCCTTAGATTACTGCAAGTGGGTGAGAAATCGTGCGTCGCGTTAGAGGTAACACCCTATACATAATATATATTATTAAAATTCGAATTATCACGAAATATTGTATAATCGAAATAACACAACTCGTGCTTCGCGCATTATTCCGTGTTTGGTGATACAGAGCAGACATTTAACAACATCTACAAATAGATAAACTGTTACGAATTTCCGCGAAAAGATTATTTTTTACTCAGCTTCGTTATCCTTGTCTCCATTGAGATTAATTATCACGACACCGTTAACATTATGCGACAGTCACATATGTAGGGTAGGCCGATACGAATCAGATCAGTTCGGATTTAACACCGAAAAACCAATAGTTAAAACCGAGAGTACAATTTTTTTTTTTATAATTTTGATATTAATACAGATTAAGCTTCAATGTTGGTAAAGAAAGATTTAAAAAAATTTTAAAGTGTTCGTTTATAAGTAAAAAACTGAAAAGTGAGAAATGACCAATTCGCTCCGAATTCTGGGATGAATTGGTTCATTTGGAAATCTAACAAAAATTTTGAGTTGTGTGAACATTTATTATTTAATGCAAAATTGTACAATTTAGTGATGATAAAGTCATAAGTATACTACCTTTTTACACTACATCTAATGGCACAGTTTTTGTGACACCAGCTTTTTCAAAGATTGCATGGATCCTAATATTCTGAAGGTAACTGGATAAATTTTTCTCTGCAATAAATGCAATATTATTCTCTGGAAGATTCTACAGTTACGTTATTAATTTATCCTTCTTTAGTAGTCTTTATCCTCCGTTTGATAGTGTCTTTCTTTAACCTAGTATTTAACTTCTGTTGTTTTTCAAAAGGTATCATTTAATTGATAGGTGAGATCAAATATGAAATTGATGTTTTAGTTATTAGACAAAATAGCTAAAGGCGAGTAAGTCTTCTTTACAGGGCTGTATAAAGTATGCGATAAATTTCCGCAGCTTGACGTATGTTCAGTTCTTTAGAGTTAGCTTTTATTACCGCGTTGTTTATTTTTCTAGGTTTTGTGATCCGTAATTTGTCTTTTTCTTACGTATGCACTATCTATATATAAATAATCATGACATTTATAACCACAGAAATATTCAAACGAGAAGAAAAAGTGATCCGATTCATTCCAAATGTAAGGTTATCAAGGTGAATACAGTAAGTAAACAAAATACAACATAATAATCTAAAGTACATTAAATACTGAATTTAGACACCTTAGGGAGTAATAATAATAAACATGTTTGAAATTCCAAGCTTAGCTTGCCATTTTAACTGTGAAATTGCAAGTGCTTACGTATTATAGACTAGCTACGATTTCGTTGCGTTCGCACGCGTTCACTTCGACTCTAACACGTGCCGGCGGCAAACAACGGTTTAAAACAATTGCAGATGTATTGGATTAGACGTGGAGAAGGAATACGAAGTAATATGGACGGTCACCATGCTCATTTTTTTAACAAAATGCATCCGCGACACCGTGCGTGTGCGGCTCGGAAGTCCCATTATAGTTACGACTACACAAGAATTCACGGTACACTTGTATGAGGTTCTACTATTGGTTTGTGTCACGTGTCACTTGCAACTGGCCGTTTTATAATCGAAGTTTTGTAAGCGTTCTGTAATTAGAGAACGATGCCATGGGAGGCGATCAACTGGAAAACCGCCCATCCCTCCATTTCCCCGGAGTATCCGTTCCGCGTCGATTCGCTTTACTCGTTAATCAAATCTGTTTGTACAGAAGAAAATACTATATTGGAAAGAAAAGCTGGTGTAAGTTTTAGAAATATTATTCTTATAAGTTCAAGCCGTTTATTTTTCTGCCATATAAAATAATCTATTAAATATAAAATTCTTATCACTTCGCGACTTGTCGCTTTCCAATATTTTTTACTAACTAAACTGAAGCGTAACGGTTTAGTCATTCAAATCCTTGTATCACTCTGTGATTAAAAAACATTCACGTATGCCGGTTTGCATGAATGTTTCTAGTCGATCGATTTCGATATTTTAGACATTTCTGCTGTGTTTAAAATTAACGTTTCAGATTAATGTTAATTCCTTGTCCTATGATTTCTTTCGTTGCTACGCTAGCTAAGATAACTTCGTCATTAATAATTTGCTAAAAAACAAAGAAGAATTCTCAATTTATCTACGATATATCCACGTTTATTTTAGAGCATAAAAATTCATATTAGAAAAATAGTAATTAATTTGAACCTAAAATAAGTGAGCGATATTCAGTTTTCTTGAACTTCCGTTTGACAACTTCTTTACGAGTCTGATTTCATATTGAGACTTTGAAAACTGTAGATTATAATCATGATATACATTCAAGATACGTAACTTTAAATGCCTATATCTTCAAAATTCCTGACTGTTTACACCTAATTGTACAACAGGATTTTATGAGCTGAATAATAAAATGGTAAAAACTTGGTTTGAATATTATTCTTTCAATCTGGTATTCCTCGCTTGGAGGTTACAGGAAGGCCCTGAGAAAGGCACTGCTTAGCCAGAGAAGCCTCTCTTGTCAGCATGGCTCTCGCTCTGTTTATTGGACCCCGAAACTCGATTAGATACTACATGTATACTACTATTGTACAAAAAATGATTGAAATCCGAGGAGGACAATCAGGGTCATTCCCTTGCCAGTGCTACCCTACTAACCTCACGGACACGCAGGGTGTTTCCCATAGGAATGACAGAAGCACGATGCATTGTGCGCAGCCAGGCAGGCTACAGATCAACGCTGCAGTAGGTCTGTGGGTTACGGTTCTCATTTTTTTCCTCCCTCCCAACCTTCTCCCCACCAAGCTCTCCTGCGCGCGTGCACTCTCTTACACAACATAGTCGAGATTCGGCAAACACGTTATCATGTTTTGGCCGTGACCTTTCGAGTTAACCTTCGTTGTCCGCGCCTCGACTATTTACGGTATTTGAAAGACAACGCTCCTCCAAGTTCGTCTGTCGGTGCAACGGTTTTCCGAACTCATCCGCGGAACTCTGCATTGGCTTCGTATATTTTGGTTCCACTTTTGTTTAGGGCAGAACTCAAAAGGCAACGGCTTTCTAAGTTTACTATTCTTGTTTACATAGTCTATTGGAAATTGGTTGAAATAATTCGTGAATATTGTGTGGATTCTTACACTAACTTTGTTTTATTTCTTGGAAGGTCGGAAGGACCTTGTATCACTTTGGAGGTCGCACTCTAACTGAAGGAAAAACCTGTGAAGCCATAGCGGAAAGTCTGTTACCCACTTGACCCGTTAAGTCCGGAATTTAATTTCAATAATCTCTTATTTTGCGCGCAATAAAATCAAATAATGAAGCGTATATTCGTCAAATTCAGGCCAAATGCACCTGTAATATATTCTAACGATACTCTAAGGCTAAACGTAAAAGAATGACATGCCTGTCTATAATTATCGTTAAAAAAATTAGCACCATTTAGAGTTTTAAGATGTCATGTATACTCGTCAAACGCAGTTAAATGATTAAAAAGAAAAGATCAGGACGGCATACAGTGTACTTCCAAGACTCTTAGGTATAAATAGTTACAGGCCTATGGGTCCGATGATATCTGGTCTATTATATTATTTTGACTAAAGGCAATGTTTCTCATACGTAACACAATTCAGTTTTGCTTACTAACAGATGCATTATTGGTAATAATCCAACACTACTATTGTCAGACTAATCGCTCCTACATTACTATTGTAAGACGACTCTGCGGAAAAAATAAATACCCTTTACTGTATTTAATTAAATTGTGTATTTTGAACAGAAAATAATGGAATTTACAAAACACGATCGGTCCGCATAATCGCTATAATACTGATCCGTTTCTTTTATTTTCGTTGTTCTCTTTTCGCGCAACGATGCTCTTTTTATGTTAACCGCGCACGACCGGTAACGTCAATCACGCTCTCACTTTCCCTTTTTCTTTCTTTCACTCTCACTCTGGCACTATATTATATGTAAAACTGTCATTATAACTTATTATAGTTATTAAATACGTAACATTCCGAATGAAACTTGTTTGTTTTACATAACACTATTTATGTAATGTTTGATTTCATATGATAGGTATAATTAGTATTGTAAACATGAGCGCTGATCCACGAGCCTTGAAAGCTACATTTCTTGGATTTGAGCGCTCAAGGCTCGAGTCTTCCGACTTGACGATTAGAGTCCTCTGTTATTATATTAACACTGCAAAGCTTAAACCTAAGAAATTTAAACATATAAGGTTTGAAGTTGAATATTACAAGCATTCGAAATTAAGAAACTAATTCATTTTGTTTTTAGTAAAGATATTAATTTTTGTGTAAAAACTTACAAAGTACTACTTTTTCCATTTGAAAATTTTGCAAAATAAAACGCTTCAACCACTGCCAAACTCGGAAACATTCTTAAGTAGCGAATCTTATCATTATCGCCGAAACTAGAATAAACAGTTTCTATGAATGACTTCTAAAATGATAAATGTCTTTACTGAAAATTCCAGAATTTCCTTTTTCTGAAATAATTTCTTAATAAAGAAAAACGTGATGAACTCAACATAAAAATATTATTCTATTTCGGACCATAACGATAAACATATTGATTAAGTATACTTTGTAACTTTTTCTTCCGTTAAAGAGTAACTTCCTCCGTTAAAAAAAATAAATTAAAAATAATACAATTGTGTAAATTATTTAATTAAAATGAACATTTTCAATTGCACAACACAATGACAGATATGAAAATGATTAATCATCGTTTAACAAGGGTGTCCGGGCGTTCAAACACATGGATGCTTGAATATTAATAGATTGTTTTAATTTGTTTCTTTTTGTAGTTATTGAATTTCCAACTTTTTAAAATGTCTGCTCACTCGGCACGCTTGTGGTAGGCACTGACAAGATATTTAAAATCATTCGGCTTAATGCTGGAAATGATTCTTTTCGATCGTTCCACCATGTAACAGGATCGATGTTCTCCAGTTCTCTTGACATATTTGCATATGTATGGATCTCATTACAATTCAACTCTTGTTGGCGGTACATGTTTGAAAATACTGAAAAACTACTAGACATTGAATTCTGTTTCTCAGTTTGTTTTACTGTATGCTCCCCTCTGTAATTGTTACTGTAAAAATAATTGGTTAACTTGTCCAACGCTTTGGAATTTCTTTTTTGGAGAAAATAACCTTTTAATCTGGGATCCAAGATTACTGAAAACTGAGCTAAGTCGTTAAGGACGTATGGCACACATTGGTCGAATTTACTTTCCATTGCGGAAACATATTCCTTCAGAGAAATGCTTTCTTTAAAATTTGACACGTTTTGCAATAAAACATCCACAACAATTTCCTACGTAACAAATACTAAGATGTTTAGTTCTAGATAATATTAGTGTCGCTTCATTGAAAGCACGTAAGTAATTAGTTTCCGATGTTTTATATTTAAAAAACTATAGCATACTCGAAAAATTTGTTTTATTTTTGACGAAAAAGGAATAAAATGTATAAGTTTTGTTATTTTCTTAATTTCATTTTCTATTTCTTTCAAACTTTATATGTAGTTGGTCGTTGCATTATTCGTAATAATAGCTACACATGTGTCTATACATTCAAATGTTTCACTGATATATTTTATTTTTTGCAAAACATACTCGACATTACGTGGGTATGGAACTACATATATCAAAATCAATTAAAACGATATATAATGTATTTTTTATCATAAAATAACTTGTGGCGACAATGTAGGGGTTATTTGTAACGGGGGTCCATGAACCATATGTTAAGGAAATTTTATTTTCTATTTTTTTAAAATATTGAATTACTTTATTTTGCTTTTCTTTACATGTACTTTGAATAATCCGAGTCATTATACATCCAGTAGGCAAGTCGAAATCAGATTTCAAGGCGTTAATAAATTTAATAAATCTTTCTTCTTCGACAATGCGAGAAAAATGCCTTCGACAAATTATGAATTCCATTAAAAATTTACAAAGATTCTTCCTATTGGTTATATGTGTTCCATTATTTTTTATATTCGAAATAATTTCTTTGTGACTTGTGTATTGTTAATTTAAAATACTTTGAAATGTTTTAAAAGAATATGAACGATCACACTTATAGTATTTTATTTTATAACCTTCTTTTAACAAACATTTATTTTCCAACAGCATTTAAAATTTCTATTTTTATTTAGAGTATTTACATGATGTAATGTTGTCCATCGTCCATCGTCCATCGTTATTTAATAACCTAAAGATAATATTTTCTATTATCTTTATTTATAATATTAATTAATACTTGATTATCTTATATAAAATATTAGTAACTACAGGATAAATATCTTAATACGAAATTTCTTAACTTTTTTCAGTAACTTTTTGTCGTTAACTGTTTGTCGCTAACGCTTGATGTTTTCTCAGACTCCCCTTACTGGTAACGAAAGTGAAGGCGTTCGTATTGTGCGCCACCTCTGGACAAAACTAGAAAAATTTGACTATTCGCATAATGAAAATTAAAGGTTACCAATGTATTGCTAAGTAGACCCTACTATACAAAATCATTTTCATTTGAAAAGTAACAATTTTGTGCAAATAAATTTTGCTTCTCTATTTACATAATGTTAGATTCGAAACGCAGAAAATATATTGCCATTGAAAAAACTTCATAATTTTCCCATAATGTAAGAAAAATATAACCATCATACGTTTAGCTCTACACCTTACTTACTTGTGTAAAGAATATATATATATATGATGTAATATACAATAATATAATATATAAGACTTCATAAATAATATATAATTATTTAATGTATTTCATTTTATTTATATTTTGTGCAGATTTTCTATACTAGTGAGCAAAATTAAAGAGTCACAATATTTCTGTTGAAAAATTTTCGAAGTTGAAAGTGATATTACAAGAAAGTAATTTGTTTCGAAGTATTAAATGACCTTAGAAAGTGGCTTTTCGAAATACTGCAGATCGCGAACAAATCGCTCTAGAACAAAAAGGCGGACGGCTTACTGAATACAACTGTGCTTGGAAGAACGCCGGGACGGATCTTAATGTATGATAAAATCATTCGCGAAGTTGTACAACTGTATGAAATCGATGATGTATTAATTATGTTAATATATCGATTTTTACATAAAGATTCATGGTAGAAAAGTAATGATCTATTGAATGTTGAGTATATACAATACTTACCTGAAAATTTTGATACTGAAGAAAAATTCGTACAACTTTTCCAAAACAAATGCAAAGAGTTGCCAGAAATTTTAGGAGTAAAATGCGTAGTCAAAAAATGCCTAACTTTCGACATAGCACAGTACCTTTCGAGTGCTCCAAGGATAAAAAAATTTGTAAGACACTGTTCCTCACATATTCAGGTACCTGAAACAACAACAATTCTGCGGACGATCTAATTTGAATCCAAAAGTTCTATTCGAATCGCACCACGCTAAATAGAACAAGTATCGTATATCGCAAAATAGTGAGCTGTAAAAGAAAAGTGGAAATTCAAACGCTGTCGTTGGTAACTCCACCGCTCAAAGTCCTGACGGCGGTACATAGAGGCATTCCCGAAGGAATAGTCGTAACAGTTAAATCGAAAATTACGTCGAGCGTTAAAACCAGTATATCACACCTTCGCACCGTAGTCTCTAACGTAGTATTTCCTGCAATTTTTACTTGTCACCCTTTAACTGTTTCATCTATTTTGAAATTATTTTTCATAAATAGAAATAAATTTCAACTTATTTATTTTTATGCGATGACAAGTATATTCGAGAAAAACAGAGTGTGTACTGGTTGTAAAGTTAAAATGTTTAGTAACAGAAAGACAAATCTTTCTATTGAATTTTCCAGATTATTTATGTTTTTATCGTTTGAACATTAATATTATTTGTGAAATTAAAAATGTAATAAATCCATTAACAAGCATATAACCAATATTTTAATTAAATCGTTACGCACATTAGACAGCCCGCACACTGCTAGTTAAAATCGAATAACACGGGTTTGAGACTTTAATTTTTGTTAGAAATATGTTAATCTTAAATATTTGCGTGGACCAGTGCATGTTTGTTTCTTCTTTCGTCTGCCCATGTTGTTCAGCGATATGTGTTTGGAATATTTTCTTTTGTTTTGTTAACATCTAATTACTTTTTAGAAATTATCAGTATATTTGGTAAATTTTCCTATCGGTTAAGATTAGATGTGTTAATGTCAATCCACGGTAGGATGACATTTTGAGACCATTAGTTTTGAGTTGCTTATTTTTCTACGATACAGACATTTGAAATATAATGCAAAATATTACTGTTGTTTCTACAATTTATCATGTTCCTCGTTAAAACTGCTTCTGTATAAATCTTCACGGTTACTTAGCAAGATTTACTGTATTCCCTTTAGAACTACAACTTATTCTTGTATTATAACAGCACAGTTTTTTAATCTGTTAACTGCATTATGCAGTGAAGTTTTGAAAAATTCTAATGTTGATTCATGCATAGATTCGTGTTTTAAATTTCAACGCGTTTTAGATATGTAAGACATATTCAAAAACATATTCAATAATAAACATGTTTTCTTTATTTCCAATTACTTTTACAATGCAAGTATTTTACACTCCATTACAAATTTTTTGATAATAAAGCAATACGGGCTGAAAATTTCGCCTATACTTTTGCAGAGAAAAACCGAAAAATTACTCATGAATTAAGGGTTAAACAGCCAATGCAAATCATCTTTATAGTATAAATGGATGCTTTATTTGGAATCGATAAATGGGTGGAAAACACAAGTCAGTGCGAATAATAACCATGCTTTTCATGGTTAACAGGATAATTATCTAAAGAATATCTAATTGAACCGCCGACCTAGATAACTAAGACTATCCCATGGACATATAGTTTGTCATCGTGTCTACTCGTATTACAAAAACCCGCGAGAGCAAATGTTTTCCGCTAAGCTAAACGTGAATCAGTTATATTATATTTTTGTTTCTTAGTTTCTATTCGTTTTCTTCATAATATGACTAACATGTAAATTTAATAAATACCATTATTTAATAAATATTGTTGAAAAAGTGTCCGAAACTAGGGGGATTCCCCCTACTGCAGGTAATGGGCAAATGTTCGTTTCTCTAAAATGAAGCAACATACTACGAATTACCGCATACTTTTTTATACTACCCGTCCTGAGACATCCTGTATACGAAATTGGCACTGTTTACTGCCAAGTAAGTACATTGCTTCGAAACTGAGCGCAACATCAACACCCGTTATTCAAATCTCCGGAATTAAGATAAACAGAACTCTTATTCGAAGTACCAATAATATCGTCACACTTAAGGCGATATTCTAAACACACCACGTAATCTCTGCTAACTTAATTTAAACACGTATTCCAAGGCGAACACCTACTGATCTATGACGCATAGTAGCTAATTTGGTCGGTTTAACTGATCATGAATAGATCCATGAATTAGTTTTATTCATTCTAAATATATATGAGAATGACTGTTCGAAAATATCTTCAGTGTAAAATAAAATAAAACATAAGTAGAAGAAGTAAATAGATAAAATAAAGCATCAATAAGATAAATGCATGGATGAAATGAAACATTTATCAAAAATAATTAATTGAATAATACTTATAAATGAAACAATGAATGAAGAAGGAACGGACAATATTTTGAATTGTCGTTAATGATGTGACGGTCTATACAAAACTTCTCCCGAAAGATGGAACGCTTGTCGTTACTTCGCATTAATAGGAGGACTTTGTACTCCATTATGTTAGTCGCACGCGAGACGGAGTATTTTGCTGAATGACTCATCGTTTATCGTCGACGACTCGGAAGAGTGTGTACTTTGAGAAACAGTTGTCGCGGAAACACAGTGTCTATAATAGATCCAAGTCAGTTCACTTCTTTAAACAAAAATATTCAACCTTCACTCACCATCTCTTACAATTCAACCTGTAAATAATTAACAAACACAGCCAAATCTAAAATCTTTTGCAATGAGTATCTTAATAATTTTAATTATTATAATTGCGTCGCTAGTGCTCTATTATTGCTATTTGAAAGAAGAAGACCTTTTTAAAACACATGGTTTACCTTTCAAAATGTCTGTTCCCGTGCTCGGTAGTACGTGGTCAGCCATGATATCCTTCAAACCATTCGCCAGTGTGGTGCAAGAGATATACAATACGAATCCCGAAGCGAAATACGTTGGATTGCATCATCGTATGGCGCCGGTGATAATGATACGTGATCCGGAGCTACTAAAATCTATCGCGATCAAACATTTCGATCATTTCCCTGATCACCGTAGCTTCGGTAGTCTTAACATCGATCCATTTTTCGCTAAAAACCTATTGCTCCTTCGAGGAGAAAGATGGAAAGAAGTTAGAGCACTATTAACACCAGCGTTCACATCTAGTAAGATGAAAGAGATGTTCAAATTGATGTCCGAATGTGCTGCGAACATGGCGGATCATTTGGCAGCCTTGAAAGAAGAAAATAATGTGATAGAACTGAAGGACATCTTTACTAGATTCGCCAACGATGTTTTCGCGAGTTGCGCGTTCGGAATTAGTATCAACTCGATGGTCGAACGGAACAACAAGTTCTACGTTCTTGGCAAAGAGATTCTGGACCTCCACGGTGGCAATGTCTTCAAGTTATTGGCAATGATCCTTTTTCCAAGATTCTCCAAAATGCTCGGTTTAAGGATAATAAGAAAAGAAGTTGTGAACTTCTTCGAGGAGGTAGTGTCAGCTACAATTGCTACTAGACAGAGGACAGGCATCTATCGCCCAGATTTCATTCAACTGATGATGGAGAACAGAACTAAATTAGGTCCGGAAAAACACCTGAATAACTTGGATATCGCCTCTCAGGCGTTTACTTTCTATTTTGGAGGTTTCGAGACTACATCCACCCTTTTATGCTTCGCTAGTCACATGTTAGCAGTGAATCCTGAGATTCAAAAGAGGCTGCAGGAAGAGATCGACCAGGTCCTAATGAATTCTAATGGTGAAATCCCTTATGAAACCATGAATGGAATGAAGTATCTCGAGGCTGTAATTAACGAGACTCTGAGATTGTACCCGGTAATACCTTTCACTGACAGAGAGTGCGTGAAACCTCTAGAGTTGCCTGCAGCCTTACCTGGGTTGAAGCCATTTAAAATGGAAATGGGCTCACATATTTGGATACCCATTTATGCGATTCAACGTGATCCGAGGTACTTCGATGAGCCCGAACAATTTGATCCTAGCCGATTCTTGAATAAAGAAGTTAATTTAACTAATTCTGGTGCCTTTGAACCTTTTGGCATTGGACCCAGAATATGCATCGGTAACCGGTTCGCGATGTTGCAAAGTAAAGTTGCATTATTCCATATTCTTGCCCGCTGCGAACTGAAAGTTGCCACGAAAACTGCGGTACCTTTGAAGCTTGGAAACGGAGGTGCATTCCTGAAGGCTGAAAATGGATTTTGGTTGGAAATTCAACCGAGGAATAATCAAGATGTGTTTATTAATTGAATGAAGCTTAATTGAAATGCTACTATTATTAGAGTTGAAATTTTTAGAAGAAGGTTTCGTTGCTGAGACATGAATTTTGTGTCTACAATTGCTCGAGATACTGTAAATATATTTTGATTATTAAACAATTTGATCATCAGCATCAATTAATTACTATTCCTTGTTAATTACGGTGGGAACTCGTATTTTCAATTTTTTTACAAGTTTTCTTATTATTTGTAATACACTGATAATAATCTTGCTCAATGATCGACGTCAGTAACCGTAATTACATATTTTGTACCTGAGTCGTACGTATATGTAGGTATATATACATATATAAATGCGCGAAAATGCTGTTTGAACTTATTACAATGTGTATTAAAGAGAACTTTCTAGAAGTAATTGCATTATCCAAATTTTATAGGCATTTATGAAAATGTAATACTTGCATCAGACGTTGACCATTTTTGAAAACGAGAAAACTAGTAATTGACAATTGGGGGAATAGAAGGACAAATACAGATGAAAAGAAGTTAATTCTATACAAAATCTAATTCAGGAATGGAGTAAATGCTTCGAGTTTCGTTTGATTCGGTAGGCTTATTAATATGAGAAACTATATTATTAATATTTTCGTAGGAAAATATTCACCTTTACATAAAAATATTGTATATTCATCTTCAGTCCTTTTAATAGGTAGACATTTATGATTGTTCGACAATTCATTTCCTTCCGTAGACTCTTCGTTACCATCAATTTCTACATAATCGGAAATGTCTAAGTAAATGCACTTTAATATTTTGTTGATTTTAATTGTACTACGTAAGTAGTTATTGAATAAATTTAAACTCCACTAAATTGAGTCAATAATTGACCGTAGTTTCAGTTAATAGTTGACCATATAGCCGTCTACTAAAATGCATTATATTTCAAGTTCGAAAGTTTTGTTCTGTATTTCTGATGAAATTATATGTAAAGTGGATATACTGTAATCAGTTAATAAATTTTAACAATTTATGTCAGTAATTCACCACACTTGTCAACTTTTAGAAATAATAAGAATGACAAGATACAATAGATAACCTTACTTTTAATTATGTTCTTTGAGGTTCGGATAACAGAAACATGACATTCATTAAATATAAAACTATTGCAACTTAAGTAATGCAGGATTCGGTCATAAAAAGTTAAAAGCTTAGGAATTTCTTACCGTGAATTATACGCCGTTCCTTAACGACAGCATTAAGGAAATTACACTACGGAGGCATACAACCAACATCAATGAAATAAATCGTTACTTTTAATGATAAACAGTTTAATTTAGGTAAAAGTATATCGGAGTTGAGTTGGTAGATGCTGCAACATATCTATCGCGCCTTTAGCAAAAGATTATTACTTTTAAAAATCTTATTTTTTACGTTTTCTTAACAAATGGTTCAGTGAGTTATATATCCCCTTTTATTCGTGCGCAATAATTTCCAAACAATCTGTATCTTTCTAAATTGTTTATAATGTACTTTGGGAACCTATACAGAAAAAAGTATTCAATAAAAACTGCAGATCGCATGGTACTCTAGAAGAAGGGACAGCTAATTACTGATATGTTCCATCACGTTTCAGAATACACACAGTCCCACTTTAATCTGTAAATAAAATTATTTCCGGAACTAATTGTTCTTTAAAAATTATGAAAAATGTTATTTTGTCTGTTGCGATAGACTTTCGACGGAGATAGATTAAAATAATTTTATAGAGAATGATCCGCCGTAACTGATCGACGTAAAAATATTATGTAACATTATTAATACTATTTCCTACCCACGTCCCTCTAGAGAAACCAGGCGTACTAAATTAGCGGGCGCTCAAAACAAACAAAAATTGCACTTGAGTAATTTTTTAAGCAACGAATAATTTTGCAGATATTCCTGAGAGCAATGAAGGTACAAGAAATTGAATAAATCATTCTCAATGGTATCAGTACCGCACGTGTTACATAAGATGTACAGTTGTTTGCAATGTCAATTGAGGGCTGTGTTATTACATTCAATTTCCATTTAAAGGTTGTGTATAACTTGGAAACATGTAACAATGATTTCCCGTGTATTTTTGCTCGTATGCAAATTTAAAATTTTTCCGTACTTTTATAATATTTATTTTATTTGATTCCGCGTAATGTCTAATAAAGAATATTTAAATTTACAATTATCATAAAGATTTAATTGTACAAATAGTTCACCTGAAAGTGGTCCAAAGTTCAAGTGTTTTAAGTAATTTTGAAAAGATTTGCAATATAGTTAATGTGTTCACAGTTCATCTTTGAAGTGACTGAAATGATTGTATTGACAGAACAGTCTTGTCGTTTTGGTTTCACTGCTACATTCGACTAGTGTTACGCAAATGAGTATATACCTATCTTTAGATAAAAATTGTCAAACAAAACAAAGTAGGCAACGCATAGTTTAATAAAACTTAAAAAATGAAATTTTCTTAAAAAGTACAAGATTTTTTGGGCGACCTAATATAATCAGATAATTCCTCTTATCATACTTACTGTTGACAGACAATAAAAAAGTGGTAAATAGTACCACGCTAGTTTGAGTTGACGAATGTAAATTTCTTTTAAGAGTTAATTCCAGTGATTGATTTGTTCAGATGGTAAAAGGATTAGATTAATAATTATATAGGATGTACTGAATATCGTGATGTGAATTAATCTCAATGATTACACCGTGATTAAAATTCTAAAGCTATCAGTAAATTTTACTGCGAAACATATATATAGAAAGGAATACGCTATGCTTAAAACATGAGGTACGTCGGGAAATTGGTATCAGTGTCAGAGAGATAAGACAACAATGCCTGTTGAGATATGTTCTTTTATAGATAATTCCTTTAAAAAGGAGACATAGAAATAATATGAGTTTACAACAGTATAAAATGTATTAAACTAATAATTTTGTTGGTATTATTTTCATAACGATTAAGTCGCGATAATGAAGTCAAAATTTATTTTATTTACTTAAAAAAGTATTGGATTGTAGTTGAAATACAATCTTTTCATATTTTGATCCAATTTTTATGCAACATGAGAATAAACATTTAAATTTAAAAACACTGCTATTTTATTCAGAAATTATGTATTAAATAATGCTACTTCTATGAAATGTTATATTTATATCAAAATATTATACGCTTAATTTGTTGCATCACTCATTAACAAAATATCAAAACTGTAAAGCAGTTCTATATTATAATTTATTAGAAATTTCACACTTTGTTATACCCGGGGCAGCAGGTTCTCCTGAAATATGTACCTTTAAATATTATTTAGAAGCAGAACATTGCCACTTAATTCTAGGAATAAAGTAATCTTATAAATTATACCTCATTCAATTTATATGTAAATTAATCGAATATTGTGTATTTATGTACACGAACTACCCCTCCAAATCTAAAACACCAAATCAATTTTAAAAAAATAATAAAAGAACGATAAGAACTTCAACATTCAACTGTTTTCAATGTTATTTGACGTCGTTGTAAATCAATATAATCTGACACTTACATGTAGAAAGATACTTCTACGTCATGCGACAATAACAACGAATTGATCTGCGATAAAAGGTACCAAGGTATCGTCGTATTTTTTAACTTGTGTAGATAATAAGTAAAACGCAATTTCATTCTGTATCAAAACAACTTGATTCAGTCAATAGTAATCTTCAATTCAATAAATTTTTCCAAAAAATAGATATAAATAATCAAGAATTGTAAAGGTTATAATAGAACATTTGATTACTTGTTTCAATAGAACGAAATACCTTTTTTTTTTATAAAGCTAGTCATATAACCTGTAATTCTATTTAAAACTGCGCATTACGAAAGTCTTCTTATTCAAGTAGTCAACGGGAAAACATTCAATTTCATTAGAATAGTATGCAATTTATAATTTAAATTGTATCTACGTTATGAAATAAATAAAGTTTGTAAAAATATTTTTCAATTTCATGCCTAATTGAAATACTTACTTACTTTAATCCAATCTAAACATAATAATTAGGGTTCCAACGTCATAATGTGAAAAGCTAAGTACTGACATGGAACTCTAGGACTGTTCACACCTAAATGTGCATTCTGTAAATAAAATTCGGTGTTTGTCATCAGCAAAACACGATATACATTGATTATGCAAGTATATTTGTAAAATTGGTAGAAACGTGTACAATAATTACTATATAATATTCATTGAACATAGTCAACGATACTGTCATTATTATACTTTCACAGCGTGCATTATACTATTAAACAAGGATTGATGCCAAACTTACATACCACTGTATTCAGAAATAATCATCACCTAGATGTTTCTATAAAAATTATGCTATAATAAAACAATATATTACAAAAATAGAAGAACGTACTCTACTAATATGTAGCATTGCCATTGCTCACGGAATTCACAAGTACGGGAGTGGCGATTTTCCTCGGCACGACGTCGAACCAAAATCCACCTTCAGCCGTCATTTGGAACCCTTTCTTGCTCAACTTCATCGGTATAGGTGTTCGTTCATTTGGTTTGAGGTTGCAGCGAGCGAACACGTGGAACAGCAACACCTTGGCCTCGAGCAGCGCGAACCTGTTGCCGATGCACATTCTCGGACCCAAGCCGAAGGTCAAAAACATTCCGGAATTCAGGATTTTCTTCGGATCGTCGAGGAAACGGTCCGGATTGAACTTCGTAGGCTCCTCAAAGTATTGAGGATCGAATTGCACCCCGTAGATTGGTATCCAAAGGTACTCATCCTTCTTGACTAGATGCGGCTTTCCTCCTGGCAGCGGAGGCGGCAGTTCGAAAGGTTTCGTGCAGGCTCTGTCCACACCAACGATCACCGGATACATCCTTAGAGCTTCGTTTATAATAGCGTCTAGATACTTCATGTCGTTAATCGCCTCATACGACACCTCTCCTTTGCCGTTCTCCAGCACCTCGTCGATCTCTTCCTGCAACCTCTTTTGAACCTCCGGATTCACTCCTACTTCATATGCAGCAAAGCACATCAGGGTCGAGGTGCTCTCGAACCCGCCGAAGAAGAAAACAAACGCTTGCGCGGTCATGTCCTCGATCGTCAGTTCTTTGCCTGGACCCAATTTTCCTCTAGTTTCCATCATTAACTGAATCATATCCGGTCGCACGATGCCCTGCTCGTCCCTAGCTTTAATGGTCGACGAGATCAAATCCTGGAAGAATTCTGCAATTTCCTTGTCCACCAGCTTCATACCCAGCAACCTCAAAAGCCTTGGCGAAATGCGCATCAAGAAGAACTTGATAGACTGCCACCTGCCGAAATGGGTGGCTCTCCTGCCGTACACATAGAACGTGTTGTTACGGTTCGACATCGAATCCACGGTCACGCCGAAGGCACAGGTGGCGATCACGTCGTTCGTGTATCTGGTGAACGTGTCTTTCAACTCCATGGACCTTTCCTTTACGGGTACCGTAGCCAAAATCTCCCCGTACCGTACCGCACACTCGCGCATCAATTTGTACATTGCTTTCATTTTGCTGGACGTGAAAGCTGGGCTCAACAAGGTTCTCACTTCTTTCCATCGTTCTCCGCGTAAAGCGAATAAGTTCTTACTGAACAGCGGTTCCGATGAGTCCGCCTGCGAGCGATGGTCCTGGAAATGCTCGAAATTCTTCACCGTGATGGACTTCAGCAGCTCCAGGTCGCGGATCATAATCACCGGCGTGAGGAAGTCGAAAAAGCCGACGTACTGTGCTTCGGGGTGGACATTGTAAAGTTGTTGAACTAACTCGGCGAAGGTACATTTTTGCGCGACCCCTTTCCACAGGCTACCCAAAACCGGCAACGACGGCGCGACCGGAATCCCGGTATTGTGGAAGAAACTATACACAGTTCTTATGTAATAATAGATCGCCGCCGCACCCACGACGAGCAAAGCCGAGGTCACCGTCCACGCATCAATCATGCTGATCGCTTCAACTTATTGGACGATGTGTTATGCATCTATCGCGGAGTACGATAATTGTATTTCTTCACTGATTCTTCTTTCCCGATAGAGCACGTTTTCGTCATTCAGAGTTCGATGATGTTGATGTAAGATGGAACGCGATCCTAGTAATGGACTCGTGAATGCTAGCTGTCTGGCTACTGCGTGCTATGGCGTTATACTGACATCATTCAGTCAAACCGCGATCTTTTATTGCATTTCACCGCTTCAAGCTGTGACAGTGTATGCGTTGCGTCGTCACGCAGATCATCGGTCCTGTGTTCATGCATCCCCACCCTGCATTCGCAGTGTCTGTCATTGATTGGTTTAAATGTACTATTTGCGTGTGTAATCTATTATTCCAGTTCGCTCCGTTATCTCAAAATGGATGACATACCAACATTCAACACACGTTGGATACTGTCTAAGATGTGTATATTTCTTGTTGTTCTGTATTGGTTTTAATCGGTGATTTTGCTCGGTATTGATCACAGTTTCGATAACGCGGCATTTGATAAAAAGCCACGTCATACAGATGGGAATTTAGAAAGGTTTCAAAGACAATTTCTTCATTCAGAAGTCAATTTCAAAAATGTATTCTAAACTAAAACATTTTAATTCCTCGAGATAGTTCATACTATATAATTAAGTCAGTACATGGAACACTGATTTACCAAGTATCACACTATTCGAATATTACAGTCCCTGGCCATAGAATTAGGACCACTACAAATTTTAAGCATTTTTCGCGTTTTCCGTAAAATTAAAAGGCTTGGTGAATTTGTAATGATATAATTTATTAATTACTAACATAATACACTACTGCTGTACATAATATTGTTATCACATGTTAGTATCTTGTATTTCCACCTTTTGCTTTGATGACAGCTTGTACCCTTTCCGGCATGCTCCGTATACGTTGCTTGATTATATCCTTTATATCTTCATTATTTTCCCAAATTACTGGAATTTTTGTTTTTAACTGTGATAATGTGGTGTTTGGAGATTCATAAACTATTCATTTAAGTAGGCTCCAGACGTTTTCTATAGCATTCATGTCGGGAGATTTGCCTGGCCATGGGAACAAGGGGATATTTTTTGATAAAAGCAATGTTTTAATGGATTTGGCTTTGTGACATGGTGCTCTATCGTGTATATATGTATATTGGGATCCTAAAGATGTGTAAAATGGAAGAAATCGATTTTTTATGACATCTTCGTACTGTTTAGCATTCATAGTTCCATTAACAAAATAAAGTGGGCCTGGTTTTTCAATTGTTATACAGGACCATATTATCACTGCTTGTGGATGTTTTACCGATTGCACCACACAATCTTGGTGGAATTGCTCATGAGATCTTCTTCGGACAAATTATACTGATATTGGCTTCGTATAAATGTCTTCTGAATGTTCTCTCAGATATATCCACTCCATCGTTCTTAAGACGTTGCACCAGTACCCTTGTAGTCGCGCGACGGTTTTCTAATGCAGTTTTTATAATTTTTCGGTCTGTTCTCGGTGTGGTTTTTCGTTTACTGCGAGAGGATGACCTTTTGTTTGAAAACTGCGACACATTCTCCTTCATACATTTGGCGATTCTCATCACTGTTTGATGCGAAATATTCGCATTTTTCGCGATTTGTCGCTACGAGAGGTTGCCACTCCTCAGGAGACCACATATATAGGCCCTTTTCTCACTAGTCATGTCCTGTCGTTTACCCATATTTCATAAAATGCACTCGCTAAAACATTCAACGCTGATTTCTTACGAACGCTTCAACGATTCAGTCACAACAGATTCTCTTCTTCATCATTTGAACTTCTAAGGATCTCTCATGCATATGTGCAAGACATTTTCATCGTGTATACACAAACAAATCTTGCATTTTCCAAATCTGACCTCACGCGCCATCGGCACTTGAGCGTAACGTAAACGCTGGGGCGAACCATAATCGTTCGTCACCCACACAGTTTGATTATAATCACGATAGTAACGAATTAATTGTTATCTATAAATCATTATCAACGTATTTGGTAATAATTTGAATGACCTAAGACAATTTTCCATATATGACATACTGTTATAGGCATAAAAGTGAAATTTTCGTACGTGGTCCTAATTCGATGGCCAGGGACTGTACATCGAGTAGCTATATCTTTCAGCGCTGCGCGAAAGGACTTGGGTTTATGAAGAACATGAACACCTGGGCGTAATGTACGCTCCTACGCCACATTATACTTTAACGGGAAAATTTTCTGTTTAGTTCAAACACTGAGGAAATTTCCCCTACCAGAAATACACTTTGAAGTTACCGAAAGCTGCCCATATCCCTGCTTCTTTTAACAAACGATTAGGACAGTCGGCACCAGACACTCGCACGATAGGAAATATCTCCCTAGCTTCGAACAGTCAAGGTTTCTTAATACGTTGACGCTCAGTTTGATTTCATACTTCCAGAATAACATTATTATATTTTTTTTTATTTATAATATTAAAAATATGATACGGCTATCCCTGTCATCTGCAGCTACATTCACGAGCATTGGATGTCTGTAGACGGCATTTACGTCAACGTGTTAACGATATTTGTAACTGTACATGTCTTTTCCCTCGCGGGACACCAGGCGCATCCCGCGGTATGCAGCCTTCCACGTGGGAATGGGCGTCACCCCACGTGGCGACGTATATATCGACCCCTCTCGTGGGAACAAGTATGAGCTCAAGAAAAACAACATGTCTTACCGTTCCCTTTGGTTTCGTGGTTATATTTTGTTTGACCACAGTCGCGTACGACTGGGCCACAGCCTTCTTTGGCTTTTCCGTCATTGTTGGTGTCACTGTTGAGGCCTTTGGCCTTGCTTTGGCACATGCACTCGCCTTTTCATTTTCCAAGGCTTGTATCCGCCTTTCGACATCCACAAGCTTCTTGGACATTTCTAATTTCTCTGATCCGTTTTTCTCTGTAAGGGCTCGGATCTGCCTTTCGGCTTCTCCCAGCGCCTTACATTTCTCTTCAACTTCTGTCGCGTATTCCCTGGCGATGAAGGTGATGTACTTGAATTTTTCAAGATCACCATCAGGCTCAGGGCCTATCAAGACCTGAATTTGATCCACCACTTTCTTGCACTGTTCGAACAGTGCTTCCAGTGGCGTTTGATCGCCATCAGGCTCTGTGGTAGATTGTTCTACCTGCTTGATTTCTTTATTCTGCCTCTTCCTCTGCGAGGCAGTTTTCTTCTCCGTGCCGGATTCCGAATCGGAACCTTCCAGCCTCTCCATTCGTCTTTTCCGGCGTGATACCTCTTGGGTATCACCCGGTTTTGCTCTGGCGGTGTTGAGGAGGGGTGTATCCCCCTCTCCAGCCATCAGAGCGTCTTCTTTCTCGATGAGGGCCTTTTGCACCTCAACCACCGACAACTTCTTTGTTTGTTTGTTTTTATTAGGTTTGACCATGATTGATCCCACGAGTAGGGACGAAAAGAAGTCGCCCTCCCGGGTGACGCCCTTTCCAGGAGGGAAGGCTAAATACAACGAGGTTCGCCAGGTGCCTCGAGGTTGGTCGCTAAGGGTTGGTGCACCCACCAGCCACAGACCATCGCTAGGACGGCCCGCACCCCTTCGCCGCGCACCGTAACTTAAGGTTTCGGATTTATTAGAGAGGTTTATCTCCTCGTGGACCGGACAGTTAAGGCAAGTCCCCCGACCGGTTATGCTTCGCGTACCACCGGGTGGATGTCCCCAGTGGGTCGTTGCTAGACATACCGGCTACGGTATTTGACGGCTCCGCGGTCCGTACGGTATAAATACCGCCTGGACGCTCGCAGGAGAGCCGCGCCAGAGCCTCGTTGGCAAACTCGAGAGTTTCCCAGGGTGTACACCACTTGGAGGAGAGGTTGGCTGTGCCAGAATGAAGCTGTGCACCCGTGTACCCCATGACAAGTGAGCAGGTAAAAGAGCGTGTTATGAAAGAGGTGAGTGGAAGTTTGAACGTAAGGGTAAAAGCCGTTAGGAAGACGCGGAACGGAGAGATCGCCGTCGAAACGGTCAGTGCGAGTGAAATGAAAAGAATGAGAGAGTGTAAGAAGTTTGAGGAAATAGGTATGTGTGTGAATGAGCCAAAAAAGATCGGAGAGAAAGTGATTGTGTTCGATGTGCCGTGTGAGATGACGAATGATGTATTGATGAGTGAAGTGTACAATAAGAATTTGCGTGAATGTGTGAGTGAAAGTGAATTTAAAGAGAGAGCACGTGTGGTCAACCGGATCAATAAGAAAGAAGCGAATGTAGGGAATGTGATCTTAAAGTTAAGTGTATGCATGTGGAACAAGTTGATGTGTGCTGATCGTGTATATGTAGGATGTCGTGCGTGTAAAGTAAAAGAGTTTGTGAGTGTGCTGAGGTGCCACAAATGCTGTGCATTCGGGCACATGGCTAAGGAGTGTCGTGAAAAAGAGAGTGTGTCAGAAGTGTGGTGAGTATGGGCATATGCGGAGTGTGTGTAAACAGAGTGAGTGTTGTCGAAATTGTAAGATTAAGGGTAATAAGAGTGACCATTCGGTTACGTCACTAGAGTGCCCGAAATATGTAAGGATGGCTGAGCGAGAGCGTGCGAGAATAAGTGCTGATTAATGTCTGTGTGTGTATTAAATGCGATCCAGTGTAATTGTCAGCGTGCGTATGCGGTTATGTGTGATATGGGTGTTTTGATGAATGAGAAACGGGTGAGTGTGGCCATACTGCAAGAGCCGTATGTTGCCGTGGATGGATGTGTGAAGGGTTTACCCTCAGGTATGAATGTGTATGTGTCTGATGCGGGCCTGAAAAAGGCCGCCATAGTTGTGAATGATGTGCGATTGGAATCCTTGTGCGTCAGAGAGTTAACTGACGAGCATGGGGTGTGTGTGTGGATCTAGGGGGATTTCGGTGAGGTGTACGTGGTGTCTGTTTACTGCAGGTACGGCCATGAGATTGGTCCGTACCTGGAGTATTTGGAGCGTGTGCGTGTGCGTGTGAGGGGAAAGAGGTTGTTGGTGGGAATGGGTGCGAATGCAGTGTCGCCCTTGTGGTTTAGCAAGGGCGACCTGCATTCTAGAGAGAATGTGATGCGTGGAGAAATGATTGAGGATTGGATAATTGGAAATGGAATGCGTGTGTTGAATGAGCCGAGTGAGTGGTTTACGTTTGCGGGTGTGCATGGGCAGAGTGACATTGATGTCACTCTGGTGAATGATGCGTGGGCCAGGTGCGAGTTTGAATAGGAAGTAAAGAACGAATGGGGTGTGAGTGACCACAATGTTATAAATGTTAGAGTGAGTTATGTGAGTGAATGTGAAAATGTTTCAGTGGCCGGGCGTAGGTGGTCCAGCAAAGGAGTTGACTGGGATGGTTATGTGAGTGAATTGAGAGAGTATGCTAGTGTGAATGGTGTGAATGTGAAGGAAGCTGCGAATGCTGATAAATTGGTCGAGTGTGTGATGTCATGGGTTCAAGTTGCGAATGAAAAGAGATTGAAAGAGATTAAGAGTGTTAATGTGAGGAAGTCTGTATGGTGGACGAGTGGACTTGAGCGAATGAAGAAGCGTGTAAGAAAAGTAAGAAAGAAATTTCAGAGAATGAGGAAAAGAAGAGAAAATGTGAGTGCGATTGTGGATGAATATAAGACATGTTTGCATGAGTATAAGAGAGAGATTTGTAGAATGAAAGAGAAGAATTGGCAACAATTCGTGAGTAAATGTAGCAACTTGGATCCATGGGGTGCTGTTTATAAGGTATGCAGAGGTAAGAAAGGTAATGAGCGATTGAGTACTTTGAATGTGAATGGAAGAATGACGGATACATGGGAGCAGAATGCGTGTGCTTTGCTGCACACCCATTTTCCGGCCTCGAGTATGGGTGATGTGTGTGTACTAAGCGGTGTGATGGATGAACGACCGAGTGACTGTGGATTTGAAAGAAGTGAGATTGAAGATGCGGTGAGAAAGGTGAAAGTGCGAAAATCACTTGGCCTCGATGGTATGAGTGGTCAGATTGTTAAGCGTGTGTGGCATGCGATTCCGGAGTGGATGATAAGACTGTATGATGCATGTTTGAAAACAAACTCTTTCCCGAGTGAATGGAAAAATTCGAGAGTGATTGTGTTACTGAAATCCCCCGATGAGGTGCGAACCGACCCCAGATCTTATAGACCGATCTGCTTGTTGTCCGTGCTGGGCAAAGTGTTGGAACGAATGATGGTTAATGGTCTTATGTGTAGTATGAATGTGAGTATGAATGATGCCCAGCATGGGTTTAGACGGGGTCGGTCCACCGCGAGTGCGTGGCTGAAAGTCAAAGAGTACGTGGAAATGAGTGAGTGTAAGTATGTGCTGGGTGTGTTTGTTGACTTTTAGGGAGCGTTTGACAATTTAGAGTGGAAGCGTGTGATTGAGAGGTTGAATGTGGTTGGATGTAATGAAATTGGGTTATGGATGGATTATTTTAATGATCGCATGGTGTGTATGGAAGGAGCGAATGGTATTGTATGGAAAAAGGTTGAGCGTGGGTGTCCACAGGGGTCCATCTGCGGTCCATTCATTTGGAACCTCATGATGGACGAACTCCTGTGGACACTGAGTTAATGTGGGAGTAAATGCGTTGCGTATGCTAATGATTTGTTGCTGATTGTTGAGGGACGTAATCGAATGGAACTGGAGCGAAAGGGTACTGAATGGATGAGGATTGTGAGTAAATAGGGAGCGAAAGTGGGTGTGAGTGTGTCTGTAAGTAAAACGGTATGTATGTTGCTGAAAGGGTTCTTAGCCAGGACTAGGTGCCCGAATGTACGTGTGAATGATAAGTGTGTGAAATATGTTGAATGTGTGAGGTACCTCGGTGTATGGATGACGGAGCGAATTAATTTTAGAGTGCATGTGGAGAATGTAAGGGCTAAGATTATGAATGTTGTTGGAGCGATGTCAGCGTGTGGTTTTGTATGCATGTGTGCGTGTGTGTAGGACCGTTTCGACGGAGGCAATGCAGGTCCTGATGGGAGCAATCCCATGGGACCTGCAGTACTGGCGGAGAGTGATTGTGTGGAAGTGGAAGCGTGGATTGGGTGTGGGTATGAATGAGTGTGTGAATGATGAAGAGTTGAATGGGAAGACATCGGCTGAATGTGTGAAAATTTTGGATGAAAGGTTATATGATGAATGGCAGAGAAGATGGGATGCGAGCATGAATGGACGGGTGACGTATGAATTTATTAAGAATGTAAGGTTCGCGTGTATGAATGGAATGTTTGATCCTGGTGTGAATGTGTGTTTCGTCCTCACTGGACATGGTAGTATGAATGCGTATTTATTTGAGCGTGGTTTGTGTGATAGTCCTTTGTGTGCGTGTGGAAGAGGGAATGAAGATTGGAAACATGTTTTGGTTGAATGCGAATTGTATGTAGATATACGTAGTCTCAATGATTGTGGTGTGATTGTGCGTGAAGATGGGAGTGTGGATGTGAGTGGTGTGCTTGTTGACGAGGCTGCGTATAAATGTTTTTGTGTGACTGTGAATCGTATGTTTGAGCGAAGGCGAATGAAAGTGAATCGTGTAAATGATTAATGTTTTATTTTTAGGTGTCCCGTACGGGGACGCAGGGTGGAACCCCGACAGGGGAAAAGGCTGCGGTGTCAGGTTCCTACCGGGCACCGTCGTCAGCCGATTCCTGTCAGATCCATTGGAGAGTAGCGTCTCCACGTACCCGAAGCGCTGGCCACACCGAGGCCTGGATTGTAGGAATCCTAAATACGGGAGACGGGGTTTACTCCGTCGAAAAGGTCCCACCAGTAGACCTTAAGACTGGTACCGCGGGGACCGGTTCGCCCGTCGGGCTTCGGCCCAGTCCGGTCATGGGTTTGGACTCGCGGGGGCAGTGGTTGAAAGCCAAATGCTGGCTAGGGGCCCCCTTTTTCCACGGTCCCGGCGGGGGAGCTGCGACCCAACAGCTCGCGGACCGGCCTGCAAAGCTGGTAGGGTGTGGAAAGTCACCCGGCACCACCAGCTGTCTGTCTCAAGGTCCTACAGCCTTGGGGCGCCACTGGTAGTCTTCGCGGTTTGCGGAGTCTCGCTGATTGGGCGTTATCCCAATCCCGCGTCCATGGGGGCCGTCCGGAGAAACCCTCTGGGTATATATCGGACGTAAAACAACTTGACATTAAATGTACATGTCTTTTATCCCCCAGGGGCTGCTGTCTAAGTGCAGTGGTACGGGTGTGGCGATCCCGGGGGTTTAACCAAGCCAAGGCAGGGACGAGTGTCTGAACATGGAAGATAGTGAGTTTACTCACTATCCCAGCGGTCCAACCAGTTAGACCGTAAGGGACTTGTACCTCGCGGGTCGGTGCTCGCATCCGTGAGGATGCTCCGGCCGTTTGGTGTTGGCTGCGAGTGGTTGAAAGCCCGCATGCAGGGCTAGGGACCCCTTTTTCCCGGGTCCCAGCGGATGAGCAGCGTCCCACCTGCTCCGGTACTATCCGGGCAAAAGTAGAGTTTTTGGAAAGGTAACTCGGCGCTACCAATAGCCTGTCTCCACGGGACTCGTCACCCCCAGGAGATTACGCTGGTAGGGCATTGTTCCCCGGCTGATTGAGCCTCATCTCTATCCCACGCACGTTGGTGCCTTCTCTATTGGGCCTTCGGGCGGGTACAGTGGAAGTAAAACTATGGGCCCTCTGTACATGTCTTTTAACTTATTCTTGGGCAATAATTTGTATTAGAAACCTTGAACATTACAATGAAACAAGTAAAGTAGTCCAAACCATGTTTATTATAAATAATGTCCGATAAATTTTTCCCTTCTGCGGTTTGTCACTTTTATTAAAGTTTTCGCTCATATCGCCTTTTTGCTGTTTAATGATATAGCATGTTACATACAGTATATTATATAATTATATTACGTCCGATCTCAATTTACGCGATCTGAATTTAGTAATAGCGAATACGAAATACTTTTGTTTTCCAAAATGTTATTATTATTATTTCTTTTGTTAAGCTATGTGAAATAACTATATATTTCTAAAACTTATACCATCTTTTCTCTTCAATATTTTATTTCTTCTTGTACAAACAGGGTCTATTTACGCGACTTTCGTTCGCGTAAAACAAACCCGCGTGGAACGGATTTTCGCGTAAATCGAGCGTCAGGTGCATATATAAAAGG
This sequence comes from Nomia melanderi, assembly GCF_051020985.1. Classification (NCBI taxonomy): domain Eukaryota; kingdom Metazoa; phylum Arthropoda; class Insecta; order Hymenoptera; family Halictidae; genus Nomia; species Nomia melanderi. The sequence goes on from NC_135000.1 coordinate 148,209, forward strand.
ATACCTGTAATTAGTATTATAAATAACAGTATGTAATAATAAACTTATTACATAATGAACTGGCGGCATTTATAGATATTTTCATTTTCATGGATTACTTTACAAAGCAATCTGTCGTCGATTAAAGAATCCCCTAACGTAAAAATAAAATAAGCTATGTTTATTTAATTTTGGTTAATAAGCACATTATTTTTGATTTCACAAATTTCGACGTACCATAAATACTTAAATTTTGCAGCATGAAGTTTTCTTTATAATGTGATCGGAGGTTTACGTTATTCACTTGTATTGTATTCTTTCGCACATCTCTTTAATTATTATCGAAATAAATAAAAATACAGTTTCAACTTCCACACTTGCCAAATTAAGAATGATAACGTTCGATTAAGCATGACGACAATCCTTTTCAAATTTCCGAGGAGAACAAATTATCTTTTGACCCAAATGTCACTGCTCCAGACAAACGAGATATCTGTTAAACACGTGCATGTTCCGCAGCTTGTGATTTATTTCAACAGCCGGTTTTGGTCAAACACGTCGTAAGAAACTTGTAAGATACGTTATACAATGAGTAAACAAGACGATTAATAAAACGGAAGCCCTTAATAATTGAGTATTGCTATACCTTTCGAGCTGCAAAACATCAATTGTATGTTTCTACGTTTATTAATATGAATAATGTAAGAACTTGAAACGGTTAGGAAAGATCGATGGTTGAACCGTTCTGAAAACGTTCCGCGTTTTAGTTTAATCGGTGTTTCACCTCTTCGTTGGTGTCGAAGGCGAACATCACCTAATTGTAATCAGGCCACACGCAGTGAACTAAAGTGGGAAAAAACCTAAAGTAAATTGATATTCTTAAATGTACATAGCAATTGACGACATATTTCAAATTTGTGCTGTGAAGCTTCGAAAATGGGGAGAACTGCGTGTCCTAGAGGAGTTCTACTTTCTTTGAAATTGGAGTATTTTGTTTTGCCATATTTTGATTACAGATAAGATTGATGTCGAATCTAACTTTATAGCGTTAAAGAGCATTCTTTTGGCTGTATGTGCGTGTAATTTTAAAGCATTAGACCTATTGCAACTCTTTCAAAAATTTTGAATCAATCCTACCCTTTTGTCAACTTCAATTTTATCTTGTTCTTTTTTTTGCTTTAAATGCCTCTACAAAACCCTAATAATTTCTACGAGAGCAATTGTTGGACCTGAGTGATGATACCTGTATAAAAGATATTTGCAATAGTAACAGTTGTAGCGATATATTTAATATAATCTACAAAAATTCGGTAACCTCACACGGGATAAAATACGACAATAGGTGCTTATTATAAATATAATGCACTTCAAATTGTGAATGTAATTGACAGATATAATCTTTGATGTGTACTGGCGAATAAGAATTATTTCAAGCGAAATATGAGAGTCTGGTCATTTTAAAATTTCGGTGGCCATTCGCTTTCCTCAGTTCTCAATATCTCCGTTGCCTTGTATGATCTTCATGAACAGTTTATAGGATCGCGAACACTTCAGCATTTCACTAACATTATATATACAGGGTGGAAATTATAAAGTACTACAGTCGAGTATATCCGAAAATATTGATTATACGCAAAAATGTTTCAGACGGAAGTTGTTCAATACCGAGGGGGGCATCATATGGTGGAATCTTATTTTTCCTGGTGGACATTCCAAGGTGAGGTGAAGGTCAAATTTCTTTTTTTAAATGGAATGATACGTTTTTTTATCCACCATCAAATAGTGCGTTTTAAGACGAATTCAGCGACCTGTGCCTCAAGGTCATTCAGGGTCAAACTTGCGGGGAAGTGGAGAAAAGGTGTTATCGTTTTATTTGTACTTTACTTTATGCCTTCGAACGTTAACACCAAAACATAACATGTGTCAATGTCAGCATTACTCAGAACAACATCGTTATCAGTGAAATGAAAACAAACTTACTTACATATTACTGTGATCTTCTTCAACATAGTCAGTTTACTTTCATTACCATTCGTGCTAAGATATCCTTCGCTGAACGATAGTACTTAAATAAGTGGTGAAAATGGAAATGTATCAAGATTATTTTGATATGTTTGTGGTACTAGGAGAATGCAGGAACAATTACAGAATGGCTGCTAGTTTGTATGCACAACGCTACCCAGATCGACCATGAAAATCGCATATGGCATTTAAAGGATTTGAACAGCGTTTCCTCCGTTCAGGTTCTGTGCAAGTGAAAAGAAATCGACCTCGAACTGTAGCTAACAATAAAATCGCTGTGGATGTATTGGCACGAGTTAACGTGGATTCTCATGCAAGCAGTAGACAAATTGCAAGAGAACCTGAAATTAGTCACAGAACTGTATTGAGCATTTTACATTCTTATAAGTTCCATCCGTACCACATAACATTACATCAGGATTTGTACGAAGACGATTTCGTCAAACGATTGAACTTTTGCAATTGGATTCATCAGAAGATAGTTGAAGATCTTTCGTTTTTACCTAACGTCCCATTTTTTGATGAAGCAACATTTACGAATACTGGCAATGTAAACAGTCATAGCATTCACTACTGGGCAGCTCAAAATCCGCATTGGATGAGAATAACGGCGATTCAAAATCCACGGACCCTGAACGTTTGGTGCGGCATTATCGACAATTTTGTCATTGGGCCGCACTTTTTCGAAGGATGTTTAACTGGGCAAGTTTATGTTAATTTCATACACAATGTATTTCGACTGCTGTGGCGTATTTTACATGCTGTATATATATGGCGGGTACAATATGAAGGTAGTGGTAGCGGAGTTGGCCTACGTGGCTTTTGGGGCATCTTCTAGGCTTGTTTCGGATGAGTCAAGCTCAGAGTCGACTGCAGATATGTATCGTGTTGACCGTGACGAGTCGAGTTCTGAGTTGACTCGTTGTATTTGTTTCGGATGAGTCGAGCCCGTGACAAGTGCGTGGTGGAGGGAGTAGGGTGTGTTTTAGAATTTGTTGGAAATGTGAGTAAGAAGAATGATTGTGGAGGAGAGACTGTTTTTTAAATGCGGGTGGCGAGAGGTTTTGGAGAGAGTTGCGTTGACCTGAGAAGAGAAAAGACCTGTACACTGCGAGCTATATCGTTTCTATTTATTTGTATTTTATTCAATTATCTATGCCTGTGTCTTTTCTTAAATAAAACATATATAAATTCCATTAATACAACATACACTCACACAAAAAAACTAACATGGATCTCCAGGACTGTTCAAACATGAATGTGCATTCTGTAAATAAAATTCGGTGTTTGTCATCAGCAGGAGTCGATATACATTGCTTATGAGAGTATATTTCAAAAATCGGTAGAAACATGTACAATAATTACTATATAAAATTCATTGAACATAATCATCGATACTATGTTTATTATACTTTCACAGCGTGCAATATACTATTAAACAAGGATTGGTGCCAAACTTACATACCACTGTATTCAGAAATAATCATCACCCAGATGTTTCTATAAAAATTATGCTATAATAAAATAATATATTACAAAAATAGAAGAACGTACTCTACTAATATGTAGCATTGCCATTGCTCGCGGAATTCACAAGTACGGGAGTGGCAATTTTCCTCGGTACAACGTCGAACCAAAACCCACCCTCAGCTGACATTTGGACCCCACCTTTGCCCAACTTCATCGGTATGGGTGTTCGTTCATTTGGTTTGAGGTTGCAGCGAGCGAACACATGGAAGAGCAAGACCTTGGACTCGAGCAGCGCGAACCTGTTGCCGATGCACATTCTCGGACCCAAGCCGAAGGTCAAAAACATTCCGGAATTCAGGATTTTCTTCGGATCGTCGAGGAAACGGTCCGGATTGAACTTCGTAGGCTCCTCAAAGTATTGAGGATCGGATTGCACCGGGTAAATTGGTATCCAAAGGTACTCATCCTTCTTGACTAGATGCGGCTTTCCTCCTGGCAGAGCAGGCGGCAGTTCGAAAGGTTTCGTGCAGACTCTGTCCACACCAAAGACCACCGGATACATCCTTAGAGCTTCGTTTATAATAGCGTCTAGATACTTCATGTCGTTAATCGCCTCATACGTCACCTTTCCTTTGCCGTTCTCCAGCACCCCGTCGATCTCTTCCTGTAACCTCTTTTGAACCTCCGGATTAACTCCTACTTCATATGCAGCAAAGCACATCATGGTCGAGGTGCTCTCGAACCCTCCGAAGAAGAAAACAAACGCTTGCGCGGTCATGTCCTCGATCGTCAGTTCTTTGCCTGGACCCAGTTTTCCTCTAGTTTCCATCATTAACTGAATCATATCCGGTCGCACAATGCCCTGCTCGTCCCTAGCTTTAATGGTCGACGAGATCAAATCCTGGTAGAATTCTTCACTTTCCTTGTCCATCAGCTTCATACCCAGCAACTGGAAAAGCCTTGGCGAATTGCGCATCAAAAAGAACTTGATAGACCGCCACCTGCCGAAATGGGTGGCCCTCCTGCCGTACACATAGAACGAGTTGTTACGGTTCGACATCGAATCCGCGGTTACGCCGAAGGCACAGGTGGCGATCACGTCGTTCGTGTATCTGGTGAACGTGTCTTTCAACTCCATGGATCTTTCCTTTACGGGTACCGTAGCCAAAATCTCCCCGTACCGTACTGCACACTCGCGCATCAATTCGTACATTGCTTTCATTTTGCTGGACGTGAAAGCTCGGCTCAACATGGTTCTCATTTCTTTCCATTTTTCCCCGCGTAAAAAGAATAAGTTCTTACTGAACAGCGGTTCCGATGAGTTCGTCTGCGCGCGGTGGTCCTGGAAATGCTCGAAATTCTTCACCGTGATGGACTTCAGCAACTCCAGGTCGCGGATCATAATCATCGGCGTGTGGAAATCGAAAAAGCCCACGTACTGTGCTTCGGGGTGGACATTGTAAATTTGTTGAACTGTCTCGGCGAAGGTACATTTTTGTACGACCCCTTTCCACATGCTACCCAAAACCGGCAACGACGGCGCAGCCGGAATCCCGGCATTGTTGAAGAAACTATACACAGTTTTTAGGTAATAATAGATCGCCGCCGTACCCACGACGAGCAAAGCCGAGGTCACCGTCCATGCATCAATCATGCTGATCGATTCAACTTACTGGACGATTTGTCATGCATCTATCGCGGAGTACGATAATTGTATTTCTTCACTGATTCTTCTTTCCCGATAGAGCACGTTTTGGTCATTCAGAGTTCGATGATGTTGATGTAAGATGGAACGCGATCCTAGTAATGGGCTCGTGAATGCTAGCGGTCTGGCTACTGCGTGCTATGGCGTTATACTGACATCATTCACTCAAACTGCGATCTTTTATTGCATTTCACTGCTTTATGCTATGACAGTGTATGCGTTGCGTCGTCACGCTGATCATCGGTCCTGAAATCGTGCATCCCCACCCTGCATTCGCAGTATCTGTCCTTGATTAGTTTAAGTGTTGTATTTGCGTGTATAATCTGTTATTCCAATCCGCTCCGTTATCTCAAAATGGACGAAATGCCAACATTCGGCTCACGCTGGATGCTGCGTAAGGTGTGTATGTTTCTTGTTGTTTTGTAGTGGTTTTAATCGGTGATTTTGTTCGGTATTAATCGCAGTTCCGATAACGCAGCATTTGATAAAACGCCACGTCATGCAGATGGGAATTTAGAAACGTGTCAAAGTCAATTTCAAAAATGTACTCTAAGCTAAATGATTTTAATTCCTCGAGATAGATCATACTATATAATTAAGTTAGTACATAGAACACTGATTTCATAAATATCATAGCATTCGAATATTACATCGAGTAACTGTTGTTCCGTCCGATACGAAAGACCCTAATAAAATATTCTAGAAGTTTCGTTTATAACATGGACGGGAAAGATAGTTAAGTTTAGTGTCCATTCTTTTTTACTACTATAGTGATTACTATATTATAGATAATGAAAAGGTGGATCTTGAGTAATCGAGAACTAGAATAAAATATATGTATTTAATAAGATATGGAAACAACACGGACAATACGTAAAAATACAGCTCAATGCCACGGAGGCCAATACACGACTCTCGCTTCCGCAACTCTCTCACAGGTATTCTCTCCCAAAAATCATTCCCTCCAACGCAAGCATTCTTCTCACTCGCACTCATCACAAACACTCGATTGCACCTTTGAAAAGCTGGCCCTGCAATCTTAGGTCCACGACGTTGTGCAGGCCACTTTCCCTCGACCGTTTTACAGCCTGTCCTTCACTCACACTCATTCTTACATTCACTCTTCTTAAAAATACCTTAACCTACGCTAAAAATTCTAGATACTACACTACTTTTGAGTCTTACTTACTGTAACCGACATATACACCGTCGCGACAGCAAACATTTATTTTAGTTAACTTGCAGTGCATACAAAAGGCATAGAATTTTGTCTCTTTCGTCTTAAAAACCGAACAGGTCATAAAATCGGGATGTCCGAAGGGTCGGCGAAACATATGTACACCGGTACTTACAGACAAGTTTCAACCCGCAGGAAATTTCGCGCGATATTAAAAACCTAAAAGAAGGCAAAGGATTAGGATCGAAAAGTAAACTCAGATGTTTAAATCCGCTTTTAGACTCAAGTTGCATTATACCTGTCGGGAGCAGGCTTACAAATGCAAAAGTGAGCTATTCCAGTAAATATCCAATCTTATTACCGCGCAATGATCATATTACAACATTAATCATTCGTCACGAACACGAAAAAAGTTGGCATGCAGGGGTGCAAGCCACTCTAAACATAATCAGAAAGTTATTGGCCAATAGATGGAAGGAATAAAATTCGCCACATAATTCGTCAGTCTATACCTTATAGTAGATTAAACCTTAAGCTCCCAAAATACCCAATGGATAATCTGCCTGAACATCGTGTAACACAGTCTAGAGTATTTGAGAACGTGGGGCTCGACTATTGTGGTCCATTTTCACTTAAAGAAAAGAAATTTCGGAACACTGGGAGGGTGAAATCTTATGTAGCAGTGTTTGCCTGCTTCAGTACAAGGGCCGTTCATCTAGAACTGGTCACTGACCTAACCACCGAAACATGTCTAGAGGCGGTAAAACGTTTTTGCTCTAGAAGGGAAAAACCTAAAAACATTTACTCGGACGAAGCATCCAGTTTCGTAGGAGCCAAAAATGAAATCATAAAGGTTCGAGCATTTTTCCTAAACAATGAAACTCGAGTTAAACTTCAACACTTCTCTCTCTCTGAAGGAATTGATCGGCATTTTTTGCTCCCTCGATCACCGCACTTCGGTGGCATGTGGAAAACTGCCGGCAAGTCATTTAAGCATCATTTGTACCGCACAGTAGGCGAATCATTGTTCACATAAGAAAAATTCAACACACGCATAATTGAAACAGAGGCAATATTGAATTTACGACCTTTGACTCCATTGTTCAATGATCCAAATGATCCAAGTAATGTTTAACATTGTAAATAATCCGAATTATTTCTGTGGTATTAATGGTATTTTAAATGTTTTATTTTTTAAAAAACACAGGAGTAGATAGTTGAATAAAATACAAATAAATAGAAATGATATAGCTCGCACTGTACAGGCCTTTTCTTTTCTATATTTTATTTCTTCTTGTACCAACAGGGTCTATTTACGCGACTTTCGTTCGCGTAAAACAAACCCGCGTGGAACGGATTTTCGCGTAAATCGAGAGTCACGTGCATTTATAATAAAATACCTGTAATTAGTATTATAAATAACAGTATGTAATAATAAACTTATTACATAATGAACTGGCAGCATTTATAGAAATTTTCCTTTTCATGGATTACTTTACAAAGCAATCTGTCGTCGATTAAAGAATCCCCTAACGTAAAAATAAAATAAGCTATGTTTATTTAATTTTGGTTAATAAGCACATTCTTTTTGATTTCACAAATTTCGACGTACCATAAATACTTAAATTTTGCAGCATGAAGTTCTCTTTATAATGTGATCGGAGGTTTACGTTATTCACTTGTATTGTATTCTTTCGCGCATCTCTTTAATTATTATCGAAATAATTAAAAATACAGTTTCAACTACCACACTTGCCAAATTCAGAATGATAACGTTCGATTAAGCATGACGACAATCCTTTTCAAATTTCCGAGGAGAACAAATTATCTTTTGACCCAAATGTCACTGCTCCAGACAAACGAGACATCTGTTAAACACGTGCATGTTCCGCAGCTTGTGATTTATTTCAACAGCCGGTTTTGGTCAAACACGTCGTAAGAAACTTGTAAGATACGTTATACAATGAGTAAACAAGACGATTAATAAAACGGAAGCCCTTAATAATTGAGTATTGCTATACCTTTCGAGCTGCAAAACATCAATTGTATGTTTCTACGTTTATTAATATGAATAATGTAAGAACTTGAAACGGTTAGGAAAGATCGATGGTTGAACCGTTCTGAAAACGTTCCGCGTTTTAGTTTAATCGGTGTTTCGCCTCTTCGTTGGTGTCGAAGGCGAACATCACCTAATTGTAATCAGGCCACACGCAGTGAACTAAAGTGGGAAAAAAACCTAAAGTAAATTGATATTCTTAAATGTACATAGCAATTGACGATATATTTCAAATTTGTGCTGTGAAGCTTCGAAAATGGGGAGAACTGCTTGTCCTAGAGGAGTTCTACTTTGTTTAAAATTGGAGTATTTTGTTTTACTATATTTTAATTACGGATAAGGATGATCTCCAAGCTAACTATATAGCGTTAAAGAGCATTCTTTTGGCTGTATGTACGTGTAATTTTAAAACATTAGACCTATTGCAACCCTTTCAAAAATTTTGAATCAATCCTACCCTTTTGTCAACTTCAATTTTATCTTGTTCTTTTTTTTGCTTTAAATGCCTCTACAAAACCCTAATAGTTTCTACGAGAGCAATTGTTGGACCTGACTGAAAATACCTGTATAAAAGATATTTGCAACAGTAACAGTTGTAGCGATATATTTAATGTAATCTACAAAAATTCGGTAACCTCACATGGTATAAAATACAGCAATAGGTGCTTATTATAAATATAATGCACTTAAAGTTGTGGATATAATTGACAGATATAATCTTTGATGTGTACTGGCGAATAAGAATTATTTCAAGCGAAATATGAGAGTCTGGTCATTTTAAAATTTCGGCGGTCATTCGCTTTCTTCAGTTCTCAGTACCTCCGTTGCCTTGTATGATCTTCATGAATAGTTTATAGAATCGCTAACGCTTCAGCATTTCACTAACATTATATATATATAGGGTGGAAATTATAAAGCGTTTCAGTCGAGTATATCCGAAAATATTGATTATACGCAAAAATGTTTCAGAAGAAAGTTGTCCAATACCGAAGGGGGCATCATGCGGTGGAACTTTTATTTTTCCTGGTGGATACTCCAAGGTACGTGAATGTCAATTTTCTTTTTTTAAATGAAATGATAAGTTTTTTATCCACCATCAAATAGTGCGTTTTAAGACGAATTCAGCGACCTATGACTCAAGGTCATTCAGGGTCAAACTTGCGGGGAAATGGAGATAAGGTATGATCGTTTTATTTTTACTTTAGTTTGTGCCTTCGAACGTTCACACCAAAACCTAACATGTGTCAATGTCAGCATTATTCAGAATAACATCGTTATCAGTGAAATGAAAACAAACGTACTTATGTATTACTGTGCACTTCTGCAAGATAGTCAGTTTACTTTCATTACCATTCGTACTAAGATATCCTTCGCTGAACGATAATACTTAAATAAGTGGTGAAAATGGAAATATATCAAGATTATTTTGATATGTCTGTGGTACTGGGAGGATGCAGGAAAAAATACAGAATGGCTGCTAATTTGTATACACAACGCTACCCAGATTGACTATGAAAATCGCATATGGCATTTAAAGGATTTGAACAGCGTTTTCTCCGTTCAGGTTCTGTGCAAGTGAAAAGAAATCGACCTCGAACTGTAGTTAACAATAAAATCGCTATGGATGTATTGTAACGAGTTAACGTGGATCCTCATGCAAGCAGTAGACAAATTGGAAGAGAACCTGAAATTAGTCACAGAACTGTATTGAGCATTTTACATTCTTATAAGTTCCATTCGTACCACATAACATTACATCAGGATTTGTACGAAGACGATTTCGTCAAACGATTGAACTTTTGCAATTGGATTCATCAGAAGATAGTTAAAGATGTTTCGTTTTTACCTAACGTCCTATTTTATGACGAAGCAACATTTACGAATACTGGCAATGTAAACAGGCACGACATGCACTACTGGGCAGCTCAAAATCCGCATTGGATGAGAATAACGGCGTTTCAAAATCCACGGACCCTGAACGTTTGGCGCGGCATCATCGACGATTTTGTCATTGGGCCGCACTTTTTCGAAGGACGTTTAACTGGGCAAGTTTATGTCAACTTCCTAAACAATGTACTCCCCAAATTATGTGAAGAAGTACCTCTAAATGAAATGCGCGTTATGTGGATGCAACGTGACAGTGCGCCTCCGCACTATGCATTATGCACTATGCTCTCAAACAGCAATGAATGAAATCTTTGCAGAAAAGTGAATAGGTCGAGAAGGTCCTGTAGCCTGGCCGCTCCGTTCGCCGCGTTGGACACCAATCGTCTACTTTCTATGGGGTAACAATAAAAACTGCGCCATGTCCACTAAGCCTACGACGCGTGAAAACATGTAAGTCTGGATACGCAAAGCTTGTGCTATGATAAATGTTGAAACGATGAGCAATGTTAGAGAATCATTAAGAAGAAGAATTCTTAAGTGCATTGAAGTAAGCGGTAATCATTTTGGACACATACTAAAGTACAAATGGAACAATCACATCTTATCACCATTTCCCCGCAAGTTTGACCATGAATGACCTTGAGTCATAGGTCGCTGAATTCGTCTTAAAACGCACTATTTGGTGGTGGATAAAAAACTTATCATTCCATTTAAAAAAAGAAAATTGACCTTCATCTCACCATGGAATGTCCACCAGGAAAAATAAAAGTTCCATCATATAATGTACCCCTCGGCATTGAACAACTTTCGTCTGAAACATTATTGCGTATAATCAATATTTTCGGAGATATTCGACTGTAACGCTTTATAATTTCCTCTCTGTACATATATAATACCAGTATCGTCGTTCCTCATTAAGCGTTGTATTACCTTTCGACACTCATTGCAGAAAGACCCGTTCATATACAAATTCAGAGTCTACCCAGGCTAAATTTTGTAATGATAATACATTTTTTTCATAGATTTTTTACCGACATTGTTCTAGTCTCCTTCTCTTTCCTCCGATGACGAAAGGATTGAATTAAATAAATTCTTTCTTCGGAAATAATGTGAAAGTGGATCATTTAAAATCGTGTATTTACATTTGAATTTGCGATCAAAATGCGTTGACGGCGACTCAATGTATTTGTAACATAATGTAACATAATCTGTTCGACGATATGAACAAAGGATTTACCAGACAAATTTTTGTAGCGATATTTCCGGTTTTAATACGTAAAACAATCTCAATAACTCTATGTTATTATGATTATGATCACATCGAAACACAAATCAATCGGATAGTACGTTGCAGCAGTCACGTGTGATTGTAAAAAATCAAACTCTTCGCGAAATATACAATGTAATTTTAATTGACACGACTGTCGACAAAGAAGAGAACAAAAATGCGTAATGATTCGCTGATCCGCCACGGAATAATTTTAAATACCGGATTCAAATAACTTTGTAATCACGAACGATTGCAACGTAGGCTCTGTACCTTTTATATAGCAACGAATTTACGTTCATATCGTTCCAACACATCGAGAGATTACGAGAGATGTTTTGTAAATTAAACTTTTACTAACGCATTCGTGAGATTCCTCTGATTAAAGCAAGAGTAAACATGACGTACTTCAAACCACAATTTACTAGAAGAAAATAAATAATTGTAATTTTTTAAATAAGAAAATATATTCCAAAATACATCGTGTTCGGTCACGTTTTAATCAGAAAAACCTTACAATTGAACTGATAAAAGTTTCAACTAGTAAAAATGAAAAGTAAATAATTTCAATATTGTATTAATATCCCCTCATTCATCTGTTTGTTTTGATCGTTCATAAGATCGGGCATCTCGCTTTTTCATTCGCGCTGTCCTTCTTCTACAGAGAACAAATAAGGAAGCTCGGCTTCGATCTTGTCTCGATTTTGAATCAACACCACTGCACGATTAGTGCCAGGTTGGAATCCCGATTTTCGGATACTAATCGCGAGAATACTGCATACTCAAGAATACGGTATCCAGCACACCGAATATCTAAAGAGCAAAAATAGTCTGAGTCTATCGGATGAAAATAAAAATCGACAGTGGCAGCGAATTACGCAAAGAGACAGGCGGGAGGAGCATGTTTCCGATCTGACTTGCTCATCATCAGGGTTCATTCGGAGTCGCGTAAGATGAGAGACGCACAGTGAGATCAGGTTCTTAATCTCTGTCGAAGATAGCCTAACAGTACCTATAATTACTGCTGAAACCACCCCCACATTTTTCAGTGCGTCAAAACCGAGAGAACGCGACACACATTAACGCTTGTACTATCGAATATCCGTTCAGAATATGTTTAACGATTTTCTCTATTTTTGAGTTCAACCTTATTTAGCGATTACATCTTTTGAAACTGCAGTATTAGTACATCCGGACAACGGTACACTTTTACCGCTCGAAGTGTATCTCATTAATTTTTAAGAATTACGAGGCAAAATCATTCCTTTTTCCAATCGTAATACCCAGTGGTGAAAGAGACACTGGCCCATTTTCGATTCTTCCCTGCTGCGAACAATTCTCGGTCACGCAATTACGTTGTCAACTCTCAGCTCGTAATAAACCCTTACCGAACGATTTTCTTTGCGACTATTCTTGTCGGATTTACTTTGTTCTTAATAATTCAAGAGAACGTGAAGAAATTGAAAATAAGAAAACAGTTTGTAATTTTCACATATATGCAATGAATAACTTTGATTTTTATTAAATTGAATTAAAAATAATTACCGCGACTTTCACTTGGAAGTATGCGGGAAGGTGTCATCCCTCCGCCGGCAATATGAATTTTCCCCGATGTGGCCTGCAGTAGGGACCCCTTATAGTTAAGGTTGATTTTTCATTGTTACAAATTTTGTAGAAATCTAAAGGATTGTAAGATAAGATAATTAAGAGTGCCAATAAATAAAGTGGGTTTCTTTAATAACGTTGAAAATAAAATTATTAAACAAGTATAGTAACTTAGTATAGACAGTTCTTGTAGAGCATAATTTATATTACCATTTTTAGCAGTGACAGCATTGTAAGAATGAATACAAATAAAAAAACTGTCAGTTTGTATCTGGATTTTGTAGATCCTGTGAATAAAGAAATTGGCACTTATACTTAGTGAGTCGACTGCCGCGTATACGGCGGCAAAAATCATTTTATTATTTTTATCACTATTATTGCTGTGAAGTTTACAATTAACACGTTTAGTATTGTGCTAGGTCACTTCTGTGAATTTGTTTCCGCTTGTTATCTATGTTACTATATTTTTTGACGGTAAGTAAATTTAAAATACTTCCAATCCCTTAAGGGTTAATAATTAACTCTCGGTGATCAACACATGTTTCCATAAATTATATTTTCGTAATATAATGCGTAAGAATAATTTATCAATTATTTATTTTCCATGAGACCCCTTTATTCCTTCTATTGAGACCAAGGCAGATTATACCTTGTAAAATTTTTAGTAAAATACAAGATGTTTAGATTTTATCGACATTTTAATCATTCGATAACAAGTAAATGAGTAAAGTAATGAGTCTTATATTTTGAAAGGTGCTTAAAGCATTATCAGATATATTTGATTGATATCGTATTATGTTATTTTGCTTTTCGTTTCGTATATATCTCAGTTGGATTGCATCAACTACCTTTTTACTCCATATTTTGTGGTGTTGTTCATTTTTCCAAGATTACTATATTTTTCAATGTATCAGTATATAGATTTTTAATCGACTAAACATACGTATGATACAAATTTACTTATCTATTACTAGTGAAATTTGTTGATGATTTAATCATGCGTTTTAGTTGTTTTCAAAGTGATAAGAAGATAGCTTAACATACTTATAAGATCAATCTGATAATACTTCAAGCACTTCTCAAGTTGTATGATTCAGTGTTTCCTGTCTTGTTTATTATTAGATGACTTTTCATTTGAAATAAAATCATTTAAACGTCTGTTCTTGCACCCAAAATCTCGGGGTGAATTGGATACTATTCACTTTTCAGTTTTTTCTTATAAAACGACGGTTCTTAAGTTTTTTAAATTCTTTGTTACTGATATTGAAGCTGAATGTGTATTAATAACAAATTTATAAAAAATTTTCATTTTAAGTTTTAATGATTAGTGTTTTGCTGATCATTCGGGGATCTAAAAGGGAATTCAGTATTTTGTTAAATTAAAAAAAAACTTTTGTTTCATCTAAAATTGTACAATATAATGATAATAAAATCAATCACTGATACATTTATCGCAAATATACTATCTTTTAACAATACACCTATTAGCACAGGTTTTGTGTTACAACTCTTCGCAAAGATTGAATCGAGTCCAATCTTTTGAAGTTGAGTGAATAAATTTTTCATTACAATAAATGAAAATATGCACCATATTTTAATATTGTATATTAAAAACAGCACGGAGGCATATCTATTCGCATTTTGCGAGTCAAACAGAACACATAAACGATTTCAAAAAATCGTGTGTTGGGTGCATCTGTATCAACAACAGAATACTTCAACAATTTTATCGTGTTCAACACCCACCTCTCTGTTTTGGTCCTGTTAATTCATGTAAATTGTCAGTTAATCAAGCGAAACGTCTCAATTTCCATAAATAGGCGCTGAGAGACATTGAAACGTATCTTTTTTTATTTCGAAATTAGAAAATTCTCAACAAAGCCCAGTTTTCGCTTCTCGCTTTACGCGTCCTAAACGCATCGATGACATAATTCGCGACAATCTAAATTATAGATAAGATTTAGACGATCGTGGACTCCCTCTTTCCGGATCACCCGGAAAGGCCGCGACAGTCGACTACAAGTGGTGGAGTTCCCCCTCTTTGGCCTGCGGGAAATGTATGATACAACCCGGACGTTCAGCAACAGGAAAGTCCCAGTCCCAGACAGCATTCCAGCAGAGGTCGTGAAGCTGGCAGTTCAGCTTTGCCCACGGCCAATGCTAAATATGTTCAGTGCATGTCTGGGCACCGACCTTTGGCCGATTCGATGGAAGATTCAGCTCCTGGCGCTGATTATAAAAGGAAAAGGGTAGCTTACCGGTTCGTCCGCAATACCACCCAATTTGTATGCTGGACACAGTGGGTAAGCTTCTCGAGAAAATGATAAGGCCCCGTCTCTTGACAGCGTTCAGGACGTCGGTCAATCTATCGGTTCGGCAGTTCGGTTTCCGACAGGAAGATCTACCGTCGACGCCCTATGGGTGATTACGGAGGCCGCCGACAGGGCGGAGAGCAGCAACCGACACAGCTGGCATGTCATCCTCGTAGCGTCAGGACGTCAGGAACGCTTTCAACTTGGTGAGTTGGACGGGGATACTCGCGGCCCTAGAGAACACTTTCCAGGTGCTGGACTATCTCCTTCGGATGATAGAGGACTACCTCTCGGACCACGCCCTGGTATATAACACGGCCGAGGGAAGACACGGAGAAAAGTCTCCGCAGGAGTGACCCAGAGGTTCATTTTCAATAACGGCGGTTATTGTCGCCCGCAACACGTAGCGCGCACAGTATGGTCTGAATCAGGTCATGGGGTCGGTTAGGGGTAGATGAACGACGCGGGTCTTCGGCTAACAACCGAGAAAACCGAAATCGCCGTAGATTTCTTCAAGCCGTAGGATTTCCATCGAAATACCTTTCAAGATGGGGGTCCATAGTATCCTAGTGAAGGCTGACATTAGGTACCTAGGGGTCATGCTTGACAGTAAGCGGACCTTCTGGGTATACATGAAGCAGGCGGCCGATAGGGTAGAGATTACCGAGACGTCTCCTGCTCGCCTCATGCCCAACGTCGGAAAGCCAAAGCCGACGAAGCGGAGGCTGCTCATGACCTCCTCATAGGTCGTATTGTTGTACGGAGCGGAGGTCTGGACTGATGCTCCCCGCTTCGAGAAGCATCGCGGCAGACTGACGGCGGTTCAAAGGAGCCTACAGACCTGTTTGCCAGAGGGCGTAAGCTGGTTTATGAGTCGAAAAGGCGGAGCGAAGAGACCCGGGGGCGCTGGACAGCTAGGCTGATCCCAACCCTCGCCCCCTGGGTCAGTCGGAAGCACGGCGTGATGGACTATTACCTCACCCAAATCCAGAGCGGATACGCGTACTTCCGGTCCTATCTGCACAGGATGGGTGAGGCCAACCTCTTCGAGTGCAGCCGCTGGACGGCCGAGCGAGTCACCCTCCAACAGGAGGTTAGCCCAGTCACCCCCGACAACATCGTAGGGGTGATGCTGAAGTCATTGAAATGTATCATTAGACACGCGCGCGCACGCATGCAAACACACATATTCAGATGCATACAAACGCTACGGTCATCGCACCTTATCGTTATTTCTACTTTATTCGTTCTTCGGAGGTCATCTGGGGCTTGATTACATATAGGTGATTTTCGCACTCGCGCTTTCACTCGCTCACAAATAAGCTGCTTTGCTGTTAGGCCGGTAATCCCCTCCAAAAACCTAACACTCGCAATATTTATCGTACAGGACAAGACGTGCGTTTCTTCGTATGAGTCGAACGGTCGCGGCCTGTATTCCTATAGTATGAATACTGATACAACAGCATTCTTGAGGGCTAAAATTATATAAACTTAATTTGCCATGGTAGAAATAATACCACCCAAGACGCGTGTGTCGCAACTTTTTATCATTTCCAGTTCATTGAGTAGACGGATTAAAAATTATCCTTGTTATATTGATTGTTGGGTTATTAGTCCGTAAAATAACTATGGGTGGTGCACTATTTAGTAGCACTACCGGATTAGTGATAATGATTTATTAGAGAATAAACATACTACAATATTCAACTTATATCTTATTTGATACCGCGCACCGGGACGCATCGCGGACGCACACAGAGGCGAGAACGCGCGAATGTCTTTTGTTTAGCAGAATGGGTAATTGTTCGATCTTCATTACCAACATTGATAATCAAAATTATAGAGAGTGAATTTGCTTAACAGTCCCAAATAAAATTAAAAACACTACATTTACTTTGTAATTATGTAACAGTGATAAAAATTATCTTTTGATTACCGCAGAAAACTACGCACAGTGAATACCATTTAATGAAAGAGATCTGTATTATTCATTAATAGACTTTATTAAATACCGTTATCATATATTTCTGAAAATGCTTTTCGTTTTTTGACGGCTGTACATAAATTAGAAAATCTATCATTTACCAAAGACTGTAATATTTTATAAAATAAACATTGCGTAGATGGTACTAAGAAAAATAAGTATTTCTACCACAAAATACGATATGCGTAAATACATTTAGTTTCGATATCAAATACATTAGATTAAACATTGCGTTCGTAAACCATTCGTTAGCGTCATTTGTTTGAATAGCCTCCTAATTACAGCATTTTATGTAGCATAATATCTTTATGAAACATTGATATAAATGTAGAATGGAATAATAATTAATTTAGGAAATACCTTGTCTCACGTTATGACTTCGAACGACAACGCATGTAGAATAAATTTAACTTTCTTTATGTAAAATACAATATCCAATTTGTCTCATTGGTAACGTGTTAAGAGATGTCTAATAGTATCGCTAATGTTCGAAAATTCACAGAACGTGTTACAAATTTAACACGAAGACTACCGAGCAGTTAAATTGGCTTCCTTTTATTTTTCTGCGGATACTGTAAAGGTGTATTTATTGAGATTTTCATTGACTTATATTTTAGTTCGAACATTACCAAATCAACTTATTTAGTCATTTCTGTGAGAAAGGCTTATATCTTCTGAATGATTGTGAAAGAAGGAATCATGAATGGACCATTGTAACCTGTTTCGTAGTTTAGTGTTAAAAATCTTACTTTGGTAATTATACTGAAAAGGATATAACCAATCGGTTTTTATGACATTGATGGTATGATTCTGAATAACTTTTTCTTATAAATGTTACCATCATTGGGTTTTAGTTTTCGAAATATTTGGAAAAACATATTCGATGCTATGTCACAATTTCAATATTTTTCAGATATTTCTATCAGTTTAGGTTACATTTATATAAAGCATTTATATGATTTTCAACAGCCATAAACGATTGTAATATGTTAAACATCGTATTTCTAACGTAAAAAATATATCTATATCATATGAATGCAGTACCTAGAAAATTTAGCAATCCTTAAACGGCCAAATTCACCAATGAAATCTCACAATGTTGAACACTGTAAATTAAATTATTCTAAATTCAATGAGCTAAGGATTGTTTTAGTCATAAGATTACTGTCATCGGGATATGTAAGGTCTCGAGGTATATAAGTGACACTCTCAAGGTTTTTTGGTAATCGTCTAATTAAAACAAGTCCAACACATGATATGTCCGCTCTCAGAATGACGACTCTAAACTATGTACACACCTCTTCAAAAAGATAGCTTAGGTGTATTATTTTTAATTTCTCAATGACGCATTCAACATTTTAAATCTGTGACTGCAAATTTCAGAATATTATGACCTCAAAATATGCGGTTCATTGAAAATAAGTCATAAAATCGTAGAGGTTTGCTTGGAACAAAGAAAAACTATTCCGTACCAAGGTCGAAACGATAGTACACTCTGTTAATATGTTTAGAAATTGTTCAGTATTTTGTGATCCATTCACGAGTGAACATTACAATTACTATATTATACAAATTTATAACTATGGGACATGAAGAAAAGTTGAGTGAGTCCGAAAAAATTAATTCTTGAATTAAGAAGCCAACAGCTATCGGAAGGAAAGATATGTAAAGTAATACAGAAAAGTCATAAAGTAATACATAATTTCTTGAAAAATGTTGAAAATTAGTGTAAAAAGAAAAGTACCGGTCGACCATTATCCTTATCCGATCGTGATAAACGAGCAATTTTGCGTGTAGCTTCCAATTCACAACTAATAACCAAGCAAATAGTAGACAAATCCAGTGTTAGTGCCAGTGTTTCGAGTGCTGGACGATTTCTACTATCGTGTAAACATATTGCGAGGTGTGACGCATAAGGCCGGATACCGCATGTATACTTGGATCGATAAGACCAGGTCAGTTGAACTCGGATGGTTCGCAGGCGGCCGATTATGGCCTGCAGAATCATGCCCCGCGTTGACGGGATTAGTATTTAAGACGATTGTAAGGCCGTTTTTAGGAGAGAGTAGTTCTGTGAGTTGAAAGGAGCAGGTCAGAGTGGACTAGCGTAGGAGAGTGTAGTTTCGTAGTTAACAGGAGAGGAGCCGGGCAGAGTGGACTAGCGTGGGAGAGAATCTAGAGTAGTAGATCAGAGTAGACCAGCGTGGAACAGCATAGTATTGCGTAGAATAGAGTAAGATACATAGTTTAGTTTAATTCTAATCACTTAAAATCCATTTGAATAAAGATATAAATACATCTGTGCTTGTTCTCGCCAAAACCTCCGCCATCCCATAATACTCAAAAGCTAAAATTGAAAAAAAAAACTTTGTTAACGACGAAGTATAAAGCTGACGGTCTATAATTTGCAAAAGAAATAGCGCATTGGAAATGCTGCATGTCAACGATGGGACGACAAATAGGAGGAGACAGCGTAATGGTTTGGGCCGGCATCGGTTATTTTGGCAAGAGTGCTATCATTTCGTTCGTAGAATAAAACAGCATTTTTTGTTATCCACAAAGCCTTATGATATTGTGACTTATTTTCAATGAACCGCATATCTTGAGGTCATAATATTTTGCAATCAGTCGTCAGAGTTGTAAAATTTTGCATACGTCATGGAGAAATTAAAGATAGATTCTGAAGAAGCACACACACGCGCTCCCCTGTAACAATCGCACGCCTTCGAAAAACATCGCCAATGATCGTCGAATGTTCGACGACCGCTTTCCGTTCGACGCTCGTGCTATATACATGCCAAAACAGACTTACCCACAGATATAAACTCACTTAACTCCTTTGCATAATTATTCCTTCTTAAATTATTTAGAAACACACGTATCTGTAATAGTCAGAGTCATAATAGTCACGTCCCAATCAGTGTATAAATAACTAAAACCACCTAAGCTTTAAGTGAAGCTACGAATTCACGAAACAAAACAAGAAAACCAAGCTTCCTCAGCAACCACAAAAACGATGGAAACACCGAAACCAACCTATTTCATTCAGAAATGAACACGCCGCACAATGGTCGACTAATCTAAAAAGTGAGACAAAAATCAACATTATTTGAAAACTTACTTACGCAGATAAGGCATGCTGTGTTTTGATTTGGAATTATCTATCTTTGAGGTAGGATGTTAAAATGGGGTAGAACTCCGATGACAGTAGTTCCTTGATCTTGATTAGTCGCCCGGTATGGCAGACTTTGCTAAATGGCTGCGATACGTCCAGAAATGCAGCGGAGCAGAAACGTAGTATTTCCTGTCATTTAGGTCTCTCCTGATTTTGTTAACCAGTCTATGTATTTGTTCTGTGGTGGCGTGTTGTTGACATTCAAATTGGTGTTGTGGAATTAGCTCGTTTATTGCAGGTTTTAGTCTGCGAATTAGCAATTTCTCAAATAGTTCGGTGGCAATTGGTAATAAACTTATTGGTCCATAAGAAGTAACTTCTTCTGGAGGTGTTTCAGGCTTGTGGATTAATTTGATTTGTGCTATTTTTTAGTATATTGGGAAATTGCCTGGTCTGAGCATCGCATTGTAGATCGCCGTTAGTAGTGAGGCGGTTTCTGGATTTGTAACTAAGGCTAAACTTTATTGTGAAGGCGATCGGTACAACCCGCGTAGTTCGCGCGACCGCTCTCGATGACTTTTCAACCGAAACTCTCTCCAATCTCCATTCGCTCGCTCATTTATCCGTACGAAAATCATTCTCTTTTCATTCTTATGGTTCGCTTTCACTCTAAACTAACTACGCACACCTTATGCGACACTTGACCCAATCATCTAAACATCCTCTCGAAACTATCGCGCAGCGCGCAACCCGAAGCAATCGTTCCGAACACACTTGTGACTGAAAACTAAACACACGGCGAAGATGTGACACTGGCTTGTCGCCGCCACAGTAGCATGATTGCTTTTCTGGGGAATTCTTTTAGCATTTTACCAGTTATTAAGTCAACACCGGGTACTTTCTTTGCACACAAGAGGTTACTTATTTCGAGTTGAATTTCAGCTGGAGATATGTATTTGATTGGACATGATGGGATTAATGAAGCTTCTGCCGGTTCCTTTAATCTGGCGTTATCTTGAGCACTTACTTGATTTGCTAACGGTTGAAACACTTTGGTTAGATGAACGGCAAACGTTTCTGCTTTTTCGGTTTCTGTTCTCGCCTACTTTCCATTTTCCACTTTTATTGGTGGGTTGAGTGTTACCGGTTGTTTTAGGTTTCTTGTAGTCTTCCATAACGAGTATTCGGTGTCTTCGTTAGGGGTACGATTTTCTAAGAATTCTTTGAGGGTTTCATTTCGTGTGTTTTCAATACGTTTTTCAGTTGCCTATTTGCTTGGTTAAGCCTTGTTCTGTCTTCTGGATGTTTTGTTTGCTGCCATCTTCTACGTAGGGTTCTTCTGTACGTTATCATTTATTTTATTTTGTTGGAATAGTACACAGGTGCTTTATTGTTTTTTGGAGTAGATTTCCAAGCTGCTATTTGTATTGTGCGAATGAGGTGATCGACTGAATTATCTATATCCTCTTCTGTTTACAATGATCTGTTTAGTCTAATCGCATTGTTGCGCTGGGTGGGTTCATGGGTGCTCGCCCACGACATAATTATGTACTTAACATTCTTTTCACAGTTCTATTTACAATTATTTACAAATGTTGTGTTCACGTTCGCTCGAAGACTGCTCGCTTGTCTTCGTTTACTCTGACCAACTCCTTAGCGACCAGTTTATTTCACCCGGCTTCAGGTCCTAAGGGTTGGTTCAGCCTTGCGTGCTAGAGGGACGAGTTCGCAACAGAATTTTTAAGGGTTTCGCTAAATTTATTCCAGTTTGTCGCTGCACTATGCAATTTGGGTGGCCTTTCATTATATTTGATGTTCTGATTTGAGAGGATTCCTGCATATGCTCTGTGATCTGATTCGAGTTCTAAGCATGTCTGGACGGAAAAAATTTCCCGCTTTACTTCTTTCGCGACGAAGAAGTCTAATACGTCCAGTCTGCGTTTTTCATGAGTAGATCAGTATGTGGGCTCTCCAGTAGCAAACACTCGTAAATTCATCTTGAATATGGTATCCATTAATCTTGTTCTTTGAGGATTGGTTATTTTTGCTCCCCAAAGTGTATGTTTTGCATTGAAATTGCCGTCTGTAATAAATCTGTTGCTAAGCATTTTGAAAAAGTTTGTATATCTCTCTGTTGACATTTGGTGACGTGGTGGTTTATACACAGCTGTTACAGTTAGCGGTCTATTTCGATCCTCTACAACTAAACTTGTTGCTTGTAGATACTCTACATTGAAGGGTTGTAGGGTGTAGTGCTTGATGTTATTTTTAGTCATTATTGATGGTTTGTGGTGTATACCGTGTAACCCAGTGTGTTTCGGAGATTAACAGTGTGCCTATTTCCGCGAGGTTTAGGTAGGCCCGGACCTCAAGAGCGTGATGAGAAAGCCCGTTAGTGTTCCACAATGTTATTTTTGAGGTGTCCATTTTACAGTTTCCTTAGGACGTGGTTAAGCGTTGTTAGTAATAGATTTAGTTGTTTCGTTTGTTCGATTATGGTATTCTTCATTTCTGTCATCATTTTCATTATTATGGTGATTTCTTCGTTCTTGTGTTGCATGTAATTGTCCTTGAATTGATCGTTGGTGACCATTTCTTCTGCTACACCCCTTGATTGTTGTTTGGTTGCACTTGCATAGATAGGCCTTCCCTTATAAGTATTGTTGGGTTTTAGCACGAGTTTCACATGGTTGTTGAGTGTTATATGATTTATATTTCCTTTTACAGACAGTATTGTACGTCACGCAGCATTTGTATTTTGCAGGATGCTTCTCTCCACAATTAGTGCATCTAACGTTCTTCTCTGCTATTCCTTGCACATTCCTTTGTGAAACATAATACATATATTTCTTTGTTGTTGATTTTCAGTATTAGATCTACGAAGAAGTTGGTAGAGGTTGTTTTGTGACTTTATGTTTAACATTGTATGGTAATTTTGAGGTTTCATATCCCAATGCTTTTAATTCTTCTGCATTTTCCTTCGGTTCTATTGTTGGGTGTAAATTTCTGATTACCACTCTGAATGGTCTGACCTCTTTTAGTTGGAATATCTTGTATTCTACTCCTAGTTATTCTAGTTCTTATCTAACTCTTCTTAGTCACTTATAGTGTTTGGCTGAATTCTGACTGTATTATTTCCTACAATTTTATAGTTCGCCAATATCGCGAGGCCCTCACCGAGGATGTCTCGGCCCCTGATCCAGGCCGACCCATTGAAAACCTGCGGGGGTCAACTCCCCCGACCTAATTTTAGCTTCTTTTAAAACCATGCGACTGTTATTTTCAGCTAGTCTAGTCATCTACCATTTTAACCACACGTACTATTTATTTTTCTTTTTACTCTTAGTTAACTAGTTATTTACTTATTTATTTTATTTCATGTTAGCTATTTATTTATTTTAATTATTTATTTATTTATTTATTTATTTCTACTCATGTAGTTATTTATTTACTCATTTTTTTATTCACTTTATTTATTTATTTATCTATTTATTCATTTTATTTATTTATTTATCTATTCATTTTATTTATGTAGTTATCTATTCATTTTATTTATTTATTTATTTATTCATTTTATTGATCTATTTATTTATTTAACTATTTATTTTAATTCCTACTAACTAACTACATGATATCTATTTTGTTCTAATAATGACTAGACTAATAATTTAACATTGAGACTAACGGGGCACCGGTTTTATCTATTAATTGCTAGAGGATTTTATTTTTAAATTCTTTTTGTACCTATCTATCTTTTCTTTTATTTATCTACTTTTGTTATAACTACATGACTTCTTTTCCTCTCGCTTTTTACTATTTCTATTTCTCTATTTTTACTATTTTTACTGTTGTTCTATTTTATTATTTTTCAACTAAGTACTTACATATACTAACACCTATCTAAGCTGTCCGCCCCACCAAATGCCCGCTGCTTCTATGCACCTGCCTTCGCGCATACGCCCCAATAATAATATTGCTTTTTGCACGCCCTGCCAATGAGGAGCATCTTAAATCTAATGTATTTCGTTTTATTATATATTTATTTATTATTTATTCTTGTTATTTAATTTATTGTATTCTACTCTATTTATTTATACTATTTATGTTTATTATTTATTTATGTTATTAATGATTTATGATGGCGAAGGACCGCGTATCGATATCCCGAGCCTGGCTATGTTGATACTTATGCACTTTACCATATCTACCTATATATGTTATTATTTATGTACTTATTTATCTACTTCTGTCCTGTCTATTTTGATTTCGTTTATTTATTTATTTATTTGTTATTTTTATTTTTATTTTTGTTTAATTATTTATATATTTATTTATTTATTTCGTTTTCTTTCTCTATGTACTAAGTTATACTAATAATAGCCACGAATTAATATTTATATCTAAAAATATGTATCTAGTCATATAGGATTAATATGAATAATTATTAGCCTTCGCCATAAAGACGCTACTATGTACCTACCCCCGGCCGAACTTTGTAAGGTCGGGGGAACATTATTTAAAAATAAAGCGCTTTTATTATTATTTCCTACAATTTTATATCTATACTGTTAACCCTGGATAACCTGCATCAGGCACCCCTCACCATTGGGGCTGGCGAGGGGTAGTGTGAGATTCTTACTCACTAAAGCTCCAGGGGTGTTCCAGCCTCGGCCATAACAGGGGGTACACCGGAACCAAACTTTACCCTCAGTGTCACCCCCCGGCCCAGTATATGCCAACACGACACGCTAGTATTACGCGACACTAACAGCATGGAAAGACATCATGCACAAAAACGCGGTCAAGACCCCCGCGGATCACGGGACGCAGCGTGAACACTCCGACTGCGCCCTTCCCTCCCCAGGGCCCGTGCAAGAGTCGCCTCTAGCCCCAACTAGAGACGACTTGGGCCCTCTGGCACACCGGTTCCGTGGGTCAAGAACCCCGGGCCCGGCGGCCAGAATCTTAAAGTGGGGGAGCCGGCGGTCCCGGACTTCTCGCCCGGCGGCGCCGCCGACCCCTCCCCCCACCCAGTCGAGAGGGATGGGAGTCGCGCTCCCTCTCCCTCTCCGCCGCCTCCTTCTGCAGCATCACGTGCTCGCAAAACGAGACGACGGCCCCCCGTTTTTGACCCCCCTCCAGCAGGGCCCTAATGAGCCCCGCTGGAGAGAGGTCCCGCCCGATGGCGCGGACCAGGACCCGACGCTCGGAAGCCCACGCCGGACAAAATTCCAGCGTGTGCTGCGCCGTGTCCTGGTCCCCGTCGCAGTGCCGGCATCGGGCATCACGCTCCCGCTTGATGCGGCACAGGTACTCCCCGAAGCAGCCATGCCCGGACAGCACCTGTGTCACGCGGAAGGTGAGTGGCACTCCACCACTGTCCCGCCAAGCCTCCCAGCTCGGCAAGACAGCCCCAACGACGCGGTGAGAGGCCAACTCCTCGTCTAAAAGACGGAGTCGCCAGCGCTCCCACACGCGCCGCCAGACCTGGTCCCTGGGGTTCCATACGGACCCCAGGGTGTCCGGGTCCCATTCCCCGGCGGTGCCCACGCCCCCGCCCCCAGACCTCGCCCGGAGATAAATATCTCGCAGAGCGATGGCCTGAAGGTCAAAGGGCGGGAACCCCGCCAGGACCGCCGCCGCTGCACCCGAGAGGGTGCGGTATCCCCTTACGATCCTGATGGCGGACAGCCTGTGCAGCCTGCCCATAAGGAGCAGGGTAGGCTTATCCGCCACCAGGTCGCCGGCAAAGATGGGCGCGCCGTACAGGACGACACTGCGCACCACCCCCGCGTACAGCCGCCGCACTCGCCCACCCGCACCCCCGAGGTTGGGGAGTAACCGCGCCAGGGCGCAAGTCACCCCCCAAGCCCGGGGGAACAACCGAGCGAAATGGGGCCCGAACCGCCAGTGGCTGTCCAGGACGAGTCCCAGATATTTCATCTGGTTCCCGACCCGGACCGGAGCCCCCCCCACCATTATCCGCGAGTCGGGCGGCGGGCCGCCCAGACGGGACCGGTGGTACATCCACATCGCCTCCGTCTTAGTGGGCGAAACCCGCAGGCCCAACCCGCGGATAGAGCGCAATAACGCCGACGCCGCCACTTCCGCGGCCCGGCTGACCGACGCGAATCCCGTCCCGTATCTATAATTTACCTCGAGCTTTGTTAACATTTCAGATAGTTTTTGGATGTTGCTGACGTTGGGTATTATGATTGGTTGTGGATTTCCAGGTTTCCGTTCTGCCCCCATTGCTTTGTCGTCAGCTACACTCTATAGAATTTCAAATTTGTTAAACGTAACATTGTTGTTGTCGTAGTTATCTATATTGTCAGCTGTGGATAGCGAAAACGGACTGGGATTGTTTTTGTTTTTCTTCAATGTTAGTTTTCGCGAAAGATTTATGTCCGATAAAGTTGTTGCTTCTCTTTTTATTTTAGGCTGGAGTGCTTCTCAGCTTTCCTGAAAGTTTTTTATTGAAATACCTGTTGGATCTGCATCTTCAAGGTTGAGATTTATTGCTTGATTCATTGTGGTATCAACTAGTCTAGTGGTTTTGTTACGGATAATTTAAGGTTTTTTCTTTTGGATTCTGTGTTGCAGAAGTATTCACAGACCTGCTTGACTGTTGGAGCGGAACTGTTTTCCCGAAGTTATACCCACATTTTCGGAAACACCTTGTCTATTTGTTTCTCAACGCTTCTTTTGTTGCTCAACTATGTACGTAATGAATGTATCGACAGATTTCTATTTGTACATTTCAGTTCCATTCGAAACGTTGAGTCGACTGTTACGGTATTTTCCTCCTGAATTACTTTACTTCTAAACTAGTACGGGTCGTAGCTAGCGTAAAAGAGGAAGAAAGAAATTGATACGTTCTTTCTTAGCATGGCGGAATGCAACTACTGTATTTTGTGCCCTTAGCCCATTCTTATAATGTTTTACAAATTGAGGTAGGCGTGGTGACTCAGGACTGAAGCTCACTCAGAGGAAACGGCAGGCTGGCCTTGGGGTGACGTGAGAGCTGGCCCGGAGTCCATCGGGGGCAATATGACGCTCCGAATAAAAAAACAAATATTATCGGGGATGACGAGGTGCTTTCGATGGGAAAACTGTGTCATACTATTGTATGAGTTATACGCGCATAACACGATAAGAAGTGTTTACGTTTCTGTATTTACAAGTGAGTCAAGTCTGTACCAAGGTCCTTAACTCGCGATTGTGTCTGTGCACACTTGACATTTGGCAAGCTGTACACAAATTCCATAAATAGATAAACAGATTGAATCTTTAGCGGACAGAATAATCAAATCCGGTAATAAATTCACAACAAACAACTTTCTAATACCAATAACATTTTAATCGACAAAGATTCAACCGTCGACCAGTGACCAATCTACTACTAACAAGAAGCGTAAAGTTCCTCCATCATCTGGTCTGCTCATTCAAGACAAGGACATCAGTCTAAATGGCTAACAAATGTTTCTGTAAAGAACCGTTTTGGTATTTAGCCTGAAGTTATAGACGAGCCCTCAAGGAGCATCGTCATCGTCGATGTTACCGTGCCCTTCGAGAACGAATATATTTCGTTCGAGGAGGCCAGGGCGCGAAAGATACAAAAGTACAAGCCCCTGGCCGACGTTCTCGGAAGGCGCGGTTATCGGGTGGCGGTCTCCGCGATCGTCGTCGGTGCCCTCGGCAAAATAGAAAATGTAAGATGTTTTTATTGCCCTGCTGGTTACAAAGGGTGCATAGATCGGAAGCAACTACACCAAAAAGTGTATCCTACACTGAGACGAAAAACACTTAGCAATGGCTCTAACATTCAAACACATAATCAGACAACAGAATATGATAATATTGCAAATCCACACCCAACTAACGTCACTAAAATTTATGCACAAACTACTTCAACACAAGCAAAAGTAAAAATACTGAACTCATGACTAATATGCTTTTCGAACAGACAAAACTACAAAAATAACAGGCACAACGGATCGCTACAATAATGCAACTGCTCTCTAACGTAATACTAAATACAAATAATGGACACTAGTTTGAAAATAACAATCTGGAATGCCAATGGACTACTACGAAGACGCTAGGAACTAAGGGTCTTTCTTCAAATCAATATTATGCTCATATTTGAAACTCATCTTATAAATCAAAGCTACTTTAAAGTTCCGCACTATACTACATATGATACCAAACATCCTTCAGAAAAAGCTCACGGTGGTTCTGCATTAATTATCAAATTAAACATCGAACATCGTTTCTGAGACTGCACTAACTACGAATATCTTCAATTTACCACAGTAACTATTGCACCTTCACAAGGTCAGGTCAACCTATCTGCAGTATACTTCCCTCTTAAACACAAAATAACTGAAAAACAATATTCTGATTTCTTTAAATCTTTAGGAAATGAATTCCTCGCTGGAGGAGATTAGAATGCCAAACATGATCTATGGAGATCTAAAATAATCTTGCCCAGAAGTCGAACTTTCGAAAAAACTCTTCGTATACTATCTGTTGATGTTTTATCTACTGGAGAACCTACATACTGGCCAGCTGCGTTTGACAAAATCCCGAACTTCGTGGACTTCGCAATTCTTAAAGGCCTTAATCGCTCTCAGTTCCAAGTCAAAATCAGACTAGGTCTCAGTTCCGATCATTCTCCAATTCTGATTACTTACCTACACAAACCTGCTTTGGTTACAAAAACACTGCCAGTCTGCAACAATACTATAGACTGTTTACTCTTTAAGGAGATTTTTGAGTAAAACATTAATTGTAATGTGCCATTAAAAAGTCCTGAACATATTGAACAAGCGGTAACCAAATTTACCAGCGTAATTCAAGAGGCTGGATGGATTACTACTATTACGACTAATACATTGTAGCGGCGTTCTCACCCTGCCCGCGCGCTCCCGCGATAAACAATCGATGTTCAAACCCGAAACCACCGATGACCAATCATCAAAAAGCGACCATTTGATTGGCTGTTACACTCGAGGTGTATTCACAAATAAACATGCGACAAAGATGCATCCCAAAATATAACTTACAACCACGCAACTAGTGCGCAGAGAGTAAGGATGTTTCCCGAAATCTCCTTAATTTTTACGGCCTCCATACCTGGGTCATAAAACACCCGGTCACCATATGCGATGCAACAGCTGCTTGTGACTTACTATCATAAATTACCACAACGACGAAACGAGACGAAACCAGACTTTGACAATTTTCCACCTTAAGAAGTAAAATAGACACACCCACGACCAATAACAATAACAGCTTGTCTCCACCTAAAACTGCAACTGACCAATACGATAAAACCCGAGGTTACATAAACTGAAACGCGACGAGGACCAGACAGAACGCTACAAAGCGACTAAACGTTAAAGATCCAATCATTTCATCAGTATTTGTACCAACAAAGTTCAATTTGTATAAAATAAATTGATAGTCGTTATTTCTCGCCTTGTCTTCTTCCTTCGATCGGGACAAGAAGCTTTCCGTAAGTTGCGGCAACGTAGCAATTATACATTATATTATTGTATATTAAATATATAAAATTATATATAATTTATATTAATAAATTTATTATTATATGCTATGTAATTTCATATTATTGTATATTATTATACTATATTTCCATATTTTCTTGTAAAAAATCGATACAAATCTGTCTTTAATTTTGGCCGCCTACACCGAGCAACATCGGGTACACGAAAACATTACTGACTTAAAAATTGTAAAGATCTATATGTAAAATATAAAAACTACACGTTTAACCCCTTGCCGTACTTCAACGAGTTTGACTCTTGATCAAAACTTTGAACCAAACATAAATATCACGGGTCAGACTCAAGGTGACAACATGAGTGAGATATCGGTAGCCATAATTGTAGCCCAGATTTTGCCCGGTTAAATGGTATAGCAAGGGATTAATATGCAACTGAAATAGTTAACTTTGGATGAGGCGGTGCTTTTTGTGAGTCAAAAGAAAAAGCGAAATAATGATCTGTGTTTCGACTTCCAGATTTGTATCCAGGTCGAGACGTCGGAAAGAGACCCGCCTTTCGCATCCATAAAAGTGGCAGATGTAGAAACGGCGAAAATCCCACGTACGTCTTAAAGAAATTTCACAGGCTGTTTCTACATCTTCCAAACACCACCAGTGGATGGTCACTTAACTGGGGACTTTTTTCGAATTAAGGAAAGCGTCGTCAGCTTTTCTCCAATCTCCGAAACAATCAACTGGCAATAAACTGAGTTATACCATCAAGTTGTGTCCATCGTGGTTCTTAATTTCTTAAGATTAACAATAAAGTTAGATCGAAATATTTTTTCTCCCCACACTCATTTCCTAATAATCTCACAATAATATTAGTATTAAAAATAATGTATATATAAACCAATAGAAGCATTCAGATAATGATTCTCGGACAATACAAGGTCACGATACTTGCGATACTTTTTGTATCTAGATAAAACACTAAATCACATTAAATGATTTATATGAGGACAACCAAACGCACACATTGGCGTTTGAAATGAAAAGGTAATTTCAAGTAATAATTTTTACGATACTTAAAGAATTTTGCTAGAAATCATTGTAAGTTCTAAAATCGAAAAGTGTTCTGTCTTGATTATCCTGTAGTATACGATTCAAGCAATATTTCCTTCTTTGCCAGTGATCATCGATTATGTTAGTAATAATGAAATTTGACGTCATTATGACATAACAACACAATACATTAAACATATCGTTAAATAATTTCTCTTTCTACTCAATTTGAGCAACATCATATTAATTATTTATTTACAACACTGTAGTGTTTACGGTGAATTGATGTCAAATCGAATTACGGGCACACTTTGCGTGCGCTCACGCCTGGATTCTCCATCCGTATCACACATATGCTCTATTCCAGTTTCCATAGGCTTTGGCCATGACTTTCCGAGTTCGTTGCCCACGCCTGAACTATTTACCATTCTTTTCTGCCACGACACTTGCTTTTTCCGGAAGTCGACAGTAGATGAAAGTAGGATAAAGGGTGACGGGAAGTAGGAGGGCTAGTGTAACACACTCCATTATTAGAGTATATTCAGAATCTGTTAATAGCCCGGAATTTAATTTGACTGGCGAACTATGAATGGCATTTGATACACAGAAAATGGAAGAGGATCGGGGAACACCTTGGTGTGTCGGCTGTCGGGAGAAGAGGCTTAACCAATAAAATTGGTTTCATGACATTTCAAATAGATTTCTTTTTTAACTTATCAAAATTAACGTCTTCTCGACAACCGGATTATTAGCGACGACTTCGATTAATACACTAATTTCTTTTCAGGTGCTTGTATATTTCCAGAACTATATATAATATTTTATTTTCTTAACGTTTGATTCGACGCTAAAGGTATTGTCGGAAGTGTTTGGTATTTGCAAATTATTCTTGTACATTTCTAGATATAAATATATGTGATACAGAGATTGATTGTTCGTAAAATACATTTTTGTTTTTCCTAGTGATTAATCTTTTCAAATGTTCTCATTAACACTAGAACTACCGAGCACTTAATATCATTGATACGTAATCCGTATAAAAATTGTAAGAGCAGGTTATTTTCAGTATGTTCAGACATTCATTGTAGTATGTAAATGGGACTATTTCTTCTCGAAATCATTTCGAATATTCAATGATTTTAAGGTGTCAATAATTGCGCAACAGGGAAGCCGAAAGTTATAAAGTTCTAGTGTTAAAGGCCTCTTTCTCGACAAAGGAGCGACTGAAGATTCGTGAGTCGCATGAATACAAATAACTTTTATGAAAATTAACTATACGGATATATTTTCTCTATAGCTCATAAATACATTTGCCCTATTTTCTTAGTAAGTAATTGCGTAATGTTATTTACCAATGATATTACAATTTGATATGTGTACTGTAGGTCGTTTCTGGGCCAGGAAGTCGATTCCGAGCTCGTACAAAAGCGTGAGTGAGCGCGTGTAACGTACAGGGATGTTCTTCTTCGAACCGGAGAGTTCCAGTTGCTTGTGTCGTGTGAATATGCTTCAAAATTTGAAAAAACCAATCGTATTTCTGTAGATGTATTCGAATGGCAACGCAACAAGAGTGTACCTGTTTATATGACTGCGAAGAAGACACGAAAACACGTCGATCAGCTGTACATTCAGAAAACCAAAGATTCGTCGAAGAATAATTGCGCTACCATAAGGAACCTACCGAGATTGGTTTCATCGCAGACAAACCGACATCAACATCGAATGTATATTAGCGATAGGTAAGATGTGATTCCATTTTTCTTTCTTTTTAATTTTGAAAAACGTTAAAAAAACTCACGTGTTGCGTTTGGGTGTCCGCAATATTTTCTAACATTGCATAAATTAAACGAACACGAGTGCGATTACAACCGAATAAACAAATGTGCCGTAACGCTTCTAATGGAGGGTACCAAATGCTTGCAGTTTACGCAGTGTACAAGGAGCGGACGCCGTTCTTTATCTACACCAACCTGAAATGCATGCTGGAGAAACAGAAAGGACAAGAACGTAGAGCAAGGTTATATCAACGTGATCGTGCGTTCAGGGTAGGTTACTACAATAGTACGTGCATTGAGGATACGACACTTCGTTGTATGAGTATTATACTTATCGAAGCGAAACAGGATGTACGCAGTGGTTTGCGAATCAGCTGTACGGTTGCGAGCTACAACTGATATTCGATAACACGAATGTGTCGATGAACCCGTTAACCGACGAACAGACTTTAAAGTTTCAACTGGCTAAGCATTGTCGTATATGCATATAACTATTCGATCCACGCGATGTAAAGGTGCGCGATCATTGTCATTTCACAGGTATTTATGTATCGAGGCCTGGCGCATAATGAGCGCATTATAACATAATTATCAGTCATCCTATACAGTACCAATAGTTTTCCACAACTTGTCCGGATACGATACACAATTTTTCGTTAAAGAATTAGCGAACGTGAATAGATGTATTGCTGTTAATGAAAGAAAGGTACATTTCGTTCAATAAACATACGTCGGGGTCGGATGTAGAGGAGAAGAAGAAATATGTAAAGTTTAGATTCATTGATTCGTTTAGATTCTTAAGGGGGAAATACCTTTAGACGGATGAAAACGAGCTTATCTTTATGAATTTTTTTTGTAAAGGAAAGGATTGTTTTTCATTTTTGAAACTTTGGTTATCATTTATTATATTCTTTATCTATTACAACGCATTTTTTGTTTTTCAAAATATTTAATAAATTCTTAATTTCTCGAGAAAAATGTGGTGGGGCACCATCGTGTTGGAAAATGAGATTTTGTCTAATAGCTAGAGGAACGTTTTCTAACAAATTCGATAAGTCTTCACGTAAAAACCTTAAGTATTCAGTTCCATTTAAAGTATTTGGGAAGAAATAAGGTTCTATAATTTCATTTCCAATTATTCCTTCCCAGACATTCACGTTCCATCTTACTTGGAAATGTGTTTCTGCGATGGTATAGGGATTTTGAGTTGACCACCAATGCGTATTGTGCACGTTGAAAATTCCGTCACGAGTAAATTTGTCTTCATCGGTCCATAAAATACGCGATAGAAACTGTAAATTGCTACGGTACTGTTCAAGGAACCAATGACAGAAACCTTTTCGCGTGATGAAATACCGAGGCATTAATCCTTGCACTCTCAGTGTGTGATAGGGATACATGCTGTTATCTTGCAGAATCCGATGGACTGTTGATCTACTAATACCATGTTGTACAGATAAATTTCGTATGCTTCTACGAGGATTACGAAGTACACTTTCTAGGACTTTCTTCTGCCTCATTTCGAATCCGCCGAGGACCACGTAAATTGTAATTGCAATGAAAAGTTCCTTATTCGATGAAATTGAGATTCACTCTTTCAATTACACGTTTATCTGGATGTCGTCGAGTTGGATATCGGTTTCTGTACAAACGAGCCACGGCAGATGCGTTACCACTACACGCACCCAACGCATGAATCATATCCACGTATTCTCGATTTGTATAACTCATTGCGAAGGATTGATAGAAACTGTTAGTCAAAACCGAAGATAATAACATACTAAGACACCAAATGAAACTGTGAGAAGTGCTCAGAACGTCATGTCAACAGAAATGGTGTTTTCATGCATTCGTCACATTCAGAGTCAGGTAAGCGGGAATTCCCACGTTTCGAGCACCCGCCAGGGAAAGCGCATGACAGCACGCTGGCCATCCCCGGGTGGTAGGAACCGCGGCATGCTGGGCAACACTGGCAGTTCCTCCTTTCGTCCTATATTTCCATGCGCCCATCTTCCCCTCCGAAAGATGGATTTTCGCGTGTCCACTCGGCATGGCCGTTGTTGGTGGTCTCTTTACACGTCCACCCCTCCCTCCTGCCATAATGGAGTACCCATTAACGTATCTTTTGTGGATTTTACGATTTTAGTCATTTTAATTGGGTCAGACATAAGCGAAGGCTCTCCTTCCGCTTCTTTTGTTTTCTTAGCTGCCCTCCACTTCTGAGCACGCTCTTTCTGACGAGAATTAGAAGACTTCGGTTTCGGTGAGGCTTCTCGAATTCCCGGCTCCCTGTCTTCTGCCCAAGACGCTGGCATAAGAGCGGCATTATACCTTTTCCAGTTGTGTAAGTCGTTATCCTTCGCTGGTCTCGAGTTGTCCGTGGATTTTCAACGGGAATGTAATTTTGATTACCCATCTGGGTTTTAACTTTCATTTCAACAATGAAGAATTATCAATTTGCAATTAAATTGACCTATCAATCCGGTTTTTGAATCAACCAGCATCCAAAAGATTTGCAGAGATCTGTCCCTCCTACTGAATGTTTCGGGAAAGAAAGGAATTCTACTATTGAAGAATGTAGACCAATACTCTTGCACATTTGCTACTTTAATCAATCCCATATTTGTTATAATGGCAATAAAAGCTAGAAATTCTTCTTTGGTAATATCGTGCCACTTGTGCCAAATTGATTTGCGTGAGTGTTGTTTCTTATTTTTTCGTTGGCATAATCGTTCGTTTGTTTTTTTTATATTGTCTACTAATTCACTTGTAAAATATAAAGTAAAATAGTCTGTAGGTACTTTTATATTACTCGGTACTTGTGGTCCGGTCGTTTGGTGATGCACATTAAAATTTATTGTTGCTGGAGGAATACTGTACTCAGTAGAGTGTGTCTCTAATCAGACGTACATAGAATCAGCCAACGATCATACCACGCTGTAAAATACCGGTTCTCGTCCGATCACCGAAGTCAAGCAGCATCGGGCACGGTTAGTACTTGGATGGGTGACCGCTTGGGAATACCGTGTGTTGTTGGCTCTTTTTTTTTAGGCGAGCAGTGGTCATGGTGGTTTGGTTCCAGACTCGTAGTGCGAAAAGCCGAATTCGATTCCCAGTGAGATCAATTTTTCCGAGTTGGTTTTTTTCTCGCATTGCAATGATGGAGCCTCACTCCCTGATCACGGAGAGAATAATTTCTGTCGAGTTTCGAGGTAACTCGGAATTTCAAGAAATTATTCTCTCAAGTCGACCATCCCTACCATAGCTACTATGGTACTCGCCGCCCTACCCCTACAGACGGGACTAGGGTAAAAGGGAATGGCCGGACGCAACGGGAGTAGCGGCAGCGCACACGTATTCATGCGTCTGTGCCGCTTGAGTGGCGTGGGGACCTGGCGCAGCCATGCTTGATGTGTGCCCCGGCATCATAGCGCTGCGACAATGTCAAACGGAGTGTGGAGTGTGGCGGCGGGGTTTGGATCCGCTGACCACCACCTAGCGGCGTTGGGGCAATCGCTTGTGAAAAGGGTGGTGGCACGAACATCAGCCCCCTCCATATACACGGCCAATATCACCTGGCCGCAGGATGGGCAGTGGCGCGGGTTTTCGGGCCCGCGCACACTTTAGAGCAAAAGGAGTACAAGGGAGGATACTACATGCTTCCTACAACATGCGCTATATAACAAATACAAGTACAATAGACTCTTGTATAACGCAATTAATATTTCACGAGTAGTATAAATTCGAGCTATAGGAAATCGCGCTATATGATAATTTTTCTTGTATAACGCAGACAATGTAAAGTAACATGTTTACAATGATTGAAAGGAGGGAATTATGAAAGGCGGGTCCTCCGCTTCTAGCGCGTGAATATATACCTGCGGTGGGCTACCGCCTATGAGTCCCGATAGCATCAGAAGGGCTGCAAATTTCCCTTTAAAACTTTGGCACCATACTCTTAAGATGTT
The DNA here is from genome assembly GCF_051020985.1 of Nomia melanderi. Classification (NCBI taxonomy): domain Eukaryota; kingdom Metazoa; phylum Arthropoda; class Insecta; order Hymenoptera; family Halictidae; genus Nomia; species Nomia melanderi. The sequence continues at coordinate 185,104 of NC_135000.1, forward strand.
ATACTAACATCCTATAGAAAAAAAAATATTGCGATTTTTTAAGGTTCTAAAAGTATTTCCCTCCTTAAATACAAGTCTGCCTAAATTGTCATCGTATCTGGACGAGAAAAATCTGTGCATTCTTAGGACCGAGTTTAACCGTTTGAGTCCCACCGATTTCGCAAGAACCCAGTTGAAAAATAGCAAGCGGCGCGATCGCGCTTCTTTCATTTCAATTTAGGAATTGAATTACGTTTTCCTATTTTTACAAAAACAAATTTTAAATAGCGCGATTATTACAGTTTTCCAGTTCTAAGTGGGCAATAGCAAAAATGAGAATGAATAATTAGAAGAAAGACAAATAAATAAGCTCCATCTGATTCTACAAGACAATAGACTGGCGCTTTTAAGCAGTACAATGGAGAAATGCGATCGCGCCGCTTAGGACACAAACGGTTAAACATCTGTTGGATGAAGATTAAAGTTTCTTACTAGGAAAGGCGTTTTCCCATAAGATTATCTAACCTCGTACAAAAAATTGAGCGAGGCGCGTTTCCTATGACGCGAAGCGTTTTATAATCAACTAAGCGACACTGAAATGTCCAACAAAGATTCTCTTCGCGCAACCAACGTTTAATCGCATTTCAATGTACCCTTCGGCTTAGAAATATTGACGATTCCTCTTGATGGCGAGATGTCAGGGAGGCAAGAGGACTCTTCCAGTCCTGATCGGGCCGTCATCATCTTCGATGCGTGGTCAATATTGGTGCACAGCAATAACACAGGACGGAAGCAGGACTAAATGCGACGGAATGAGATATAACGATGGAGGAACGAACTCGGCGTTAACACACTATCGGCGGGAAGGGTATTAATACCTTTTCCACAGACTGGCGCTTATCGCCGGGTCGGGTATTAATACCTTTTATGCAGAACGTACGCTAAGTGTTAGTAAAACATTTACGAATGCTTGTTTTTTTTCATTGTCACTAATTTTTGGACAGGAATGATGTTTTTGGTTGTTTTTCGTAAAGCCTGACCAGTGTTTAGTCCTACATTTATTAATTTTTAAGAAAAACTAATAATTTTATGAAATGTGCTATTTTGACACTGCAAATTTCGTTCTTACAAAGTAAATAAAATTACTATATAAGAAACTGAATAATAAAATATTCCTAAACATTATTACGCTTTTCTCTTACTACATGAACTTTTAAAACTTTCAAAAATTAACAATTATTGTTTGGTCATGTTATACATTAAATGAAGTAATAGAAAACTAAATTAAAAATTGAATTTTTTTTTTAAATTTCATCTACATCTTCGAAATACTATGTGATACCTATTTTACAAATTTCATTGAAATCCTACTATTAGATGTGAAGATATTACATGTTTTCTAAAAGGTGCACTTTTTTCATACTTCACTAATTTTCGCCCGCTATACGTGAGTCAAGCTCATGATGTTACCCGCCGATAGTGTGTTAATATAAAAGGTGGCACACACGTATCTTTTCACATTTCATTTTTTTTCAATTTAGTTTAATGTCGCATCGACGACTGGGTTATTAGAGACAGAAAATTGTTCGTTTGCTTTATTCTAAATTTTGTTGTACAGTTGGGTTTCTTTCGGGTAATTTACTGTGTTTCTAATGTGATCCTCTGATGTTAGAGCGGTGACTGGGTCTAGTGTGTATTTGAGTTTTTCTGTTTGGTATCTTCGGCATTTGTATAGCAGATGTGTTGTTATTCTCAGGTAGTAAGTACTGCAAAAAGTTGATTCGGTCCTTTTTAGAAGGTGTTCATGAGTGATTATTGCGTATCCTATTCTGAGTCTTGATAAAATTGACCTATTTTTTCTGTTCAAGTTGAGAGTGCTATGTATTTTTGTTCTATTGCTCGTGGTCCATATCCTGTTCCATTCTTCTTCTTCGGTGACATAAATTGATTTTAGAAGGTCTTTAAAAGGGATTTGTTTTTTAATTTCGGTTTCTGGGTCAGTTGTTGCTTTTTTGGCCATACTATCTGCTTTTTCATTTCCTGATATGCCTTGATGGGAAGGGACCCATGTAAGTATTATGTGATTGTTGCTGTGTGAGAGGTCAGTACAGATTTCTTGGATGGCTTGTATGATTTCATGTTTCGCTTTAGCGCTTATATTTGTTATTGCATTGATTGTGCCCATGGAGTCTGTGTAAATAACAGCATGTTGGAGATTATTTATTTGCATCTAGCAGACAGCTTCGAGGATTGCATAAGCTTCGGTTGTGAAAATAGATACGGTTTTCGGGAGGCGTAATTTTTTTATCATACTGTTGATAATGTAAGCAAATCCTATTCCTTAATCTGTTTTTGATACGTCGGTATATATCTTGTTATAATTGGTGTATTTGTTGTCTAGTTCTGGGAAATTGATTTGGCGTAGAAGGCTGCTTATTTGGTTTTTTGGGAGTGATGCTAGGTTCATATTTATTTTTGGAAATTTTAAATTCTATGGAGCTATTTTTCCGTGGTAGCGTTCGATAACAGATGTCAGTGTGATTTTTATTGAACTTGGGTATTTGTTGACTCTGATTTAAAAGGGGACTAATAGTTTTGGTTTTCTGTTGTATAGAAGTGTGAGTCTGTCTGTGAAAATGTTGTTATAAACAGGGTTATCGGGAGTGAACGCTATTTTAACGGCATATTTTAGGCTCAACAATTTTCTTCTTTATTCTAGTGTTGTTTCTTTAGCTTCGAACAGTATACCGTTTATTAGGCTTGTACGATAAATTCCTCTGGCCAATCTCAGTACTATATTTTGGATAGATTCTATCGTTTTTAGTACCCTGTGTTTAGTAGAATTGTATATTATTGAACAGTAGTCAAATTTGCTCCTAATTAGAGCTTGGTAGGTTTTTAATAAGACTTCTTGATCTGCTCCCCAGTTTTCGTGAGCTAGTGCCTTAATGACATTTATTCTTTGCAAGCACATCCGTTTTAGATGTTTTAAGTGTGGGACCCACGTTAATTTTCGTTCGAAAGTGAGACCAAGCAATTTTACTCTCTCCACTCCTTCTATTTTGGTATTTCTCATGTACAGTTTTGTTGGGTTTTGGCGTTGTTTATGTTTTTTGAGAAAGTTTGAGTCCCGCTTTCTGAGACCATCTGCATAATTCGTTTATGTTCATTTGCAAGAGTTCTATGACTGTATCTAGGTTTTTTCCATTGCAAATTAGCATGAGGTCATCTGCATATAAATTTGCTTGGACTGTGGTTTTTATATTCTTTATTAAATCATTGATTCCTATTAGAAACAGTGTGACGCTCAGTGCCGATCCTTGTAGTATTCCATTATTGATAGGTGTTGATCTGGAACGGGTATCGTTTATTCTCAATTTGATTGACCGGTTTTCAAGGAAGAGTTCTTTATGAAAACAATTGTATGGCCATTTATGTTTAGCGACTGAATGGTTTCGATTATACTTGGTCTCTGAATTGTGTCGTATGCTTTTTATATGTCTAAGCATAGTTTAACTGGATATTCATTTTTCAGGAATGCATCGCATATATTCGTTTCGATGTGTATAAGGGCGTCGGTGGTGAATCGGAATCGTCAGAATCCATATTAATAAGATGTTAGAATGTTGTTCGATTCTAAGAACCATCTTAGTCTTTTGTTGATGCTTTTCTCTAAGATTTTGCAAGTACAATCTGCCAGAGCGAGTGGTCTATAATTTTCTGAATTGTGTTTATTTTTATTTGGTTTCGGAATGGGAATAATTATTGCTTTTCTTCATTCATCTGGAAAAACTTGATGCATCCATATCTAATTGTAGACTTTCTGGAAGAATTTTGTTCCAATGATTGGTAGTTGTTTTAAGAGTAAATTGGGTATATTGTCTGGCCTGACAGATGAAATGTTTTTGTGGCTTGGAGTGTGATTTGTATTTCGTCTAGAGTTATGCTGGTATTTAGAGTAGAATTTATGCTGGTGGTGTCCAAGTTTGATGGATTTGTATTTTCAGAAATGACCATGGAGTTATGTAGGTGGTAGTTTGTGTTAATTGCGTTTTTCTAAAAAAGTCTTTACAAGGGTGTCGGCAATATCTTTTGAGTTGATTATGAAGCTGTTGTTGCCAAGGTCTAAAAATTTGATTTCTGAGTTGAACTATATTCCGTTAATTTGTTTCATTTTTTCCCATACTGTTAATTGTGTTGTAATTAAAGTAAATTGTTAATGTAAGTAATTAAAATAATTGTGTAACTGTTTGCTTACTTTTATTATTCTGTGGAGTTTAGCTCGTAGTTTTTTTAAATTGATTAAATTCTCTGCTGTAGGGTATTCTTTTACTCTATTAAATGCGTGGTGGCTTTCTTTTAGTGCAGTTTGACACTTTTCATTTCACCATGGAGTAGTGCGTTTTTTGTTCTTGTTGACTGGTTTTGCTTGCAATACCGGGAAATTGGGAAATTGTTAATTTATAAGAATATATGAAAATGCAGATCGCATTGAATCTATTCCCCAAAAGGGACGTCCGCGTCTTCTTGACAATCTTGATAAGCATGCAACTGTTCGAAAAATCAATCCAGGATTAATTGCTCCTACTTCAACTGCAGAAACTGGAAAGAGAATGCACGAGGATACAGTTCGCAATGTTTTAAAAGATGCTGGTAATAATGGTAGAGTGGTTCGTAAAAAACCATACATAAACGAGATCAATCGAAAGGAACATATAACATTCGCTAAAGTATTTATTTCTAAAACACAATCATGGCAGAATGATGTGACTTTTGCGGACGAAAATCAATTTCATGTTTCTGGATGTAGCAGACGACAATTAGTGTGGCGTAAACCAAATAAACAATTAAAAATAAATAATATGATACCGACGATGAAACACAGTGGCGTAGGCTTGATGCTGTGGGGCTGTATTTCAACTGGTAGAGTAGGAGAGTTAGATTTTATTAAAGGTATTATGGACAAGAATAAATATTTAGACTTACTAAAGCAAAATTTATTAAAAATTGCAACGAATACGGGTATACGTGACAGTTTTAAGTTCTACCAGGACAACGATTCGAAACACAAATCGAGAATAGTCCAGGAATATTTATTGTATTGTCCGAAAGTGCTATATCCTCTATCACAGTCACCAGATTTAAATCCAATTGATAATTTGTGAGATTTATTTCACCGTAATATTAGGACAACGCCTATAAAAAAAAAGGAATTCAAAATACGACTGACGAAACAGTGAAGACGCATTACTAAAAATTATTTCAGTAAAATAGTTTCAAATATTTCGACACGTTTGCAACATGTTATTAAACAAAAGGGATATCCCACAAATTAAATATTAAAATTATTATAATTTTGTTCTTATGTATTAATAAATATCAAAAAACCTTATGTAATTTTCAGCGTCCGAATATTTTTTCGACAATAATATTGGTTCTCATTTCATTTAAGATTTATTATGTGGAAAACAATAAAAAATAAAGTAATTAATTTCACATATTTATAAACTAGAATATGTGCTTTAATCACTTACGGACCAGAAAATTCGATAACTACATTTCAAATAAGTACGTAAAGCTTTAATTTCGTAAAAACCATAATGTCCGAATATTAAAACGAGTAACTGTATAAAGCACATCTGCTCGTTTGTAGTGGCGAAAATTCTGTGTTGTGTATCGTCGATTGTTAAGAAAGATCTTGGTATCCTTTTGGCGTCGTTTGGTTCTATGTAGACTTGTTTGAAACTAAGTATGTTTGAGTAGAGTTGGTGTCGGTATTCCAGCTTGTAAATATGTTATCTTCGAACATAGTTTAATGTTGTGATTTTTGAAAATATCCTCAAATATAAAGTTAGGGATTTTTGGTAGTATCATAGGATAGATTTCTATGTTTTCGTTATTTATTGTTATTGACTTGTATTTTGTTGTTATGTTCATAACCGTCGTTTTATTGTTCAAGTAAATGCAAACTATTCCGTTTGAGATTCGCGACATATATTTTATTGATTTTAGTCCTATTATGTTTCTTATGACTGTGACATATTCCTTGATAACGATGTCGTCTACAAATTGTAAAATTATGGCTTGATCATATACCCGATAGGGTATGTATTCACTTTTCGTAGCTGTCGCATAAGAAGTTTTGGGGTCAGTTTCGTTCATGATTTGGGGTCTTTGATCGTTTACCGTATGGATGAGATTCTTGTAGCAAAGATCTCATTCATGTGTTAGTTTTCGGTTCCCATCCTGGCGATACCTGTCATTATCTTTGGAATGGTACATGCGGGCAGTACGTGGTAAACACATCCTATCGCGACGGAAACCACACTCGGACTGACATTTCGTTTTATTACATACTACAGTAGGGCTTATACATGTTCGAAAAAGTACAGAAATAGACAATATTTGTTTCCGGCAATCGAGGTGTATTCTTTCCTACTCTTGTAAGTAGGTTTTTGTAGATTCTATTCATTCAAGGTAACATAATCCTATTTTATTATATATTGAATAATTGTGTATTTGAGTTTTGTCCAGAAAACTGACATTTAAAGCATATTATGACATGTAATTAGCTGGAAATATCCCGGTAAGCGTCAGTATTTATATACTATTGTGAATACGCAACGTAGTAAGAAATAACCTTGTTGCCACCGGTGTTCACATTACATTTCTATGGTTTATAATTTTTTCCACTATGCTTTAAGCTTCACCAAACCAATGTCCCTTTTATATGCATAGCGTTATTTTCATTTCATGGGTGGTATTTTATGTATAGATATTATTTTATTATTCTTATTTTTTGTTTCTAACTGTATATATAAATTCTTAACACCTGGCGTTGTAATTACTTCATTTAATATTAAATTTACTATAAGAGTTCAATAAATTTGTATCGATAACATGAAATTTACAAAAAGAGTTCCAATAATTTTACTATGCATAAAAATACTTACACATATTTAGTGAAAACAAATATTGTCTATTTCTGTAATTTTTTGAACGCGTAGAAGCGCAGCTGTTGTATGTAATAAAGTGAAATGTAGAAAGATACTTGTGCGCCACCTTTTATACTAATGCCAACTTCGTTGCTTATCGTTACATCTTACTTCGTCGTATTTAGTCCCGCTCCCGTCTTGTGTTATTGCTACGAGCCAATACCGACCATACGCCGCAGCAATGGCGGTCGGAACATCGGCACTGGAAGAGTCCCCTTTCCACCCGGGCTACGTATGTACTCGATGCTAAAAGGGGAGTCGGCAACACTTCTAAGTCGCCTCCGGTTGCCCACGGAGGCGTGGCGTGTCTTCACGTGCCCACGCCACATCTATTCGCTCACGTCACGGCCGCCGGCCATTGGCTTGAAGCGGCTTAACGGAAGGGGGGGGGGCGTCCTTTCACGCGGCCCGATTGTTATGACGACTCAGTTTCGGTACGTCCTTTTTATTGGCCATCTGATTTCTTCGTTCCGCTCGACCAGTAGTAAAGATGTGTCAAAACTGATTATGAGTTGCTATAACTACCAGGCCAATGGCGGCGAGTGGCCGTTTCCCGTTGTCACCCAATCCGAATAGCCGACAATGCGGATTCTCGATGGGAAGCAGCGAACTGTCGCTCATCCCCACGAAAGCTTAGTTAGCGCAATTCAGGCGCCTTAAAATCGCTGATTATGATTGTTATTTTGTAATAGCCACTAGGTGGTCCTTATAGAGTTTCTTACCCTAAATACGCATCCGAAAACCAAATTGCTAGATCACGTCCAGTTTTCGAAAAAAATAGGTTTTTGTAAAAACGGTCAAATTTCTCAAAGAAACAAGTGTTACGTGAAAACTAAAAACGATAGGCAGTTGAAATTTGTCGTAAAAAATAGAGGAGAGTTGCCTGAATATGTAACTACATATAAAAATGTTGAATATTGCGTATCATTAAATGCTTGTAAATGATGATCAAAGTTTAAAAAAGAATCGATGCGCGCACTTTATATGCACTTTTGTTATATTTCTATGGAAAGTGGGGTGGCTAGTACGGATTTACTAATACGTCCATTTTTTTATATAACTTGATTATTAAAAAAGGTATGAGTAATACAAAAAAATGCTTCTGATAAGAGTTGTAAGGTATAGCACGTTATAATTATGGCACAGGGAAGATATAATAACTTTTATTGATTTTTCCTTAACAAATTCTGTTAGTAAAAATACGAATACCCAAATAAATATAGAAAAAATGATAGCACGTCTGAAAAATATTCTTAAATATTCTTAATATTGTATAAATTTAAAATATACAAACATGAAAATGATATAATTGTACCTGTGTTTAATAATGTGTAGGACCTTCGTGGTTCTCCATTACTCCTATCATTCTTTTTGGTATGGATTTATACAATACTTTAATTGAAGATTGTGATAAATTTTTCCATTCCCCTTTAATACAGATTTTTAAATCATTTAAATTTTAAAATTGTCTATCTGCTGCGTAGACTGCTTTTGATAATAATCCCCAACAGTTCTCAATTATATTGAGGTCCCGGGAGCACACCGGCTATTCCAAAACAGAAATTTTCACCTTTGAAAAATATACGTGAATAATTTTTGCCGTTCGTATGGCAGCATTACCTTGCTGGAACACAAATTCTGTACCTGTAATGCATTCTGCATACTTATCAATTTGGTTTTTAATTAATCTCAAATAACGTGCACTATTCATTTTTCCTTGTATAAAATTAATATCCGTTTTCCCTTTGTAACATATACTGGCCCAAATCATTATTTCACCTCCTTTCATCTGTCATTTAATTTTTGTTGATCGTCCTTTTCGAATGTCATGATAATAGTATGCACTACTATCTGGACCATCCAGACAAAACCGTTTTTCATCTGTAAAAATTACATTTCTCCAGGTTTTCCTCCAGTGTATGTGTTTTTTCGCAAATTCAAGGCGTGCCTCCTTATGCTTCTTTGTTAATCGTGGTTTGGCTTTTATTTTTGATCGGTTTATAATATTACTCATTTGCAGCACACGTCGAACATTTTAAATGTTGGTATGTACACTAACTTTGTAAGCAATTTCTCTTGCAGTAACACAAGAATTTGATGCAGCACGAAGTATTGCTGTTGTGTTACGGTGTGATACGGCTGCTGGCTTTCCAGTGCTTATCCTTTTACTGCAGTAGTTATCCACATCTTTTAATACGTCATATACAGCTTTTCTGCTTCGATTAATTTTTTTCGAAATTTCTGTAATCGTTACTTTCTCTTTCTTAAAATAAGAATTGTGTTTATTTCACTGTCAGAGAAATTTTTACCACGACCCATCGCGAAATGCGACAGATACCAACATCAAGAAACACTGAACACTGACTAACTACTCCAACTTCCTTAAAGCTCGCGACATATTGAAGAAAATCAAAATAAACCTTGAGTGTCCTATAATTTTGTGTCTGTGTCTATTTATCTGTTTACATTCCTTCCAAGAGAATATCTTGTAGAAATTCCAATACCACATGTGTGCTATCTTTTTCTTTGGGAGTGTACATATGGAAAACATTTATTCAGAATGATGTCATTAACAACATATTTGAAGGCTATTCAAATCGGTAGAGAATCGCAGATGTAAATAATTACCTTTAAATGTCTATCAATATTGAATTTCCAAAGAAATAAGTTTTGCTGCCACAATGTTTAATGTTTACGATCAAACCACTTTAAAAGGTTAAATGAGTCATTTTCATTAATGGAATCACTAGCTTTATACTTAGACATAAAACATTTTGTTCGTCGGTATAAATCCATGTTTTGGATAGTAAATTCCAAACATCCAAATATGTATATTTCCTTGCAACAACAATATTTTAAAATTTAAAAAGTCAGTTCTGCTACCAGCACTCATCAATAACATTTCTGCTGAGATAAACTTGCAAGCCCTTTTGGTTCTTACTTAAAAATTTATTTTCTAAATAATTCCCAATAACAGTTTTTAAAATCTAATGCCTGCAGTAAATTGATTTTAAAAAATATCTAAGAAGAAGTGGTCAGTAATGATATGTGGTCAACAAAGTGAAATAAAAAAATTAGCAACAGATCATTTATTTAATAAAAAAGTAATGTCTCTTTAATTTTTTTACTGAAATTATACCTTTTTTCCCAAACGATACATTTTCACACCGTCTTTAAAAAAGTATTAGAGGTCGTAGGTCGAACATATATTAGCTTGGAAATTATAACTTTTGTCCTATTTTTTTACGAAATCAAGCACTATGACGGGCGATCGTTATTCACGAGGCACCATTGGAACGCCGCGCTACGGTCTGGATCGAGAAATTTATGTAGTGACATTTTGTTATAACTTTTAAACCATTAGACATATCGAAATGGAACTAGGATTGAAGTATAGTAAAAAATAATTACTTTTAATGGTATGTAATGCCACAACATTTTTGTTTGTTTGATAATATTTTTTATAACTTTTAATATTTATTCAGCATTGAAATATGTTAAAAATTACATATTATTCCAATTTTTAGAACTAAACATGTTATTTACATCAGGTAAATCAACTGCTTTAGTGGAAGAGATTTTTCATTCTGATATCAAAAAGAAAATTTAAATAACACTTTTACAAGTTCTGATAAACTGTGGCGATTTTATAATTTGTTTGAAAATATACAAATAAAAAGTAATGTTGAAATGATAATGTTACATATAAAAAAATAGCAAGTAATTCCAAATATAAAAGATAAAACTTTTGATTTAATTTGCTACAGCAGTTTTTATTTATACCAAATAGAAATTTAATTCAACAATTTATATACTATATTAAAGTGCAGGCTCTTTTCTTTTAATGATACTGACAACAACAATGCATTCTACTAAATAAGTCTTAAAATAAAAACCCCCGTGTCGATACGAAGACTGCATGACGTGTCGCGAGCAATGTTGAATACAAATTACTCCCGCTGTTATAATTATGAATAGTAGCACTCAACTTTTATTCTATATTAAACGGTAGGCTATGTTTTTAGTAGTATAGCTACGGAGGTTCAAATTCACTTTGTATGTGGTTTTGAACCTCCGTAGCTTTTCATCGACAAAATTTGCGATAAGGAGGCATGGCATGCGCGGAGCGTGAGGGGTGGTGGGAGACCGCGAAGTACCGGGTGTTTTGGAAGTGCAGGAGGTATACCGGATGTTGGAGAAGGACGGAGCGATGTACCGAGTGTCGGGGGGCGAGAGTCAATATTTAGAAAAGGTAAATAATTTAAAATGATAAAATCGCTGCGAATAAAATAATTAATTACGTCGTTGGTTTCGCGTTATCGCTTGCGTGCAACCGACTGACGCGCGCCACCCTGTTATCGCGGTCGGGCGCGCATCTCGCCGTTTCGCTCGCGATACACGCGTATTTTCATTGACGTAATTATAAAATATAAAATTTTTAGTCGGTCGCGTCGTTGGGTCGTCTTCGTCGAGACTCGCACGTCTACCCAATGGCATAGTCGGCAAAATTTTCGCCCGGGAATATTTGGCGTTAAAATATTTTTTAAATGAGATGCCGGATTCACGATTTTTTTATGATGCAACGGGATGATGCTTGCGCGATTCCTGTTGCGGCGAAGAGGAAGCGGTTTTTCCCGGAAAACGCGATCTAATTAGTTGCAATTTCGATAAGTCTTGCAGTATTAGTGCGTATGTAGATTCGTTGTCGCATTGAAGGTACAGAGGCTGTCCGAGCAGTTTACAGTTGGAGTGGTTATCATCAACGTAGCTTCGTTGCAATCTTTCGCAATTGAAAAATCATTTAAATTCGGCATTCAAAATTATTCCATGGTGAATCAACAAATCATACCGCATTTTTGTTCTCTTCTCCATCAACAGTCGAATCAATTAAAATTATATTGTGTATTTCGCGAATTGTCAATCGGTGTATAGACAATACTTTTTTCTGTGAATAGTCGGTTGCGTTTTTTCCAATATGAGTATAAAAATTATACAACAACTGCTATGTCTTTTGAAACGTGTGGCACCGTTCATACGAACCGTAAACGAATATCGCTATTGGCACAAGTGTTGTATCGAATGATTGAATCAATGTCGTGCATGTATGATTATTATGAAAAGAGACATGCACCCGGGTACGAAAGCTCATTTAATGTCACTCATGTGTCGTATGAAAAGTTTAAATGTACATTTGAATAAACGCGTCTCGCATACCGGCGGTAGTCTATATGATAAAAATCAAGGTGCCAGAGCATCGTCGCTCGTTTGGGAAGATCTTGAATTGGCATTTGGAAAACGCGCCATGATCGGTGTTGTTATAAACGTTGAACATATACAACCGCGACAATTTTTACACGACGCAAAACAACTTGTGAGCAGACATATCAGTGAACTTTTAAATAAATATTCGTTATTAAAAGTGAACGTTGTGTTTGAAGGTGATTTCGTGTTACGCGATCAAGCGTCGATAAAATGATTTCATACGCAAAATACTGCACTTTTCAAATCAACGAATCTGCGAAACTGGTACACGGACGATGTCATGAAGCCAATATTAACATCACTGGAGGAATTTCAAGAACGGGACAGTGGATGGGCATTGAAGAAGATATCAAGTTTGTTGATTAATTGTTAGAAGTACGAATCGATTCGAGCTGGTTGTTGATAAGACTGTTGTTAATATCAATTCTAAAGAGAACGATTGCTTCTATCGAGCGATCGTGGCATGTCTATACCCAGCGAAATCGCATTCGACGCGAATATCATCGTATCGCCACTACAAGGACGTTCTCCATCGAACTGTGAGATTTAAAGTACTTACATCGTTTAATGATATCTGTAAATTTGAAAAAGCTAATAAAATATCCCTAAATGTATTTGAATAGAAACGTAATAAGCTTGAGCTGATTCACATAACAGCGAATAAGCATCGAAAACATGCCAACTTGCTGTTCGTTCAAAATAGACAGAATCCATCGAGGAATCATTCCGCAGCCATAACAAATTTATCGAGATTGATTTCATCACAGTTGCCTAATAAAAACCGCCGAAAGTATATTTGCGATCGGTAAGTAGCATTATATTCTTTTTTCAACTTTTACTAAAAGTTGATGCATTTTTTTTCATTATATAGATGTCTACAATACTTTTTTACCGAGGAGAAGTTAAACATGATTGCTCTCGAATGAATCAGTGTGCTATAACACTTCCGACAAACGGGAGCAAGTGGTTGCGGTTTAAGAATTACACACACAAGGAGTGGGTGCCGTTCGTTATTTATGCTGACTTGGAAAGTCTGCTAGAGGAAAACGAAGGCCGTTCTCATGGAGCAAGGTTATATCAGAGTCATCGGCCGTTTACCGTAGATTATTATGTACACTGCAGATACGACGCTTCGTTATGCGGTTATCACTGTTATCGGGGTGATACGGGATCTATAGAATGGTTTGTGATTGAGTTATACTCATTATGCGATAGCCTAGAGCTGATATTTAGTACCGTGATACCAATGAATCCATTAACCGATGAACAGGTATTAGAGTTTCGATCAGCTACGCATTATCACATATGCGAAAAAACATTTGACTCGAATAACGTGAAGAATCGCGATCGATCGCGCGATCGTTGTCATTTAACGGGTAGGTATTGCGGTCCTGCGCATGCGAAATGTAATATTCACTATAGAGAATCGTACGTGGTACCAGTGGTTTTTCACAATTTGTCCGAATACGATGCACATTTTATCATTCGTGATTTGGTCAACTCGTTCGAAGGGAAAGTAGATTTATTGCCATTAACGAAATAAACATATATTTCCTTTACCAAACATACGGAGAGTTCTGGCAAGTACAAGCGATGCGTGAAGTTTAAATTTATAGATTCCTTCAAATTTCTAAATTCGAATATAGATAAATTAGCATCCTATTTGGACAAGGACAATTTGCATATCGTTAAAAATGAATTTGTACATTTTTCGGACAACAATTTAGAACTTATTACTTGGAAAGGTGTTTTCCCATACGACTACGTATCATATGATAAATTAGATAATACATGTTTACCATCACGTGAAGCCTTTGTAGCGAGGCAGTTTTATTTTCCATATAACTACGTACATTTTCTCACGTGCCGCCAAGGCCTATGCGAGTCTGGCGACGGTCAATTCATGCGTCTGGCAGCCAGATTCGCACGAGTCAGGATTTTTCCTGCCAGCCACGCGAGCACTTTCCTTGTCTAAGGACAGGAGGATATACTCTGAAAGACCGGCGGGACGGGACACAGTCTAACTCAACATCGGCAAGACGTTACGCTGCCCGAACGCGAGTCACGCCCTAGTTGCACTGCGTATTGCACTAACTTCCGTACGCACGGAATTAGGGTAGTTCCTTCCTTGACGCGATCAAAACGAGGTGTTATAGGGAACCCGCGAGTCCACTTTCATTCGAATATCGCTCTTCACCGATAACCGCTCAACGCAAAAAGGTATTCTGTTCGATACGTTATCTGTTGTTTTCTTTGCAATTGTTTAGCCATAGTCTAAACGTTTGGACCTCGCTGGCGGTGCAATGATAAGGTTATTGTCGTCGGAATTCCGCCGACGGCTTCCAACAGTGGTGTATCACCATGTCCAATGACATGGTTTATTAGCAATTCTGTATATAGGATTCTGAACTAATATCTCGTATTTAGGAGATCCGTATTCTTCTAAATTAACGCTCGAAATATTCATCTTTCGGAGGATGTCTCTTTCAGCACATCTTACTTTACACGCGGTTACAGGATGAGCATAATCGCGAGCAAAATTTTGTATCACACCAAATATATCATCCTGTCGATATTTTTCATAGCCAAAATCAGCAATTGGGATTCCATGTACGAAATTACTAACATACCATGCCGACTTTCTATCGGCATTCGATAATGAATTGTAATGCCTGTCTAAACGAAATTCCGCCAACTCGAACTCCCCATTGCAAACGTTAATTATGCCTAATTCTTTGCAAATAAATTTTTTCTCAGTCACGAAACCGTTCATATCTATAATGTGATCGGTATGTGCCATCTGAATAAAGAAATACAAATTCTTTGTATAAAAAATTTCTCCCCGTCAAAATAAATCAATTATATATATATATAATTTTATACATTTATAAAACAAATAAATATTAGTACCTCTTACCTTTAAATATCGGAGTTATTTTAGAGGAAAACACACACACACACACACACACAACTGCAAAACTTTTGCTGTTCTGTTTTAGAAGTAACTGTACGCTGCTCGGACAACCTTTGTACCCTTTATATGGTAAAATGATCGAAACCAGAACGCATTATTGAAATTAGAACGCATTATCGAAAATGCAAGTAATTAAACCGCGTTTTTCGTAGCTACATTGTTCTCCGAGAAAAAACCGCATTGTTTTCGCTGCAACAGGAATCGCGCAAACCGCATCACGTTGCATCGTAAAAAATATCGTGAATCCAGCGTCTGACCTAAAACGCGTCGTAACAGCCCTCGTCGAAATATCTTGACACCGCCGAAATTCGCCGAAAAATACGCGTATCTCCCAACCGCAACGGAAGCATAACAGGAATACACGAACCAGACCCAATTGCGTAACAAACTAATAATTATTTTATTATTTCATTCGCAATTGTCGTAACCATTTTATTCGCAAAATTATTCGTACCTAGCAGCGAGCACCCATATTTCGCGCCGGCAGCGATTTTAAAATTATTTTAAATTATTAACTTTTCTTTCTTACCTCTGCAACACCTGGTACATCACCGCACTCCCCCTGCCCCGAACACCTCGCACAAACCTGAATTTTGTCGACGAAAAGCTAATCTCCCTAGCCCCTACTACTGAGTGCAATATAAATCACATAAGGTATCAATGAACATACTCGTTTATCTTTTGAAAAACCTTACGAAACAATCAATATTAAGAATTTACCTACCATAAGCTTAGTAATAAATCTCATCTGTGCTATAATTATTAGAAATTGATTAATGATTTTCCTTCGAATCGTAAGACTAAAGAATTGTCGATATATTTAAAGAATAGTTGTTTGTTCATGCTTTGAATTGCTATTGTTAATGAAAGATCTATTAATATATCCTTTGCTGTTAATTATTGAATGTAAAAGGTTACTGACTAATCGCCGGTTAATATGTTAATTACACTGTGGAATAAGTTTTAACCTATTTTGCTTTTTACAGTAACCACTAGGTAATTCTTATAGAGTTCCTTACGCTGAATACGAATCCGAAAACTAAATTGCTGGGTCACGTCCAGTTTTCGAAAAAACTGGGTTTTTGTAAAAACGGTCGAATTTTTCAGAGAACCAAGTCTTACGTGAAAACTAAAAACGATAGGCAGTTAAAATTTGTTGCAGAAAATAGAGGAGACTTGCCGCAAATTCCTGCTAGCCAACCCACTTTTCGTAGAAATGTAACAAAAGTGCATACAAAGTAAGCGCATCTACCCTTTTTTAAACTTTGATTATCATTTACAAACATTTAATGACATGCAAAATTCAAAATTTTTATAGCTACATATTCGGGCAAGTCTCCTCTATTTTCTACGGCAAATTTTAAATTTCTCTGAAAAATTCGACCGTTTTTACAAAAACCCAGTTTTTTCGAAAACAGCAATTTGGTTTTCGGATTCGTATTTAGGGTAAGGAACTCTATAAGAATCACCTAGTGATTATTGCAAGACACAAAAACAGTTCAGATTTGTTCCACAGTGTAATATTTCAGAGGAAGACGGTAAAGATCCGCAGTAAGAAACTAAGAACTTCTTGATGAGTCGACGTAATAACGCTAAAACTACCGAGCAGTTAAATTGACTTGCCGAAATTCCTTTATAGAAATTCCAATAGTGCATCCATTGAGACTTTAATTGATTTACAATTCAGTTTTCGTATTGATAAATTAATTTCTTCAACCATTTTTCAGATAAACATCTGTTATCTTTTTAATAATTGCAAAAGGAAGACATTAGGATGGGTCACTTTGACCCGTCTGGTAGTTTAGTATTAAAGACAAATTCAGAAATTTTCAAAAAAATAGTGGAGTCTTCGATACACGGCTATCAGTAATTCCTCGAAATCGAATATTTCACCGAGCTGACAATCGCACTATGGAATATATGCCTCCCAATCGCGGTAAAATGTTCGCTTTCATAAGTATCCTCAAAACCTCAGACAAAAGTATACACATGCTTAAACAATCATTTGAACCATAATGTAGTATATTCTTTTTCGTAATTATTAATTAAAAGTTTCCAAATAAAATTAAGTGTACTATATAATCATTAATATCTGCTGTTCCATCCTAACCCACTAAGCACCCTGTATATTCATAATAATTATTATTACTATTATTATTATTGTTGAGGCGTTCATATAAACCGCGGCAACAAGCGGGCGATGAATAAACAAACATCATCTGAGACACGTTCGCTCCCGCGTATTCTTCGATTGTTTTCTTTATACTTCGCTCGCATCCGTGGCTTTCCCTTGCGTCAGTTTATAAGTCTGTGTATCGTCACATGGTCGACTTAACATTAATAATAATGTTAATCGAAGTTCATCTCCTCATCAATCTTATCAGGTTTTAGTCCCAGATATGGCTATAACACCAAACTGAATTCTAGTGGTTGTCTTAACATGTGTTTACGTAATCTACCTATTGAATTTTTCCATTAAGACGGACAACTATGTCTTCAATGGTGAGTGGCGTTCGTATGAAACCACTGACGAATGAGAATTATGACTCCTGGAGGATTCACGCAGAAGCCCTATTAATTAAAGGTAAGCTATGGGAATATGTTATCGGAGATATACCAATACCGTCTGAAAATGAGATAGAGGCACGGGAAAAATGGATAAAGTCGAGTTGCAACAGATTCGAAGCTGCAATACCTCATGTGTAATTTGGAAGAAATTCGAGTCAGTGTATGCTTCCGAAGGACTAGCGAGAAAAGCCATATTTCTTAAGCAGTTGGCGTTGTCTCGCATGTGGGAAGGGGGTGATATTCGAGAATGATTAAATAAGTTTTTTGATGCAATAGATAAGTTGGCTGCCATGGATATAATTATACATGCGGATATGGCTGCTATTCTTTTGTTATATAGTCTACCAAGTAGCTATGAAAACTTTAGGTGTGCAATAGAGTCTTGTGATGAGTTACCTAGCCCTGATATACTTAAAGTAAAAATCCTTGAAGAAAGCGAAGCCAGATACAAGTCTAATGTTATTGACTCTCCTGGAGCATTTGCAGTGGATAATAGACACAAGCAAAAATATATGCACAACCAAAGTAATAATTGGAAATATAAAAACCAGTCTGAAAATAGTACAAGGACTGAAAGACAGGGAAACATATGAGTAAAATGTTGTAAGTGTGGAAAATTAGGGCATAAATCTCCACAATGTAAATCAAAACAAACATTTAATAATTCACTTTCATCGCACAATGTTAATGATGATACATTTTGTGTAGCATATTCAGCTGTTGATATTGCAGGTCATTCCTTGATTAAACATGTGAATGGGAATCACAACTGGATTTTGGATAGTGGATATACATCACACTTATGTGGAGATAAGGATAATTTCAAATCCATAAACATGTCAAATAGTGGAAAAATTAATCTCTCCTGTCACATATCTAGCGATCTGAAAGGAAAAGGGACTGTATAATTATGAAGAAAGACAATTAAACTGGAGAATACCTATTACATACGAGACCTTTGGTCAAATTTAGTCTCTGTAACAAAGATCACGAATATAGGACATTCAGTGATATTCACAAAGTAATCTGCAATAGTGAAAAACCGAAGTGACAGAGTAATTTTGAAAGCAGAACGTATAGGTGATTTATATTATATTAAAGAAAATGTAAACTCTGTTAATGTTGTAGAATCAGGTTTAATAGCAAAGTTATGGCACAAATGCTTGGGGCATTTAAATTCCAAGGATTTGATGCAATTAACAAAGTGTTCAACAGGGTTGAATATAAGTAATACTGAAGAAATATCAGCATGTGATATTTGCATACATGGGAAAATGACTGCTGTCCCATTTCCTAAAGGTGGAAGAATCTCGAATGAATTTTTAAGTATTGTACAGACAGATATAGTTGGTCCTATGAGAACTCAAGGAGTAAATGGTGCAAAGTGGTTTGTTACCTTCATTGATGATAGTTCAAGATGGTGTGAAGTTTATTTTCTAAAGACAAAGGCTGGTGTCCTAGAGGCTTTTAAAGCATACGAGAGTAGAGTTAAAAACTATCTAGGGAGAAAAATTAAATGTGTGCAATCTGATAACGGCCGTGAATACTGCAATCATGAATTTGATAAGTTACTTAGAAATGCTGGAATTGAACGCAGATTAACTGTGGCTCGGACTCCTCAGCAAAGCGGTGTTGCTGAACGTATGAATAGGACGCTAGTAGATATGACTCGTTGCTTGCTGATACAATCAGGAATGCAATCAATGTTTTGGACAGATGCAATTTCGACTGCATGCTATATTCGTAACAGATGTCTGTCAAGTAGTATAAATGGTAAAACGCCATACGAAAAATGGCAAAAGTCAATTCCAAATCTGTCTCATCTCAGAACATTTGGGGTCCCAGTGTATGTACTCAACATGGATCCGACAAAGGATAAGTTCGCTGAGAGTACATTAAAAGTAATATTTGTAGGATATTTGTAAGTAACTACAGGATATAGAATTTAGTTACCAAATGAGAGAAAGTATATAATTGCACGAGATGTGAGATTCTAAGAGACGTGTCAATAGAACATAAAGTACAACAAAAACGTTAAAGTCATTGGAAACGGCATACCGGACGAGACTGTCGATGAAAATTTAATTTTTATTGACATTAACACAGAGAGGTCGAAATCTCCAATCTCGTCTCCAACTCTAGTTACAAGAGATACCCCAAGGCCGTTTATTGAATCCATAGAAAGCGAAGCGAACAACTTTCGCAGGGGGCGTGGACGTCCCAGACTAATACGCACGGGTAACCGTGATAGACCAATGAAATTATTTTAGCAAGTTCCTGTATTTGAAAAAGAACGTGAAGTCGATATGCAAAATGAACAAGTACAAAATGTAGAATATGAGAGATTTTCTGGCGTTGCTGAACTTTCATTGGATGAAGCTATGTCGTCGTAGAAACAAGAAGACTGGAAGTATGCAATCCTTTCAGAAGTGGAAAGTCTTACCAAGAATGATACTCTAAAAATCGTTAACAGGTCAGTAGCACAAAATGTTATAGTCGTATAGTAAGCACTGTCATCAACCGAGGCGGAATATGTTAGCCTATCTGAGACAGTAAAAGAAGTTATACATTTAAGGAGTCTCCTTGGTGAATTAGGATTTAGGAAACTCGCTGAGACTACGTTAAATATTGATAACAATGAAATAAAATGTTTAGCTAGTGATCCTGTGTATCACTCTCGAACGAAGCACATAGACATTCGACACCACTTTGTTCGAGATGCAATTGGAAAGGGATTAGTTACCCTTGAACCTTTTGACTGCGGCGCGATCTCGGAGTAATCCATCAATACGGACGGCGCGTTATTCGCATGTCAGTCGCTGCGACTGGTCGTCCACTGACTAGTGTCCAATGACCAAAGCAGTACCCAGAGATTTGGTACCATTCTTAGGATTTAAAAAATAATAATTGCAACTAAATGAAAAATATCCATTTTTTATTTGTTTTTAGTAGCTGTTTAAGCTATTTTAATTTACTTAACTCAATCTGCATATTCTTTCAATAATAATGGGTAATTAAATATAAAGGTAAAAATTCGAAATTGATAATGAGGAACAAATTTATTTTAATACAACAACAACAAACAATTTTAACATAATGAACGAATAAAGATAATAAAAGGATAATTGGAAAAATTTAGTAATCAATTCGCGTGTGATATATCCTAAAGCATGGATCAATGCATAAACCTACATCGCATTCTTCGCATTCGTATCTACTTTCTCGACGAATTTTATGTTTATTACACAGTATACACTTTCGCGTTTGATTTTTTTTTCGAAGACGGATTAAAATATGTGTTTGGAAAATGCCTTTCAATGAGACGTATTAGACCGTCAGTATTCCTTTTGCCTTGATATGTATTGGTAGTTCGTCGATATTTTCCAAATGTTTCTTTTATCAGTTGTAAATGAAATGTCACGAAATGTAACTTTTTACCTAATACGTATTTATACAAAACATACGAGTTTCAAATACTTACATCTAACAAATGAAAAGAAAAACTTTTTATACCGCTTATAACTTTTTCTTATGCACTCAGTTGTACTAATCATCATATCAGTCTTATTGACAACACCCATATAACGATTGCAGTATTGAATACATGTCGGTTTATTTATCAGTAATTTTGTTCGATAATGAAGCTTTCCCGTCTGTACAATATCAGCGTGATGTAAACTGGTCAACATCCACACTTCTCTTTTATCCTGCCATTTCAAACATAACAGATTGCCAGAAGATCGAAATGATATTTCTCCTGTTTGTAATTTGTTTGGAATAATTGGAAAATGTTTGCGGCTTTTTTTACGGTACCACAACTATTTGGTTGGTTCAGGTGTAAGATGTTAAATAAAACTGGACTCGTGTATCAGTTATCAACATATAAACGGTGACCTTTCCCGAGGTAATCTTTCATCAGCGTCATGACTATGTTATCGGATTTACCCAAACCTTCTTGAAACTCAGATATTTGTGTATTCAAACCTGAATATATTAACATATCTAAAATATACTGCGTTTTACAGTCGTAAATAATGAAAAATTTGATGCCAAATTCATTACGTTTAGACGGAATGAATTGCTTGAACGATAAGCGACCTTTGAATAATAATAAACTTTCGTCGATACAAACATTTTGAAAGGGGTAGAAATTTTGTTTTAAAAACAATCAAAAATTATCATTTAATTCACGAATTTTAAACAATGAATCTTTACAATGTGATACTTCGGGATTGCTGAAATGGAGGCACTGCATTCAGTTCAGAAATCTGTTTGTAATTTTGTTGCTGTGTTATTTCGTTACTTGCAAGGATTGTTAATGAACAGTAAAAACACGAAGGCCAAGTTATTATCCATGGAATCCTACATCGGACCACTTAAATTCCTATTTAAACACGACATTATGCATAGTGAAATATTCCGTTAGCATTATGACTGCGTTTACTTGTAAATCTAACCACTCTATGAACATCTTGTACATTTGATGAAGCGTAAACATAGTCGGCAGTCCGACGTCCAGGTTTTTAGTCACTCCAACCCCCAATTTTAATCACCAAGGCCAAGTGTTTCTCATGAAGGCCCTCTTCTTTACTGGCAAATTCTCCCTTTCCCGAGTGTTCCTAACTCCCATCAAGCGCTAAGAACAGAAG
Organism: Nomia melanderi; assembly: GCF_051020985.1. Taxonomy (NCBI): domain Eukaryota; kingdom Metazoa; phylum Arthropoda; class Insecta; order Hymenoptera; family Halictidae; genus Nomia; species Nomia melanderi. The sequence continues at coordinate 207,531 of NC_135000.1, forward strand.
TATTCTAACCACCACGCCGTTAACATTAAAGTAAAATCTCTGCCACGTTTTTTTAAATCGGTCTCGTCATTGCGCGACTCAATAAAACATTATTGGAAATGGGTGATGAAATAATGAAACAGTATATATTTTACAGTGTGATTTTATTATAACGGCTTTGAAAAATACGTCTAGCTCTTTCAAGTTCTCGAATGCAAATGACTCGAAGACCTAAAAGAAAGTTGGGGTCTGCTTTTCTTTACAAGATCGTTTATGACCTTGCTTGGAGAAAAGTCTCTTGACTTCGCGTGACAAAATCCAGACACATCTGGTTGCCTTTCTATCGCCTTTGTTTAGACTAAAGATATATGAACGTTGGCCATTTTTGCTTTTGCTAGCTTAGCATTAGTAATAATTAAACAAACACAAAACCTAAGCAACTTTGGTTTTCCTCCAGATCCGGACAAGATCCCACCCTCTTTATCGGGAGTATTTCTCCCGTGTGTTGTGGCAACATAACATCTGTTAAAAATTTCTCCAGTCGACTTAACTTTATTTCCATATTTCTAGACGATACTATCGATCATTCCTTATTAGTAATCTATTTTGGAGGAAGCTACGCAATGAGGTCGTTCGTATGCACTTTCATAATTAGCAGACCGATTGCCGGCTATTTCAGGACTTGTCCCTATATTTGCCTTGGCATTGATCGATTGATAAGAGAGATACGCTGTGCGTGAACCAAACTCGGAAACTATTATCGCGATAAACGTGCGATAAAGAAGATTCGCTTGTGGCGAGTGGGTGATGTAATGAACGCCGTTCGACTGTTTCTCTTTATCGGTTTACTATTCGAGGAATTCTCAAATTTGATAAGCAGTACTTATATTATACAACTCTTCACGAAATATTATAAACATTGCAAGGTAGTACGTCTCTCTAAATTATATAAGTAAAGTTTTAAGAAAATCGAAAGATATATACAATAGTTATGAATTATTTCTTATAAACATAAAGATTGCTGAAGCCACAAAAGTATTTAAACAGGTACTTTTTCAATCTTTAATATTCAGTAGGTTCACTTTTGGCACGAATAACATCTTGTAACCGATTATTCATACTGTTTAATAACTTTTCTATAACACTTGGTGTTATAGAAATTTTAAAAAATTTTCGCCGATAGTAAGGAACGCCTTGGATTTGACTGTAGATGAAGAATTAACTACTAGCTGAATTTGCTGTAAAGAATTTTGCTAACTATAAGAATACTTTGAGAATGAATGAGTAGATAGGGCTACGTACATTCTAAATCACTCGAAAGTGATAGAATGAACGTAGGGTCCGAGCGGCCTTATCGGTGTTTGTAATCTTCCTGGTGTGATGCTGGCGTTGTACCGGGTGTTCCAGAAGTCTAGGGCAGTGTCGCGGGAGTTTGAAAAGGATGTATCGGGTGTTCCAAAAGTACGACCTTGAAGTGGATGTCGAAGGATGGACGAAGGTAAGAGAGAGAGAGATAGAAATATGAAATTATGATAATAAATCGCATAAATAAATAAATACGCTAATGTAACGTTGGACCGCGCAAATGAAATTTTCAATGGCTACGCCCCTGGCGAATGGCGCCTTATCGCTTCCGGTTTGCAATTAAGGATGGCGCGCGCCGTCTTATCGCTTCCGGTCGGCTTCCGGTCGGCGATGAGCGCGTCTCTTCACCTTATCGCGATCTGACGCGTTTCTTCACATTAGATTTTACATAAAGGGTGTCCCCAAACGACGCGTTCGTTCGCTTTGGACGTTATGTGCGGGGTGTCCGCGAATCACGCGCGCGCGCACGCCGGAGAAGTACACCGCCGCGAAGGTGGAGGAAGAACGCGCGGCTCTCCCCACCCCGCCGAGTCGCGAAACGCGAGGACTCCCCACGTAGCCAAATAAATTCGAGATGGCTACGCCGCTGGAGCGCGCGCGCGAATACGATTGTCGGTAGTTACGTTGCTGGAGGACGATGCATCGTTATCGCCTCGGCTGCGGTAGGTCGCTAAACCCGGAGGATGGTGCATCGTTATTGTTTGGGATACGGCTTGCCGAGAAAACGGCCGAAACGCGGTTTCGCGTCTTTTTACGCACAATCGCCTCGGATGTGGTTCGGCGCTAAAACTGGTGCATGTGCATCGTTATCGCGAAACGCGGTTTCGTGTTCTTATACGCAATCGCTTCCGACTCCTGGATGTAAGGTACAGATTTTTCCTGTCGCAGTTTACAGTTTACGATGGACGATATTTGACATACCTTCGGTACAGTCGTTCGCAATCGCGAAGTTATTCGAGTTCGGTATTAAAAAATATTCCGTGGAGGTTCAGCGATACATTTTACATTTTTGTTCTCTTCTTCGACGGTGCTATTGTTCGGCCGTAAAATTGTAAGATATCCATTGTCATCATCACCGTCGTCCTTGCGCTCGAGCGAATTAATCTTATCTTTGCGCGGATATTGTTTAGAGATTTCACGTTTCAAATAGGTCTCGATCGCTTCCAATTCGTAGGAGCTGTCTGGAATGGTTATCACCACGTCATTGTCACCGAAATAGAACTTGTTGTTTCTCTTATCCAAACTGATGTTCGGTATCGTGTAATAGGTCTTTAGATCGAGCAAGTCCAATTCGAACTCGCCATTGCTCAGGTCTATGCGTAGGAAGTAAATGGACGACAACACATTGCTCCTGCTCGATAACATGAACGTGTATGACGTTATTCTCTTTCTTTCCTGTTTTTTTTTTGTAAGAAACATACAATACAGTAGACACGTGTAAAATAACTTTCAATCAGATTGTGAAATAGATTTTATATAAAGCGAGACTTTTCACGGAGAAACTTTAGACACAGTTGACCGCACACGCTTTCACGGTAATTTTGAAAACGTTTATGATTGTACGAGATTTCGGTGTTCGGTCCAATATAACGAATCAGTTCGATCAGTGGACGAAGGTTTCCGAAACTATCGAAATATTTTACGCGCGGTCCGATTTTTACGTACGCTACCCAATGTGTTCCCGGACCGCTGCTATTGTCCAGATTATCTATATCAAATTCGTTTATCCATGTCTTCTTCGGTAAATAATCTCGCATGGAAACACCGCGAAAATATGGTAACTTCTTGCACATAGCTTCTAATTCGATGTTTGTCGTCGCCGTTGTCGTCGTCGCTGTGACTGAGTTATGATCGACTGATCATATCATTCATTCATTCATCGACCGATGAATGAACACCTGTACAAACGCTAACGTCGCAACATGTTTTCGAATCACCGGCGAGTCGATCACCTATTCTAGAATCTTCGATGAGAAACGTCTTTGAAAATCAGGAAAGTAGTTAAAACAAAGATCTGTTCGCAAATCTAGGTCCATTGTCGAAAGAATATTTACATCATTTTTTCGTGAAAACATCGAGGAATATGATCGATAACGTGTACGGAGTGTATCTCAACAATGATATATTAATGCTTGGAAATTTGATATTCGATGTAACTAACGATGGTAACATCATCGTGAATGGTACGACGTACAACGGAACTCGAGGTCTCTACAAATTGATATTCAAGAAAATACCCGAGGAAACATTGTACGATGACACCGATATACAAAATTATAGAAAGATTCTCATCGTTACGAATGCGCATAAGCGTGGAAATTAAAGAATGGGAAACAAAGTACAGAAAGATCATGGGACCATTGTTTTCGCCACAAACGAAAAGGGGAAGCGGAATAACGATTAGACTGCCAACGTTTATGAATGTGACCGGCAACGCGATCGATTACGTGCATTCCGATGATCCAAACGAATTGATCGATCGTTTAAGATTGCTCATGGCCTCGGAAGGTGCAGGACATACGAGTCATAATAATGAAATAATATCGATAATCGAAGAATTTCGCGAAGCTGGCCTAATTATAAATTGAAGTGTGCGCTTGCACATTTGATTAGGAACGAATAAAAATGTCTATCAGTAAGTTCGGCACATCGATGCAGTACAACGAAACCCATTACAATATCATTGAGATAAAACTCAACAACGCGAGTATACGAATACATCGTTTGGAACAGCTAATCAAACAGCATCAACGACAAATAGAACAGATCCAACAGCGAACGAGTGAAATCGAACATCAAATAATGGTGAAAATCCCGTAGTCACACCATCCGTACGGTCGATATATAACACAACTCGATTTAGAAGTACAATCGTTGATAAGGAAAAAAACGTAAAGGAGCAATAGAATGTCTATAAATAAATTTGGTATACTGTTTCAATCGAATGAACCGAAGATATCGCCTACATTGCATCCTTTGTTTAAAAATTTTGTGAGTGACAATGCATTATGTATGATCGATAAGTCGTACGACGCCAGAGGGCTGAAAATCAAACGTGTGGCAAGCCCGATGTCATCAGAAAATCACAATGCTACCAATAAATCGTACGTTGATAACTGTATTTTGGAAAAGGCATTGTCTCTATTTAACGGAGAGCAATATGACGCTAATAATTATCCGATATCAATGTGTATGAACCTATCGATCGACTAGATGCGACGAACAAAGCGTATGTGCACGATCGAATGCACGAGATTGAGAAAAAACCCAATGCTGAATTAATTAAATTGACGATCGAGTCATGGATGTTAAATCTCGAATCATTCGAAATGCACGCGTCATTTAACAGTAACGATACTACGACCAAAGTCCATGTGGACATTTTAATCGAAAAAAAGTATTGACATTGAAAAGAATCTTCAAACGCGAGATTGAATCAATGTCCACGGATATACACAATCTGCAACTTATTGTCAAATTCTACGAAGAACAAGCTGTGAACGAAGAAAGCAACCGTGAAAACGATCCAAAAAAATTGAATGCTGTCGAGACAGTGATAAAGATGATTAATCTGACATTCGAAGAAAAACAAAAAACCGCAGCAATTGAAAAGACCCAGTTTAATGAACTCGTGGCCGAATTTAATAGTAGACTCGATACTGTAGAATTTGAACTTGGTAATAATTTAACCAGAAAACTTGAAAACCATAAAAAAAGTTTGATCAATAAACTCGATGATTACCAACTGCTTTTCGACAAGATGCGAAATCTTGAGAAGAAAATGAGTGAAATTAATAACAAATCCCTCGATCGCAAAGAGTATGAAACCTTTACAGAAATAAACGAAAGATTCGAAACCTTTGAAGACGTCATTCAAAAGAGACTCCTTGAATTGTTGAAGGAATATAGAGAACAGATTGTAGACGTAAACGGAAAAATTGATAATTTGAAGGATAATATATACGATAAAGTAAACGAAACATATCACTGAGTAGAACAGCAAAAAAGGGCAGTCGATCAAAAGACAAGGAAAAGACGCAGTAGCGGATGTAGAAGCAGGAGAAGGAAAAAGGTTGACAAAAAATAATTGCAAGATTCTGCAGGATAAGATTACCGAAGTGCACATGCATCTGCGACACCTCGACACTTATGAAAAATTATTCACTCAGATACTACATTTGGCACAACAACAACAATTAATCAAATTGACGCTTGAAAAAAATGCGCAAAAAACAAATTAAGAATAAAGAAAAAAAGGCGATTGTCGAAGAATTGCATGCACCGGTTAGACGCTTTTTTCCACGTAGACGTGTGATCGTCCGAGGATTCGACGACCTTGGGCAAGCCGATATCATCGATGTTAATCGACACGCGAAAGATAACCGTGGACATTGGTACATTCTGGCGATCATCGATGTATTTATCAGGTACGAGTGAGCTGTTCCTCTGAAAAGTAAAAATGCCCGGGACGTGTGTAAGGCGTTTGCAACGGTGATGGAAACGGACGGTCGAGTGCCGAATAACCTACAAACCGACATGGGAACAGAATTTTACAACAAAATTTTTCAAGAATATCTGAAGAAACATAACGTCAACCATTATTCGACGTTCAGCACGATGAAAGTCTCGGTGGTGGAACGGTTCAATCGTACACTGAAGAACAACATGTGGAAATATTTCTCGTTGGGCGGTAGCTATCGTTGGATCGATGTCCTTCCCACGTTAATCGACGAGTACAATCATCGGAAACATCGTACCATTAAGATGCGACCTGCAGATATGACTCGTAAAAACGCGAAGCGACTCTTATCATCGGTGTACAGCAACGTGAAGATCGTGAGTCCTGCTAAATTCGCCCTCGGTGACTACGTACGCGTCAACAAATTCAAAACTGTGTTCGACAAAGGATACACGCAGAACTGGTCGACGGAAATATTTAAAATTGCAACAGTGAAGCATCAAATTATTTAAAACAGAACGATCGTGAAAAGGTTTCTCATAACTATGATGAAAAGTTATAAAACAATTAAACATTATACATGCATATAAGAAGTGACCGGGGTCCAGGTCTATACAGCGCGTAGTCACGGCCCTGCATTACTGTGGCCGGCGAGCGATGGTCGTGTGGCGCGAAAGTTCCGTTCGTGGACATTTTCTTACCCTGACCCAAAGAAAAACCGCAAATTCGTGCTGGCCAACCCACTTTTCGTAGAAATGTAACCGAAGTGCATACAAAGTACGCGTATCTACCCTTTTTTAAACTTTGATCACCGTTTACAAACATTTAATAATACGCGAAATTCAAAATTTTTGTAGCTACATATTCGGGCAAGTCTCCTTTATTTTTTGCGACAAATTTTAACTGCTTATCGTTTCTAATTTTCACGTAACACTTGGTTTTCTGAAAAATTCGACCGTTTTTACAAAATCCCAGTTATTTCGAAAACTGCACCTGACCCAGCAATTTGGTTTTGGGATTCGTATTTAGGGTAAGGAACTCTATAAGAATTATATAGTGGCTATTGCAAAAACTAATATAGGTCAAAATTTGTTCCACAGTGTAAATTTCGTTCCAGTGCATGAAACCTCCTTTCCGCTCTTTCTAAGGAGTTTCCTAATTCCGAGACATTATCCTTGAATGGGATGCTCACTATAAATCGTCCGTCCTTGTTTCGTTCAGTATTACTATTGAAATGTTGTTCGCTGTAGTCCCCCTTGGGTTTTGTATTTGGGTTAGATAGTATAAAACAATGCTCGAGTTCCCAAAAACGCTCAAGTTGATCATTCAGGTCTTGATTTCGGACTAAGTTACATGTTACCTTTCTTGAAGTTACCTTTCTTGAAGAGTTAAGATATATGTCTCCAGGAACAATCCAACCGAGCACAGTTTTATGAAGAATCAGTTCACTGTTTTTTATGGGGATTTGCCATACGGACAAGAGCCGTAAAAATAATAAGACGCCTACAATGAGATCTACTGGTCCAGAGCAATTATAATCTGGATCAGCCAACTCCACTCCCTTCGGTATTCGGATGTCAGTTTGTATTAAGGTGTGTACTGGGAATGTTATTGCTTATTTTGTCCAAGACAATACAGGTAATAGTTGCCGAGAAATTGGTAACGCGGGAGCAAATTTTCGTTGTTGATAAATAACTCACGTGTAATGAACCTTGTTCAATACCGGTAAGTTCGAGATTGCTTCTCGTTCTTGAAATTCCTAGACGGTTACATAACGCAGTGGTCATGATGTGTGGTTCAGTTCCTGAATCCAAAAGTGTCCCCTCGTATGACGCGGGCTGTCAAAGATTGTTTGATGGCTTGTGAATGAGAGGTACGCTTCCCTTTGGTTGCTTAGGGTCTTCTACCTGTTGTAATCCTTTGGTTTGGGCACCGGTATCCCTTACCTGCAGTGATCCTAGAATATTCTGACCTGAATTGTCCAAATGAATGAGGGAGTTATGTCCCCTTCCGCATTATCGGCACGGTCCAAAGGTGCAACCCTTACGTTGGTGCCCATCATTCAAACAATTGTAACATAATTGAAGATCCTTTATCTTCTGTAAGCGAGTGACCGGTGACATTCCCTTGAAAACTTCGCATGTGTATATATTGTAGGATAAGCCCTTACTTGCCTTGGCTTAGTTGAAATTACCTTCTTGGTTTTAGCATCATTAGAATATGTTTTTTCTATATCGGAGCTCTGTAAGAATTTAACGTGTTTTTCTAGAAAGCTTACGAGCTCCTTGGAAGTCGGTTTTGCAGTTGAATTGGATAGTGCTCTTCCCCCTTCGTGTTTCATAGGAATATTAAGTTTCGACGTTAATAAATAAATGATTATTGGATCCCAAAATTCAGTTTTCTTTCCTAAGATCTTCAGTGTCAGTAGGTAATTGTTTGTATCATCAAGTAATTGACACAATTCCGAATATGATGAATTGCGTATCAAGACGGGTAATTTGACAAATGCTTGCACGTGATGTTGCATTAACGTATTCGGATCTTCATAACGAGATGGTAACCTTTTCCAAGCTAATAGATAATTGGCTTCTGAGACACCTAGAGCGTTAATAGTTCACGCAACATCTCCAATTAATGCTGAACTCAAATAATGGAATTTCTGTATATTACGAAACTTAATCCAGTCACTGATTGTACCATCAAAGGTTGGTAATGTTAATTTTGGTAAACTGACTGCTACCGAGCTTGCTTATGAATGAAGTCTTGATGATTCGGTAGTGTCACGAGATAACGATCTTAACGGGGTTACACTTGGTTGGCTATTCTATATGAATTCCTTTGCTATGTTGATTGCCCGATAATAAGTATCTTCAAAAAGTTTCCGTTCCTCTTCCTCACGTAGACATTTCTTATGTTCGAAATCTTCGCGAGTTTGAACGGTACTATTTAAATCAAAGTCGTCGTATGATTCTATTTTTATTTGAATTTCTTCAAATTTATCTAAGAGTTGAATAGCTGTATCTAAACATACCTGTACTTCTGTAATCCTAATCAATGGGGTGAGTTTTTTTACATAATTGCTAAATCGCGTTAAGGTGGATTTTACACTTGCTCTTTTTCTCTTTAAACCTTCCCTTGTATACAATTAACTAACACAAGTCTTGGATGAGGGAGAAGTAAAAGGAGAAAGGATATATATCGGAGACTCACCAAACTGTATGGATGGTAAAATTAGGCTGCCCCTGCTGCTGCTTGCTGTTGTCGGCTGTGCTGTGTTTCTTCTTGTCCAATGGATTTGTAGAGTTGGTGCTGGATTGATGACTGATCCGATGCGTTTCGTCGATTCAGACACAAGATTCAATTTGTTGATTTAAACAGGATGTTCACACAAGTCGATATCTTAACACAATTCAATTTGTCATATTACGACAAGTCCAATTGTATATTTAAATACCTTGTATTGCAAATGACTATTCTTGTCATATCACAGTATAATTTCTTCGCTGGAATCACTGATCCTACACAGTTGATTCAAAGTTCGTTGCTTGTTGGAATCACTGATCTCACACAGTTGATTCAAAATTCGTTGCTTGAGGTTCGTTGTTCAAGATACCATCCGGGAAATGTCATCCGGTTCGTACCATCTGGCTCGAAGGACCACACAAGAGTCGTCTCGTCAATATTATGTGGTCACCTGTATACCTGTTACGGATGTACGTAGGTACAATGTAAAACATTTTCATCAAAGGAAAATCACAAAACGTAAGACTTGTTGGTCCAGCAATAATTAAGGCAAAATTAATACTACAAAAACTGTGGGAATTGCAATTTGATTGCGATGAGTCGTTGACCCAAGAATTACATACATCGTGGCAAAATATTTACCAACAATTGGATCATATTAATGATATAACCATCCATCGGCATGTTATAAGCAAGGATGCAAAAGAATTACAATTTCACGGATTTTGCGACGCCTTAGAATCGGCATACGGGGCATGCATCTACATTCGTGCACAAACCGGGAACAACAAATTCACAGTCCGGTTGTTGTGTGCAAAATCCAGAGTGGCACCGTTGAAGGCGACAACACAAGGCATCGTCTTGAGCTTTCGGGGTTCTGTTATTAGCACAATTAGCACCGAAGGTGTCTCAAGCATACAATGTAAATGCAGACCAGTGGCATTATTGGTCAGACTCCATGATAGTCCTCTGATGGATAAGGACACCAAGGAACAAATAGAAGACATTTGTCGCTAACAGAATTGCTGAGATTCAAGAACTTACAAACAATAATTGGAATCACGTTGAATGGAAAATAAACCCGGCAGACTTAATTTCAAGAGGGGTAGATGCGCTTGATCTAATCAAGACTGATATGTGGTGACACGGTCCAGTATACCTGTCTCAAGAAAGGGATAAGTGACCCATTAACAAAATTGTACAACCTGCGGATAACCCAGAGCAACGGAAAGTAGTACGATGCATTCAAGCTGAAGAAGGAGCTCAAGATCAGATGCAAGGACAACAAATTCAGACTATGCTACACAATTCATTGTTTGATAGGTATTCCTCATTCACGAGAATCATTCGTACAACAGTATACATAATGAGATTTCACAGAAACTGCAAATCAGCTATCAAGAAAGGTCAGCAACCATTAAGAAACAAAATACAGCGCACTTTCGATTCATTGTAACGAGTCGCACAGTGTGCCAACATTGGTCCTTCGAGCCGGATGTATTTATTACAGCAATTTACCTGTGATAATCCGAGTGGCAGTAAACCCCCAAATAAAGTCCGAACAGGATGCTAATTTATCTATACTCGAATTTAGAAATTTAAAGGAATCTATAAACCTATACTTCACGTATCGCTTGCACTTGCCAGACCTCTTCGTATGATTGGTAAAGGAAATATATGTTTATTTCGTTAATGGCAATAAATCTACTTTCCCTTCAAACGAGTTGACCAAATCACGAATGATAAAATGTGCATCGTATTCGGACAAATTGTGAAAAACCACTGGTACCACGTACGATTCTCTATAGTGAATATTACATTTCGCATGCGCAGGACCGCAATACCTACCCGTTAAATGACAACGATCGCGCGATCGATCGCGATTCTTCACGTTATTCGAGTCAAATGTTTTTTCGCATATGTGATAATGCGTAGCTGATCGAAACTCTAATACCTGTTCATCGGTTAATGGATTCATTGGTATCACGGTACTAAATATCAGCTCTAGGCTATCGCATAATGAGTATAACTCAATCACAAACCATTCTATAGATCCCGTATCACCCCGATAACAGTGATAACCGCATAACGAAGCGTCGTATCTGCAGTGTACATAATAATCTACGGTAAACGGCCGATGACTCTGATATAACCTTGCTCCATGAGAACGGCCTTCGTTTTCCTCTAGCAGACTTTCCAAGTCAGCATAAATAACGAACGGCACCCACTCCTTGTGTGTGTAATTCTTAAACCGCAACCATTTGCTCCCGTTTGTCGGAAGTGTTATAGCACACTGATTCATTCAAGAGCACTCATCGATGTGTGCCTTCAATTTCTCCTCGATAAAAAAGTATTGTAGACATCTATATAATGAAAAAAAATGCATCAACTTTTAGTAAAAGTTGAAAAAAGAATATAATGCTACTTACCGATCGCAAATATACTTTCGACGGTATTTATTAGGCAACTGTGATGAAATCAACTTCGATAAATTTGTTATGGCTGCGAAATGATTCCTCCATGGATTCTGTCTGTCTTGAACGAACAGCAGGTTGGCATGTTTTCGATGCTTATTCGCTGTTATTTGAATCGGCTGAAGCTCAGTACGTTTCCATTCAAATATATTTATAGATACTTTATTGACTTTTGCAAATTTACGAATATCTTTGAATGATATAGGGATTTCAAACCTCGCAGTTCGATGTACAACGTCTTTGTAGTGACGATAGGATGATATTCGCGTCGAATGCTATTTCGCTGGGTATAGACATGCCACGATCGCTCGATAGAAGCAATCGTTCTCTTTAGAATTGATATTGACAACAGCCGTCTTTGATCGTACTGCTACTGGTAACGGTAAAGTACAGCCAGCTCGAATCGATTCGTACTTGTTACAGTTGACCAACAACCGCGATATCTCCTTTAAGGCCCATCCACTATCCCGTTCTTGAAATTCTTCCAGTGATGTTACTATCGGCTCCATGACATCGTTCCTGTACCAGTTACACAAATTCGTTGATATGTCTGCTCACGAATCGTTTTGCGTCTTGTAAAAACTGTCGTGGTTCTATATGCGAAATATTTATAACGACATCGGTCATGACGCGTTTTTCAAATGTCGATTCAAGATCTTCCCAAACGAGCGACGATGCTCTGGCACCTTGATTTCTATCGTATAGATTACCGCCGGTATGCGAGGCGCGTTTATTCAAATGTACATTTAAACTTTTCATACGACACATGAGTGATATTAAATGAGCTTTAGTACCCAGATGCATGTTCCTTTTCATAATAATCATATATTCACGACATTGATTCAAACATTCGATACAACACTTATGCCAATCGCGATATTCTTTTACAGTTCGTACAAACGTTACCGTTCGTTTCAAAAGACATAGCACTTGTTGTATAATTTTTACACCCATATTGGAAAAGAAAGCAACCGACTATTCGCAGAAAAAAGTATCGTCTATACACTGATCGACAATTCGCGAAATACACAATATAATTTTAATTGACTCGACTGTCGATGAAGAAGAGAACAAAAGTGCGGAATGATTTGCTGGTCTGCCACGGAATAATTTTGAATGCTGAATTTGAATGACTTTGCAATTGCGAACGATTGCAACGAAGCGACGCTGATAATAACCATTCCAACTGTAAACTGCTCGGACAGCTCCTGTATCTTTTATATGGCAACGAATCTACATTCGTCTCGCATCAACATCTCAAATTTGCAACTCTGCACTTTTAGAAAAACGATGATTGCAATGAAGATACGCTAATAATAACCATTGCAATTGTAAACTGCTCGGACAGCCCCTGTACCTTTCACATCGTATTATGATTTCGCATTATTGTATTGTATCTTTATCACTTTGTGTATCTTCATTTACTTAATTTCTGCCAGTATGTGTCATGCAATACATAACGCTGCTTCGAGCGCGAATGCACCAAGTAACTCTTATTCTGAACAAATAACTGCAACATTTGTCGAAAGTTTTGCAACCCAACAAGCCATCGCTAGCATACCGTTTTTCGATAAAAATAATGTACCACTTAAAGATTTTCTGACACACATTCAAAATAGTGCATATTGTCTTCCGCAAACATCAGAAGGATCTTTTATCCGTTCAGTTTTAACAAAACTACATAAAGACACAAGAGATAGTATTTATGATTTACGCTATTAACGCGTTTATTAAAGGTTTAACCGACGAATTAGCGAGAGCAGTAAAAACAAAAGATCTGTAATAGATATGTTATAAAAAGCATTAGAAACTGCCATCAAAGTAGAAGACAGGATGAGATGAAGCATTATACCTTCTTACGAATCAAATAAAACAGATTTTAATTCGGATCACATACGTAGTTATCAACCACGAGAAAACTATAGAGCAAACAGTTACCGCGAATATTCTAGCACCCCATATCAATCTTTCCATCCGTACCAATTTCAATATCAAAATCAAGAATTTCTAAATTATCCAGTAGAAGATAAAAACCGTTCCAGAACACCAAGTCTACACCGAACATCCAGATATTCGCAATATCACCATTTTTGTTGCTCTCAAAATTACCATCCCATACAACCTCACTGTCATTGTAATGCAGATTTCGATCGCACTCTCCTTATAGAATCAAACTATCTAATGTACCATTTAAAAATCAGCCATCTCCTTCAAAATCACGATCATTTTCTCCACATGTGGTCAAATTAATCCAGATAAATTCGAACCTTAAACTCTCAAAACGCTCAACGTGTAAACGCGACGGCGAGCTTCAGAAAAATACAGCCTCAACCGACAATAAAATTTCTAGAAGAGAATGAACATCATTTACCGTAGAGATGAAACGCGATTTGCGAAACGCGGAAATAAATATAATAAAATTAAATTCACTGTACGAAGATGCGACGGTTTCAGTAGATGATTCGGCTCCACTTAGTGGCATAACACCGTAAGAAATAAAAACAATAGGAAGCGCAACAGTAATCTTGCAAAATATACTGGTTAGATTTGATGTCGTAAAATAAACTTTTCCATTAAATGACGGTTTACTAGGAGAGGAATATCTCAGACAGGAACAGGCAGAAATATCTTTCGCTCATAATACCATAGTCACACAAAGTGATCCGATTAGACCGATTAGATTCATGGACGAAAATTCAGTGCAACAATTCACACAACGTAGAAATTTAAAACCGCGAATACTTTCGATGAAAGCCCGGACACGACAACAAATTGCAATAGACGTAATCAATTCCAATCTGAAAGAAGGCTATATATTATATTTCATTCGAACAGTTTGTTCGTTTCGCTCCTTTATCGCGTTTGGTCTTTGCCATATACAGGGTAGGGCAATAATGATGACCCCCTTCGTACTATGCAATTTTATTTCAGCAAATATTTCTGTGAAACTTATAATTTCGAAGATATCTAAGGTGCTAAGAGTTATTGCCCCACCTTGTATACGAAAAAATCTCCGCTCGGGATAAGCTTTACGATTCAGAGAGTTGATGCGAGAGTCGTACAAGTATAACGTACGGAGACGTATGTGTGTATCCAAACCCAACTTGCTGGGCTTACCACATAAGGGCTATTCGGTTTGAGACACCGACCCGGGGTTATGCTGTGTAGAGAAAAATTCCATACGAAACACAGTACTGCACAGTCGAGGAAAGTCCCTCGAAGAGTTGAGCGAGTGCTTCTCGACCAAAATCGTAGAATAGCCGCTCACCTGCCGTTGCACCGATGTTGGCACCGGCCGATTAGCACGCGCGCTAGTTGAAACAGCCGCTGAAACGATGGTCGAATCGAACATATATTAACATACGATTTTTATTCGATAAATCATTATTATACATATTAAATGTTATTTTCCACCGAACGAAAAATTTCTTTTTTTGTTTTATCTCCAACATCCAAGAGTAAACTTTTCGAATATTTACTTACTGTTTTTTAATGCTTAGTCCATGTATAAATAAGCTAGACAAACTCAAAAATGTAGCGTTATATTTCAAACGCTACGAATGACTCCGCTCTTACGACGCTGGTACAAATGTAAAAGCGTGATGTGTCCCGTGCGAGAATTGCAGTTAGAATGGCATCGTTTTTTGGGTGCAGGAGCGTAAGAATACAGAAATGTCCCCTTCAATTTACTTGAATGATTTCTCGATTTCCTTGACACAACCTTTTTATTAGCCTCCTTTATTATTCCGTAATATTTGTGATCTAATGAAAGGGTCCGTAGTAGCGTATCTCCGAATCCACATAACATTCTAAGATCCAGTTAGGGTTCATTTTCTGACTCTACAATGTCGCGCGCGCGTTACGTTTACCGGTAATCACTTTGCTCAATTACCACACTACGACAGTATCGTATTTTACACTTCCCATTCGCATAACAGCAATACATACACGTATCCGGTAGCGTTTCGAGTACATGCGCGTGCGCCGCATGTAACAATGGCAACGAATCTATATTCATCTCGCACCAACACCGCAAAACTTATCGAAACTAGAACACATTATCGAAACTGTAACTAATTAGACCGCGTTTTCCGGAGCTACATTGTTCTCCGGGAAAAAACCGCATCCTCTTCGCTGCAACAAGAATCGCGCAAACCGCATCCCGTAGCATCGTAAAAAACTCGCGAATCCGGCGTCTCACCTAAAAAATATTTTGACGCCGAATATTCCAGGACAAAAATCTCGCCGACTACGCCACTGGGTAAACGCGCGTGTCTCGACGTGTTTCGTGCCGGCGAAAATTATTTAATAATTACGTCACTGAGAAAAGTATTGCGTATCGCAAGCGATAACGAGCTGACGCGTGACCGCGATAACGGCGAGGCGTGCATCCTTCGGCCGCACGCGAAAAGCAAGGGCGTAACCAATTATTTTATCCGCAGCAATCTTATTATTTTAAATTATTTTACTTTTTCTTACCTCTTCTCCGACACCTCTCCGTCCCTCGCCGATACCCGGTACATCGCTCCATCCTTCTCCAACACCCGGTATACCTCCCGAATACCCGGTACATCGCTCTGCACATCCAAAGCACTCGATATATTACGCATGCCATCCCTCTTTATCGCGAATTTTGTCGACGAAAAGCTAAGGAGCTTCTGAGCCACAGAAAAATAGTCTAGAATCTACCTAGCATATTTTGTCGGCGAAAAGCTACGGAGGTTCTGGACCACCTATAAATTGGTCTAGAACCTCCGTAGCTATACTATTCAAATTTATTTTCAAAACTAAGCATCTAGGAGAAAATATAATTTCAGCGTGCGATAGAGTAGACATCTACCTTCCAAAATCTGTTGAAAAAAGTTCCTTAATACATTTTCTTTTCAATTGAGAGTTAAACATATTTGCGCGAAACATACAAGGTACAGTCCGGAAACACCCGGAACACTTCCGGAACATCACACATTCCCCCTACCCCGCACGTCCGGCACATATCTTGCCTCCTTATTGTGAATTTTGTCGACCAAAAGCTAAGGGAGTTCTGAACCACAGAAAAGTGATGCAGAACCTTCCTGCGAATTTTGTCGACGAAAAGCTACGGAAATTCTGGACCACCTACAAAGTGGTCTAGAACCTCCGTAGTTATACTATTAATTTGTTTGCTTTTCAGCATTGTTTAAACATGTTTAAATGTTTATAATGCTATTAAAATTTACATCATTGTATTCAGGAAGGTCTATAGAATAATACTGTGCACAAAAAGTTTGACAAATTTTCATAATTAAGGTACAGCAAATGATCAAAGTCGAAAAATTGAGTATTCCTTATAATTGATTTTCTCAGAAACTGTGGGCGGTGGAGAAAAGCGGATTCCGCAATCAAATTAAGCATAAGAAATACTATTAAGATCATTCGTTAAACCTTCTGTAAACAGGTGTGATTCTTAAATAATTTTAGGGAAAATCTGCTGAAAACAGTACAATTGGTATTCGTTGGAACTAAATAGATATTTCTTGAAAATAATGAAAAATTTTTTTAATTTCCTTATGTCCTTCAATAGATATTAAGCGTTCTTCATACATGCAAATATGTAGAAAATAGTGCTCAAAAATATAAACGATTTCTTCCAATTGATATATGTATTATATAAAAGGGTGTTTCAAACTCCATATAATAGCTATTTAATAACTGCTGTAGTACGATGATAATCCTGTTCCGCGGAAAGCAATGAAATATTGATTTATAACATTATTAAGTATAATACACTCTTCCAAAGAGTCTGAAAAAATCTACAAGTTAACAACTATAATAAATTACAA
Organism: Nomia melanderi; assembly: GCF_051020985.1. Lineage (NCBI taxonomy): Eukaryota > Metazoa > Arthropoda > Insecta > Hymenoptera > Halictidae > Nomia > Nomia melanderi. The sequence continues at coordinate 224,870 of NC_135000.1, forward strand.
TATCTGTAAAAATATGAATATGCTAATATGCATAATGCGGCCGATAATGTAAAAATTATCGGTTTTTATTTTTTTTTACTGTATTCCCTCAATCTAAAAAATCTGAAAAAGTTCAGTATTGTAAGAAGATAGGTGTGAAGGTGACGTAATGTAAGAAAAGCAAGTGTCAATATGAATAAGTATGAACGTAGCGTGAACGTAGTGTGAAAATGGCAACTATGAATGAAATGTAGATGACTGATGACCATGAAGTGCCGCATCGATGCTCGAGAGCGGCAAGTTCGAAAAGAAAACTGTTGCAAAGGGAAATTGCGAGAATGGCCTGGAATATAGAAGAATGTTCAAGAAGATTCGGTTAAGAACAGCTTCCGGTTCAGAAATAACGAAAGATCGAGCGGCACGTTCATGGTATCAGTCAATTATGGAATGCCGAATTCCGATGTAACCACGTTCGTCTAAAATTAAAATTGTTATACGTGTATATGGGGAGTGAAGTGGGAGAGTGCGATGTATGCGACGGCCTAAAGATAAATAATCAAAAGGGCGACGAGGATTAGGAGTAGGGCGGTATACGAGGGAGAGTCAATCTGCGTCAGTCAATCAGCTTCGAAAGAACGTACACGTCTGTAACTGATTATACTTGTTAATACATTGTTAGTGTTTTCTATCGATTTCTCATTATTTTATCCTAACGTCGGGGTTCCTTATTCCCGGGAGATCCTTTAGGAAGACTCGGGCGAATAAGCGGATCCCTACATGTATATAACATATAAGTAACAATATTTAATATTTATTTATTTATCATGTACTTCATAATTGAGTATCATTATGTATTATTATATACATATGTAGCGACTTAGTCGGTGCCAGTCCTGCATTCATTCCTAGCTTTCTCTTCTATTTATTCTCCATTTCCAGAGTGTCCAAGGTTCTGGCGAGTCTGGCAGCGGTGATCTTACATATTTGGCAGGCAGGCTCCTGCGGGCTAGGACTTTTCCGGACGAAATGAGAAAGTTCGGATTTTTAGCTCTTTTCCCATGGGACGTTCTTGCGCGATTTTTCCTCGCAACCTACGCGATATGTACATAGTAGGCACAGCTTTTTAAAAAGTTCGCGGAAATCGTGCATCGAACAGTCGGAAATGTCGCTCTTTCGAGTATGCCGCACCTCGGGGAGTAATCTCACATCGGCATAACGACAGGCTTAGATGGCGTTTGGCCTTTATAACTCTCTTGGCTGAACCCAAAGCCAGAAGAGCATCGTACAGCCGGCGCCTGTACAACGCCTGTCCTTGGAATAACCTCTCCTTCACCCGTACGATCATTAGAAGAGAAGACCATCCCTCGTGGGACGCGACTCATTTAGCTGCTCTGTCCGGTAATATCCGCCAAAACGGAATATTACCGTCCAGGACGTTACCAGCGGGGACCACGAGGAGGCTGAGTCACATTCGGTCTCTAGCGGGCTTAGAGGACAAGCTTCTGTAAGGATTTTGATGGCAACAAGTTGCCATCCCACCCTCTCGACACATAACTTCCATGAGGTTGTTATGCTCGCGCGATCGATCGGGAGTATCGTGCATCGAACAGTTGGGTTTTGCTCTACCGAGATCATCGTTTGAATCCGCGCTAGCTCGGTCCGTGCTTTTCCGTGACACTTTGTGTGCGCGTTCGGGGAAATTTTGTTATTTGTTATTGTAAGAGGTGCAAAGTGTTGAAGCGTTCATGTAAACCGCGGCAGTGGGCACGCGTTCGCTCCCGCGTTTTTGATAAACAAGGGAACACCGTCTGGGATGCGTTCGCCCCGCGTTTTGTTTCATTATTCACTTATTATTCGGGGATGATACGCGTTCTTGTGAGTCGTCGCATGGTCGTATGGTCGATCGTATAATGTGGAATCTCGTTTTGTTAAATATACTTTATCAATATCAGTCACAATATATTTAGTATTATAACCAACGAAAGTGTTATTGGAGAATCAACCTCTCCCGTTACCCAAAGAATCGCTTCTACAAAATTGAAAACTCGTTCCGCCGAATTTTCTCTTGCCATCTTACATTATCTTGTTGTATTATTACCTTGTTATTCTACTGTTATTGAGTAATTTCATTGTTATTGTTATTCGTTATGTAGCGTTATATGTAGGATATATCCCGTACAAGTCGTAAGATGTTTACAGATTACTACACGCTCGTTCGCTGATTACGCAAAGTCTCGCACTAACGTCTCGCTCAAAAGTCTCGCTCGAATATCACGCATAAAATGTCACTCGCGCACGCATTCCCACTCGCTTTTAACACACACCCCTATTCGCTCTGTCTTTCTCACGCTTGCACCCTTCTCACTCGCATCTTTCGTCCATAGTCAAAATTCACGCAGTCACGTACACGCTTTTCTCACGGTCCAGTTGCTCGGTTCCAGACACTCTTCCTCGCATTCTTTCAGCCACTCAAGATTTTCTAAACGCAGTCACACTATTTTCCAAACATCCCGGCGCCGGTCCGTCGCAATACGACCTGATCGCCCTTACGCACACACGCACAACAAACCATTCATCCCACAATAGTTTTACCTTGTGTTTATTGTTAAATATATTTATACAGATTTTTAAAAGTGGAATATATTCTCGATTTGTACAACACTGGAATCGAAAAGCGAAATATTCATGGTCATTTAAAAAACTTCATAATATGAACACAACTTTTGTTTGGTGCACTTTTTAAAGTTTTATAACTGTTATTTTTCGATTCTGCGTTTTGATTCTACGCGTTGGTTCTATATTTCAATTCTACCTTGCAGTTCTACATTTCGATTCTATATTCCGTTTCTGCATTTTTTTCGAAACCGAAAAATAACACTTTTAAAATTGATACAGAAGCGGTACGAAAACCGATATGTGGGATTTCTAAAATGAAGCGTATTGCAGTGATTAACTAAGTACTTTATTTAGTCAGTAATCGTTACAATGCTCTTTCTCTTTCTTAAATCGGGCTCTTTAAAACTGACACTCCCCTGACCTGTTCCGTTTCTTTTATTTTGGTCAGTCCTCACACATACATTCATTCACACACGCAGGGGTTATCGTACTTACATTCTATCGCACTCATTTTCTAACACTCTCTCTCTCACTCACTTGTTGATGTCCTGAATATGCGACACTCGCCGTTACTGTCGCCGAACCACCGATTCATAAAAACATGAGAGAGGCAAAAAGAGAGGTCACGCAAAAGCACATAATTGCTGTTTATAAATTTAACCGTCGATCACTCCTAACAGTCGCGATTGCCATTTAAAATTATTTTACTCCTACAGGTACAGCTTAAAACTGATACACCTAATAACAGAATAATGACTTTATTACTGTCAATTCATTTACAGTTCCAGATGCTATATTTGCGGTCAAATAAACGCAAATCTAAATATAAGGCTATCTGATGATTTTCTAGATTACCTGACTGTAATTGATTCGATGGTATTCTGTGGTATACTTGATTGTGTTATTTTTTCAGCAAATTCCAATACTTCATCTGATCTCCAATGAAGCTTCTTCAACCAAAAGTATTCTAGTTAAGGTAGATGTAAATTACCTCTCCAACACCCAGTGCTTCAACACTCCTATTCGCTCGCAACACCAGACGCACTCCAATAGCCGACAGAGGCCCCATAGTTTAACGTCCGGTGTATCCCAGAGGGCTTCACCAGACGGCCCCCACGGCAAGGAATTGAGTTTAGGCTCAATAAGCCGGGACCGAAGTCTTACCAGCGTTGCCTCTTGGGCGTGACGAGTCCCGTGGAGGTGGGCTGTTGCTAATTCCGAGCTCACTTTCCAAAGCTCTACTATCAACCGGATAGTAGAGAAGCAGTTGGGGCGTTGCTTACCCTCCGGGACCCGGGAAAAGAGGACCCCAACCCAGCATGCGAGCTTTAAACCACTGCCTCCTCGAGTTCAACACCAAACGGCCGGAGCATCCTCATAAACGCTGGGCACCGGCCGCCAAGATACTAGTCCCTCACGGTCTACTGGTGAGACCACTAGGATAAAGAGTGAAACTCACTATCTCCCATATTTAGACAGCTCGTCTCTGCCTTGGCTTGATTGTCCATGGCTCAGCTCGGGTTATGCCCCTGGGATCGCCAACCCTGTACCACTGCACTGAGACAGCAGCCCCTCGGAGACGAATGAAAGAACACCAATACCGATGAAGTTGAGTAAGAAGAGACTCCAAATGACACCTGAGGGTGGATTTTGGTTCGACGTCGTGCCGAGGAAGATCGCCACTCCCGTGCTCGTGAATTTCGTGAGCAACAACAGTGTTTCGCCATTGACAATGTTTGGCCATTACTCAGCTCGGATTATGCTCTCGGGATAAGGTAACGTGTCGCGACCACCATTTGTCATCCGCAACGGAGGAGTTCAACGCTAAACTAGCTTCAAAGTATGGTGACCCTTAATCGGTAAAAGTTTCAATTAGTAAACGTGAAAAATAAGAAAGTTTAACATTGTATTAATATTCCCTCATTCATTTGTTTCTTTTGATTGTTCCGAAAGTCGGACATATTGCTCTTTCATTCGCGTCGTCCTTCTTTATAAAGGGCAAACAAGGTCGGCTTGGATCTTATGTCGACTTTGAATCAACAACACTGCACGATTAGTATTTTGTTGTAGTCCCGATCTTCGGGTACCAATCGCGAGAATACTGCGCATGCATTTTACTTATTTCGTGGTTTCAAAACATCAAAGAAGAGACGATGGAGACATTAAAATTAGAATTGAACAACACAAAATGAAATACAATATTGCTTTTCAAGAACCATTTATTTTATAAAATTCTACATTTTAAATAGAAACACAGAATATTTCTAGAGGTTTTAGCAAAATGACTATGGTCTATTTTATGAAAGAAGAACCCTTGGAGGTAGACCCAACCCTGAATTTTCGATTCTATTCGAGGTTGTAAATCCTGAAGTGACTTTTCGGTACGCGGCTTTTCATGACAATCACATCCAGTTTTCGAAAAACTAGGTTTTTGTAAAAACGGTCGAATTTTCCAGAAAACCAAAAATTTTGAATTTTGCATATCATTAAATGTTTGTAAACGGTGATCAAAGTTTAAAAAAGGGTAGATGCGCGTACTTTGTATGCACTTCTGTTACATTTCTACGAAAGGTGGTTTGGCTAGCACGAATTTGCTATGCGCCATCGGATTCTACAGACATTTCTGAAGAGGAACCTCCCACACGACAATCGCTCGCCGGCCACAACTATGCAGAGCCGCAACTACGCGCTGAATACACCTGGACCCCGGTCACTTCTTATATGTATATATAATGTTTAATTGTTTTATAACTTTTCATCATACGTTGAGCATATCATAAATCTCGCAAAACCTTTGTTCTTTTTAAACGTTATCCATTTTTCTCTGTTCCCAGTTATTCTTCCCATACGAATGTTTTGCCAGGGTCTTAGCTTAATCGTACTTAGGTCATTCAAAAATGACATGGGCGGCATCATCCAATCCAGCACCGCAGTAGCAGCAAATATCGGTCCAGAATTTATTTACTTATTTGCATGTGGTAAGCGTTAAATATTCCGTGCCCTTTTAAGGGCGTAGCAGTGTAGTCACTAATAGGACATTTTTAGTTGACCAGAAAATAAAAAAAATTTAGCTGTATATATAGTTCAAATAGTACTGTGGAGGTGGAGTGTAGGTTATGAGGAGGTAATAAAACACAATCCACACACACGTTTTGTATTCGCGGAAGTATCAAATCTCGTATTTATTAATATTTTTACACAACCCGGCTGTACGATGCAGTTTTTCGGAGTAACGCGTCGGCGGTTAGCTGCTCCAGTTAATAGTGGAATTTCGAGATGTCGTTTTTTTACTGTTAAAGTTGAAAGTCGAATGTTGTTTGGCTACTGTCGTATGCGTGCGCCGAATGCTCCAAAAATGCTTAAATACCGTCCGCCGCGTTCCTCTGTTCCACCGGGGTTATATACCCGGTCCGAGATAGAGAACCGCGGATGGACAAATCAATCGGAAACGTGGTAGCGACGAAGTCGCTACAGTACAGAAACATCTTTTATCATATTTAGAAGCGCCCCACGCTGAGGACTTACTATTAAAGTTACCAGCTATAATAACAGGTTTTCGTTTTACGCGAATGAAAATCGCATACCTACAGGATGTCAGTAGAAGAAAAAACAAAGTATTGGAAAGAAAGACTGATATAACTTTGTAGCGATCGTTAACCTGTCAGCTAAACAGCTGACAACAAAAAGGCGGACAAATACAAAGAAGCCGTGTGAACAAACTCGCGACGCCGCAAGGACGTAAACACGCACTAGGATAGGCATTTCACCTTGCGGTCATTAACCTAGCAGTTAAACAGCTGACGGGTAAAACGAAATCGTTTAAATATGTAACTTCGAGAATGTTCGGCTGAGCGCATGTATATAAACGCGATCGAACACGCGCTACCCTTTTTTGTATACAACACCTCGGCCGTACACTAGCATTATATTTTTAATAAACAACAAATTAACTGTGATTTCTGAACACGTCCATAATTCCTTCAAATTTTACAAATACATATTTATTTCACATAGCTTAACAAAAACATAATAACAATACCAGATTCAAAAACAAAAGTAAATTTTACTTAGCGTCATTAATTTTCGATCGCGTAAACTGATATCGCCTGTAAACACTACTACGTAAATACCATTATGATTTAAATAACGCGTAAATAAGAAACTCGCGGAAAGGGGGTACCGCGTAAATAGAGGGTTAGGTGTACAATAAAAAACTGTGATGAACCCAACGACATTAGGCACATTTTTACAAATGGTCGAAAGTGCGGAAAGAACAACTGAAAAGGGATGAGGACTAGCAACTTAACTCCCATAGCAGGTATAACAACTCAACAACAATATATAAACATATAATACATAATAATGAATACAGTACACACTAATATGAATAATATTTTGTTTATAATACGCAAACGACGTCAAATGTTATGCATATTATAAGTACAAATGGGACATGAAATGAGATTTTTTAGTCTGTGTTAAGTGATGCCAAAAACCATTTTTGGAAAAGAGAACCAAATAATGTTCCTTTGTTTTGCTACGATCGATCTTTAAACATCAATAGTTTCGATATAATCGAACTGTTTTCATCGATGATAGAACAGCAATACATCAATAGGGAATATCGATGATTTTAATTTTTCGATACACGGTTACCACTCTTACCAGAGATTCTCTAAAGATGAGCCAGTGTTCTGACACATGGTCAGTAGGTTTTGTGGTTATTTTGCGCTATTTTATTGTTTTCGCTCATACAATTTACAGTACTACTGTAAGTAGATAGATAAAATTATATATACTACACTAATGCACGCTTATTAGTTGTTTTCTCTTGTTAACGCTCACATTACGTATTTAAATTTCAGAATAATAATTGAACGTTCAACTTTGATCCAGCAGTGAATATAGCAAGTAAATAACCGTTACCGGTAAGTTGTTTTTTATGTAATAAACATTTTGAAATGTAAAAAAGTATGACATTAAACATATTAATAATAGATATAATGTGTTTGATTTCACTTTGTTTTAATGTATCAGGTTAGTCAATATGTATAGGAAAAATATGTGCTTTTGTTCAATAAGAATTTACTTTAACGTAATTGAATTTGTTTGAAAAATTCCTGAAAAAAATATGGCATGACCTATTGGCTAATCTACTATTCCATTAAAAAATTGATTTTTCCTATATCTGTTTCAATTAAAATTGTGTTTTAATTGTTTTTTATTTCTTCTGTATTAAAGATTTATTTTCATTATTTTATGAGTCCGTTTTCACAGCAGTATTAATGTGAGGTCAATGGATAAGTAAGTTGAGAAGTGCTAGTGTGATTGTTTTATTCCTATCTCGTATATGATACTAATTTGGTATTCATCGATATGGTTATGGCTAACCAATTAAAATTATGAATAGAACACCTAGCAAGTGACTGCTTTTACTCTTCTGCCATCCCACTAGACAACAAGACATATTTCATCCAAATTTATGTACTTCTATGTATTTATTGTTGCATACCTGAAGATCTTTGAAATTTCATAGGGGCAAAAGGGGTTTCGCATTGTATATTTTGTTCATAGTTTTGTTGAATTACTCCTAATTGTATTACGAACAGCAAATTAGTATAGATAATGGGTTACGAAAAGATGGAGACTGACTAATTAGATCTACATTCCTTCCAGAGATCGATTCGTGTGCTATAATTACACAAATATACAAGTACAAGAGTATACTTTTTAAATGCACATTGAATAAAAGTAACAGTAATGTAACAAAGTATTTGTATCACAGTTTCTTCTTCAAATTATTTGTTGTAGACATAATTTGAATATTCGTTGTATCTTGAATTTTATTAATTATGCATATAAATGTACTAAATACTCAAACTTTTTTAATAATTTCATCATATTTCCATAAAGTATTGTCAAACTTTGTATACATATTCTTCTTCCTGCGTAGCAAGCATACATTAATTAGTCCAAAATGTGATTATAAGTTTAGATGCTTTATGTTTTAAAGTAAAAATAATGTTGTGTATTATTTTGAAATTATTGAATGTATAATATTTCACTTTTTTGGAACGTTTTGAAATACTGTGCATGTCTATTTGAAATTGTAAATTTTATGAAATAGTGTTATCTCTAAAAGCAATTTTGTATTTAACTTTTTGTAGTTCAATGCTAATTTTACATTATTTTAATGTATCCATTGCCTCGTTTTTGATGTTTAAGAGTCATGTAATAAGTAAAATACATGTATCATCGAGGAGTGTACCCGATCTCGAATGTCAACGCGTTTTCTCCTCGAACGATCGTGTGGTGCTTGCATAACTAAATTTGGATTGCGATTCGTTTAACTGAGGTCACGAAATTGAGTGTGAAAATTCTCGATAATTCTGAATGTTGAAGTTTCTCACATTTATAGTGGACTCTTGTTTTCGAGTATAATGGATTGCGCGATTGGGTGTAAGGAGCCGATGAATTTTTCTGGAAAAGTGCAGGTCTGGCAACGGTGGAAAGTCCTGCTACCTCTGCTCATGTGCGAGCACACATGTCCACAAGTGACCTTCGCTGCTGCATGAAAATTTGCCTGGTTTATAGCAGTGGTATTTGTTAAGCACTTGGACTGTGACGATGGCATCCGGCTCGAAGGACCAAATGTTTACTACTCGAAGGCCCACCCAATGTTGGGACCAAAGGCTTCTAATGACTAACTGACTGACTGACTGAACTCCCTGATGGAAGTTTTCTGCATTGTTTCTGAACTTGTTCTTGATTGAATTTGGTTGCTAATTGAACGTATTCCTGATTATAATTCTGATTGACTCTCCCAACGGCCTTTCTAGTTTTGACTTGTCTCTCCGAGTGCCGTTCTAATTCTGTTCTGACCTGTCTAACAAGGGTTTCTCCTAATTTTCCTTGGGCCCACTCCCATCCTCTTCATGTACGAAGAAGTTGGGGCTTCAGGAGCGGTTTTTCCATCTCTTCCTAGCTATGATGATCACTTCTGTATCATCCCCTTCCAGTACACCCGTAACACGGTATTTCCCTGGAGCGGGGGTGACGAAGTTGGTCGTTATGATGGACATATGTTTGGCAACATCGGGGGAATTCTGTTAAGTCAAGATCCTCGAGGACACTTATTTCTGAAATTCTAAGGGACCCTCTAGAACACGACTTTACGATACCCGGGCTGAAGTGAAAAAATAGACAATGGTTGATTTCTACAATGAATTCTTATGTGTCGCATGTTGGCTACAAATATTTTACCTTATTGTAAAGTTGCCCCTTTGTTGTCCTAACATGCCGCCCTCCTTGAACCTGTCTACATGTTCAACAATCTATCTTACTTAATATAATACATCAGATCATGTCAGGGTACGAACGAGACCCTACTTATTGCACTTCGTGCCGTCTAAATTTATTGTCGAAGGACCACCCAATTTTACACGGAATGGGGCCGTAATGCTGTGCTTATAGGTTTATACAACTCTGGTCTCGTCCAGCGTGGATCCGTCCTTTTATACACTTTTTGGGATCCACGCTGGAGATAATTGATGATCGAACAGCCACAATCTTTTGTTCTACTATACTTTGTATGAAACTCCAACAGATCATGAATCCTAATACTAATATTTTTACATGTGCTATACGCGGTAACTAAAATATAGTACATTGCAAAGATACACTACATACTTGTAATTAAATAGTTGACGTACTAGAATATATACATGTGCATTGAGAATATGTACAATAGAATCCGGGTACTATGAGTTTATAATATTTACAGATCCGCTAATTCTTGCTGAATTCTGTCTTGACCGTGTATTAGTGACGACTTTGATGACGTAGTCAGGGGGAGAATGCAAAGTTTCGTGATCGGCCGTTTGAATGTTCCAGTCGGGGTTCTTATTGTTGCTACCCTGGTGATACCATTCCTGCCGGGGTGTAGTTGCATCACCTATCCTAAGCTCCATAGTAGAGGGGGTAAATTGTCCTCCTTAATAATAACTAATGTATCGACAACAACTTTATTTATAGAATTCTGTTGTCACTTGTGTCGTTGTTGCACGTGGTGTATGCATTCTTTCTGCCACCGTTGCCAGAAGTGCTGGGACATTTGCTGAATTAATTGGTATCTATTTAGTGGATTGGTTTGGACATCTCGCAAGTCGTGGGTTGGTAATGCGGTAAGAGCAGTAGCAATTAAGAAGTGCCCGGTGTTAAAGGAAGGAAATCTGTGGGATCTGAAGAGAGCGGAGAAAGAGGGCGGGATTTACAGGTTCTTACAGGGCAAAAGCCAGTAACGCTCATGTAACGATGCGATTACCGCTTGAAACCCTGCATGTAATAACCTATTGCGCTCATGTCTAATTGTGAGGTCAACAAATGGGTGTTTCGATGGCAATATAGCTGGGTGATTTGTATTTGTGTTTTTAATCTACCGCCCATCCTGAGTAATTCATGATTATCTAGAAGTTGGTTTAGCGATCGTAGCGGAGTTGACCTTGGAATTGATTATTTTTACCCTAAGGCTACAATCCCATTTTCAAATGCATTTCTTTGTACTCGACGTTCTAAATGCATTCGCGTATCGTCTAGCTCTGCTGTTGTCAAGGGACCTATATTGGGAATTTCAGGAGACCCTCCTTTCTTAATCTTGAATTGTGTATTTTTTATGAATCTAAGGCAATATGTGGTAATCCGGAGCAAATGCGTATACTTGGAAAATCTCTCGAAAATACTGCACTCTTGATTGGTAAATGCAGTCAACCCGTTGCAAGTAACCCTTTCTTCCAGAACGGGAGCTAACTGAATATCTGTAGTATTATCTTTAAATGGTGTGCTAATTACATAACGGCCGTCTGTGTTTCGTCACGTCGTTTGTTGAAAATGTGTTTCACCTTCATCTAGTGCTCTGTTTTTCGAAGGTTTAATTTCCTCGGTCGTCCAAAATTTCTCTATCTGGGAGTGAAGGTCATTATGCGTGGGTACGTGACATGCACTTGTTACACGCGGTTCCGTGTCGGCCCAGGTAAACGTGCCGCCGATAACCCACCCAAGTTGCGTTTTTTGACAAATCATATCTGACGGACACTTGTGCTGACCGATGCACAGGAGTGACCAGAATAAGCTCGCCGCGATGAGCATATCAACAGATTTTGAAACATTGAAATCTGGATCGGCAGGTTCTATGTAATTCGGAACCCTTATTCTGTCTCACGTTAATGATAAATTGGGCATATTTTTCGTAATCATGTCGATTAATAAGCAATCTATACTAACTTGATGCTTGGTGAATTTGGAATAGATTTTAACGGTTGTTTTTCGCTTAATGGAACTTAACGCTCTTCCTAACCCAGTTACTGTTGATTTTATAAGTTTCGTGCGAATACTGATCTGTTTGCAAAATGCTGAAGTGATAAAGTTTGTCTGAGAACCTGAACCTAATAACACCCTATACTTACAGGATTGGCCCTTGTGGTCTTTAACCTCTTAGGCACGACGCGCCACTATAGTGGCTTTCACGGATGTCATCTTTCTGAACGACGCGCCACTATAGTGGCCTTCGCGATTTAGACTACCCATTTAGACTATCCGAAAAACATTTTCCATCGTATTGTAAGTCCAAAACATCTAAAACAGCGTTACGAAATTGTATCGTATGTTCAAAGAACGATACAAGATGAAGATCGCGCTATGAGTGTAAAGATTGTGACGTAGGTTTATGTGTCCTATCGCGCTTTAAAATATATCATACCCAATTGTATTATTAATTATTAAAGTAAATTGTTGAAGTTAAATTATGTGTATCATATCTTTAAGAAAAATTATAATTTAATCATTAAAAACTTCATTCCAATGTACTGGCGTAGAGAACAGCATTGTCCGTCACACATTGTAGTGCTGTAACGTTTACACGTAATTCGTGTTGAACTCTGCCGCACAGAGAAACAGCCCCGCGCAAAATTCAACCGTGCACAAGAGGTTAATGTATACAATTGCGGTTGATAACATTGTATACATTGCAGATTCACTAGCTATGTGTGCTACAAGAGGTTGTGTTTCCTTCGGTTTTGAATCTATAGTCACATTGTAATTTGAGTTCGCGGGCTTAACAGAATGAATATCGTCACGGCGCAATAACGAATGATGTTTCCTACTACAAAATTTACAGTGTGAACGCGTGCATACCTTAACAGGGTGTCTAGATTGTAAACAATTGTAGCACAAGTGGGCTTTCTGAACGATCTGCATTTTCTTGGGTATAGCTAAGGCTTTAAATTTGATGCATAGATAAATAGGGTATATGCCCTTGCAGACTGGACATGAATCTGTATTGATGATGTCAGACGTGACTGCATTTACCCTCTGATTGCCTGGTATTCGGGTTCGCTGATCAAACCTTTGTGTCGCTATCTGATTGCTAATCGCGATATTTCCCATGTATTTTGCTCGTTCTTCGATGAATTCCGAAAATTCCGTAAAGGATGGCATTTTAGAATGCGATGCGATTTTTCTTTCCCATTCCCTAACGGAGACTGGGTCTAATTTTCTTGACAATAATGAAATGATAAATGTATCCCAACTGTCTACTTGATCGGTTAATGACCGTAATGCATTTCGATGGCTAGTAATGTCGTCAATAAATTAGCGCAATGCTGATTCTGACTCTTTGTGGACCGGTTTCAAATCTATTATGGAATTTACATGGTGTCGTTTAAGGTTCATCGAATTTTCATATCGGGACCTTAACAATTCCCACGCTAGGTTATAGTTTGCTTCCGGTATTGAACTTCCGAATTTGCTTCCGTGAAATCGTTGATCTTCTGATAACGATTCATTTTCATGAATTAGTGCTGTAAATGCGTCTCTAAATTTTATTCAGTCACTGTAATTGCCATCAAACGACGGTAATTGCATGGTTGGTAACCTAATATTATTTATGCTATTGCTGGTGGTGGTTGTACTAACAGGAGTTTCGCGACGATCACTTACGTAAAATTTTTCTATGTATGTCTCTACTTCGTCAATAAGGTCAAAATATGCTGTTTCAAACACTTCCCGTTCCGATATGTGCGCGGCTTCGGCGTCTGTTCCTCTCACGATTATCTCTATTTTCGTTTGAACCTTATTGAAATTATCATATAATTGGGAATTTGCCTGTAATCGTTTTTTCAACGAACCTATCGCAGTCGTGTTCGCAGAATTTCTGAAAAAATGTCTGAACCGCGTGAGTGTAGCCTTAATTGTGCCACGTTCGTTAATCAATGTTCGCAAGTCACCTTCTATTTTAAACTACTGACGCAAATAATAAATGAAGGACTTACTATTGGTATAAGGTACTGCTCTATATTGATTCTTCGTAGATGTCTTTCACGGATGCTGATTCCCTTGGATGTGCTGATTGTAGTACGTGGGTGTTGCTGAATTTGGTTGCGTCTTGGTGTAAGGTCTCTAATCTGATATTCTTCCTGATTTAAGATGCTGAACTGCTCAATAATGGTACTGACGGCTTCGATAGCGTTGACCTCGTTGACTATAGATTCCACTTCGTTTTCCGATAATCTCCGTCTTACTGTGTGTGTGTGTGTCACCTCGGCTACTTTGTATTTGCGACGCCCGGCTGGTGGAGTGGTGTTGGCGTGTGTATTCAGTCATACCAGAGAGCGTTCTGATCGTAACGTGATGTATGTGTTCGGTAGGATGTTTGCAGTGTGGAATTAAGAGACGGATAACTTCCACAGAATGTAACTCCACGACTGCAGATGCCGAGAGGATGGAGGGTGGCTGGTAGCCGAAATAAAAGCCGGTTTACAGTAGAACTGTCTGTAGGCAAATCCCAATTGGGTAACAAATTATGACTATTCGTATACACGATATCCATTTGAGACGTAAACAACTAGACATGGATATGACATGTATAGTCAGTGAGGTGAGGCGTCAATTCGACCAAAGTAGCCAATGCTGTTATCATCTTCCGAATCAACGTAACTTTTAGACTTAACTCGAACTCTCATTTCTCTTTGGTTTAGCTTGGAATTTCCAAATTCGTTTAAGTAATAACCCAATGCAGCAGGGGTCTGATATTCTGCATCGTAAATCGATTCCATATAAGCTTCTTCGTTGGCACGTAGTGGCCGTCCAGAAGATTTCAGAACTCTAAGGAGTCTGGCATTATTTGGAGATTTACAGTAATACTGGAAAGCGGGCTCAGATACACGTCGGCTGAATCCAGTATCAACAGCTGAAATTTGCTTGTGCATACTTTTTAATAATGTTGGTAAAGCAAAGAAGCCTGGGTAAAATACGAGATCTTGAGCGATAAGTCTACTCTCTTGACTTGATAATGGAAGTAACGACTCCAAATGTAATGGGTCATTCTTCGGAACTGTCCCAGTTGTAGATAAGTGCGTAGGTTTCGGTGCTCCCGACACTTTCTCCCCTTCAACTCTCGGTGGCCGCACATTGCCCTGATGCTTTGGCTCAGATTCGCGAGATTTCTGTCTCTGAAACTGAGGTTTACATCTTTCACTTCTTTTAAGTGGAGCGACCTCTTCGTATCTCCGAGAACTATTGTAATAACTTGGGCTGCCATAAGCTTCACGCTCAAATCTTCTCTTTGAAGACATTTTCTCTTCACTACCCGTGCAGATTCCCTACTTACGGGGGGAAATACCTTTAGAACCTTAAAAAATCGCAATATTTTTTTTTTCTATAGGATGTTAGTATAACATCTTAAGAGTATGGTGCCAAAGTTTTAAAGGGAAATTCGGAGCCCTTCTGATGCTATCGGGACTCATAGGCGGTAGCCCACCGCAGGTATATATTCACGCGCTAGAAGCGGAGAACCCGCCTTTCATAATTCCCTCCTTTCAATCATTGTAAACATGTTACTTTACATTGTTTGCGTTATACAAGAAAAATTATCATACAGCCGGCTTCGAAATATTAAAAAAACAAAAAACCTCGGTGGAAAAGGCAAGCTGACTGATGCGCTTATCAGGAAACTCACCGCATACTATGACTTAGCCATACGAAGAAATATTCATAGTGTGGAAAATATGAAGAAAGCTATAATGGCCTCGTGTTATCACTTATGCTCCACCAAAGAAAATCCAAGGCACGAATACTGCCCGGTAGGAAATAACAACTGGTGCAAGTGGCAGAAAGCTCTAGCTACAGGAGCAAATTTGGACATTATAGAACATCCTGCACCACTGCATCCAGACGTGTAGAAGCACATCCTACCAATTTACGAAGATTTATCTGAAGAGAATCTACTTGAGAATGCTTGGGCGGACATACTCAGAACAATAACGAGAGTTTCAACTCAACTGTTTGGCGCTTCGCTCCAAATCACCTGCACTCAGGAAAAAATATTATTGAAATTGCAGCATATTTGGCAGCTGGCTTATTTAACGAAGGAGATGCTTCAGTTTTAAGAACTATGAGTGCTTTGAATACTGTAATTGGAAAAGAAGCAAAAACGTACGCCGACAAAATCGCGACGGACAGAGAGTAATTCGACAGGAGCGACGCACCTCATTAACTATCAAAGAGGCTCGAAAAGCAAGAAGAGAGCAACGTATGGAGAAAAATCTGCTAGCTGCTAAGTCATTGAAATTATTGAGTTATCACTTATCGAAACTTTGAACTTGTTTATCTCAAAACTACATTTTCGAAATCGGTGGAATCAATAACTCAAAAACTACTCAATCAATCTTGCTGAAATTTTGCACCCATATCTATAACAATATTGTCTTCTATATGAACCTAGAGATATGAAATAAATTGTAAATAAAAGTATCTTTTTATAGCAAAATATAGCGAAAATTTAATGTAAAATTCAAAGTTTCTGTTTAAAAGCGTGCCATTTTTTCAATTTTCAATATTTTTCACTTTCTTTAGGTTCATCTACAAACTGTAAATGTTAGTTATCGAAATATGTCTTGCTGGTTTGTTTCAAATCAATGTAGCCAATGCCAGAGCTTACACCATTTAATAAGTCGCACCACAACCTTCCCGAAAAACAGGGACGTAACTCCGCCATTTTTAAATATTTTGAATAACAAAAAATACATTGTAATAAAGAAAGAATATAATAAATGATAACCAAAGTTTCAAAAATGTAAAACAATCCTTTCCTTTACAAAAAAATTCATAAAGATCAGCTCGTTTTCATCCGTCTAAAGGTATTTCCCCCCTTAATAACATACAGCGGAGGACAAAAATATTCGTACACTTGGAGTATAGAAATAAAAGCAACAATATTTTCCGCATTATTAACTATATTCAAACATACGTAGCTGTATATTATATATAGCACTTATAACAACAAATGAGCAGAAAAAGACTTAATTACATTATTTCATAACTTACAATAGCAAAAATTTCACAGAATGGCGAGAAATTACAAGGACAAAAGTATTTGTACACTATCATTTCTGTTGATAAACACAGTAGTTACGAAGGAATCACAACATTCCGATCAATGTAAACATTACTTTAGGAAATATCATAGTAGTTTTATTAATTCTCGTCCTGGCAAGTACACGTTATTAGTGAATATTTTCAATATGGGCAGAAAACGCAATGAAACTACGTTGGAAGAACGAAAAATTACACTGTGGGACAAATTTTGACCTATGTTAGTTTTTGCAATAGCCACTATGTAATTCTTATAGAGTTCCTTACCCTAAATACGAATCCGAAAACCAAAATTTTAAATTTTCATCATAGTTATGAGAAAGCTTTTCACGATCGTTCTGTTTTAAATAATTTAATGTTTAATATAATAATTTAATATAATCTAATATAAAGCAAAAACATCATTGTAATCGGTTTTTTACATGGTACATCTAATGATATCATTCTCAGTATTAAATTTAACATACAAAACTATTAAAAAAAGTACGATCTACAATGGATGTTTACTGGAAGTATCTTTAAATTAACACTAATACTACTGAGTATACTCGAATATTCGTTATAGTTCCAGTAAACTTGATTAGTTTTTAAAAACATTTTACATATCTAATACTTTCAAAATATTAATAATCGACAGATAATAAAATTTATACCGACCATCTTGACTGATTCGATAGTTTCAGTGTTAATCATCGTAATAATATTACTCGAGCGTAAAATCGTACGAATTATTAAAAAAAAACCAGATACCAGTGCATCGGAAATTGCGTCACACCTTCAAGAATATATGTACAAGGAAGTTCATCCCAATACAGTACGAAGAGTGTTACATCGGGCAGGATATAACAGCAGAGTTGCGAGGACGAAACCGCTCATCAGCAAAGTAAATAAAAAACAAAGATTAAAATTTGCAGAAGAGTATATAGACGCTAGCGATGATTTCTGGAAGAACGTAATATTTTCCGATGAGTCAAAATTTAATATTGTTGAGTCGGATGGTCATAAAAATGTGTGGCGGAGAGCTAATACTGAATTGGATTCCAAAAATACGCAACCGACGACAAAACAGGGAGGTGGAAGTGTGATGGTGTGGGGATGTATTGCTGTTTCTGGAGTCGGAAAATTAGTAATAACAGATAGAATAATGGATAAAAATTGATATTTAAATATTTTAAAAGAAAATTTACAAGAAAGTGCAGATAAGTTAGGTATTGGGAGAACATTTTACTTTCAACAAGACTGTGATCCGAAACATACAGCCAATATAGTGCGCCAGTGGTTATTATATAATACTCCCCATGTGTTAGTAACTCCTCCGTAATCACCTGATTTAAATCCTATCGAACATGTATGGGCGAAACTGGTAAAGAATGTACGAAAATACGACATAACATTGAAAGAACATTCAGAAGAAATATTAAAAAGAGAATGGTGTAATTTAAAACCTGTCTTCATTAAAAGTTTAGTGTTATCAATGTCCAATAGATTACACGAAGTAATTCGTCAGAAGGGCTATCCTATTAAGTATTAATTTAGAAAATTCTCGTTAAATTAATTGCAACACTTGTCCTAATGAATTGTATGAATACTTTTATCCATATAGTTTTTCGCCAAAATTATGAAATGATGTAATTAAGTTTTTTTTTCTGCTCATTTGTTGTTATAAGTGCTATATAACATACAGCTACGTATGTTTGAATATAGTTAATAATGCAGAAAATATTATTGCTTTTATTTCTATACTTCAAGTGTACGAATATTTTTGTTCTCCACTGTATGTTCTTAACACATGGAGCGCCGGCAACGTATCAGCCATTTAAAGTTCGAACGCCGGCCTCATTCGGTTGTATCTCATCAATGAGTAGCCAAAAAAAAATATTCAAAACATTATATATTTTCGTAAAATAGTACATTTTAATTGCATATTCGTCATATACAATTTAACGGAAGTGAAAAATAGAAACAAAATCAAAATTTTTTATTTATATTGTTGCGCTGGGCGGGTCCTGGGGTGCTCGCCCGCGACATATTTATTTACAATGTTCTTTATACACTTATATTTACAATTTCATACAAATATTACACAATGTAGTCTATAGTTCGACACGTCTTTTCTCGTCAACGTTCGCTCGAAGACTACTCGCTTGTATTCGTTTACTCTGACCAACTTCTTAGCGACCAGTTTATTTCAACCCCCTTCAGATCCTAAGGGTTGGTTCAGCCGTGCGTGCTGGAGGGACGAGTTCGATACATCGCAACCTCGTTAGTTCGATGTATCGCAACAATATTTATAGAAAAAACTAAAGTTTTTTATTTTATGGTGAATTATATATATATAACATAAACAGAAAACAAAAATATTAATATTTAAAGCAAATATGGTATTTCCCGAAACATTGTCCAAGATGTAAGGGTATTAAGCATTCAGCACCCATAAAGCTACTCTCGCTTCTTTTTTTACCAGCATAGAAAATTTTACACGGACATCGTACATATCGGTTTCCCGGATCCAACAATTTCGGTAACTTTATGTTTCTTCATATGGAAAGTCTCTGGGGGTGATCAAATTTTGGTATGCGAGGTGTAGGAACAAGTACAGAAATACTAGAAGTATCATTTGATATATCTTGAGTATTTGCGAATTCCTCGATCGAAGAACGTCCAATAACATGTAAGCATTTCTTATATTTTATAATGTTGCCGTTCAACTCAATATATAATTGAAATGCATTAAACATTGCACAATTTAAAAGAAATAAGACTGTCTTCTTTGTCCACTTCACCGTTTTTCTCATGATGGGATAATATGACAAATACTGATCTGTCAAATCTACACCCATCATATATTTATTATAGTCTATGACGGTATGCGGTTTTATAATTTGTTGTTTCGTTTCCAGTGTATTTTATTGGTTTTCGTTAATTTTCCCGAATGTACCGTGGAAACCACGTATACAATCTTCTGTTTCGGCTTCCACGCCTGTACTGAAACTTCACCCTTTCTTTTACATGTACATTCTCCAGTTTTCAATCTGAGATGCCGTAAAGACTCGGGAACACCTCTAGTTGTTCTAATTGTACCGCAAACTCGTGTACCATTTTTCATAAGCAATTCTGCGGTATTAATGCTGTTATAATAGTTGTCCATGTATAAGTGGTATCCCAAAGATATATTTCGATCAGGTAATGACATTATGGTCTGGTCCAATTTTTTACTTTTCGCACAGTATACTTCCATGTTGGAAATATTTTTTTTTTACGTGGAGGAAATCTGAGAACAGACACCCCTCGATCATTCAGTGGAACGGCCGAGGGGTAGTGTGGGGTTGTACCCACTAAAACCTCCACGGTGACCTACAGGCTTTGTAGAGGGGGAGCTACGGGAACTCTGTACAGAACTCGCCCGCGGCTCCCTCAAGCCCGACCGGCCATTTATGCAAATTCGGCCAGCCCCGTACCCGGGGAGGAGATGGACGCCTCCTCTCCTCTCTGGAACAACTTACTAACCAGCAGTGCGGGGAGGTCGCGCCCTGCACCGCTGACATCCCGGCAACCGCGTAGACACGTACCCAGGGCCCCTGCCCTAGGTACACGGCCGCCCGGGAAAGGGCGATGCTTGAGCCCCTCCCCTCTCCGTCGGGAGTTAAATTCGTTTGGCGGGCGGCGGGGACATTTCCGGCGAGGACATGCTCACCCCACCGTCCGCTATCCTCAGAACCCCCGGAGCTCTGTTACGCGGCCTCTTCGCCACCGCCCCCGGGCTCTGCGAGCGGGATCGTTTGTCACACGATCCCGCTCGTCGGCCTCCTTCTGCGCCATCGCCTCTTCGCAGAAGTAGGCCACCGCTCTCCACGACCTCTCGCTTCCCAGCATTGCCCCAACTACAGCCGGGAGCGAGAGGTCTGCGCCTATTGTCCTTACGAGGACTCGGCCAGCGCTGCAAAGGCGTGGCAAACCTCCAGCGTGTGCTTCTCTTCTCGAGCTTATTAGAACCGGTTATTGTTTGATTGTTCGAAAAATGCCACGTGTTCCAAATTTGGCGAAATATATTACGTGCCATTATAGTGGAGAACGATGGTGTTTTCGTATAAAACTCTGAGGGCCAGTAATCATCTCTTACATCTTTCTTTACCTGGCCTATCATTATTAATTGTGCCCAGAAATTTTTTCATCTCGGCTAGAGTAATATCATTCCACTTTGACATTTTCTTCCCTTTACTCATCTTATCCTTATTTTGCTGGTAATAGATGTTGGATTCATTTACCATTAATTGAAAAAAATCATTGCCACTAAACAGTTCGACGACTTCTTTTACGCTTTTCTTATCATTAGGAAAAATCTTTGGACTGATTCAGCAGTAAAATCTGGAATTAAAGTTAGGAATTTTATCGACATCTGACCATGCTTCACTGTAATGGAACACCTCTTGATCTTCTCCTTGGACCCACATCACTATCACTGTTTCGTTCGTGGGATGCTCACTTCCAACGCGAAATTAATAGCGATGGAATGATTTGGTGGTGGAATGGCGGAAGATGGATATCGACAGGTGAATCAGCATGCTTTACTGTTTAACAAAAACCTTAATACCTAAAAGTCATACAATTTGTGTTGTTCCGACACTGTCGTGATTTAATCTGACTACTTTTCTTCTCGGTTGCTTTATTGAAGGTGCCATTTAGATTTGTTTTTTGGGACGAACATCTGGGACCGGCTGTTCCTTTCAACGCTTTGCACTAATAACAGCAGCGTGGAGATGAACAATTTTCGTGCCCTTAACTGCCTGCCAGGGTGCTATTTCACGCTGAAGGAAAAACTCAAGGCCTGCACATGAGAAAAAGCCGAGACTCGCACAAATTTGGAGTCCCTAGAACCAAGTGGCTAGAATTTTCTCCAGGCTTAGCTTACAGTGTTTTGAAATAAGAACAAATTTGTCAATGACTTTAGAAAATGGCTTTTTTCAAAACACTGCTGGTCGCAATACGCTGCGCTCGATTGTCTGTCTGGGTTTTGTTGGGTTTTCTTTTGATCTCTTTTTCAAGGCCTTACTGAATACAGCTATTCTTGAAAGAACGTCGGGACGCATCCTGATCTATAACAAAATCATTCGTGACATTGTACAACAATATGAAATGTCGATGAGGTGTTAGTTACGTTAATATGTGAACATTTACAGAAAGATTCATGGTAAAAAGGTAATGGAGTATGTTAGTGCCCAGCACTAATATTCTTTATGACGCGGACGTGCGTAGTTGCCTATTTGTGAGATTAGGATTTTTGGTTAACATCTGGCATGCAATTTAGACTTAAAATATTTTTCCTAACGAGAGAGCGCATACTTTATTGTCCAGTTTTGGGATTTCGCTTCTCTCGTCCTCAATAGCCAAGACGTGTCATAAAAGGGGACAGTTCCGAAGGGTAATTTCGACAATATTTTGTAACGGTGAACACACCGGAGTCACACCTGGAGGAATTTCCCCATGGTTGCCAAACTGTTCTCGCCGCCCCCACTTTCCATACGCGAACTCCCACCCAGAAAGGGCGCGCCTCGGGCGCAAGGGAAGGGTGTTTTCTAGAAAAAATAGACTCGCTGATTGGTTGTTGTCAAAAATTAAGGAAAACCAATCAGCGAGTACTAGTAATGTGCTAGAGAGGTGGAAGTCCACCTTTAACGAGAGCGCTTCAATTTTAGATTAGAGTTGTCATAGACGCCTTATGGCTAAGGCTAGCAGGCAGAGCTATCTACGTAGCAGATAGAGTGTACTTGAGAAATCTAAATATAAGTGTTAGAAAAAATACAGTCCACTACACAACGTCTCTATTCGTCGCTACCACTGACGACGCCGTGACGCCCCAACAGAGTATTACAGGCAGAGTATATGCTTACCTAAAAACTTTGATAGCAAAGAAAAGTTCGTATAACTTTTCCGAAATATACGAAAAATGCGTAATTTTCGAAATAGCTTAGCACTTTTCGAGTGCTCGAGTGTAAAATTTTTACAATGAACTTTTGGCTGCTCCAAATCAGGCGCATATTCCACTGTGCATCGTACCGATCGATCAGTCCGTTGTCCGTGCTAGATAAGGCGCTGGAGCGAATGATGATAGCGACAATGGAAGCCAGAGTGAATGTCAGTATGAATGAGTTTCAGCCCAGGTTTCGCACGGGCTGTTAGATGGAGAGTGCGTGGGTGAACGTGAGGAACTATGTACGTAAAAGTGAGACTAAATATGACCTTGGTATATTTGTAGATTTTGTAGGTACGTTTGATAATCTTGAATGGGTGAGAATGATTGGGATTGAGAGAGATTGGATGCGAGGAAATATTTTGTCGGCGGATTTCTTAGAACGAAAGGCATGTATGACTGGAGCGAAAGAGATTGTACCGAAGGATGTAGAGCGGGGCTGTTCGCAAAGGTCGATTTGTGGTCTATTCATTTAGAACCCAATGATGGATCGGCGACACCTCTGCCAGCTGAATGAATGCGCATATTCATGTGCAGTTGTGGGTTATGCTTATGATCTGCTGCTGTGTGAAAGTAGATAAAATCGAGTGGAAATTGAGCCAAAGGAAAATGAGTGTTCAAGAATAAAGAAGAAATTACTCAGATCGTCATCTATTTTAGACTATTTTGAACTATTTATTTCTGAGGAGCTCGTACAACATATTGCAGATGAAACTAACGATTATCGGGCTCAGAAGTATAATAACAATTTGGACACCCCGACGACAGTAGACGAACTCTACTTTTTTTTGCGTTATCTTTATTAATGACACGCAACAAAAAGCTAACAATACAAGAGTATTGGTCGAAGGATAAATATTTACAATCCAGCATTTTTGCTGAAATTATGGCGAGAGATCGCTATCTTTCATTACTAAGCACAATCCACTTTACACACGAATCTGGGCGCACTGATGATCGTTTAGTCAAAATTAGAGATGTAGTCAATATGTTTCGAAAATTCTTCAATGATACATTTCATCTGTTTCAAGATCTTTGTATTGATGAAAGCCTTATGTTGTACGAAGGCCGTTTGTCATTCAAGCAGTATATTCCTTCAAAAAGGAATAGATTTGGGATCAAATCGTATATGCTTTACGATTGTAAAACCGGTTACGTTCAAGACATTATAGTTTATTGCTTTTACGACCTTTCTTACGAAAAGGTCACACAATCTATCTAGATAATTTTTATTCGAGTCCAGCATTATTTAATTTGTTGCATAATAATAGTACCAATGCGTGCGGGACTGTTAGTAAAAGAAGGCAAGAAATGCCGAAGTTTGAGGAACGTCTGAAAAAAGGAGAGGCATGTTTTCGTTCATCAAACAGTTTGTTAGCGATGAAGTGGTTAGACAAAAAAGAAGTATATATGATTACAACTATGCATACGGCAAATTTTGCAGCCGTGTCTAAATATAGAGGACTACAGAGTGTTGCTAAGCCTGTATGTGTTACTGATTATAATAAATCAATGGGCATAATAGACAAAGTCGATATGGTTATAAGTACTGTAAATACAACGCGAAAATCGTTGAAGTGATACCGCAAATTTTTTTTCCACATGATAGACATTTGTGTGTGGAACTCATATTGTCTTTATAAGTACAGTCGAAGAGAAATCATTTTTATTGCAAAATTCCACTTGCAGTTAATAAAACAAATAATTGCAAAGTATCGACATAATAATGTAATTCGGCATCAAAGCAGACCGGTTGACAACTCCATGAGGTTAACAGAGCGGCATTTTCCATTTTTTTATAAACCAAGAAATAAACATCTAAAACGCAGATGTGTCGTCTGTAGTAAAAATGATAAAAGATCCGACTCACGATACGAGTGTAAAGAGTGTGATGTTGGCTTATGTATAGATCCGTGCTTCAAAATTTATCATACGTACTTATACTACTAATCATTTCACATTAATACATTAACTTATTTGCAGATCATAATTAATTCATAATTAAAATATTATCTGTAACTTTGTAAGTTGTAAATGTTTTCATACCAAAAATGTAAATTATACTCGTTACATTATAGCAAAGATTGTTTTATTTAGCAAAATTGTTATTTAAGACCTAGGAAAACGTATATACAGCAACAACGCATATTGCACGTATTCACGGTGCGCGCTTCCGTTCAGTGACAGTACTTCGGCGGACTGGACAGCCGAAGCGAAAGGGTTAAAGGGAATCAACCTATTCTATGGACACCGGAGGTCCGCGAAACGTTTAGCCTATGCAAAGAAGGCCTGTTGCAGGCAACGTTGTTCGCGCACCCCGAACAGAACGCTCCTGTGGCCCTTACCTGCGACACCTCGAATTTTATGGTCGAAGCCGCCTTGCATCAATGCATCGGGGCGGACTGGAAACCGCTTGCTCTCTTTTCGACAAAACTTTCACCTTCAGAACAAAATTATTTCGCGTTTGATACGGAATTATTAGCTATATACCGTTCAATAAAACATTTCCGCCACCTTCTCGAAGGCAGACATTTCGTAGTTTTTACAGACCACAAACCATTAATTTTTGCGTTTTCCAGTAACCCTGATAAACATACTCCGAGACAAATTAGATATTTAACGTCTATCAACTATTCACTACCGACATCTAATATATTGTCGCAGATGCTTTGCCGTGAATGAAAGCGGTAAAGAAAAAATTAGATTTTGATACGTTGACAAAATAACGGTAAACAGACCCTGAATTGCGAGCGTTGATGCAGGGCGAGTCGGACCTTACACTCAAACAGATGTCTGTCCCCGGTTCCAATGCAAAAATTTACTGCGATATTTCAACAAACTTCTTACGACCGTTTCTCGTCGTCCCTTGTAGACACACTGCACGATCTCGCGCATTCAAGCGTTAACGCGACGGTCAAATGCGTGACACAACGTTACGTCTGGCCGTTGGTCAAAACTGATTGCCGCGAATGGACCCGCTCGTGTATACCATGTCAGTGCAATAAAATTAACAAACATGTTTCCGCGCTGGATCTCTTCCCCGTCCTTCAGGACGTTCCGATCATGTACACATCGACGTCGTGATACTACCTGTTTCCGAAGGTTACCACTATTGTCTCTATGTGTCACAAGGACTTTTTATGAAGGTTGGGTTTGTCGCTTCGGAACCCCCTTACGCGTGACCACGGACTAAGGTAGGCAATTCAAATCGTACCTGTTCAAGGAATAAAATTCTTTGATACGTTCGATACACCTACATACCACGGCGTACCTAACGTCCAATGGCATGGTGGAGTGATTCCACCGCCAATTTAAGGCAGTGATCCGATGCCATCAACATAATCGATAGACGAAAGTGCTTTCGACCATTCTGTTAGGAATACGCGCAGCACGGAAAGAAGATCTGCAATCCACTTTCGCAGATTTAGTCTACGGCGAATCTCTACGACTTCCGGGTGAATTTTTATCGCCTTCGTTGGATAGTCACGACACCATCATGTTTGCAAAAGAATTGCGATACCATTTTCACAACATCGGACCGACTGCGGAATCGCGGCATGGCAATTCATGCATTTTTGTACATAAGGATCTAGCTAATTGTAAGAGCGTTTTTCTTCGGCAAGACTCCCCGAAAACAATGTTGCAGGTTACGTACGATGGGACTTATGAAATTATAAGTAGAACGGATGAGGTTATAAGTATTAAGATAGGCGATAAGCATAGTGTAGTTTTGATTAATAGAGTTAAGCCAGCGTACATTAGAGCGGAAGAAATCGCGACACCACCGGACCAGGCACAGGTAATACCCTTGAGGGTCTGGATGCCTTCCGTTACCGAGACAGTACCGCCCCGGTTGAAAATCATACAACAACAATGCAGAATCCTCCACTATCTGTTTTAGCGCCCAGCACGGCATCTGGTACCACGCGATCCGGTAGGCGTATTAGATTCCCAGACAGGTACCAAGCAGGATTTTCTTAGTTTAAGTTAATTACTAGCCGCGGGGGGGGGGGGGTGTAGCGACTTCGTCGCCACCACGTTTTCGTTAGAATTCGTATCTTTCGCTGGACAATTTTATTGTAAGTGCTTGTACGAGCCCGATCAGGGTCGATGGGCGCACATGGCGACCATTCGTACAAGCCCGAGTTTTTCCCGGCGTAGGCCACGAGTTAAAAACATTTTTTCCCTCCGAAATTCCGCACTCCTTTCTCTACCCGCTGTTCTTGTCTTGGCCCGAGTATATAACCCCGGTAATATAGAGGAACAGGAGACATTCGGCACTCAACTTTAAAACTACAACACTGGACCACTTTGGCAACTTACTTCGGGCAACTTTTTCCATACAAACCGCGCTTCGTGTAAAAACAGCAAATAAACATTAGTACACTCCTGCGAACAGAAACGTGTGTGTGTGGATTGTGTTCGATTCATTTCTCTTCACCTACACTCCATCCCGTAATACGATATGTAGAGATTATATTTTATTTACAGATTAGAATACGTGTCCCATGTATTGTTTGTGTACAAAATTTTATCTCATAAGTTTTTTATAAGACCGACTCACTGTATACGCTTTTCTCATTGTCTTACGCACTAATCTCCTAAGTTATCGCACCTTACGCTTCGTACCAGATTGCCTGTGTTTATTACAAATGTCGTTGAGACCGGTGAGTGGCTTACATGGGCGTCCTAACAACTGGCACGTTTCTGCTCCAATTTTGCCCGTCAGATCTCGGTAACAGTTTTTGTCTCCTACAATACCTTTCTTGCATGCCTGCAATGCGTAATACGTTATTGTGGAAATGAGGAACACTGAGTCGATTCCCAGAGCATGGTCGTTTAATCAGCAGTTTTGCTTGAATTTTTCAAGTTGTTGACAATGTTTATCGATATACGGTATTTATAGTGATGCTTAAAACAAGTAAATAGTTATTTATCCGAACCTAATGACAAAAGGAAATTACATTCTAATACAACGTACTTCGTGTATTTGCTTCGTTCATTCCATAAATAGAATTCGGAGTTCGAGTTTATTATAACAACAAGCATGACTCCTCTTTCTCTCCTCCACTCCTTTAACATTAGAATTGGCGAACATAGAATGCGATTGGTATGTAATCCCTATAAAAATTGTAACAACGGATTAATTACAGTTTGTTCAGACATTCATTACAGTATTCAAGTCAAAATATTTATTTTCAAGATCCTTCCGAATATTCAGTGCTCTTGAGATATCACTAACTGCGAAACAAACACCGAAACCAGTTATTTTGACTGGTACGGTACTCTAGTGTTAAATATTATACGTCGGATTAACCGTGGGAGTACAGTCTTTCGAGTCATACGCATTTCGTATTATCAAACTAAAATACAGAATGAACAGTACGACATTTATTTACACGCGGATGACGAACAAAATCAGAGCGGAGTGCCGGAACAAATTTATTCGATTCGAATATTCATAACATCAGTTTCGAGTTCCGTTTCACGCCTGAAAATGAAAATTCGCCGTGCGAAACTTTTTACGGGAAGATATTATTTATCGAAGATTTTTTATCGTTCAACGACATACATGCAATTGATCCGAACGATATTTTTCGCGCGGTTTCTAAGAAACAAAACTCAGACGTTTATTCGTCAGAATGGTGTGCATGTCAGATTATGAAATGTTAAATATTACGACGCGATCTACATTTTCTCGCGGCGAGTAAAAATTTGGATCGATGCCTTCTTAACTTTTACATTTACCTTACCTCCGTGTCATGTGTTTGAATATTTTAAAAAGAAAATAGACGAAAAGAATTATTGAAATGTTAAGAAAATGATTTTAGTGGCGATCGATTAAACTACACCTTTCATAGATTCTTGTATAGTTTATTTTCACGCATTATTGAAATTATGTTGAGTATTCATAGTGTTCTATAAATTTCTTAAATTTTTATGCGATTTCGTTAGTTGTGCTTTGCACACATGGCCTAAAAAATGAATAATATATATATAGAATATCGGATATTATTCACCATGTTTCTTCTCCCAAGGTTTTAGCTACTGTTCAATAATTCGCAAATGCTTGACAAATGCTTATGTCGTCGCTTTTTGTATATTTTTTCTAATCTACTTTATGTTACCATTATTCAAATCTGTAATTTTTAATGCTCGTAAAACATATTTTAGGAGGTGAATGTGACTATGAGAATAATTGATTGTGACTAGTATATGGAAAAATTATCAATTACAATATTGCAATAATTTTTATACCTACGTTATTATAAACTTCTTTAATCTGTGGATGCCAAATACATTACACATTATATTACACTCCCTATGTACGTAGTTCAAACACGAACTTCTTATCGTTAAGACTTATTTTTCGCGACTGTAATACTGCAGTATCCTGTGCAGTTTGCTTCTTTTCTGTATGGACGCGACCATCAAGCTAAAAGTGCATAGCGGCAAGGGGAAACCGCTACCTCACAGTAGACAATTTTGCCGTTTTAGTCGGTTACAAGTTAATTTAACGAAACGAAATCCGGCACCAATGTCCGTACACCTCACTTTATTGCATTCCGTTCTTCGTTGCGCGACTTCACGAATAATAAGGATACACAGAAAATGAGGCGTCATTATTGCCATAACTAACGAGCAGAGCGCCCTGAGTGGAAGTCTAGGCACTGCACACTTTTAGCTCGAAGGTCGCTGCTGTAGTCGCGAGAGCTGTAGGGGAAATACATCTTGTGACTCATTGATGGGTCACGCCAGCGTGATCCTGCTAAACACGTTACTTAGGAAATAGTTTGAATTGCGGTCGATTACATGATATGTTTCACGTTTTCTTGGAGCATTTATTTCTTCAGATGACAACGGAATTACATTCTGTTTAAATAGTAACCTATACTCCCTTCGTCATTTTAAGTCATCATCTTCTCATAAAAACTCTTTATCATAGTTTACCACATCTCTTGTAAAAAAGAAAACAAAAATACAATCACGACCATCAGTATTCTTAGCATATATAATATAATCTAATGTCAATTAATCAGCTATGAGTTTAATTAAAGAAGCGAAAGTTCGGTGCACGCACTCTTCACGGACATTTTGTTCACTTGTTTGAAAGAATAACCGTTCTCACACTTCCCATTGGGGGGAGGGGGGGTCCTCTTCAGAAATGTCTGCAGAATCCAATGGTGTATAGAAATTCGTGCTAGCCAACCCACTTTCGTAGAAATGTAACAGAATTGCATACAGATACGTGTTCGAGCAAGTCTCCTTTATTTTCTGCGACAAACTTTAACTGCTTATCGTTTTTAATTTTCATGTAACACTTGGTTTTCTGAAAACTTCGACCGTTTTTACAAAAATCCAGTTTTTTCTGAAACTGGACATGACACAGCAATTAGGTTTCCGGATTCGTATTTAGGGTAAGGAACTCTATAACAATCACCTAATGTCTGTTCAAAAACACAAAAAAAGTTCAAATTTGTTCCACAGTGTTATTGTAAAGGTATCAATTTCGATTGTAGTTACTTGATACTAAAATGCATTTTTAAATAACGTTGTTACTTTATTTATTACAAAGAAAATCACGCAAAAAATAATTTTAGTAACAGAAATAATGTAGTACTCATGTTTGTTTTTTGTTTATTTGTGTGAGTGCGACGAACTGCACGAAGCTGCCGCGGCCCTTTAACGTAAAAGAAACAGTAGAGCCACCGACAGATTTTTGAGACGGGTCATCGGTCCAATAGATAAACATAAACGGGTAAATGACCCTAGGAATGAGTGAGAGCGAGAGTGCGGGAAAGAAACAGCGTCAAATAAAATAACCGCGTGCGTGTGTTTATATTTACGAGAGCGTATGTATGGATGCGACTGATTTAAGCAATGCAGGTCGCGGACGCGGCGATATACAGCACAGCGAGTTAAAAAGAGAGAAAGTCGGCTGTCGCGTTAGAATTACGAAAAGTGAAAAGAGTTAAATAGTTCAAGTGAGCTGGGATTATTATTTAAGAAACCTTAGTCATTAATAAGTGAACCTATTTGCGACGAACATCGCCGCTTATGACACCTATCCCTACAATAATAATGTTGTACGATTTATATGCTATATGCTTTACATGTATTTCAGGTTCTACAATGTTACATAGTGATTACTATTAAGAATCACCATGACAAACAACGTATGTATGTATCACCATGGTACCGTCATCAACCTCTTGATGGATAAAATATATCGTCAATTTCAGGAGCCTAGAAAACAATTAAGTAATAAATGATTACTGTACTTTTAGTGATTAAAATTGGTTAATGTATTAAATATTGTCAGCATACTGACACTATTTGTTATCAAAACAATGTTACGAATTGCATTTCTTACCGCCTCAGTGGATGCAATAAAAAACGACGATAGGAAGGTCATGGACAAAACGAAGAGAACGACCTTCATTTTTGTATACATGTTACCAGATTTAGATTTTTTGAATGTGTTGAAGGCAACGGTCACGTTGGCTTTTTATATATTTAGGTCAAACACAAACTTATCATTATGACTTATTTTTCGTGACTGAAATATTGTAGATCCATTACTCACGATGAATATTTTTGTTTATTAGCTTGCTGAAATACGATCGTCTTTCCATTAAGATTAAATTTTCGTTAGTATGTTATCGATTTACTACCAATGTATCGATTTACCATTTTTATTATTACCATTTCCATTTTATATCATACTAATATCGTGACTGTAAACTATGTTCATAACCATTGTATCATAACCATCTCGGATCTTCCATCGATCGTCTTTATATATTCTGATAAATCGAAATACAAAAATAACAAGCAATACTTTACAATTGTAACAGTTTGCTATTGTTAGAGCCATGTTTTTTTCTTTGTCGCTGACAGAAAACTCCGTCAGTATAAATCCATCGCGGGCAATAAAGATTACCTGTGAAAGTTTATGACGTTTTATCACCTAAATTTGTCAAGTCGTTAATTCACATTATTGAAATATAATACCTTATTGTCGTCACTCTTTTCTAACAGTTTCGGGGGGAACCTGTATGTCGCAGAAATACGTCACCTACGTTCGTGGACATAAATTATAACGCTTCCATTTATCTGGGTAAATTGGATATTTTTAGAAAGACTTGTGATTGACGGTGTGTTGTGATAAATTCTGACCATTTCATAATTTATTTGAAAATCTGCATATAAAAATTATGTTAAAATGATAATATTTCATATAAAAATATAGAAAGTAATACTAAATATAAAAGGTAAAGCTTTTCATTTAAATTGCTGCAGTAATTTTTATTTATAACAAATAGTAATAAATTTCAATTCAACAATTTTTATATTACATTAAAGAGCACGTTTTTTTCTTTTCAGTGATAAAAATGATACTGCATTCTACTAAATACGTCTTAAAATGAAAAGTTCCGCACTGATGCGAAGATTGCGTAACGAGGAGCCGCGTGCAATGTTTATTAAAAATTGCGCCCGCTGTTATAATTATGGATAATAGCACTCAACTGTTATTTTATATTAAACAGTGGGCATTCTTCTTCTGAACAATACCGAAAACAGTACCACATTCTAATAAATAAGCCTTACGTACACGATTTCATTCGTAAAATGTTCTTCGCCGCGTTTGGGAGGCAAATACCCCATAGTGCGTCGGTATTTACCTTTGAACAGTAATAATTCATAAAGTGGGTCAAAGGAGAACATAATTTTTTAAGTCTTTAATATAATAAGCATCATATATTTAAATGTCAGTAGTAGTTTCAAACGTACATTTTAAAAAAGTTCAACTTTCAAAGCTCAATTACAGCAGGTACAGCTACAATTTTTGCTTAATCTTATTGAGTTCTTTAGTTTAGAGATGGATAATAATGTGAATATTTAAGAACCAATGACAACTGGTCAGATATCGTGAATGTTTACTTTTAGAAAAAATGTCAGTACATTTTTCGATCTAGACCACAGTGCGTCGTTACGGTGCGCAGTTGAACGGAATCGCAAAAACCCGAATTAAATTCATACTTCCGTTATTTTTATATCAATAATTATAAAATAACCTGTTCTTAAGGTTTGTGGGATTGTACAATCTGATTATGGCCTTAGTTGTTTAGTAATATACGAAACTGCCTCTGCAGTGTCTTCCACCTTAAGGAAATGAAATTTCGCCAATTGATTTAGTCTGTGATTTTACGTAAAAATGTTATATGAGTATAGCCTTAACACTTAATAATTAAAGAGTTATTGTTAACAAAAGGTATAATTCCTGTTTGTTTTGATACTCGTATGTTTCAGGGTCCTGAATGAATTTTGAACGTTTACAGACTCTTAAAATGGTAAATATATATACAGGATGTAACTAAATCGTTACGTACAAATGATAGGGCGTGTACAACTTAGTAAACTGAGTAAAAAAACCTCATTGAACATGGATCCAAAACTCAATAGTTTCCGAGATAACAATAGGTTAAGTTTAAAAAGAATGTATATGGGGACAGAATCAAGAACACCGAATTCCGTCGAAAAGTATCAGTGATACTAAAGGGAACATATTGTTGCGCTGGATGGGCCCAGGCGTGCTCGCCCGCGACATAATTATTTACACAACGTTCTTTATACAGTTCTATTTACAATTATATACAAATGTTGCGCAATGTAATCTTTGGTTCGATACGTCCTTTCTTGTTCACATTCGTTCGAACACTACTCGCTTGTCTTCGTTTACTCTGACCAACTCCTTAACAACCAGTTTATTTCAACCGCATTCAGATCCTAAGGGTTCGTTCAGCCGTACGTGCTGGAGGGACGAGTTCGATACATCGCAACCTCGTCAGTTCGATGTGTCGCAACAATATTAAAAATCCTACGCCCCTGCACCATTCCTCTTGAAGGACACTCGGAACTCACTGTCCGCACCCCCGAAAAAAGTACCAAGTGAATCTGCGCTGGAGACGGTGACCAGACCCGACGTTTTCGAGGGAACACGTGGGCTCCCGGAGCCGCTGCAGAGATAACAGAATCGGTAGGCCGAGAGGAACTGGCAAATTTTACCAATAAAACGAGGCATTCTTGTTGCAGCTCTTGAAATGGTATTATGGAGTAATGACGATATCGATATGATATTATATGATACGAATGCGATACGATGAGTTAGGATATGATACGATACGCTGAGTTATGATACGATATGATACGATGAGTTAACGCCCCGTCGGGCAGCGTAACGTTGTTGGTTGTTCGATAGTTTGGAGTCTGACCTTTCCGAGAAAGAACACTGTACTTATACTGATTTTCCCTGGTTGTGGGGGCACGAAAATGGAGTCTCTGGAGGAGCATCTCCCGAACTGGGAAACGGCGTTGGAAAGCGTACGGTAGTTTTGTACGGGTTTTTCTGGCTTAAACCTTGCCGCACTGCCTTATTACGGGCTTGCTGGTCGAAAGTGCCCATCCGACCTTGGTCCTACTAGAAATTGTTTGCACGTTTTCGAGTTGTCACCGATGCTCCACCAGCCCTAGGTAATTTAACGGACCGTGCAGTATGCGTCCTTCCAGTGAAGGCGTCAACATAATGAAATGAGTGTATCCAGGAATACAAAGCTTGTCTCTACAGCGGGAAGATAACTACTCATTATGGAAAATCACAAAAAAGTTGTAAAGGCCAACAAGCCAGATTTCAATGACCAGAAACGATCAGGAAAAAGCTGAAACATTTACAAACCACTTATCGACAATATTCAAACTGAATGACATACCAATTTCTGACAATGACTACAGAGACATCACAAACTTCCTAAATGGTTCTTTGCAAAGTTGCGAACCCATCGAACATTTCAGTCCCAAAGAAATAGATAAAAGGCGTTTATTTTCCAAAACATGTTCCCCCGGGCTTACAATGTCCGACCGGGGGTAGATACAACATTACGTCTTATTGGCGAAGGTGGATATTAACTTAGTTTTTAAATGTATATACATGAATTAGCTGTATGTACAAGCTTGGCTATTAATTATTAATTAGTAGCATACATAAATAGATAGACCTAACTAAATAAATATATAAACAGATAAATACAATAAATAAGTGGATAAATAAATAAATAAATAAATAAATAAATAAATAAATAAATAGATAGAGCATTAGCAAACAGCAGCTAAAATAATAGTGGTAGGGCGTGAGCGCGCGGTCAAGTGCAGTAGAGCAGCAAGCATGTGGTTAGATGTTTAGTATAGAGAGAGAAGCAGGGCATAGTTATGCATAAGTAGCTAATGTACGATTAGTTAAAAGAAGTGGGTTAAAAAAGTAAGATGGGTCTGACAGTTAATAAAAATGAAACCAAGTTATTAGATCTAGTCATGCTTTAAAAGGAGATAAAATAGAGTAAGATAAAATGTTAGAAATGTTAAAATTGATAGTCAGGTAGTAAATAAATAAATAAATAAGTTAAAATAGAATGAAATGAAATAGATGATAGAATAAAATTAGATAGATAAATAGAATAAGTTAGTATGACTAGATAGAATAGAATAAATCACTAAGTAGATAAATAAATCAATAAGTAAATAAATAAATAAGTAGATAAATAGTGTATTTTATTCTATTGGTTTGGTTCATTATTATTATTAGCTACTTACCTTGCTGCTGTCTCTCCCCTACTGCTCCTCTCATGTCGGGGGAGTTGACCCCCGCAGGTTATCGATAGGTCAGCCAGGATCAGGAGCCGGGACATCCTCGGTGAGGGCCTCGCGATATTGGCGTACTCCCGAGACGTGCTGCACGTAGATATCCCGGCTCCACCGGACAGTCTCCGACACAATGAGCCGGCGCATCAGAGACGCGTACCGTTTACCGATACGCAGAATCTTCAACACCGACTCATTGGCCGGATCCCAAGAGCCGAGGACACCGAGACGATCGCGGAGACCGCCACCCGGTAACCGCGCCCTCCGAGAACATCGGCCAGGGGCTTATACTTGAGTATTTTTCGCGCCCTGGCCTCTTCGAATGACGTATATTCGTTCTCGAATGGCACGGTTATGTCCACGATGACGATACTCCTTGAGGGCTCATGCCTGACAACGATGTCAGGCCTAAGAGCCCCCAGACCCCCGTCGATGACCTCGACCGTCCGGTTAACCCTTATGTCCCCTGGCAGTTGGCAAGCGTTAGCGGTACGGGAAACCACCGCATCG
Source organism: Nomia melanderi (assembly GCF_051020985.1). Taxonomy (NCBI): domain Eukaryota; kingdom Metazoa; phylum Arthropoda; class Insecta; order Hymenoptera; family Halictidae; genus Nomia; species Nomia melanderi. The sequence continues at coordinate 261,063 of NC_135000.1, forward strand.
TGGCGAAGTTGCCAGGCCGCCGAGTGCGGACGGCAGTGGCAAAGGACGTGGGGAAGGGACTCGAGCTCCGCCCCGTATCGCCGGCAACGTTTATCACCCGCGCCGCAGCGCCTTGCTCCGTTAAGAGGCAAGACGTCGAGGCGAGCTTGGTGTATAAATCGCCAATCAGCGAAGCGGGTGAAGTTGCCGCCGCGGAGAAAGTGGTTTGAAACACCACTCCGCAATGACACCCCGAACATCTTCCCCTGATTCTTTTTGCGGGAAAGCCGCTGGTGGTAGTATCCTACCACTGCCATCCGCAGTCGGCGGATGATCTGACTCCTTGCCATGGGCGGAACTATGGTCTCCCGATCGCGAGAACCTCTGAGCGTTACCGCGAGCTCAGATCGCACCTCGCTCCACTGCCAGCGCAATCCAAGCTGGTCCCAGCTTCTGCGTGCAGCATTCCGTACCCTCGACCACAGTGAGGAAACGACCCCCTCGTTCCTGGCGAAGTACCCCTCCAGCGAACCAGAGAGGTACTCGGCCAGGTCATTGTTTGACGGGTTAGTATGGCCGATTTTCCTGGCTACAGCCTCACACAGCGAGTTCCAGGCCAACTCCATGACCACCGCGTCATCCGCCGTCAGAAGACGAAACACATGAGCTATGGTCAAGACGTTGGCCATGTAAGCAAGCGGAAGCAGTCCACATCCCCCCCTACTGGGTGGGAGGTAGACTACTTCCGCGCTGGCCCGCTGCGGGAGGTTGAGCCAGGATTTGGCCATACGTCGAAGCTGTTAAAAACGTCGGCAGTATAAAAGCTGCCACGGTTTCGACCTTCTGCTACGGGGCCAGGGGGGAACGGTCTACGGCCTGCAGATCCTGAACCAACTCATCGATCGTCAGCAGTGGAGTCTGACGGACCTGAAACTCGGTGGGAACGCCCAGGTGTTCGTAGGGCTCACCGGCTGCCAGGGCGCGCATTTGCTGACCCTGGATGGTGAAGCGGGTGGCACGGACCCCCGCGGCCCCCTACCACGATGGTGGAGGGTCGCGCATTTTGTGGGGTTGAACCGCAATCCAATGCCACCCACTGCAGCATCCACTGCCTTCAGCAGCGTTTCCATCCCCTCCGGGGTGTCGGCGACCAACGCGAGATCGTCCGCGTACGCCAGGACACTGTGCCGATGGCCGTGCAGCGTGTAACCCGCCGAGGTCCCGGCAGCTGCACGCAGCACCGGTTCTAGGGCGAGGTTAAACGCCACGGAGTTCATCGGACAGCCCTGGCGCACCCCGGAGAGGATGGGAACGGGGTCGGTAAACCCATCGGAAGTCCGCACCCGCGTCGTGCAACCGTGGTACATACTCTTCAGAATATTCTGAAGAGTTGAGGGAACCCCGGCCTCCACGAAGGATTGGTAGATGGAGGCGTGGGGGACCGAGCCGAATGCGTTCGACGGGTCCAACCACGCCACCGCCACCTGACGCCCCCACCTGCGAGCGTCTGTAAGGGCTACCTGCAACACGAAGTTGTGCTCATAGCACCCCTCGTACGGCAGGAAGCCCTTCTGCGCGGAACTCAGGCGCTAGTTCTTGACCGACCACGCGACAAGATGGCCAGCCAAAACAGCGGCAAAGAGTTTCGGGGTCGTGTCGGATATGGCCAGCGGTCGTTAGTTCGACAGGTTGTCTCGATCACCCATTTTGTGCACAAGCATAGTGTTGGAAGCTTTCCAACACGAGGGGACTGACTCCATACGCAGACATACATTAAACAAAGAGGTCAGCAAATGCGACCCCGGATCTGCCCTTTTCAGATCATTGTAGGTGAGACCGTCGGGCCCAGGCGCAGAGTTTGTCATACGCCTGATCCGACGATCCACCTCACTCACTTCGAAGGGCTTCACCAAGGCTACATTGCTGGCCTCGTCTGGAGCTTCGATGGAAGGCGAGGGAGGCCTAGTAGTAGTAGGTAAGAAGTAGATAATAAAACACCTGGATATGATCTCATTACAGCTAAAATGTTAAAAGAAATACCAAAACAAGTGGCGTAGTAGCAATTACACAAATATACAATGCGATACTGGAAATCCAATATTTTCACATTCAATGGAAATTTGCGACAATCATTCTCATCCAAAAGCCTGACAAACCAGCCAAAGAAGTGACTTACTATAAGCCTATCTCATTGTCACCAATCTTGTTAAAACTATCTGAAAGATTGCTATTAAATAGACTAACATCAATAATGATGGACAAGTGCATAATTCCACAACACCAAATCGGCTTTCGTAAGAAACACTCCACCATTGAACAAGTACAACGTATAGTCAGTGTGATAGGGAATGCCTTGAAAAACGCATGATATGCTCCGCTGCATTCATTGACATTAGTCAAGCTTTTGATAGAGTATGACATATGGGCCTACTATATAAAATTAAACAAAATTGCCCACACAATTACTACAACCTGTTAAAATTCGACTTAACTGATGAGCTTTTCCAGGTCAATTTATGCGACAAACACTTGAAGATCTATCCAACACTCGCGGATGTTCCTCAAGGTAGCGTCAAGGTAGCGTTTCAAATTTACACAGCGGACCCACCTGACGACGAAAATGTATTTGTGGCCACAATTCGCGAACGATACTGCGTTTTTGGCTTCCCACGAAAATCCTGAGGAGGCGTGACAATTCCTACAAGGAGCACTGAATAAGACTGCAGAGTGGGCCAGAAAATGGAAAATTAAAATCAATACAAATAAATCAACTCACATCACATTTACTACTAAACTCGTTATGTCTCCTGCGGTCAAACTTAACAGCGAACATCTTGAGACAAATTATCCCAATTTTAGACATATGGAATACAGCTTTGGGGATATGCAAAGAAAAGTAACACAAATATCATTCAAAGATACTTGAACAAAGCATTGAGAAATATTGCAGCTACCTCATGGTACATGTCTGCGGACTCATTGTATAAAGATCTAGGTATACATACTGTCAAACACCTAATAGGAAAAACGAATATTAAATCATCCTACCGAATCCGTCAAGGACCTAAATCATACACCACAAAACAGAACACTAAAAGGGAATAAGCCAACCGATCTGCAGAAATAAGTAAAGGAAGGAACATACCGTACTACGGTACGGAGCGTTTACCGCATACAAGTCATATCTCTAATTCATCAAATTTGTTGGTTAGCTTCGTGCAGTTAGTTGTAGATGTAACGTAATAAATAAATAAAAAAATATAATAATTTACGAGTATTTTCTCGAGAACGTTAATTGATGACGTTTATCGCTAAGGTCAACTTATAAGCTAAGAACGAGTGTTCATCATAAGATGTGATAGAGGCATTTTTAAATTTGCACTAATGGCATGCTTTAATCTTATTCGGTTTTTCAATTATCTGAGATCGAAACATTTCACTAATTTTTAAATTTGTTTGAAAATCGGGGTTTCCCGTTGAAACTGCATTTCATTTTATGCTTTTTATTTATTTATAATATTTTTATTAATTTATAACTCGACCGTTTTACAACCTGTCCTTCATTTTCAACATTCACTCTTCTTAAAAATACCTTAACCTACGCTAAGAATTCTAGATGCTATACTATTGATTGCTTTTTCAAGTACTTACATAATCTATATTTACTAGTATTTTCGTGAATATTTTCATGAATTGCAAAATTCTGTCGAAATACCCATAACATTTCGTTTCGTGATTTTCTATGGTCACGAAATGTGTTTACTGTTCAAATATAGTCACATAAACCATATCGTATTTTTAAGTACTGTTTCGTCTGTTTACGATACAATTTCGGTATATTTTTACATATAAAAGGAAAATACGCAATTACTATTACAACTTTCCAGTAGAAGCGCAAGGGATTTAAGTCTCGCAACCATGAACCAGAAACTCAACCTTCTGCTTTTAGTTATTGCTCTCATATTGATGTCCGGGAACTTTGTGGAATCGGTATGGATCATTTTACATTCCCGTTTCTTCGTATCATAATTCTTGTTAATGACACCTGATGCACGCAAAAATGTGCCCCAGTGACTTTGTTCAAGTATGAAATTTTGAAATATGTGCCAGGAATTTCTACGGTTATTCTTTTCTGTCAAGTGACGTACATACAATCCTTATTTAGAGAAATTATTCATAGTGACGTTGAAATTTTGTTATGGAAAAGAATTGATGCAATGAGTACTTTGGTTGCAAATACGATAATTAATATATTAAATGAAATTAATTGGAGGAACCATTTTATAAATCATGTCCCTTATACATATTATATATAATATTCAACATGTAGATACGTTTGTAAAGGAGTTAAAAATGTAAATAAATTAATTTTCATATTATTTCGTACAAATGCAATTTACAGTTTAACATATTTCTTTTTTTACTTAGTTTGTGATCATTTTCATGACAAATTTTATAAATGAAGTCCTTCTCACTTACATGCTTACTTTCATGAATTTCTATCATGTCTGCCGCGAAAGGTTATATTTATTGTTAAACGTTATTACATAAAATATATACTAAATTTTTGCGTCTTCGTTAAAAAGCTGTCAAAAACTGTTTCGTTATAAAAGAACACAAGCGAATACAACTATAATTTAGTAACGAGAACGCACGAAATTCGGTTCAACGAATCATAGACTAAAAACCCAAACTACTATTTTTATTAGTTTCTCTTGTTTTGATGTTAGCGAATTCTGTGAAATGTAAGGTAAAAATATGATGTTTCTTTAATTTATGTAAATGATACTGCAAAAACTCTTATACATTTTTGTATGTTTGTAGGAACTCTCAATATGCAAAAATTTACCCAAAAGCATGTGTACTAGCATGAAGTATAACAATATGTGTCCGGTACTATGACAATGATTTTCTTTTATGAGTTACTAATTTCTAAAAATTCAATCAGACATGTGATAACTGGAATTTCCTGTTTCAGAGTGTATGTGGAGGTAGATGAAGACGGTAATCAAATAACGTTTACAATATAATGAATCTCATGATTCTGAAGATAATACGCACCACACTAAAAATATAATTGGGTGGAAATGTAATTAGATCTGCAGCTCCAGACTGCGAAAAAAACACGAAAATAACGATTTATAAATACATAAATAAATACGCCACTGTAGTATCTGTAGTACAAAACACTTCCTTTCCTTAATCACAAGTCCATCGTTAGGGACACATTTCTCGCAACACAACTTCCGTAAGAACTCATCTAATGCACACTCCGCTACTACACTTCTCGCAATAGACTTTAGCTTTACACTTCGAAAAAACAACGAGTTCGAAATTTGAGAATTCGTTCGTCTTGAAACGCGTAACAGAAAAACGGGTTCTCAATATCGTGAGAAACCGGTGGTTTGATTTCAATCGTTTGGAGATCAGAATTGAAACATTCGGTTTCTGATTAAGTTCGGAAATCGAAGCGTCGCGACCATCAACGAGACCTAAAGTTAAAGCTGGGCTTTACAACCCCAGCAAAGGAATTTAATTCGCGTTTGGTGATCATGTACGGGCGTGCAATTTAACGAGGTTGCTACGCTCCGAACAAAGATTACAAGTCGTATCAGCGAATAGTGCAGTCGCCTGTGAACCAAACTTAAAATTCGACTATTCACATAACAAAAATTGAAAATTATCAACTTGTTGCTAAGTAGTCCCTGCTATATAAAATGATTTTTATTTCAAAAATTAATGAATTGTAATCACTGTTTAGCACGCTCAAGGTTTGTCATACAGACATTCCGAGTTTACCACGTATTTATATTTCTAACTTGTATTCACTGTTAAATATATTTATACGGAATTTTAACAACGAAAATTATTCTCTGATGCATCAGAGCGAAAAATCATATTTCACATAACTTTATGTGAATAACCTCCGTTTCTCTATTTATATAACATTGGAATCAAAACGCAAAATATCTATTGTTATTTAAAAGATTTCATAATATCCCTATAACATGAAAAAGTATAACTACCATATGGTTAGTTCTGTACCTTGCAAGTTCTGCCTGAAGCATTTTGGATTACTTTGAAAATGCTAAGAGACCGAGAAACAGTTTAAATAAAAAATACGTTGTTCTTTCACGCTTAGAAAACTACAAAATAAAATTTGTTAAAAAGTTCAAATTTTTCGTAATTATGAATTTGAATTTTGAATTTTGAAAATGTTATTTCGCAATTTTATAGATGCGGAAGAATAATGTGTTTCTTGTTTAAACTTCTTCTCGTTACTTTTTACCATTTTCAAGATAATCCGCGGAAAGAAAAGTTTGCACTCATTTGGAGAGATGGTTTCACCTCTTCAAAGTGAAATTGGACACAAACAACATTGCAGTGTATTAGATTTGGCTTATTCTACTTACACACAAATTTTGATAATTTTTTGAACTTCCGGATTCGATAGCTTTTCTTGCGAAATAAAAAATAGGTTAGAAACGATTCTCCTGTTGATGAATATTTATAAATTATAGCGAATTTCAATACTTTATAGAAAAAAGATTATTGAGAGATTTTTTAAGATTCTTGAAGTTTTGTTACCGCCATTGCGTTAGATTGTAAATTGATCGTAAATTGAAACGGAAAAAGCGGGCTGTATTCAACGATTGGGTAAATTGAGCTCTAGTTTTGTAACATAAGGTTCGAAATTGTTTAGGAGAATGATTGTGAACTACATAAATAATTCACACTTGACATTAAACTTATTGAATTGTTTGATGTTTATTGAAAACATTTTATTTAATTTGTCATGACGTTCATTTCTGTTACAATGAAAATCGTCTTTTATATTTTAATGCTGTGCTCAGTCAAAACGTATTTGTGATATTGATTCTGCCTCTCTGTAGTGTCGAACCTGATAAATAAGTAATACCATAACAATTACTGTTTGACTAGTGGTAGCTGATAACACTGTGGAACACGATTTTTGTTTTGTAATAGCCACTAGGTGGTCCTTATAGAGTTCCTTACCCTAAATACGAATCCTAAACCCAAATTACTGGGTTACGTCCAGTTTTCGAAACAAATGGGTTTTGTAACGACGGTTGAATTTTTCAAAGAAACAAGTGTTACGTGAAAACTAAACACGATAGGCAATTAAAATTTGTCGTAAAAAATAGAGGAGAGTTACTTGAATATGTAGCTGTACAAATTTTGAATATTGCGTATCATTAAATGTTTGTAAATGATGATGAAAGTTTAAAAAAGGGTAGATACGCGTACTTTATACACACTTCTGTTACATTTCTACGAAAAGTGGGTTGGCTAGCAAGAGTTTGCTTTGCATCATTAAATTCTGCAAACATTTTTGAACAGAAAACAGCTCGCAGAAATGGTCGCTCGCCGACCACGGCCGTTCAGAGCCGTGACTATGCGCTGTATAGACCTGGACCCCGGTCACTTCTTATACGTATATATAATATTTAATTGTTTTATACATTTGTGTAATAATTATGAGAAAGCTTTTCACGATCGTTCTATTTTAAATAATTTACTATTATATAATCTACTATCTGACGTAGCATATTCTAAAGATATATGACTTTTATACGTATTCACCGCATGCAAGATGTTTCAAATAAAAATTGCTTGTTTTCTACAAGGAAAAACATCATTGTAATCGGTTTTTTAATGGCACATCTAATGATATCATTCTCAGTATTAAATTTGACGTAAAAAACTGTTACACAAAGTATGATTTACAGTAGATGTATACTGAAGTATTTTTAAATCAATACTAAAACTGCTGAGTATACTCGAATATTTGTTATAGTTCCAGTGAACTTAATTAATTTTTAAAAACATTTCAGATATTTAATACTTTCAAGATATTAATAATCGACAGATAATAACATTTATCGCAGCCATCTTGACTTATTCAATAGTTTTAGTATTAATCAGCGTAATAATATTACTCGTATATGTGTATTCACATATTAAACAGCAAATTATTTAAAACGGAACAATTTGTGAAAAGTAATCAAACGTAAAACAGTATACAAAATTCATTAATTTATTACAATTATATTAATAAAAATAATTATTACCCTTTATTTTAGATTAACCCCTTGTCCTATAACAACGAGTAAGACTCGTGGTGAATATTTGCAACATGATTCAACAAATATATACATTACTTATTTAATTTGAATTCAAAGTAAATATTATTCCTCTGTAATCAACTATTATACTGAAAAGGAAATATAGGCATAACATATGCTTAGAATTTTTCTGTGTTTCCAATAAATTATTACGATCAGAGTTGAGAAACAATCACAGACCAATGAGTTAACTGTTAATCGATGCAATATATGCAGCTTTCAAAAGAATTTATATAATTTATACCTAACACGCGACATACACAATTGAAATGCAGAAACATTGTCTGGCAAGTTCTTCGAATAAATATACATTATCCTATCATTTGTTTGACTTCTTAGCGCTCTATCGCATCATGCATGATATCGCTTTGACATTCAAAACTACTGGTTGCTTTTTCAAGTATTTACATAGTCTATATTTACCAGTATTTTCGTCCCGTTTTCCATATAAAAAGGACGGGTTGTGCCGCGACCGTAATGGCCATAACATGTCTACAGGTGCTATTTAAATATAATAAAAATACTATAAAAGTGAATGATATTTACGAATTACAGTAAATCTGCCAAAGTACCCATAACATTTAGTTTCGTGATCTTCTATTGTCACGAAAGGCCGTGTTTACTGTTAAAAAATAGTCAGGTAAGTGATATCACATTTTTAAGTACTGATGCGTCTGTTTACGGTACAATGTCCGCATATTTTTACATATAAAAGAAAAATATACAAATGTAACTACACCTTTTTTTTTAGCAGAAACGCGAGGGACTTAACTCGTGCAATCATGAATCAGAAACTCAACCTTCTGCTTCTAGTTATTGCTTTCATTTTGATGTCAGGGAACTTTGTGGAATCAGTGTGGGTAAGAGATGACGTTCCTATAATTTATTCGGTTTATTATACATGGATTAATTTACATTCACCTTTCTTCGTATAATAATTCTTATCAATGGAACCTAAGGCATGCAGAAATTTACCACAGTGGCGATGTTCAAGTATGAAATTTCGAAATATGTGCCAGGAATTGCCACGGTTATTCTTTTCTATCAAGCACAATAAAAAGATGAAATTTCTTGCATGAATCATGTCCCTCATTCATATTATACATAATATACAAACGTACATACGTTTGCAAAGGAGTTACAAAAGTACATAAATTTATTTTCGTATTATTTCGTGCAAACGGAATTTAAAGTTTAGCATATTTTCATATTATTTTGTTCATGATCAGTTTTACGATCAAAATTATAAATGAAGTTCTTCGTCTCATAAAAATGGCGAATACGAATTGTATTTACTATTGAACGTTATTATATAAGAAATATACCAAATTTTTGCGTCTTTGCTAAGAATCTGTCAAAAACTGTTTTATTTGCAAATGCAATTTACAAATTAGCATATTTTGATATTATTTTGTTCGTGATCAGTTTCATGATAAAAAATATAAATGAAGTTCTTTTGTCATAAAAATGGAGAATACGGATTGTATTTACTGTTGAATGTTATTATATAAGATATATACTACATTCTTGCATGTTCGCTATAAAGCTGTCAAAAACGGTTTCGTTATAAAAGAACACAAGAGAATGCAACCACAATTTAGTAATAAGAACGCACGAAATTTGGCTGAACGAATCATAGACTAAAAACCCAAACTACTGTATTTATTACTTTCTCTCGTTTCCATGTCAACGAATTTTATGAAATGAAAATCAAAAATATAAAGTGTCTTTAGCTTATGCATTTCATCGTATCCAAATAACGGTCCAAAAACTCTTATACATTTTTTTATTTCTAAGGAACCAGAAGTGTGCAGTACTATATCTGAATATCATTGTACTAACACGCAATACGTACAAATGTGTCCGGTACTATGATAATTGTTTTCTTCTATAAATCAATTATTTCTAAAAATTTAATCGGACATGCGATAACAGGAATTTTCTGTTTTAGAGTGTATGTGGACTGTAATCAAATAACGATTATAGTACAATGAATCTCATGATTCTGAAGATAATATGCAACACTGAAAATATAATTGGATATAAGTGTATATAACTGCATCTGCGACTTCAGACTACGAAGAAAAAAGACGAAAGAAACGCTTTATAAATACATAAATAAATACGCCATTGTAGTATAAACTCAATTACTTAAACAATCTATATATGTAAATAGAAATCAACACAAGAAGTAAAATGGATGTTAATCCCTTCTTCAAGTTCTCCAAGAGGAAAATGTTACAATTAAAAATGTTACACTCTTTCATTCTCCACATCTCAAACATTTTTTAAAAATTTAAGAAGTTAATGACATTGGCCATCAAACGGTCCAATTTTGTCCGCGATTGAACTCTCGCAATGAATGGTCTCAACGTCCCATGTAAGTACTCGCATATAATTTCGTATTTGCGCCGCTCATTGTCGAAATCAACTAACACTATTTTTTTTTTATTTTTTAAGATTTTATCATTAAAGCGTTTCATGGGCTCTTAACTGTATATATTTAAAATAAATTTCATTATGACTGGGTTTGACCAAGAAATATTGAAAACGCTTTTGGCCATATGAAAATTGCAAAAATAATAAAAATGCCTTCGGGGATAAATTATTTTATGCATTTTACATGTTTCATAGATTTAAACTACTCTTGTAATAATAACGTTGCGACATAGCATTCCGCCGACGCAGAGAAGGAACGACGCAAGCGGAGTGTTCGAGAAAAGCGATGACGATTTGAAGGGGATGGAATTCCCACCCGCGGGTTGTAAAACGACTGCGTGGTCTCGAGAAAAAACAGATTCTTCGCTAGCAGGAAAAATCGGCTAGGTGAACGCTGTCATCAGCAGATACAGCTTGTTAACTAAAGAACAGCCCTTCAGACGACGGGCGCTCTCGAACGCCAATATTTTTGAATTACGTCATTTACAGTACTTTTACCGATAAATAATGTTGAAGCAGTTTCGCGAGACGATTTTCCCGCTTCCGCCAAAGATATTACAATTTTCTGTACTTCAATAGACGTATTTCAAACCATATTTACATTCGAGCGACTATGTAAATGGCTTTTCAGCAGAATAAAAAGTGAAAGGTGCCCGTGCCAAAAACTAGCATTGTAGGAGGCAGGCGTAAAAAAGAAGAGTTCAAGAACACGGCTGACACGAAAACATACAGAAAAACACCTGATTGAGGTTCTTGAACGCTCCTGAGCCCGATAGACGCGCACGATCAAGCGTATGTGTATACGTGAGCGCCGCAATATTGCGACCGTGGCATATCAAGAACGAACAACGGGTGTTGAGGGCATTTACCTCGACGTACGAAAATTTAAATGAATTAGACCTAGAACGTTCGGTCGAGGAGCCGATAAAAGAATGCGTCTACGGCAGGAGACTCACGTTGAAACGATCACACGTCAAAGTTCACTGATAAGCTATGATACGATACGAGTACGATTACGACAAACGGCTGACAAATACGGAATACGAACGCTAATTACGATTGCGACAAACGGCTAACGAACACGGAATACGAACGCTAATTACGATTACGACAAACGGCTAAAGAACACGGAATAGGAACGCGAATCACAGTTTTAGGGCTTTATGTTTACTCGGCGTGCGAACCACTTGTATATTGTCTCTTTTTTTGTACTTTAATTGTAGTCGTGTATTTTCTTTAATAAAAGAATAGTTATTTGAAACATTCTACTCTTACAGCATTTATTAGATGTTCGCAGTGTCAACGTTTTTTATGCTTCGCGCGTGCTTTTGATAATTATCATCCAACAATATTGTAGGAGGAAGCGAATATTTCATTTGTATAAACAATATCTTACTACGCAATTTACAATAAAACAGTGAATCTAAATGAAATTGCGTGCACAGTACGTACGTTCGTCTACTTTCTCGAACATTCTTCCGTCACCATGCATTAACTTCACGTACATTTGGAATATTCTAGATTCATTTAACATGAACGTCATTAACATAGAAAAATCAATATTACAGAAAATCAGTTTAGTCTAGAATACTCCAATGCCTTGAACATTTATTCGAAACACGCGCATCCTGACAGTCGCGCCGTTTATTGTTCATCAGTACATTCATTCCCACGTTAATTCTTTATAGAGAAAACAGAAGATAAGTAAAATACCGTGACTCGAAATCGACTGGTCATGATCTTCGAGTTACGAAGCTGTAAACAAGCTCACTTCACTGGTGTCTGTAATTATGATACATTGGGAAGGTGTACACATAATTTTAATTGCTTAAATCTCCAAAATTATTGAATAACTACACCTAACAGTTTACACATATCATTGGGTACATGCATACTATCACCTCAAAAAGAATTATCAAGGTTGTCAGGGTTTTCGAATTATCCTTTTTAAGAAGACCCGACTTGCGCCGTGTCAGGATACGTATGTATATCGTCGTGTGAAAGCGGTTTTAGTTTGCGTGTGTGAAGTACTTACTTTTAATACGTAAAAGTTACTTCGATCGGTATCTGTTAAGCGAATTGATTTTAATCACTCTATTAATCATCGAATGATAGGGAATTTGATAACAAGACACGAGGCGAGATTACGAAACTAATAATCATAATGACATTTATTTTATCTATGAATACTAAGAAAGAAATATTTTTGTCGTACTTTTGACGTGATATAATAGGATTTAATTTTTGATTAATTAGATTTTAAAGTAAAAGAACATATTTATTTGGTATGCATGCTTTGATTTATGTCACGGTCACTCTTTGTCAAACGTGTTTCCTTTTTAATATCTTAAGTTGCTGTTGTCGCTACCTTTATACTTGTTTTTATGGAACAAAATAGATTAATGACAAATAAGTAATATATGTATATTTTTCGTGAGATTTTTCTTTATACCTTCATGAGCGAATCCCACGCGTTCAAATAGAAATCGCGTGATCGCATAACCATAAAGACTGAAATACGTCGGTTTTCATACAAGAAATTATTGTAATTTACGCGACAAATTGTATTGCTGGATAGCTTTTTACGCGGAGACAGAATATTCTGAATAATTTGTACATGTCTATGTATTCTACTGTATTGGTAATTAATTAATACAGATCAGGCGTAATTTATTCAACTCTGTGCCGTGGACGACAGAAAAACAAGCTGATGGATCAGGGGATGAATAATGAAACTGAGATATCGGTAAATCAAGCAGTTCTTCCGATTTGCATCTTCACCGATTTATTTTCTGTGAACGACATTTGCATTTTGTGTTTAGAAATTCTGTAAATTTGCAAAACTATATATTACTCTCAATCTTGAACCCCTCAAGTAAAATTAAAAGAAAGATATAAAGAATATTGAAACGTTAAGCCGTTGAAAAAGTGAACGAATACAATTGAAAACAAAGTAATTTTTTTCTTTATCTATACCCAAAAAAGTTACCTGAATTCCATTTAATAGATTATTATTGATTCAGATTTGGGTTTCAATAATTTATTCATTAGTGCAAAATTACTAACTCTCTTAAAATATATTCTTTTCTGGCTTTCGGGAGAGAGCCGTGTCCACTAGGAATTTTATCCCAATGTTTCGCCAGCATTGAAGCTGGCTTTATTAGGGGGCTAAAGGCACATTGATACTGATGTGTGCCGAGGAAGAGTCTCTTTAAATAAGTACCCTGTTCATGTTCCGGATCGATGGTCACCAATTATTTTAATTGGTCAGCTGAACAATTAAAAAAAAAAACGGGAGGAGGGAGTGCCAAATGGGATTCAGTTGATATCCTGTGTCCCTGTTGATGTTGTTTGGGTGTTTCAGGATTTCAATAGATTCCCTATACTTTCGTGGAACGTAATTTTTGCCTCTGGACAAGATCTTCGTCTCTTCGAACTTGATCGTGTGTCCCGTGGTCAACTGATGTTGATGTCTTGCGACCGCAGACTGGGTGTACTTTAGTCTGGTGCAACGATCGTTTTCGATGAGGCATGTACTCACGCTCCTCCCGGTTTCCCCGATGTATACTTTACCGCATGAACAGGGGATTCTGTATATTCCCGCATGAGATAGGCGCAGTTGTTGATCTTTGGGGGAGGTGAGGACCTGTCCTATTTTTGTCTCCGTCTGAAAGATGGTTTTGATGCCTTCCCTTTTCAAGCATTTAGCAATGCTGTTGTTCGGCTCGTCAGTTTGGTCATGAGCAGGAGGTGTACTGTGATGGAGTTTATTAATAGTACGTTGAACCCTGCTTCCTGAGAAGCCGTTGCGTATTAATGCGTGCTTCACGTGGTCAAGTTCCGCTTGCAAGTTGTTGGTATCGCAGATCTTCAGAGCGCAGTTGACCAAGGATCTGATGACCGAATCCTTATGTGCAGGGTGGTGGTGTGTGGAGGCGTTGAGATATCTGTCCGTGTGGGTCGGTTTCCTGTAGACCTGATGTCCTAGACTGCCATCTGGTTTCCTTGTAACCAATACATCAAGAAAGGGTAGGGATTTGTTGCTTTCTATTTCCATGGTGAACTTGATATTTGGGTGTATGTTATTTACGAATTCGAGGAAAGAAGGGAGAGTGTCGTGATCATTGGGCCATACCACAAACGTGTCATCCACATATCGGAACCACTCAGATGGTTTTAGAGGGGCTTCTTTCAAGATGCGTTTCTCTAGGTGCTTCATGAATATGTTGGCAATGGCTGGTGAGATTGGTGAGCCCATAGCTGTGCCTGATGTTTGTTCTTAATACTCACCCTGGTACACGAAATAGGTGGAGGTGAGGCAGTGTTCGGTTAGAGGAATGAGGTTACCTGGAATTTTGGATTTGAGGAGTTGCAGGCTGTCACGTACCGGGATGTTAATGAACAGAGACTGTATTTCGAAGCTTACCAGTACGTCACTGGGGTTGGTTTTGACATGTTTAACTTTCTGTATGAAATGTTCCGAATTTTGTATGTGTGCCCCGGTTTTGCCTGTGAGAGGGGTTAGGATGGTTGTTTCGAATTTGGCCAGTTGATATGTGGGAGAACCTATTGTGCTGACTATGGGTCTCAGGGGGATGTTGGGATAAAATTCCTAGTGGACACGGCTCTCTCCCGAAAGCCAGAAATGAATGTAACAATCCAGGCCGTGAAAGCATCAAAACTACTCCCCTAAAATAATTTTCCATCATTGTTTTATGTATATTGACCATCAATAAAAACTTTCTAATATATTTAAGATTGTCAAATCCTCAAAAATTCATCGACTTCATCATTTCTATTGATTGTGTACTTTACGTGAATATTCTCATGTTTTATTACAGTTTAGTCAAAACACTATAGTGTACAAAGATGGATTTTTTTTTATTCCTTTGAATTCCAATCTCATAATAAAGTTATTATTGTTTTTATAATTTTAAAAAGAATGTACGAAAAATATACCCAGTTCAAACCTATTAATAAATTAAATATATAGTTCTTTTATAATAAATCACAAATTAAAATATGTACCATAATTGTTGACGTTTCTATGAGATATATTCAAAAGACATTAAAATCGATGACAAATCCTTGATCTATGTAAGTACCATAATATTATTTGAAATTGATGCTGATATCTTGATAACATCTCACGCGAAAAATTTAATTTTTATAACTTTTAAACGTCTGAATGCTGGCTTCAAGAATATGGAATAGAAACTACAGTGTTCTATTTAAGTAGTTAACTTTGGAATTTAGTTTGAAAAATCTCTCATTGCGCGCGCAATAAAATTATATTATAAAGTGTATTCTTGTCAAACTATATTTTCTGGAGTACAATTCCAGAACATTACCCTCACGCCATTATTCAACTTGGTGATTATTCTGATTAATACTCTACTTATTGACGTGATAAATTTTTAATAACGAATATCTAAAAAACTATTGAGTATCCGCCCTTATAATGGTATATATTCATAAACAGGAGAACCAAACCTACCAATATGCACAGTTTCAACGAAATCGGTGACCCGAAGGCCTTGCACTCTCCTTGTGAGTTCGGTGAGTTGTGTACCCTTTCATTTATACGAAACAATTTTCAAAAACTTTGTATATAAAAGAAGTTTTTGAGACAATAATATCTCGAAGTAAAGTTCAGTTAATTAGTGAACTATTATACATATGAGAAAAGAACTGTTATGGAAAAAGAACTAATTTCCAATTTAAAAAATGTATGTGTTAACTATATAGTTTTGTAATATTGAAAAACATTCACACATATTATAGAATTTTCAAAGTACACGGAATACTATTAATGCATCAAATTTTTCGAATATTTGTTAGTTTAATTTACATACTAAGAGTCCAAGGTTGGAGATTTTGTTTTTAACTCCTTGGCCTATGATATATTTCTCAACTCTGGTCGATACGACTGCTTTGTCATCAACAATTTATTGGAAAAAGAGAAAAATTCTAAGCATATATTATGCCTATATTTCCTTTTAACTATAATAGTTGATTACAGACGAATAATATTCACTTTGATTTCGAATGAACTGAGTAATACATATATTTATTGAATCGTATTGAAAATCTTCACCTCGAGTCTAACTCGTTATTATAGGTTAAAGGGTTAACTGGTAACGTACGAAGAGCTGCTTCTGACCAGCAACGCTAATGATTGCTTGACGTTTTCTAAATACAGTCGTTTCATTCATGCATTTATATTAGTTTCATTTATTGTTGAAAAGAAAATCGGTAAGATTTTCCAATCTACATATTATTAATACTAGAAGTGTTAAAGAAATGAAAATAATCCATTTCTGATTTATTTTCTTCCAGTTAATGAAAAGATACAGATTCTGAAAAACTATAAAATAAATTAATTTGCATATTTTAAAATACAAGTCAGTCATACTTTCAATTTAAATTCGTCAGATTTTTATGAATGCCTGGGAAACAGAAAAAATCTGCCTTTGTAACAGTGAAAAGTCGTTTAGAATATCGTTTTCTACAAAGTGTTTAAAAATAACTTCATGTAAAATTTTATCAAACAGAAAGATACACCTGTTACGTATCATCTAGCGAATATTGGACGCCGATATATTATAGGTTTTGAGATAACGGAGTAAATTGGTATATCGCATATAAACTGTCAGTAAACCGTCACATGTCAGTATAACGTCAGATTTTCCTGGATCCAGATCGCTCGTATCTACCAGTCCATTATCGGGTTCACGATTCAATTTACATCAATATCACTTAATTTCGAACGGTCAAAACGTGCTGTATCAGAGAAGAAAAACCATAAAAAAAATTACAATTACCGCACTCCGCGCTCGATGAATGACAGATCGTCCAGTGAGTTAATGTGATCGTCATGATTAATGCATGGATGGTAACTGTGGCCCTGTTCGCCGTCGGCGCGGCGGTGGTCTATTATTACCTGAAAAGTGTGTATAGTTTCTTCGACAATACCGGGATTCCGACCGCGTCATCGTTGCCGGTCTTGGGTAGCTTATGGAAAGTGTTCGCGCAAAAAAACACAATCGCCGAATTAGTTCAGCAAATTTACAATACCCACCCCGAAGCCAAGTATGTAGGCTTCTTCAACTTCCTCACGCCAGTGATCATGGTCCGCGATGTGGAATTGCTGAAGTCGACCATAGTGAAAAATTTCGAGCATTTTCAGGACCACGGCTCACAAAAGAACTCATCGGAACCGTTGTTCAGTAAGAACTTGTTCGCTCTGCGCGGAGAACGATGGAAGGAGGTGAGAGCCATATTGAGCCCAGCCTTCACGTCCACCAAGATGAAAGCAATGTACAAATTGATGCATGAATGTGCGGTGCGGTACGGAGAGATTTTGGCTACGGTGCCCGTGGAGGAAAGGTCCATGGATCTGATGGACCCGTTCACCAGGTACACGAACGACATGATCGCCACCTGCGCATTCGGAGTGACAGTAGATTCCATGTCCGATCGTAACAATACGTTCTACGCGTACGGCAAGACGGTCACGAATTTCAGTGGGTGGAAGTCGATCAAGTTCCTTTTGATGCGCAATTCGCCTGTACTTAGCAGGTTGCTCGATATAAAGCTGGTCGACAAGAATATCGTAGACTTCTTCCAGGATTTGATCGCGTCTACTATTAAAGCTAGAGACGAGCAGGGCATCGTGCGACCGGACATGATTCAGTTAATGATGGAAACTAGAGGAAAGTTAGGTCCAGGCAAAGAACTGACGATCGAGGACATGACCGCGCAAGCGTTTGTCTTCTTCTTCGGTGGATTCAAGACTACCTCGGCCCTGATGTGCTTCGCTGCTTATGAAGTAGGAGTGAAACCGGATGTTCAAAAGCGATTGCAGGAAGAGATCGACGAAGTGCTGGAGAACAGCAAAGGAGACGTGTCTTATGAAGCGATTAATGACATGAAGTACCTAGATGCTATTGTAAACGAAGCTCTAAGGATGTATCCGGTGTTTGTTGGTATAGATAGAGTTTGCACGAAACCTTTCAAGCTGCCGCCGACATTGCCAGGAGTAAAACCGCACGTGGTCAAAAAGGGTGAATATCTTTGGATACCGATCTACGGAGTGCAATCGGATCCTCAATACTTCGAGGAGCCAACGAAGTTTAATCCGGACCGGTTCCTAGACGATTCGAAAAAGATTTTAAACTCCGGAAAGTTTTTGAGTTTCGGCTTAGGTCCAAGAATGTGTATCGGCAATAGGTTCGCGCTTCTCGAAACTAAGGTGTTGCTGTTCCATGTGTTCTCTCGATGTAACCTCAAGCCTAACGAGAAAACACCTATACCGATGAAGTTGAGCAAGAAAGGATTTCAAATGACGGCTGAGAGTGGATTCTGGTTCGATGTCGTACCGAGGAAAGTTGCTAACCCGGTGCTTGTCAATTCCGCGAGCAACGGCAGTGCTACACATTAACATTAATTCTAAAAAGTATTTGTACAGTATGATTTTCTATTTTTGTAATATATTATTTTACGATAGCATGATATTTATGGGAGTATCTAGATGATAGTTATTCTTAGACAGAGTGTAATGTGCAATGAGAGCAACCGTGCAATTTTATTTCTTCCTGACGCATTTCTTTTTTTTCTCTTTTTTACTGTAATTCTACCTCTTTTACTACTCCTACTCTGTTTTTACTTACGTTGTTGTTTACTGTCAATTTTATTTATATTCATATACTATTTTTATTCTGTTTTATTACATATTTTCAGGCATGACTTCTTCTGTTTTATCTCTGCGGTCTTTTTTCGTTTCGCTTTCT
This sequence comes from Nomia melanderi, assembly GCF_051020985.1. NCBI lineage: Eukaryota > Metazoa > Arthropoda > Insecta > Hymenoptera > Halictidae > Nomia > Nomia melanderi. The sequence continues at coordinate 280,420 of NC_135000.1, forward strand.
ATCATGAATAACTGCTCTCGTATATAATGTTTTATTCATTTAGTCGTGTTTTAGATACATATATTTACACACTTTTATCGCTGTACATATTAGTATTTGTGTCTTTTCTAATAAATATCAACCCTCGCCGCTCAGGCGTATTACTGTATCCACCACTGGTCGAACATTGTAAGACCAAGAGAACATTTTTTTGGTAAATAAACGCTTTTATCAATTAGGTATGGTATTAATGAACGTATTCGCGTAATTTTTGAAAGGCATTACAAAACACTCAGTTTTAACACTTTATTTATTAAAAGCTTACTAATAGATCTTAGTGTATGTGCTATAATTGTAGAATGAGTGGTTCGTCATGCGTGCGTGAGGGCGACTGGGTCATGTTGCGACGACCAACGCCGCTATGTTTGGGAAATAGAGTAACTGCGTTTAGAAAATCTTAAGTGGCTGAAAGGATGCGAGGAAGAGCGTCTGGAACGGAGCGACTGGACCGTGAGATAAGCGTGTATGTGACCGCGCGAATTTTGACTATGGACGAAAGGTGCGAGTGAGAAGGGTGCAAGTGGAAGGAAGAAGCAAGTGGGAATGCGTGGGTGCGAGACTATTGTGCGAGACTTTTTAGACGAGACTTTGCCGTGTGATTAGCGAGCGAGTGGTTGAGCGAGTGGTTAAGTGCGTGTTTCGGGAAAGACTTTTTGGTGCAAATAGCGAGCGAGCGGTTGAGTGCGTATTTCGGGAAAGACTTTTTGATGCCAATAGCGAGCGAGCGTTTAAGATATCAGTCGAAATATATTTAATATTATAACCAGCGGAAGTGTTATTACAGAATCAATCTCCCCGTTACCCGCAGATTCATCCTTACAAATTTAAGACTCACCCGGGATTTTATCCTACAGAATTGGCAACTCGTTCGGGATAAATATATCTTATAAAATTGGGAGTTTGTCCGGAATATATCCTATTGGGTGCTCGTCTGGGATATATCCTACATTATTTGAATAAGGAAACTTTGGTAATAAGTAGTTTTAACTGTAACTATATGTTATATAATTAGTTTTATAAATAAAGTGATTTGTTTCTAGTAAAGCAAGTAATAAAAGAGTGTTTTATAATCTTTACAATTCTTTATCACTTTTTCAAATAATAGGCATAAGTTTATTGAAATGGAAGTTACTATTTGTTCAATCAAATTTTTTGATATGAAACGAAATTACGTTTCGCTGGATATCCATATAAGTTTAAAGAAACAAAGATTCGTTGGTTCTTTTTATCATATATCAATTTCATGCCATTATCGCGTCAAAGAGTATCTTCCCAGAGGTAAGTGTTATTGTATTATAGATAACAAAAAAGTGTTTTTACTTTTCAGATCTGAAGCTCTATTTGTTCGTACCTAAATACACGGAATTGGATTAAATCATATATAAATTGAATGAAGAATAAGTTGAGATTACTTTATTCCTAGAATTAAGTAGAAAAGTTTTGTGTTGAAATAATTGTGGTATTAATGGTATTTAAATATGTTTTATTTAAAAAAAAAAACATAGGAATAGATAATTGAATAGAATACAAATAAATAGCAATGATATAGCTCGCAGTGTACAGGTCTTTTCTCTTCTCAGGCCAACGCAACTCTCTCTCTCAGATCTCTCGCTATCCGCACTTAAAAATCATTCTCTCCCCCACAAGCATTCTTCTTACTCACAGTTCCAATAAATTCTCAAACACACCCTACTCTCACTACCACGCACTCATCATCCTTGCTTACGCATCCCTCGGGAAAACCCAACAACTCTTGGGCCTGGTCTCCATAAGTCCTTTTCTCTTTTGTGGCCCTCAGAACACTCGCTGTCTCACTATCTTAAAATTACGACACTACATAATATTTAAAAGTATGTATTTCAGGAGCACGTACTGCATGTACAAAAAATGAGAAATTACTAAAAAATTATAATACTGGACTACTTCATATTTTTGACATGCTGTTAATGAGTGCTACAACTAATTATACATGTAATATTTGTAGGATTCTTTGGGAACAGGGACGGTTGATTCTCTATTAACACTTTTGCTGGTTATAATATCAAATATATTTCGACTGATATCTAAACGATCGCTATTGATTCTTTCTCCAAACGCACACCCAACCGCCCACGCATTCCCACTTGTTTTTAAAGCACACCCCATTCGCTGTTTCTTTCTTACACTTACAGCCTTCTCACTCGCACCTTAACCTTTCGTCCGTAGTCAAAATTCACGCGGTCGCGTCCACCCTTCATTCTCACGGTCCCAGTCGCTTGGTCCCAAACACTTTTCTTTCACGCTTCTCCAGGCAATCGAGTTTTCCAAAACATACTAGCGCCGATCCGTCGCAATACAATAGCGATGTATTTTTAATTTATAATAAATGTTTATTCTCATGTTGGGTAAAAATTGCACCAAAGCGTGAAAGAAAATTGTATTTCAAGAATAATCCAATACTTTGTTAAACATGTTATTACTGTAATTTTATTATTTCATTTTCGAATGTTCATTCCGGTATTATACACTTCTCTATAAATCTTGATTTCATTATCCCGACCGAATAGTTATAAAAATAATACCGACAAACTAATAGATCAATTCATTTTGTACTATTGTAGACTGATATTATTTTTGTGTTTTCTTTTTAAAGAAATTGGAATTTAAGTCTGAATCTAGTAGAACATTTTGTCCACTCATGGTTTCATATTGTCGGCGGTTTCGAACCCATTATAGTTTGTGTATTTCTTATGGTGATTAGATCATGGTCGTGTAAGGGAAGGTCAGAAGGATCAGGATGGTTTCCCGAACAAAGTACATTTGCGTGATATTTATTTACATAGTTTATTAGAGACCATGACCGTGTTGGTCTCGGACTGAACGCGACTGATGATAATCGATTTCGAATGCGCTTGCGATCGAGGAGCGCTTCCCGTTTTAATCACCCTTGCGCTTATTCCTTGCGTTCAACTCTAAAAAATAGTGCCTCGACATTTCTCAGAATCCGCACGTACATACGCTTCACTTTCCCACCGCTGCCTATCTTGTCGACTTCTGACAGAAGAGTACGCCACGCTACTATTAAGAGTCGGTTCTTAGAGTCGCGATACAAATCAGCGCGATTTCTCTTACGGTTATAGCTATGATTATTTCCTTTTGGATCCATAAAAGATTTTCTTTTGCATGATCTCGTATCTCATCGCGTCTCTCACTGAACATCGCAATCAATTCAGTTTTGATTAGTTCTTTTATCTTAGGATCCTCTTTCATACGCATATGTACACCAAGTAACAAATGAAACGGGGTCGTACCTGTACTCTTACGCAGCATATCATTTAAATACTTTGCGCATAACTGTATGTTCTGTTTTACGAAAGAAGAGAACTTGGAGGTATATATTTATTTACGTACACGTGCAGACTCAACATTTTGCGGTGCTGCCGCGTATTGACGCGTCGTCGACTAATCGACGGCGATCTGCCTACGTGAACGCAATCCTACTGTCCGTGTTTTGACCAATTTATTTCGACCTGTAAACCCTTAGCAACGATCGTTCTTTGTCGCATACAAGGCTCGTGTCGCACCTAAAGAATAGCGGATAACGAGTCGTTGACGAATTCGGGCTCTTTTAGGCTAAGAGTGAAAAGAAATTTATATGTAAATCTCTCACCCTGTGCATGATCTTTCTTAACCCTTTCGCTATAATGGACGAGATATCTCGTGTGCAAGATTGGATGCGAAGTGTTTTATTTAAAAAACTGACACAAATAATCGATTTGTAAGACATGTCATCGTCGTTGGAAGGTACTTAAAGATGATAATATAATATAAAATAATATAATACTCCATATTATACAGAATTAGAGCTTTTATTGTTTATTTTGTATGGAGTGCTTAAAAGCATGATGAAATGTATAATACGGCGGAATAATTTTTACAAATATATCTAGTTTCCTTCTATCGGCCATTGTTTTTGCACATTATACATTCTGTTGTTAAACGAGATTTTTTTGATGGGTTGTATTCTTGTATATTAGACCTTCTACATCGATTACAATTATCCCTCTTGTAATACTCGAATGATATTGGTGCTCTAGTATAGAAGTAACGTTGACAGGCAAGTTATTTGATATACTGGAAAAATTTGGGATTCGCCTATAATGTCTACAGTTCTTGTCACTCGCCAGATTCTAATTGTGTGCAAATAAATACTCCAATTGTATAAAATATAGAGTTGTTTATATTTATCATCTTTAAGCAGCTTCTACCAACGGTGACATATCTTAAAAACCGATTACTTGTGTTGGATTCTGAAATAAATTATTTCATATCAATAATAAAGGTATGCGACATATCCCGTGTATTGTAGCGAAAGAGTTACATAAACACTGGCAGGCATGTGTAGGTATGTCAAGCTCATCTGTCTTTTTCCACCGCGTGGTGCCTCTTAGTCCTCGCCGTATCAAGTTTAGGTCCGTTCGGACTTTGAGCCAATTATTAATATTCTGATTATAATCGTCACACTGTTCAGATAATATGATATTACAGAGCAAAAAGAAAATAATGAGAAAATGACAAAGTACAAATTCAAAATATTCGTAGAAACAAGGTCTTCTTACGTGTCCATGTAACTCGAGACGAAGTCGTTTGTAAGTTCGATTGCCAGAATCGTCGATACTAGAGTTAAAGCTATGTTATAAAGTATGCTTAATGGAAGCTACGTCTATAGGATACTAAGATATCACCGCCACGAAAAATGGGTAATGATAAAATAGTAATGATAGTATCTAACCATAGCAAAATCTATGAAATGAAAATCGCTCTCCACGTTTTGTCGATGATGCTCCTGCCAGCGTTCTTCATTGTATCCGCCGAGGCAGTAAGGGATGCAAATGATACTATTTTTTTTAATAAAAAGTTCACGGTAATCATCTACTGAGTTTTAATCTATGACCTAGATATCATTCTACAAAATCATCAAACTTAATTTAAAAATAGTTTCATATGACTATGATATTGCATATTGTAATTATAATTTCATCATTGAAAATATATTAATCACTTATTGTTTAATTGTTTTCTAGCGTTGTATGGTTTGACCATTTATATTACTAAAATTATGTTCTCCGTGACTACCTTTATAATAAATAGATTGGAAACGTCGTTTGAAGGTGCATTTTAGGATTATATGTGTATAAAAATTGTTTCGATATTGAAACTGACAACTTTACCACTTGTTAGTCACGATTAATTATCTTCACAGTCACACTCGTCTCGTAAAATATAAATTACGTGTATTCTCAGATTTTTGGCTGCAATTGTAATGGTCCAGTAGGATGGAGATGTCGGGTAAAATCATTCCTAATTAATTGACATTACAGTACATTTTATATAATAAGAATACTTACGTACGTGATTTTATTTCTTTTTATTTAGGGAATGTGCGGTCGACGTTAATAAGGAATTTGTATGACTTAAAATGACGAAGTGGGTATAGGTTACTATTTACATACAATGTAATTCGGATGTCATTTCAAGAAATAAACACTTTAAGAAAATGTGAAACATATAATTTAATCGATCGCAATTTGACCTACTTCCTAACTAACTACAGCTCTCGTGACTATAGCAGCGACATTCGCGCTAAAAGTGTACAGAGCCTAGACTTCTATTCACGACGCTTCGTCCGCTAGTTATGGCAACAATGACTCCTCATTTTTTGTGCATCCTTATTACTGGCGGAGTCGCGCAACGAAGAACAGAATGCGATAAAGTGAGGTCTAGGAACATTGGTGCTGGATTTCACTTTTGCGCGCCGCACAGTAAGCAATTACGCCATATTAGCTGACCAAAGTTAAAAGCAAGTACATATTGAATTTTTTCGACAAAATATGGTTATATATAAGATGAGTGAGAATAACGTTAATAATTGTACTCCTATTTACCATACTCAATACTATATTTTAACGGAGCGCTACAACGAATAAGAATAACAATGAAATAACACAATAACAATAGAATATCAAGGTAACAATACAACAAGATAACAAATAAGAAAATGTCCGGCAACGCACATACAAAGTGTCACGGGACAGCACAGACCGAAGTGGCACGAATTCAAACGATGATGTCTTTAAGCCAAAATCCAATTGTCCGAGGCCCGATTTCCGAGAACTTTTTAAAGGGCTGTGCCTACTCCAGGTCGCAAGGGAAAATCGTGTGAGAACGTCCCGTGAGAAAAGAGCTAAAATTCTAGCCCAATGGAGCCTGGCTATCAGACGCGTAAGATCGCCGCTGATTGATTGGGCAGCACCTTGGACACTCTGGAAATAGAAAATAAACGAAAGAGAAAGCTGGGAACGAACGTAGGGGAGCCGCGACTAAGTTTCTACATATGTACATATATTTATATATTTTAATACACAATGATATTCAATTATAAAGTAAATGATGAATAAATATTACATACCATTTAATAAATAATAATAATAGAATAGGCACTAATATATAATAACAATAAATTACATATTACATGAAAGCTTAATAAATATTAATTATATAATTATCCGGCCGCGGATAAGTGTTCGAACGATTCGTGCCTTTAAATAAAAAAAATATAGGATACAGATGTGGAAGAAACATTCTTTTGGTATAATAAACACAAACATTTGTCAGAAATGAGTAACTGATCAGTATTTGTAATCACATGTATTTATGTACGAAATTGTATATTTCGATAGAGTGAGTTATATTACACATCATAAAGTAATAAATAACAATAACAATAATAATAATAATAATACAATGAGTAATCACACATTGTTACTAACAATAATTGTAAGTATTTCAATTAAAAAAAGCAGTGTAGTTGTAAGTACTGTCATTGATTATAAATAATATTTAAATATAAATAATTAATGAAAGATAGATAATAAAACAATCAGGTATTATTTGAAGTATATTATATATTTATCTGTAAAGCTTTCAACCTGGTCAAAAATGTACACAACCTTTTTACAACGTACAAATTATTTCGAAGAATTAGGAAAGTGGAACGGAAACTCCAAACATTCAACTAAGCACAGTAGCTTATGAATGCTCGAATGAAAAAAAACTTTCGGTATCTTATTTCTTACACACTCAACTATCTTGAGGAAAATCAATTTTAATTATTGTGCTGTGCACTCTTAGCTTGGCGGTTGCGTTTATACGGAAAAGAAGTGTAACGGCGCATGGTTCACAGCCCGAAAGGTCGAGAAAATTACTTGCAGAGCTTAAAGCAAAAGCCCAAAACTTTCTTTGACTTCTGCGAGTAAAAAGATTATCCGCAAATTACTTTATAACGCGCGCAGCACGGACCAAATGTGTTTCCCCCCGCAATAACGCTTGCTAACTGCTATTGTTACGGGACTATCCGGCCGCGCGACAGCTGCCTACCGATTATCAACCCTTTTGGAGCGTTACAAGAAGTCAGCCGAGTCGGGGTTCGCGTTCTCCCATTTTGATATAATAATTCAACATTTTGGTCTCACCAGCTCGAGGGACAATTTGCATTAAACGGGATTACAACGGATACTGCAAAATTTTATTACGTCACGTTCCACGTGGAGCTAAAATGAATGCAGGAGGCAGAGGGAGTTATACAAAACCCACCAGACAGTGGGAAATACGACAAATTAAAGGAGGAATTGATCAGAAGGCTATAAAAATCGCAGAAGCAGCGAATACAGCAGCTCCGACACCTGTGGACTCAGCAGACAGCACGGTACTTGAAATTAGCGGAATTAGCTGATAAAATTAACGAAATTGACTTCGCCGGGCGATGCATCGCAGTCTCGACTGAAAGTCGGTTTGATATGTTGTGCGAGCAAATGGCTCCACTCATGCAGTAGATCGAGGAGATGTCACCAGATGGAACCATGATCCAAGGACAGCAACGGTGAAGCAGCGGATTCCGCAAATCAAGCAGATGGAAATGGAGATGACGCAGCCGATCGAAGAGTCCATCGCAGGATACAGGGTTCATCGCAAGTACCAGTCCACAAAATAGACGAACTCGACGTATGCTGGTACAATACCCGTTATGACGACCGCGCAACACAATGCACCATCCGCTCCGCCAACAAAATTAAGGACACGGAGCAGAGAAATGAGACCGATCGACACTACATACGGCAGAGTACATCGATTATAATACAAGCCGCCTTTTCATGATGGATAAACACAGCAGGGTACAGTACCTCGTCGATACCGGCGCCGACATTAGCGTATATCCGCGAAATCTAATTGCTGGACGCCCTCCAAAATCGAATTATACATTATGCACGGCGAATGAGTCGATGTTTCAAACCCCAATAATCAGCGCAGATCTATTCCATCGTTACGGGTTGCTAGTTGACGTAAAGGATAGGTAAAGAAAACTAATAGACAGCACCACACAGTTAACTTTAAATGTAATTAAAACCATCGTCGATGATTCTCTGTACCATAAATTATTATCAAAGTCTATCAATATTACACGGCCGATACAAACACACTTAGACGCGAAACATACACTCTGCGACAAAATTATAAGACACCTGCGGTTTTATTTAATATTTTATTAAATATTATTGAATTAGATTGTAAAAAGTTTCATTAAAATTTCTAATTTTTGATAAAATAAGGTGCGGCAAAGCTATAAGATAATGTCTTAAAAAAAATATATTTTTTTTCTATTTATTAATAATGTGTTGTGCCACCTTTATTTTTTTATAGTTTCAATTAATCGCCCTGGTATCGATTTAGATAAATTTTTTATTTGATGTTCACTTAATTTGGCTCATTGTTCTTTAATACGAGATTTCAACTCTACTCCACAAATGTTTTCTATTATATTTAAATCTGGAGATCTCGCAGGCCATGGTACAATTTCTATATCATGATCTTCAAAATATTTTTTTACACGTTTTGTTGTATGCACAGCGACATTATCACGTTGAAAAATATAATTTTCACATGCAATAGTGCTGGCATGTGGCGTTAATTGTTCTTCTAATATTTCTATATATTTAATTGCATTCATGCTGGTGTTCATAAATTTTATATCAGTTCTCCCGTGGAACCCTATCGCGGCCCATACTATGATGCCGCCGCCGCCCATTTGCCTCCTTGACATATAAAATTCTTCCTTCCGCAAATCTTGAAAATAAAATGAAATACCATCCGTTCCATTTAAATAGAAACGTTTTTCATCTGAAAAGATAACTTTTCTCCACTTTTTTTCCACTGGTGATGTCTTTCTGCAAACTCTTCCCTGGCTATTTTATGTCGATTTGCAAGTGACGGTTTCTTTTGAAATTTTCGTCTTTTTAAATGTTTTAATTTTTTTTCATAAATCTCTCTACTTTTTAAATAATCGAGCACGGCACATCGATTTCGCCCAATCACTCTTGAAATTTCTGAAGTAGAAGTATTCTTTTCTTATAATTTTACGATCACTTTTATTTGACTGTCTGTCAGCTTTTTCCCACGCAGCATTGTAGTTATATTATGTAAGAACAAAATTATAAATGTTTAATTTTAAGTATACAATTACTTCTAACACTGTGACTACGATTACAGCATAAAATCGACTGACGAAGAGCTACTCTCTTATAGTTTTGTCGCGAAGAGAATAGCATGTTCACATACATTTCTCAAGTTCTTGGAATTGTAGCCTTCGGTATTTCATAGAACTGTAGAATACACTTCTATATAATGTAAACTATAACATTATGAATGAAGGAAGACAAAACTCAAGACTTACATAGAATTTTCATCGAATTTCGCACATGTCTTACAGTTTTGTCGCGGAGTGTAACATCATGCATCATATAAAAACAAGTCGCGAACGTCCGGAATTTGTAAAACTGGAGACGTAGACTTGCTCCCAACAGACTCAAAGTAGTTAAATCAGAATTTGAACATTTGCTAGCGAAAGGCGTAATTCGTCCATCTAAGAGCCCACGGGCCTCACCTCTTCACTTGGTCCCTAAAAAGGACAAGGGATGGAAACCGTGCGCGAACCGTACTAGATCGCTACCCGTTACCCCACATAGAGGATTTCTCACACAAGCCACATAATAAATCGGTATTTTCAAAAATAGATTTGGTAAAGGCATATCCCGAGATACCCGTCGAACCTTCACATATTGAAAAAACGGCAATAACCTCGCCATTTGGTTTATTCGAATATACGAAAATGACATTCTGGCTCAGAAACGCTGCATAAGTATTTCAGCGTTTTACAGACGAAGTTTTGCATGGTCCCGACTTCTGATACGCGTATTTAGGCGATATATTAGTAGCCTCCAGAGATAAAAAACAACACGGGGACAACTTCCAATGCGAGCAAAGTCGAGACTATAATAGAATTCCCCAGACCAAAAACGGTAAAAGATTTGCGCCGATTTTTGAGAATGATAAACTTCTTTTTCCACTTATTTTCTTAACTGACAACGAAGGCATCTTGTGCATCCCTCCGTTGATGTTGGTTTATCTCTGCTTGGAACCATGATCTGTCTAACTCCGTTTGTTTGTTGTGATACCATTTAGACTTGAGTGAGCCATAATTCGCGCAAAATTCCGTCTTAGGGTGGGTTCTATTCGGTCGCATCAATACAGCGCAAATCCCTCGTCTCGCGATTATACGCACCACGGGACACCGCAGACCCATCCGAACGCGCTCTGTTCCGTTATTGGGAAATGGGAACGGTCCCCGAAACACAGCTTCGTTCCATTGGAGAACGAATGCGAACCACATTTCGTGCCCACTTATTCGCGGGGCATTAACAGTCGATTTGTCGTGCGGTTACTGTTCCTCAAATCGGTCCCAGATGATTCCCTTGGAAATTAAAGAGAAAATAAAGAGTTCAATCCCGAGTACACACAATTTATTCGTAGGTAGGAGTACTTCGGACATATGACGGACCTCAACGGCATAGACAGTTCAAAAACTTTAATTCCACATTGAGCCCCTGTTCGGAAACAAAGTTTGACGACAACACTGTGAGTAGTTTTCAACGCGTCAAGCTACACATTCAGCGATTACTCATTGAATGACCTTCTACAAAACGGTTCAAAATTGCAGTTGGATAACTCCATCATACTTCTCGAGGGGCACCACAAGTTTGTTCTTGTCGTAGGCATGGAGATGTTCAGTCAAATTCTTGTACATTCACAAGATCGCAAACATCACTGCATCCTGTGGAAAAACAAATGCGACAGCACCCCCGAAGCATTGCAATTGAACACAGTCACGTATGGAACCGCATGCGGTCGGTATTTGTCAATGCGCATGCTTCAAGAAGTAAACACTCTGGAAGGCACAAATTAACCCCCCGCCTCTTCGATTCTATGGAACAGTGTTTATGTCCACGATGTGTTCATACGCGCGCCGGAAAAGCAGCTAATCGAGTAGATACGAATTCAAATCTGTCAACTCCTAGCTCGGAGTGGATTTCTCCTCCGAAAATGGGCGGGTAATGATGCTGAAATTCTGCGTTACATTCCTGAGATTGAACCATCACACATCGTGGATCTGCGAATGTTTAACGAGCTCAAAATTTTCAGTATTAGGTAGATTTCCTGAACGACCCGTTCTACTTTGATTGGCAAAATTTCGCGGTGAGGGATGAAAAATCAGCAATCGCGAACTGTTGTCGGAAACCGCGAAACTATTCGATCACCTGGCATGGTTGTCTCCCACAATAATTCGCGCCAAGGTATTAATGATTGAGCCTAAACTCAATTCCTTGCTCGTGGGGGCTGTCTGGTGAAGCCCTTTAGGATATACCGGACGTTAAATTAAGAGGCCACTGTTGGCTATTGGAGTGCGCCTGGTGTTGCAAGCGAGTAGGAGTGTTGAAGCGTTGGGTGTTGGAGAGGTAATTTACATCTACCTTAACTAGAATTCTTGTGTTTGAAGACAAAGATTAACAGTAATAAAGTTAAAGATTAAAGTAAACCAACAAAGGTTGACAGTAATAAAGTTAAAGATTAAAGTAAATAAACAAAGGTTGACAGTAATAAAGTAATTATTCTGTTATTAGGCGTGTCAGGTTTAAGCTATATCGGTTTTCGTATCGCTTCTGTATCGATTTAAAAGTGTTATTTTTCGGTTTCGGAAAAAAATGCAGAAACGGAATATAGAATCGAAATGTAGAACCGCAATGTAGAATTGAGATATAGAACCAACGTGTAAAATCAAAACGCAGAATCGAAAAATAACAGTTATAAAATTTTAAAAAGTGCATCAAACAAAAGTTGTGTTCATATTATGAAGTTTTTTAAATGACAATGGATATTTCGCTTTTCGATTCCAGTGTTGTACAAATCGAGAACATATTGCACTTTTAAAAATCTATATAAATATATTTAACAATGAACACAAGGTAAATCATTTTGTATAGCAGAAACGCCTTAGCCATAAAGTAGTAACCTTCATTTTTTTTATGTGAACTGTCGATTTTTGGGATTTCGTCCACAGGTGTACGCACTGTGTGCCGCTGCGAGCTGTCTACAGGAGTAGCTTTAGTACACGTAGCATCTTACTAGAAACGTCTGCTGGCACTTCTACTCTTGCTGTCAGCGGATCTGCATCTCCAGTTAGTAGCCATGTCGGCGAGAATCATAATCGCAAAACCGTAACTGGAGGAAATTTTCGCCTTATTTTAAAAAAGTTATACATAAAAAAAAGTTTGTTCATCAGTGACAGGTACAATTTTTTAACGAAAGTTAATAAAGTAAGTTTTTGCGATCCAAATCATACCGTGTTTGGTGTTATATTAATAAAAAAAATCTGTACAATTATGTGTGTTGTGTAACACCGATACATTGAGTTTAAAATTCTTCTACTGCCTCGACTCCTATTCCATCTTTCTCTTTTCCGTTCTGCCAACCACTACAAAGACGAGCCGCGATACTTGAAAACGGTTTCTACTCTGCCCAAGTTGTCCAAATACGATTCCGAACGGTGGGACAATACGAGAGATATTACTGTACTACTATTACTACTACTACTACAATTACTGCTGCGATTGGTTTGTTCTGAACTTTCTAACACCTCATCAATATTATTGTCTAATATGTTTTTCTCTATAGCAGATTTAATCTCGCTATACACATGCATGACGGCTCTCCTCCAATTATTTGGTGTAACATGCACTACACTGTGTCGAACTAAACATTCAGCATCTGATAAATTAAAGGTTTTGTTGCACATTGTTGAATATTTATTTGCTAAATAAATACAACAGAGTTTGAACTAAGTATATATTTATTAATATATGTTTAATTCGATTTTTAAAACGAACAGAAACAGAAACGCTGTTCTTAGTTTGATGGTTTACTGTAAACTGATGAACGACTCGAAAAAAAGCAAGACGCTCAACGAGTGCAGTAAACGGGAGTCCTCAGGTAATACTTACCCTTGCGAGGGCGGAGACTGCACCAACGGACACAATTTTCATAGCATTGAAAATATATCTAATGCTTATTCTTCTAATGCACACATAATAATAAACCTTTAAATATTTCAAGAAATGCACATTTTGGACGTTAATTATTTACAACAGTGATTACTGAATGATCGGATTGAAGGAGAAGGTGTCAGAAATATACCTAAAGGTGATGGAACACACTTGCGAGTTCTCTAATGCAGTAAGTCTACACACTAGGAAATATATTTTGTCTTCCATTGCCAGGCTGAGTGGCCTTCTGGATCGAGCCCTCTTGTGCTAATGGCCATCTCGATGGTCGAATCAAGTCTCTCAAATCTGCTCTCTCACCTTCACTCCAGATTCCTGAGAGAACGACGGCTGCGGCGAATTCCTCGTCCCCTTCCTTACGTACGGAGCTCGCTTGGGTGTTACGAATAAAATAGCGACTCTGTTGAACATAAAACGCGACCCCTCCCCCACACCATCCTGGTTATCTCGAAAGATGTAAAGACCTTCTCGTCGAGCGAAGAGACGAAAATGTCTGTTCTTCGGATGGTTAGATGGTCTGGACTCACGATCAATAAAACACTCCGCGAGGCATGTCCGATAGTCGGCGTCCCACCTAAAAAGAACCCTTGCATAATCGTTTTTGACGCTCCGCACTGCAATAACGATAAGGAAACGATAGAGGCAATCATGGCTCGAAATAACGAGTCCCGCCAGAGGGAAATAGCGAGGTAACAAACAAAGGTTGCCCTTACATCTGCCGCGAAGAACAGGGATGCACATAACCTAGTCCTCGATGTTGCCAATACCGTACGCGACATCCTCCGTAAGAAGAACCACATTTATATTGGCCGGAAATGCTGTTCCACACGCGACTATATAGTAGCCACGTGCTGCTATATAGTAGTACTATTGCGCATATAAAGAAATCTGCGGGCACTGTGCTTCTTCCGGGCACAATTTCAAGATGTGCCCAAACAAACTCCAGTGGGTGGTATGCTTCAACTGCTGCCAAAACGTCAAGGAGTACAAAACATTCTATGACCAATCGAGACTGCCTGCGTCATATCTCCGCGGTTAAACGCCCTGCCAGTTTTTACCCTGGATAACCTGCATTAGGCACCCTCGTCTGTTACGGGGGCAAGGGATAATGTGAGACTTTTATTCACTGAACCTCCAGGAGTGTTCCATCCTGCGCCATAACGGAAGGTTTCCCGGAACCAAACATTTACCCTCGGCGACAATGCTCCGACCCACCTAGAAACGCCTCAGGCCCTCCAGTGCACCGGTTCCATAGATTCCGTGGGGAACCCCGGGCTCGGCGACCAGAATCTTAAGATGAGAGACTCGACGGGCCTGAGCTTCTCACCCGGCAATTCCGTCGGCACCTACCCCCACCCATACGAGAGCGATGGGAAGTGTACTCCTCTCCCTCTCTGTCGCCTCCTTATGCCTTATGATCTGCTCACAGAAGGAGACGATGACTTCCCACTTTCGATACCCCTCCGATAGGGCCCGAATGACCGCAGCCGGAGAGAGGTCTCGCCTTATGACCTCGACCAGGACCCGGCATTCGTCAGCCCACGTTGGAATTTTGTCCAGCGTATGCTGCGCCGTGTGCTGATCGCCGTCGCAGTATTAGCATCTCACACCACGCTCACGCTTATTGCGACGCAGATATTCCCTGAAGCACCCGTATTCGGTGAGCATCCGTGTCACGCGGAAAGGGAGAGGCACCCCACCAGAAGCCCTGATAACACAGCGATCGCTTGGCCCCTCGCCTATAAGACGAAAGCGCCTAACCTCCCACATATACTGCCAGACCCGGTCCTTGGAGCTCTATACAGAGTCTAGGGTATCAGGATGCCATTCCCTGTCGGCATCCACGTCCCCGTCTCCAAACCAGAGGGTGCAGTATCTCCTCATAATCTTGATGTTGGACAGCCTGTGCAGCCGACTCAGAATGAGGTAGGCAAGTCTGTCTGCCACCAGATCAATCGCGACAAAACGGAAGTCACCTCCCCCCTCCCAATCCGGGGAAACAGCCGAGTGAAATGGGGTCCAAACTGTCAATGACTGTCCAGGATGAGCCCCAGATATTTCATTCGATTCCCGACCTGGACTGAAACTCCTTCCACCATTATTCGCGAGTCAGACAGCGGGCGGCCCAGTCGGGACCGGTGATACATCCACAACACCTCCGTCTTAGTGGGCGATAGAGGGCCCGCAGTTTGACTTCCAATGTATCTACCGTGAAAGCCCAACACAGAAGGCCCCCATAGGCGCAGAATTGAGATGCGGCTCAATCAGCCGGCGCCGTAGCCCTACAAGCGTAGTCTCCTGGGGGTGACGAGTCCCGTGGAAATAAACTGTTGGTAGCGTCTAGCTCAATTTTCAAAACTCTACTATCAACCGGATAGTACCGGAGCAGGTGGGATGCTGCTTACCCGCCGGGACCCACGAAAAAGAGGTCCCTAGCCCAGCATGCGGACTTTCAACCACTGCCCCCTCGAGTTCGACACCAAAGAGCCGGAGCATCCTCACGGACGCTGGGTGCGGACCCCCGAGTTACCAGTGCATCACGGTCAAACTGGTTGGGCCGCTCCTCCATGTTTAGACAGCTCATCCCTGCCTTGGCTTGGTTGGCCATGGCTCAGCTCAGGTTATGCCCCCGGGATCACGACATCCGTAGCACTGCACCGAGACATCTCCACGGAGCCACACATACCGTGGCCGGTATGCCTAACAACTCTCCTAGGGCTGCCGAGACATGGCAGTACGGAATCTGGCGCTACAGCATTCGTATTTCTACATACGTGCATGTATATATATATATACGAAATGTAAACTAATGTCGTGTACGTGTGACTGATACACAGACTCTAAACAAACATCTAACAGTTTGAAATTTGTCTTCGTGACAGTAGGATCTTTCTGCTAATATTATCAGAATGCCAAAAATCAGAAAACTTTCGTTGCAAATGCCAAATTTAATGTAATTTAAAACGTTTTGGACGGAAAAAATGTACTATTGTACACGATGATCGACGAACTGTCCGTGAATGTTGACAAAATCCAAGGACTTCATCCCGAAAGCTAGTGGAATCATAACAATACAATTATCTTTATTAAACAATATTAATAGTCATTTTTACTCCCTGTCCACTTACTTTTGTCCCCGACAAAATATTACAGCAAAGAAAAAATACCATGAACAAAGGAATTACTGTATACTGATCAAATGACGCTGTTTGAATCTCTATGTGCTGCTACTAGCGGAGGATGCTAACGAGTGAACGAGGAACGCTTTCCCTTCGATGATGGTACTATACGGAAAAAGGGGTCTCTGGTATTTTTCCTGTTTCTGTCTGAATACGAGAGTAAAAACTGTGCGGAAAATTAACCCTCTACGCTCAAAAGTTTCTCACTTGAAATGTTCAATACTTTCTAACTAGATGTAGACGAGATTCTTTAAAATGAATTTATTAAGAAGTCACACATGAATTAGGGAATTAAAGCTATTTTCTTTCATTATTTCACGTATCGATGCAGTATACAAAGGTTAATGGTAAATACTAAGGTTTATAATTTTGCTGTATCAAATCATCTGGCGACTGGGAGTTACTTCTCGAGTGCAAAGGGTTAATTGTGCTAATTGGCTTATATATGAGGGACGAATGTACATTAGATGGCGTATCTGTAAATTACATGAACTATTGAACGTCTTACATTGTCATAAATGCTGTTCGTTTGACACATGAGCCAGGAGTGTAAGAAGAATGATGCTATATGCCAAAGATGTGGAAAGAGTGGGCATATAAAAAGTACTTGTGGGAAGAAAGAATGTTGTCGCAATTATAAAATCAAAAGGAATAAATGTAACCCCTTAGCGACGTCCTTGGAG
This sequence comes from Nomia melanderi, assembly GCF_051020985.1. Taxonomy (NCBI): domain Eukaryota; kingdom Metazoa; phylum Arthropoda; class Insecta; order Hymenoptera; family Halictidae; genus Nomia; species Nomia melanderi. The sequence continues at coordinate 297,808 of NC_135000.1, forward strand.
TGCTATGAATATGTAAGGGTGGTTGTACGTGAACGAATGAAGATAGGAATGGAATAATGGCTGAATGTATATTAAACACGAGTCAGTGTAACTATCACAGAGCGGATGCGATTACGTATGATCTGGATGTCTTGATGTGTAAGAAACGTGCGTGTATGGCCATCATACAGGAGCCGTATTTGGCAGTGAATGGATGTGTTAAATTGCCTGCTTGTATAAATGTGTACGTGACTGAGGTTGTCGACAAAAAGGCCGTCGTGGCCATTAACGATGAGGGAATGGAATCAATGTGTGTGACAGAATGTACAAATGAATGTGGCGTGTATGTTTGGATTAAGGGGGATTGCGCCGAAATGTATGTTGCGTCTATGCACCACAGGTATGGGCAAGACTTAGAGAATTGTAGTGTCTTCCTTGTGGTATAGCAAGAGTGACCTGTATTCAAGAGAAAATGTGCTGTCTGGTGAAATGCTTGGGGGATGGATAATTAGGAATGGAATGAATGAAAAGCCACTCGAGTAATGGCTCGGGGCCGGTGGGTGCACAGTTACAATACCGTTATATCTAGCCTTTCCTCATGGAATGGGTGTCACCTGAAAGGGCGACCTTTAGAGAGATTCGACTTGTACGAACATTACGGCTAAAAATCCGAAAAAACAAACACCAATAAGTAAAAAGTGGGTGGACCCATGTTAACTGAGTTTTCTTATTCAGCTTACTGAGTTGTACACGCCCTATCATTGGTGCGCAATTTTGATACACCCTCTATATACAGCAGACAAGATAGAGTACGTTTAACTACCACAGCACGGTGAGCATTCGATAAACCAGGCGAGATTCACAAATTTAGTTCTCTTTTTCTACTTGTCTGCCTAATGTTATTGTCGGAATATTTCATTCTATTAGTATCGATGAGTAAAAACATATCCTGCATCTATTATCCTATCTATGCTATCTATCTATCTAGATTAAAAAAAATTTAAAAGGGATTCCATCCTACATGCAATAATTTTCCTGAGTTTGTACTTTGTAAACTCAAAGATTTGTGATCTCAATGTAATCTGGGTACATTACATTCATTAATTTATTACAATTATGCGTTTGATGAAAATATAATGGAATTACAAGATAAATACTGTTTGTTGGAACTCTACTACCATTTTCTGTTATTACTTTATTTCAAATGAATACTTATGATATGCTTAATACTACTCTATGCTAATCCCATCAAAATGCACTTTGCAGGTCCGATATATAGGTTTTACGTACTTTTCACTCGCGTTTACAGTAAAACTCAATTCTACAGTCACAGCATGTACGTTTATCTTCAGTTTAGCAGTAACACACCATCGAATGGTATTGCGTATATACACATGTATACAAAGAGGAGAAGAAAGATTAATTTGTGAGTTATAATTGTGGTAATAATTCGATAACTTAGTCATGGCTCACAAATTGAACTTTCCTATTCGCTTTGTTTCATAACTGTCTTCCCTACTTTATTAAAGTATCTATATGAAATAATCCTTATATAAACATAATTTTTAAAGCAGTTCTCACAAGCATACTGAAAAATGCCTAAAGCAATGAGTTCTGTATGCCTGTTTCTTCAAAAGTTATGGAACGTAAGACAATATATAAAATTCATTAATTTATTACAACTGTATTACTAAAAATGATTATTACCCTCTGTTTTAGATTAACCCCTTTTCCTACAACAACGAGTAAGACTCGTGGTGAATATTTGCAATATGATTCAACAAATATATACATTACTTAGTTAATTTGAATTCAAAATAAATATTATTCCTCTGCAGTCAGCTATTATACTGAAAAGGAAATATAGGCATAATATATGCTTAGACTTTTTCTCTGTTTCCAATAAATTATTAATGATCATGTAGACGTATCGTTCAGAGTTGAGAAAGAATCACAGGCCAATGGGTTAACTGTTAATCAATGCAATATATGCTGCTTTGAAAAGAGTTTATATAATTTATACCTAAGGCACGACATACACAATTAAAATGCAGAGACATTGTCTCGCAAGTTCCTCGAATAAATATACACTATCCTATCATTTGTTTGACTTCTTTGCCCTCTATCGCATCATGCATGATATCGCTTTGACATTCAAAACTACTGATTGCTTTTTCAAGTATTTACATAATCTATATTTGCCAGTATTTTCATCCCGTTCTTCGTATAAAAAGGATGGATTTGTCGTGACGGTAATGGTTATAACATGTCTACAGGTGCTATTTAAATATAATAAAAATACTATAAAAAATGAATGATAGTTACGAATTACAGTAAATCTGTCAAAGTACTCATAACATTTAGTTTCGTGATCTTCTATTGTCACGGAAGGCTCTGTTTACTGTCAAAAAATAGTCACATAAGTGATATCACAGTTTTAAGTACTGATGCTTCTGTTTACGATATAATGTCCGCATATATTTACATATAAAAGGAAAACACGCAAATGTTACTGCAATTATTTTAGCAGAAACGCAAGGGATTAACTCGTGCAGTCATGAACCAGAAACTCAACCTCCTGCTTTTAGTTATTGCTCTTATTTTGATGTCAGAGAACTTTGTGGAATCAGTGTGGGTAAGAGATGACGTTCCTATAATTTATTCGGTTTGTTATACCATGGATTATTTTACACACACATTTCTTCGTATAATAATTCTTACTGATGGAACCTAGACATGCAGAAAATTACAACAGTGACGATGTTTAAGTATAAATTACCGAAATATGTGCAGGTTATTCCCACGGTTATTCTTTTCTGTCGAGCATAATACACAACAACATATTTTAGAGAAATTGCATAGCGATGTTGAAATTTAATTCTTGGTAAAGAATTGATGCAATGGATATTTAGACCCAAAATACAATAATTATCATAATAAATTAAATCTATTGTAGAAATCATTTTATATTTGAATAAAAAGATGAAACTTCTTGCATGCATCGTGTTTCTTATACATGTTATATTTAATATACAAAAGGTAGATACGTTTGCAAAGGGATTAAAAAATTAAATAAATTTATTTTCATATTATTTTGTGCAAATGCAATTTACAAATTAGCATATTTAGATATTATTTTGTTCGTGATCAGTTTCATGATAAAAAATATAAATGAAGTTCTTTCTGTCATAAAAATGGAGAATACGGATTGTATTTATTGTTGAATGTTATTATAGAAGATATATACTACATTCTTGCATGTTCGCTACAAAGCTGTCAAAAACGGTTTCGTTATAAAAGAACACAAGAAAATGCAACTCCAGTCTAGTAATAAGAACGTGCGAAATTCGGTTCAACGAATCATAGACGAAAAACTCAGATTACTGTTTTTATTAGTTTCACTCGTTTTAATGTTAAGGAATATTGTGAAATGTAAGATAAAAATGTGAATATTCTTTTATTTACGCATTTCATCCTACTCAAATGATATTGCAAAAATCTTCATAGATATTCTTATGTTTCTAAGGAGCCACGAGCGTGCAGAATTATAACCAAAAGACATTGTAGTAGCATGAAATATAAAAATATGTGTCCGGTACTACGACAATTATTTTCTTTTATGAATTAATAATTTCTAAAAATTTAATCAAACATGCGATAACTGGAATTCCCTGTTTCAGAGTGTATGTGGAGGTAACGGAAGAGGATAATCAAATAACGTTTAAAATATAATGAATTGCATGATTCTGAAGATAATATAAGAGAGAGAGCAAAGGTGATGTAACGGTACTGATTATTAATACACAAAAAGAAAACAATTATATTTCAGCAAATAAACGATACACCTACAAGAATTTACGATTTCAAACGCACGACCGCGTTTGTCCGCGCCCTGATCAACAAGCCAGCCGCGTGCATCTTATGTGGCGCCGCTTTAAATTATGGAACCTCACAAAACATTATTATTAAAAATATAATTGGGTGTAACTGTAACTGGATCTACGGCTTCAGAGTGAGAAAATACACTACAGAAACGTTTTATAAATCCATAAATAAATACTCCACTGTAGTATAAACTCAATTAATTAAACAAGCTTTATATGTAAATACAAATCAACACAAGCTGTGAAATAAATGTTAATCCCGCCTTGAAATTCTTCGTGTGGAAAATATTACAAGTACTCCCGATATAAATACAAAAAATCAGCGTCCTTCTTCCGTGCTCCGTGTCCTGAAAGTGTTTTAAAATCCACAAAGAAAATCATATTTGTCAGTGAACGGTTTAATTTTGTCCGCGAAATCGTGACCCGAGGATCTACGAAGACGAACATCTTCCTACAAAGTCGTGTAGCCTTAGACTTTGCTGTTGATAACGACGATCAGTTGTTGAGATTCCGTTGCATATTCGCTCGCTCAGAGATCACGCCACGGTACGGGCCGCGTTCTCGTGAAAAGGTTGCAATCTTAACAACCTCCTGCGATGACTATTACATACAGTATATAATTAAAGGGTGTAACTGTTGCGTACAAATGATAGGGCGTGTACAGCTCACCAAACCGAGTAAAAAAAACCCAGTGAACATGGGTCCAAAACTCAAATAGTTTCCAAGATAAAAATATTTTTAGTTTCAAAAATATGTATGAGGACCGAATCAAGAACACTGAATTTCCTCGAAAAGTATCACTAATACTGAAGGGAACATTTTAAAAATCCTGCGCTCCTGTACTATACATGTCGATGGACACTCCGAACCCATTGTCCGCATCACCGAAAAGGGTGCAAATTGAATCTATGCTGGAGACGGCGACTAGGCCAGACGTTTCGAGGTAACACATAGGTTTTCCCGGAGTCGCTGGAGCGATAACGGAATTGGTCTGCCGAGAGGAACTGACAAATTTTACCCAAAAAGCAAGGCATTCTTATTGCAGCTCTTGTACGGGGTACTTCTGCGATTAACACTTGGAAAAGAGCCTTCTCGCAGCGAAATATATTCTAGCGTTTAAAACTTAACGCTACATCACCAACAAATGTGTCAAACAAAAATGACAGTGTATGAAATACTATACCTCATGGTGGTAGGTATTTGACCGTACCGTGAACTTGTAACGTCTTGCGGAAGTCACGATGCTTATTATGTTAAAGACTTAATGTTGAGTATATCCCAGAAAATTCTTGTAATTTTTACAGTACATAAGGAATATTATGAAATATCTTGTGACTCCCAAGTACTCTCAGGTTCGAACAAATCTCACTGTTTTGAGCACACTCTCCACTAGATAATCTGTAAAAATTATGTTCCCCTTTGGCCCATTTTGTGAATTATTACTGTTTAAAGGTAACTACCGACGCACTATGGGGTATTTACCTCCCAAACGCGGCGAAGAACATTTTACGAATGAAATCGTGTATGTAAGGCTTATTTATTAGAATTTGGTACTGTTTTCGGTATTGTTCAGGACAAGAATGCCCACTGTTTAATATAAAATAACAGTTGAGTGCTATTATCCATAATTATAACAGCGGGCGCAATTTTTAATAAACATTGCACGCGGCTCCTCGTTACGCAATCTTCGCATCAGTGCGGAACTTTTCATTTTAAGACGTATTTAGTAGAATGCAGTATCATTTTTATCACTGAAAAGAAAAAAACGTGCTCTTTAATGTAATATAAAAATTGTTGAATTGAAATTTATTACTATTTGTTATAAATAAAAATTACTGCAGCAATTTAAATGAAAAGCTTTACCTTTTATATTTAGTATTACTTTCTATATTTTTATATGAAATATTATCATTTTAACATAATTTTTATATGCAGATTTTCAAATAAATTATGAAATGGTCAGAATTTATCACAACACACCGTCAATCACAAGTCTTTCTAAAAATATCCAATTTACCCAGATAAATGGAAGCGTTATAATTTATGTCCACGAACGTAGGTGACGTATTTCTGCGACCTACAGGTTCCCCCCGAAACTGTTAGAAAAGAGTGACGACAATAAGGTATTATATTTCAATAATGTGAATTAACGACTTGACAAATTTAGGTGATAAAACGTCAGAAACTTTCACAGATAATCTTTATTGTCCGCGATGGATTTATACTGACGGAGTTTTCTGTCAGCGACAAAGAAAAAAACATGGCTCTAACAATAGCAAACTGTTACAATTGTAAAGTATTGCTTGTTATTTTTGTATTTCGATTTATCAGAATATATAAAGACGATCGATGGAAGATCCGAGATGGTTATGATACAATGGTTATGAACATAGTTTACAGTCACGATATTAGTATGATATAAAATGGAAATGGTAATAATAAAAATGGTAAATCGATACATTGGTAGTAAATCGATAACATACTAACGAAAATTTAATCTTAATGGAAAGACGATCGTATTTCAGCAAGCTAATAAACAAAAATATTCATCGTGAGTAATGGATCTACAATATTTCAGTCACGAAAAATAAGTCATAATGATAAGTTTGTGTTTGACCTAAATATATAAAAAGCCAACGTGACCGTTGCCTTCAACACATTCAAAAAATCTAAATCTGGTAACATGTATACAAAAATGAAGGTCGTTCTCTTCGTTTTGTCCATGACCTTCCTATCGTCGTTTTTTATTGCATCCACTGAGGCGGTAAGAAATGCAATTCGTAACATTGTTTTGATAACAAATAGTGTCAGTATGCTGACAATATTTAATACATTAACCAATTTTAATCACTAAAAGTACAGTAATCATTTATTACTTAATTGTTTTCTAGGCTCCTGAAATTGACGATATATTTTATCCATCAAGAGGTTGATGACGGTACCATGGTGATACATACATACGTTGTTTGTCATGGTGATTCTTAATAGTAATCACTATGTAACATTGTAGAACCTGAAATACATGTAAAGCATATAGCATATAAATCGTACAACATTATTATTGTAGGGATAGGTGTCATAAGCGGCGATGTCCGTCGCAAATAGGTTCACTTATTAATGACTAAGGTTTCTTAAATAATAATCCCAGCTCACTTGAACTATTTAACTCTTTTCACTTTTCGTAATTCTAACGCGACAGCCGACTTTCTCTCTTTTTAACTCGCTGTGCTGTATATCGCCGCGTCCGCGACCTGCATTGCTTATATCAGTCGCATCCATACATACGCTCTCGTAAATATAAACACACGCACGCGGTTATTTTATTTGACGCTGTTTCTTTCCCGCACTCTCGCGCTCACTCATTCCTAGGGTCATTTACCCGTTTATGTTTATCTATTGGACCGATGACCCGTTTCAAAAATCTGTCGGTGGCTCTACTTTTTCTTTTACGTTAAAGGGCTACGGCAGCCTTCGTGCAGTTTGTCGCACTCACACAAAAAAAAACAAGAAACAAACATGAGTCCTACATTATTTCTGTTACTAAAATTATTTTTTGCGTGATTTTCTTTGTAATAAATAAAGTAGCAACGTCATTTTAAAATGCATTTTAGTATCAAGTAACTACAATCGAAATTGATAACTTTGCAATAATTAGTCACGATCAGTTATCTATATACTCCCATTCGTCTCGTAAAATATGTTTTACGAGTATTACAGTTCACTGCTTGCATGAATATACTATAAACTAGATTAGAAGAAATATTTAAAAAGCGATGGCATAAGTATTTGTGAAGTAATTGCGAATATCGAACATTAGCTAGAACCCCAGGACGAGAAACATGTTAAACAGTGTCCGTTATTCTCTCCTGTTCATTTCTTTTGTCCTGGCATCGGCACTCTTTCTAACAGCAGATGCAGTAAGTACAATATAATTCACTATATTATAGTATACAACGAATGTCACTGAAATGAAACTATCTGTATTGTCAGGTCCCTGGGTGCAATTGCAGAGTTCCAAAGGGACCGATATGCCAGGTAAAGTAATTTCTAATTAATTGAAATTACCATATATTACTATGTTAACACTTCTGAAGTATGTGATTTTATTTATTCTCTAGCGCCGCTGTAGACCTAGAAGACCTGGATAAGGAGTTCGTACGACTCAAAATGCTCTAGAGCGTACACATTATGGTTTATACTAAATGTTATTTTGACGTAACTGAGATATAAATATATGAGTCATACAACTATATGTGATTGCAACTTATTATATCAATAATAAAGGTACACGAGATACCTCGTACATAGCATTGTACGACGAAATCATAATGACGAGGTATCCCGTCAATATCATCGTTCCTTTGACACCGTGAAACCGAGATATTTCGCCCATTGTAGCGAAAGTCTATCGTAGCCTTGGACCTGTTTGTCAGTCAAAATCCTCTGACCTTTTTCCGCCGCGTGCTGTCTCTTAACCCTTTCAATACGAACATTCTGTCCGCCGCGACACTCCCGCTGTACGAGGTGCCACGCCGAAAATGCGCACATAGCACATAGTCAGTCCTCCTTTGTATGAAGATTTTCCTAAGCTTTAAATAAGAACTGTGCTTAATAAAACAATGTTTCTTCTAACAAGTGTTGTTTGTAGCTTTAATATAAAAAGATACTTATATAAAATTCTATTAATTATATAAATAAAATTTATACAAAATTATATACAGATCATATGATTATATACAAGATTATACACAAAATTATATACACAACAAAAATTACTGTTTATATATTTTTAGCTAATATATGATTATAGGTATGACGGCTAATAATATAATTGGGTGTGATATATCTTAAAACAGGGATCTACACATAAACCAACACTGCAATCTTTGCATTCACATCGTGATTCCGATCTTTTGTCATTTTTAATGCAAACTACGCACCGTCGGCTCCGGTTCTTTCCTTTTGATATATACAATGATGGAAAGTGTCTCTCGGTTAGTCTCATCGGATAATCAGTTTTTCTTCTTTGATGATTGATGTAATCGTTATGATATTTATCAATTATTTGTTTCATCAAGCGCAATTGAAACTTCGCCATGGATATGGTTTCATTCCTTTTATACTTATAAAGGCAGTACGCGTTCCATACACAAATATCAATTAGATGAAAAAAAATGTTCGGTACCATTTTAACGTTTTTCGAGTTGAATTTACACTACTTATTACCATATCTCCTTTATCAACTATACCCATTGTATTATTATAATCCACAACACAAACAGGATTTTGTACACTCTGTTTCCCTTCATGTTCGGATACTGTCATGAAATCTGCAGTATGCATACTCGAGATCATGTATACTTCTTTCTTATCAATCCATTTTAATACTAATAAACTTTTCGAGGTACAAAAAGACGCCTCCCCTTTCTTCAATTTATCTTCGATCTTGGGCATTCCTTGCCGTCTTTTTGTTACTGTCCTGCATGCATTTGTGCAATTGTCGTATAATAGGTTACATAACACGAGATTTGAGTAAAAGTTATCCACATAAAGGGTATGGCCCTTTCCTAAATATGGCTTCAAAAGTTCTAAGACGATTGCTCCAGATTTCCCAATACCCTTGATAGGACTAGCCGGAACTGTAGATGCTCCGGTATGAACTATTATATCCTGCACGAATCCGGTTTAGCAATCGCACAGAATAAACGACTTTATTTAAAAGATAGGCAGTCTTTGTATAAAAGTAAACATTCATCTATATAAAGTTCTTGGTATGGCTGAAACGCCGCAGTGACCGATTTTCGCAGCATATCGACTATTTTTTCCATTTTTATTAGGCGGTCGCCAATGCATCCAGGTTCGTGAAAGAAATGTAGCATTCCGAGTAGCAGGAAGTACTTGTCTCTGGTCATTATTCTCCCAAAAATATCGCTGCGTAGATAATCGTCTGTGCTCCTGTACTCCTTGAGTGATAGCTTTTTATTGCGCGTCATCAGTAACGACATGGCTAAAAAACAATACAACTCGTTTCGCATCGTTGTTTCCAGATTATTCGCATTGTTATTGCTCTGTTGGGCCCAATAATAGTTGGACTCGTCTACAAGTATGTCTTCCAACTCTTCAGATATAAATCATTCAAAATAATCAATGATTTGGGATGACCTGCGTATTTCTTTGGTGATTCCCGAATGTTTTGAATCAAATCGATGAATTTTTGGTACAAAATGATTTTTTGTCCATGTTATCCAACAGTTCGTGTCATAAGAGTGTTGGATCAATTCTCTTTCCGACTCAGAACTACTATATATCACATTTATTCTTTGCCTTCTACGCCGATTGAAATTATTTTCATTTTCACAATTCTCGTCATTTTCCGAGTTAGTTAATCCATTTCTGAATCTTTTGTTTGCTCTAAACATTCTATAAAGGACCTAAAATGTTTTAAAATCTACGAACAAGTTTCGGACAAAGCTTAACCTAAAGTTTTTTAGAACAAATGAAATCAAACGACGATTATACCTGTAGCTGTTTTTTCGGAATTTTTGTGAGAAAAGACTTTTTATTAGAATTATTTCTATTATGACAGAAATATCAATCAATCAAAGCAGATGAGAACGCAGAAAACGATTGTTCAAAAATCGAAGAGTCCAAGGTTTTTTATGCATGTGTGCAAAATATACTTTCAATATGATCCTCATCTAATATGTCGGTAAAATAGAATGTAATTTTACCAACTGTAGATGTCGTTTGTACACTCGGATTGTCGCATGGATGCCAGATATATCCGGCACTCATCCATTAGCGGTCATCAAATGGATGCCGGACTATCCGGCGCTCGTCCACATTGGTCATCAGATGGACGCCGGATATATCCAGCGCTCGTACCGGAAGGGTTAACCCTCACAGCACCATGTTAGAGTCCGTTCGGACTGATGCAATTATTAATATTTCGACTATAATCATCACACGGTTCAATCTTTCAGTTAACATAGAATGATGAGAAACATAGAGCAAAAAGAAAATAATGAGAAAATGACAAAGTTCAAATTCAAAATATTCCTAGAAACAAGGTCTCCTTACGTGTCCACATGACTCGGGGCAAAGTGGTTTGTAAGTTCGATTGCCAGAACCGTCGATACAGCGAGGGTTAAAGCTGTGTTGAAAAGTATGCTGAATGGAAGCTACGTCTATAGGATACTAAGATATCACAGCCACGAAAAAATAGTAATGATAAGGAGTTCGTATTTGAACTAGATACATTAAGAATAAAAATAATCGTTATGAACAGATTAAAGAAATTTAAGCGTAGCGACATTTATAAAATGAAAGTCGCCCTCCTCGTTTTGTCGATGATGCTCCTGTCAGCGTTCTTCATTGTGTCCGCCAAGACAGTAAGGAATATAAGTGATACTATTTTTTTATAAAAAGTTCACGATAATCATCTATTACGCTTTTGCTCTGTGATCTAGGTATCATTCTACAAAATCATCAAACTTAATTTAAGAATAGTTTCATATAACTATGATATTGCATATTGTAATTACAATTTCGTCATTGAAAATATATTAATCACTTATTGTTTAATTGTTTTCTAGCATTGTATGGTTTGACTATCAATATTACTAAAATTATGTTTTCCGTGACTTCCTTTATAATAAATAGATTGGAAACGTCGTTTGAAGGTGCATTTTAGGATTATATGTGTATAAAAATTGTTTCGATATTGAAATTGATAACTTTGCCACTTGTTAGTCACGATGAATTATCTTCACAGTCACACTCTTCTCGTAAAATATAAATTACGTGTATTAGGGTTTACAGGTTTGCATGAATATGCTATAAACTAGATTAGGAGATATATATAGACAGCGATGGCACCAGTATTTGTGAAGTATTTGGAAATATCGAACATTAGCTAGAACCTCAGGACGAGAAACATGTTGAACAGCGTCTGTTATTCTCTCTTGTTCATTTCTTTTGTCCTAGCATCGACACTCTTTCTAACAGCAGATGCAGTAAGTATAATTCACAGTCAAATATTGTAGTACGTGACGAATGTCACCGTAATGAAATTATGTGTAATCTCAGGTTGTTAACTGCAATTGTAATGCTCCAATAGGATGGAGATGTCGGGTAAAATCATTTCTAATTAATTGACATTACAGTACATTTTATATAATAAGAATACTTACGTACGTGATTTTATTTCTTTTTATTTAGAGACAGTGCGGTCGACGTTAATAAGGAATTTGTATGACTTAAAATGACGAAGTGGGTATAGGTTACTATTTACATACAATGTAATTCGGATGTCATTTCAAGAAATAAACACTTTAAGAAAATATGAAACATATAATTTAATCGATTTGCAATCCAAACTACTTCCTAACTAACGTGTTTAGCATGATTACGCTAGCGTAACCCATCAATGAGTCACAAGAGTCACAAGAGTCACAAGAATCGCGCAATAAAGAACGGAATGCGATGAAGTGAGGTGTACGAACATTCGTGCTGCATTTCTTTTTGCGCGCTGCACAGTGTGTGCAATTAAGCCATTTTAGCTGACCAAAGTTAAAAGTATGTATATATTGAATTTTAGCGAGATGGAGGATGAGGTACGTATTCGAAATTATTATCACAAGTTTAAGTGAAGGAATCTTTATTCATCCAGAGACCGCGAGCACTTCGTGTCAACTCTTGGTTATTAACAGATGATTCTGACTGTGACTATTCTTATCTATGACTAACTATGTCTAACTATGACTCACTATGACTGCCTTTTTATCTCTGCTTCACAGGGAGCAAAAATGGTGAAGTTTCCCTAATTGGTTAAACAGCGCAGTGGCGTTAACCAATCAGGTACTTCCGATGATTTTTGTGGCGGCCGAAAAGCTGCCTTACGCCACTGGATTTCCTCTCTTTTCTTTTACTTGTCTGTTCACCATCATCTTTCTTCTTCTTCTCTGTCTTTTGGATCGTTTCTCTCTTCCTCGTTTTTCTCCTACTTTCCTATCTTTCTGTCCTTCTTCAGAGGAATATATATTTTCCGGGGAGAGTTTAGGAGCTCTCATTTTGTCTTCACCCGCGACGACGTCATCACGAACCTCCGCGACACCGACCTTTGGAAAACTGTGTTGAGGACCGTACTTCACCAATCGTTTTCGGTTTAACTTCACCGAACCCTCCACATTTTCAATCACCGCCTATTCCTTGCGCCCTTAGAGCGTTCTTTGTGGAAAATATGGTTATATACGAGGTGAGTGAGAGTAACGTTAATAATTATACTCCTATTTACCACACTCAATTCTATGTTATAACGGAGTGCTACAGCGAACTAATATATATATATATAAAGAATAAAAATAATGGTTATGAACAGATTAAAAAATGTAAGCGTAGCGACATTTTGTAGCATAAAATGAAAGTCGCTCTTCTCGTTTTGTCGATGATGCTCCTATTAGCGTTCTTCATTGTGTCCGCCAAGGCGGTAAGGGATACAAATGATACTACTTTTTTTATTCAAAGTTCACAATAATCATCTTCAAGGGTTTTATACTGTTACCTAGGTATTTTTATATAAAATCGTCAAACTGAATTTAAAAAGTAGTTTCGTATGGTTATGATATTGCATATCGTAATTACAATTTCATCCGTGAAAATATATTCATTATTTATTGTTTAATTATTCTCTAAGGTTCTGATGCTGAAAATATAGGATTTGTGGGAACCAGAGTTACAGACGTTACTGTAGTAATGCACATGTTGTCCAAAGGAGATGGCGTGAAGAGTTGTCCACACCTATAAACGCGCCGTCGGGGCTCTACTGCCGCACCTGGATAGGTGGCAGAAGAGAAGCTACGGCAGGCTCACCTACCGCATGACACAGGTACTCACCGAAGCAACCGTGGCCGGTGAGTACCTGTGTTGAATAGGCAGAGAAGCGACGACGGTGTGCCATCAATGCGTCGAGAAGAAGGACTCGGCGCAGCACACGCTGGAGGTTTGCCTAACTTTTTCAGCGCTGCACCGAGTCCTTATGGACGTCATCGGGGAGGACCTCTCGTTGCCGGCAGTAGTGGAGGCTATGCTGGCAAGTGAGAGGACCTGGGACGTCGTGGCTTTCTTCTGTAAGGAGGTGATTTCGCAGAAGGAGGCTGACAAGCGGGATCGAGAGAGGAATGATTCCGCTCGGGCTTCCCGGGGGCGCCGGTAGTCGCGTCGCCGAGTAAGAACGCTCCGGGCCCCTCCCCCTGATGTAGGCGGGCGGAGGTGTAAATGGCCCGGAAATTGGGGCCCGTTCCACTGCTCGCCAGGAAAGGATTTCTTATCCGGAACCGGGACTTATGACTAGTCGTCGCCCCCCCCCCCCCCCCCAACGGCTGCGTACTCAGGGCGGGGTCCCTAGATCCTGTAATGCAGCCGTCGTGGTGGCTGCACGCGGGGCACTTTCTGCACTGCAGCATAGTCGTAGTAAGGCTTCAGGAGGGGAGCCTTGCCCCCCCCCCCCTCTGGGACGCCGCCGACCAGAGGTTATTGCAACTGGCCTGCCGGGCCTGGCGGAGTCGCGGTTGTGTTCTCTGAGAGATCCCGTAGCTCTCCCTCCTGGCCCAGGAAGATCGCCGTAGAGGTTTTAGTGGGTAAGGGCCACACAGTATCTCTGGCCGCTCCCCCGGGTGGTTGGGGTCTCTGCTTGCAAATTTCCTCCACGTTAAACAAGAAAAATGCACATTAAAATTTATTGTTGCTGGAGGAATACTGTACTCAGTAGAGTGTGTCTGTAATCAGACGCACATAGAATCAGCCAACGATCATACCACGCTGTAAAATACCGGTTCTCGTCCGATCACCGAAGTCAAGCAGCATCGGGCACGGTTAGTACTTGGATGGGTGACCGCTTGGGAATACCGTGTGTTGTTGGCTCTTTTTTTTTAGGCCAGTCAGTGGCCATGGTGGTTTGGTTCCAGACTCGTAGTGCGAAAGGCCGAATTCGATTCCCAGTGAGATCAATTTTTCCGAGTTGGTCTTTTCTCATATTGCGATGATGGAGCCTGACCCCCTGATCACGGGGAGAATAATTTCGGCGAGTTCCAGGGTTCCTCGGAATTTTAAGAAATTGTTCTCCTAAGTTGACCATCCCTACCATAACTGGTACTCGTCGTCCTACCCCTACAGATAGGACTAGGGTAAAACTGGATGGACGGACGCAACGGGAAGGAGGCAGGCATGTATATATATATATATGTATGTATGTATGTGCTGCCGCCTGTGTGGCGGATGACCTGGCACAGCGCATGCATGATGTGTGGCCCGATATCTCATACCGCTGCGTCAGAGTCAATGTGACAGCGGAGAGTGTCGGCGGGGTCCATCCTCCGGCCACTGAGCGGTGGTGGGGCACCCGCTAGTGAAAGGAAAGGGGCATGAACATCAACCCCTCCCTACAAGCGGTCATGAGTCCAAGGCGGAGTTTCCCCCTGGATTCATTAACACCAGGCCGCGGAATGGCAGCGGTGCGAATTTTCGAACCTGTGCACTGCAGGAAAAAAGGGGGCTATAAGGGAGGTGGAATCATCCTCCTTGGGAACGGTACTGGCAAGCCGGCTGGGCTTGGGGGAGCCGCGGTTGTTAATAATTATAATACCTCTCCCCCTCGTAACCTTACGGAATATGAAATATAATATATGCGGCATTTTAAATAGTATGATTTGAGCCATCTGTATTACTAAAATTATTTTCTCCATGATTTTCCGTGTAATAAATAGATTGGGAACATCGTTTTAACACGTTCGTTATATTTTACATAATGAAAATGAAATTAATCCTATATTCTCATTAGAAATTATAAACTACGGCATTATATTTAAGAACTCAATGACTCGTTTCAGTTTTATTTTTCAAATACGTTGTTTAGAGAATTTATTGGATTCAAGAAAATATTATAATTGAAGAGACCGTCACTGAAATAAGCGCTGGTAGCAAACGCGCTAAAGTGTATTTTAGGATTATGTGCATATAAAAATTGTTTCGATATTGAAACTGATAATTTTGCAATATATTAGTCACGATCAATCATCCATACACTCCCATTCGTCTCGTAAAATATGTTTTGCGAGTATTACAGTTTACAAACTTGCAGGAATACACAATAAACCAGATTAGAAGAAATATACAAAAAGTGATGGCATAAGCGTAGAACCTCAGGACGAGAAACATGTTGAACAGTATCCGTTATTCCCTCTTGTTCGTTTCTTTTGTCTTAATATCGGTATTCTTTCCAACAGCCGATGCAGTAAGTACAATTCACTGTGAAATATTATAGTATAAAACGAATGTCACTGAAACGAAATTTGTATATTCTCAGCGTATTGTCTGCTATTGTGATGCTCCAAGAGTACCGAGATGTGAGGTAAACACAGGTCACATCTAATTAATTGACGTTACTGTACATTTTATATAATAAGGACACTTATGTACGTGATTTTATTTTTTTTTTTTAGAGAAGATGCGGTCGACGTTAACTATGAATTTGTATGAGAAAATAACTTAAAATGACGAAGAGGGTAAAGATTATTGTGTATCTACATAGATTGTAATTCCGGTGTCATCGGCAGAAATAAATATTATGTATAGATACTAAGAAAACCTCAAATGTTTTGTTAGTTTTATTTGTGAAAATGAGTCACAAAATGTTCTTACAGTACACCTCTGACGCCTCATTTTCTGTGCATCCTTATGACTGGAGGAGTCACGCAGCAATGAACGGAATGCGATAAAACGAGGTGTATGAACATGGGTGCCGGATTTCGTTTCTTAATTTAGTCGAAGTGTTTTGAATTGACTTATGACCGACTAAAACGGCAAAATTGTCTACTGTTCGGTAGCGGCTTTCCCTTGCCGCTATGCACTTTTAGCTTGGTGGTCGCGTCCATACATAAAAGAAGCGAACTGCACAGGATACTGCAGTATTACAGTCGCGAAAAATAAGTGTTAACGATAAGAAGTTCGTGTTTGACCTACGTACATAGGGAGTGTAATATAATGTGTAATGTCTTTGGTATCCACAGATTACAAAATTTTATGATAACGTAGGTGTTCCGTCCGACGCGGAACAAAACAGAGAAAAATCCTCGAAGGTTCGTTTATGATATGGACGTGCCAACAAATTTACTTTCGGGATTAGCTTTTTTCGAACTCAGTTTATTTATTTTAGTTACAAGGGGCAATTGCACCCTAAATCATGAGAAAATCATTTAGTTAATCCGCGCATCTCCAGACAATAGTTTTGGAATTTTCGTCGTTCGTACAGACAACCGACCATATCATAAACCGGGAATTTCCGAAGGGTCGACGCGAACCTCGTTCGTAACGGTTCCGCCAGCCATGCGTCAACTTGGAGGAAATTTCCAAGGCATCGGCAAATCTTCGAGGATCCCTCGCACGTGGCCATTGCCCTCACCCTTGCACCAAGAGGGCTGGCCAAGGGGCGTCGTCCAAGACGCCCCCGATTTTTGGAATTATGTGCTGATTGGGTATTTTCAATTTTCCAATCAGCGCACTCGACACAAAACCTGTAGGTGTCGTATAAAAACACCTACAGGATCGCACTCGAGAGAATTTTCGCTCATTACACAACGTTAAGTCCATCGTTCGGGACACATACGTCGCTCAATCGTTCGGAGTGACGATACAAGAGGTTTTCTTCGCTCAATCGTTCGGAGTGACGATATCTCAGATACTCAATCGTTCGGAGTAACGAGATATCATTCATTCATTCAAACAGTAGTCAGTCCATCGTTCGGGACAACTACAACCAGTGATCTGATCTCAACCAGTCGGAGATCAGAGTTGAATCAGTCGATTTCTGAAGAAATTCGTAAATCGACGCGTCGCGAGTATTGACGAGACCTAAAGTTAAAGCTGGGATTTACAACCCCAGCCGAGGAATTTAATCCGCGTTAGTATTCGTGTACGTGCGACGTCGCATTTTTCGGTACCTCGAGCCGGATCTACTACGCAACATTTGTTGATCCTTCGAGCCGGATCTGTGACGGTACAATAGGTATAAAAATTATTGCAATATTGTAATTGATAATTTTTCCATATACTAGTCACAATCAATTATTCTTATAGTCACATTCACCTCGTAAAATATGTTTTACGAGCATTAAAAATTACAGATTTGAATAATGGTAACATAAAGTAGATTAGAAAAAATGTACAAAAAGCGATGGCATGAGCATTTGTCAAGCATTTACGAATATTGAACAGTAGTTAGAACCTCGGGAGAAGAAACATGGTGAATAATATCCGATATTCTCTCTTGTTCATTTCTTTTATTTTAATATCGACATATTTTTTAACAATCGATGCAATAGTGAGTATAATCCACTGTTGAATATTATGTCTAATC
The DNA here is from genome assembly GCF_051020985.1 of Nomia melanderi. NCBI lineage: Eukaryota > Metazoa > Arthropoda > Insecta > Hymenoptera > Halictidae > Nomia > Nomia melanderi. The sequence continues at coordinate 316,081 of NC_135000.1, forward strand.
ATTATCACTATAATGAAAGTATGTATATTTTCAGCATCGTGGGTGTAATTGTAGAAGGCCACTGGGTAAAAAATGCAAGGTAATGTTATATCTAATTAATTTTACAGTACTTTTTGAATATTGACACTAACTGTGTGTGTGTATATATATGTTTTTATTCATCCTTTAGGGCATGTGTGAAAGACGCGGCTAAAGAAATCGCATAAAAAAGTTAAGAAATTTATAGAACACTATGAATACTCAACGTAATTTCGATAATGCGTGAAAATAAACTATATGAGAATCTTTGAAACGTGTAGTTTAATCAATCGCCACTAAAATCATTTTCCTAATATTTCAATAATTCATTTCGTCTATTTTCTTTTTAAAACGTTCAAACACATGGCACGGAGGTAAGATAAATGTAAAAGTTATGAAGGCATCGATCAAATTTTTACTCGCCGCGAGAGAAAATGTAGATTGCTTCGTAACATTTAACATTTCATAATCTAACACGCATGCCATTCGGACGAATAAACGTCTGGGTTTTGTTTCTTAGATACAGCGCGAAAAATATCGTTCGGGTCAATTGCATGTATATCGTTAAACGATAAAAAACTTCGATAAATGATATTTTCCTGTAAAAAGTTTTGCACGGCGAATTTTCATTTTCAGTCGTGAAAAGGAACTCGAAACTGATGTTCTGAATATTCAAGTTGAATAAATTTGTTCCGGCACTCCACTCTGATTTCGGTCGTCATCCGCGTGTAAATAAATGTCGTACTGCTCATTCTGTATTTTAGTTTGATAATACGAAACGCGTATGACTTGAAAGACTGTATTCCCACGGTTAAATATACGACGTATCATATTTAACACTAGAGCACCGCACCAGTTAAAATTACTAGTTTCGGTGTTTGTTTCGCAGTTAGTGATACCTCAAGAGCACTGAATATTCGGAAGGATCCTGAAAATTTTTCAGGTTATATGTTTTGGAAGCAGGTTTCTTATGCAAAAATAAAAATGCAAAGGTTTAGTGAGTAGGAAAAGGTAACTTCTATATTTAGAAAATCAAATCAAGTTTTACAGAAATACACCAGGACGATCTATGTCCTGTCCTACGGACTCTTTAACGTCGAACTGTACTGCGTAGGATAGTAAAAAGCTTTCGGTACTTATACCTTAAAAGAACAATAGTCAACCGATTCAAGTAGGCTTGACCTGCAACATGCCGGAGACTTCAACGTTATGGGTTTTTCCTGATTGCTTTATTATGGCTACCTGATATTTGCGTAAGAGGTGTTTTCTAGAGGAACTGTTTTACTTCAATAAAAATAAATAGTTTCACTTGAATATTATAATGAATGTCTGCACAAACTGAAATTAATTCGTCGTTACAATTTTTATAGGGATTACATATCAATCGTATTCAATGTTCGGTAATTCTAATGTTAAAGGAGTGGAGGACGTCATACTTGTTGTTATAATAAGCTCGAACTCTGAATTCTATTTATGAAATGAACGAAGCAAATACACGAAGTTCGTTGTATTAGATTGCAATTTTCTTTCGTCATTATGTATGGATAAATAACCATTCACTTGTTTTAAGTATTACTATAAATACCGTACATCGATAAACATTGTTAACAATTTGAAAAATTCAAGCAAAAACTGCTGATTAAACGACCGTATTCTGGGAATCGACTTAGTGTCCTTTATGTCCACAATAATGCATCACGCATTGCAGCCATGCAACAACAATATTGTTGGAGACAAAAACCGTTATCGAGAACTGACGGACAAAGTTATAGCAAAAACGTGTCACTTGTTAGGACGCCCATGTAAGCCATTCATCGGTGTTAACGATATTGGTAATAAACATGGGTAATAGGTAAGTAATTGTGTAAAGCGGGTGTGAAAGCAGAGAAAGAAGCGGAAGATGCGAAAATCGCGAAAACTGGCGTGTAAGACAATGAGAAAAGCGTATACAGTGAGTCAGTCTTATAAAAAACTTGTGAAATAAAATTATACAGACCGACAATACATGGAATACTTATTCTAATCGATAAATAAAATATTATCCCCACATATCCTATTATTCCTCAAATTTGGGTCGACAGATTTCATAGACAACATCGTTTTTTAATTGCAATACATTTGTGATGGAAACGTCTTTTAACGATTACAAGAACATTTGTATCAAAATGGCTAGTATAAAATATAACGTTCCAAATTCCTTTATTTCGCTTTATTTCGTACATACAGGGTGTCCCGTAACTGGCGGTACAAGTGAGCAGGGGGAGATTCTACGTGAAAAACTGAATCGAAAATGTAGAATAAAATTTCTTAGTACAAAGCTTTGTTTTTGAGAAAAATAAGTATGAAAGTTTTTCAAGGATTATCCAGGTTATCAAAAGATTTCACTATCTTACTCTCCCGAGTAGGAGAGTGTTTCTGTACTTCTTGTAATGTTTACAGACATTGACAACATGATGGTATTTCTTGTATTCTACTTTCTTCTATATATTTTTGGAAGAGGGTTTTAAATTTCTGAAATACTATGAATAATCTTGAGAAGTAAGGCGCTTTTTAAATGGGAATAGAGCTTTTGTAGACTGTAACAAACAGGGACTCTAGATATTGCGTTCGTTTACTCTCCCATGGTACTTGCACTCTTCGCCAGCCACCATCACTACCGACGAACCGACAACTTTGGATGCTGATACCATAACAACGGCTACCACGAAGTATTTCATGTCTTTGGTTTGGAAACGTCTAAATGTCGGCTACAAAAATATTGAATAGAAAATATAGGGTTATATTTAACAATTATAACGTGATCATTGCATGACTTTCAAGGTCACGTTACGGTCAAATACCTCTCGCCGTGACATGTAGTGTTTCATATCCTGGTTTAGAGTTAGCTTGACGAGGTTTACGACATGGAACAGGCAGGCAGCTACCTTTGAACCCTTATTTGAGTGCCCGTGTCATCTGTGAGCCAGCAGTAGATGGTACGTGACAAATTTAGTTTTTTCCGTTTCGTGCTCTTCAATTATGGTACGCTTGTTCAAAACGATTTAGGGTTCGGTAGTGCAGATCATGTCATAAACGCCGAGGACTCGAAGAATGACTTAGAGAAAGTCAACGTCAAAAATCCAAACTTGTTGATCCATGAGTCACCCATATCTCTTCCACTTTCTCTCAGAAAATCCTGTTCCCTTTCCAGAAAAGCAACACACCAAGGGCGCAATGGAAGGAAGGAAACGAGGAAATGGAAGTGATTTCTGGGTCCAGGTTCTTAGCGACACACAGAAAAGTTCAGAGTTTAGAAACAGACATCACACAGAGAACACAGTTAGGAGAGAGATAGAAACAGACAGCATAGAGAGAACATAGACAATTTTACTCAGTAGAGAAAGAATAGAGTTCAACACTAACAGAACATAACAGAGTTCAGTTTTTCCTTTACACAAGCGCGTACATATGCACACACAAATTCTGTGCAATCACAACCTAGTCAATAAATAATGTTACTCCGCGTCACGTGTCCTGCAATCATTACGGTCCCAAAGCCGTTTGCAATTTTTGGGTGGTCCTTCGCAATAGTACCATAAACGGCACCTAGTGCAAATAATCAGGGCTCGACTACACTGGTCTTTCGAGCTGGATTGTGATCATTCGACTTAGACATCTGAATTGGGTTGGAGCAGCAACCGATCGGCTACAGTTCAGCAGGTCGAAAGGCATAGCAGCAGGACTCGGAAACAGTTGGTAGCAAAATTCAGAGTGTGAGTGCATTAGAATCAGTGTGGACAACAGAGACAGAACGTGTGAACTGTAGAAGGAGTTTCGAATAGGAGGTGATCAAAGAAATCCAGGAAGATCAATGGTCAAGAAGCTGTGCCAAGGTCGACGGTAACAGCCACTAGCAAGCGACAAAGTGCAGCACTTGGCAATAACCCGTCGTAACCAACAGAAGTCTACAGCAGCTCATCGACAGTCATGGATCCAGCACGCGCGATTAGGCAGTGTCACTGGTTACGTCCGATCCTGTTACGTAAGAGTAAAATCCTTTCTTATTTGATTTAGTAGCGTATAATGGAGACCGAACTCAGGAAACTGATTAGCGACCGCGGCATGATAAAGGCTGCTTTAACCCACCTACATAAATACTTCCAGGAATTACCGGAAACAGTATCGGCAAAAGTTTTACAGAAACGATTAGACGTAAACATAGGGCTTTATAACAACTACAATACAATTCAGAATCAAATCGAAAACGCGACTACGGGAACAGGCGCTGAAGCAACTCACGCAACGGATAGATACACGTTCGAAGAAACATATTTTACGTTAGTCACAGAAATAGAATCGTTCATGGAAAACGCGCAAACACCACATAGAATAGGAAACCCGGTTGCAGGAGAAGCAGCGTCGCCCGTGCCCTCACAGATTCCGGCAGTGATCAAACTGCCAACTATACAATTACCAACGTTTGACATCAATTACAGTAGTTGGATCAGATTTCGGGATACATTCATCAGTCTAGTTCATGAGAGCGAATTGTCCGATGTACAGAAATTCCACTATTTAAATTAGGTATTAAAGAGCCCAGCTTCGCGAGTCATTCAATCGTTAAGAGTTTTCGATGCAAATTATCAAATCGCATGGGACGCTCTTAAATACCGACAGGAGAATTCAACAGCATTAAGAAAATACCACGTAACAGCACTTTTAGATATGGCAGGCACTACAAAAACAGTCTCCAATCGCGCTTCAAGAATTAATTGACGACGCGCGAAATCACTTAGCAGCGCTTAAGTCATTGAAGAAACCGGTTGATTCCTGGGATAGTTTAATAGTACCAATTTTGTGCAGAAAATTACATGGAGCCTCCCTTAGAGAATGGGAAAAGAAAGCACCCAGCGCAGAAAATATCACGTTTAGCCATTTCGGGGACCACCTGTGGAGCAGAGGACCCCAGAAGAAAAGAGAAGAAGGTCAGCGGGAAAGGCAAAGCCAGAGTTGGGCGTGTGCCGAAAAACGCTGCGGTTGCGGTTACCCTGACCTCAGAGAGTTGGCTACAATGGCCGATACAACGAAAGAGGCTAGGGCAAGCATTCGGCTCAAAGGGATTAGTATCGAGTCCGGCGAGCTTAGGCCCAAGCGAGCCATTAGAGGGGGCTTGATCTTGGAGGTCCTCGGAGAGGATAACCCCAAGAAGGCTACCGCGCTGGCAGCATCGATGAGGGCATTGTTCCACGGCACAGAAGACATCAAAATATCTGTCTCACAAAAAATGTCCGAAATACGTGTCACGCGTATTGATGAGTCGGTAACGGAACAGGAAGTCTCTGCGGCATAGCCGCTAACGGCCGTTGCGACGCGGCCGACGTCAAGGTGGGCAGTATTAAATTCGCCCCCTACGGGATAGGCGCGGTACGAGCGAAATGCCCCATAACTGCTGCCAAAGACGTTGTAGCGCTGAAACAGCTGGTGGTCGGGTGGTTCGCAACAGTAGTGACGCTACTGGAGGCCAGGCGGCTCCAGTGCTACAAGTGCCTGGAATTTTGGCATGTGAGGGTCCGGTGCCCAAAGGCGGACAATGATAAACTGCCGAAATGCTTTCGGTACGGCGACGAAGGCCACATGATTGCGGAATGCAATCGGAGTACAATGCGACCTATCGATGGACGTCGGCGTGTAGGCGACTACACTCGGGGAGAGGGTCGGAACATCGACGGAGAGTCGCCGGTTATTTGCATTGGTTAGGCGCCGGCCCTGCTTCTTTTCAGTCCGTGGATGGAAGACCGTGAGGGTTTAGTCACTAGGAATCTGACATTGTTCCCCCCCCCCCCCCCAGGGGGCCGGGTTTGCTTATATAAGGTTCCCCCAAGTAAAAAAAAACAGCGTTAACCGCTTCAGCGCTAACATGTCATGTTTAGCAATTAACGCAATCACTCAGGACATGCCAAATGTAGTTCCAGATACAGTAGTAGAATGTTCCCACATACCACTAGCAGATCCAGAGTGTAGTGGCACACGATTCGCATCGCAAGATGTTAGAGTTGACCGACTGCAGATGTTAGGGTCTAAGGTAATAAAACCTACCCTGACGTTTGCAGGATGGCAAAATTATTTTATTTCCGAAATGACTTTACGGGTATAGAAAATTTAACTACCCCATCATAAACGTTGCCAACCGAGTACCGCTGGGGCCTGTCCGATCGCGCGGCACACGCGGTCCCGACAAGACCTTTTTGCCAACATTTGGCAACCACCTTTGCTGGTGACCATAAAGAATAGATGCAGGATTTCCTACCCCGCAAAGCATAGCTCCGCCTTCTTATCTTCGGAAAGATAACGCCTTTTCCTTTAGTTTCTTGTGCTTCTTGTACTTCTTGCACTTCTTGCTATCGGTCTGAGTTTTTTGTCTGTCGGTCTCTCTGTCTTCAATTACAAGATCGCGACCGTTCATTGTACATTGAACACGCTTATAAAATAAAGTTCGTAAATAAACAAACTATTCTATTAAATAAACAGACTGTGTTTTGTAGTAACAAACCACGCAGAGTTCGACAAAAGTCGACAAATCGATCTGCTAATAGGCGCAAGTTTATTTTGACACCTGTTGTGTGTCGGACAGCACAAGGCAGGTAGCGACCTAATTTGGCAGAAACCGCAGCTGGGTTCGGTTTTAGGAGAAAGAATTAATTGGCCCCTGAGAGAAAATACGCAACGATGCCACCTTGTCACAAATTAAGATATACACGACCAGGTGGAAAGATTTCAACAAAACAAAAACGGACGATACGTGGTACAGATACCATTCAGTGATCAATTAGAGAAGATAGAAACCTTACGAAATCAAGTAGAAACTAAACTGAGATCAATAGAGATAAAACTAGACCGAAAACCGCGATTACGAGAACAGTATGCAGAATTTATGAAAGAATATGAGTCATTAGGGCACATGTCGCGAATCATAACCCCGCCAGGAGAGGAATTAGCAGCAACTTTTTACCTATCGCATCACGCCTTTATCAAAAAAGAGAATACAACAACGGAACCTCGTGTTGTCTTTGATGGTGCGGCAATAGAAGGCACGGGTATTTCGTCTAACGACACTCAAAAGGTCGGTCCAACACCAAGTAGGAGGCCGCCGACTGAGACTCAAAGCGAACCTAAATGCGGTGATCAGGGGGCTGCAGCAGTGTCAACCTTTTCACGCCGGGAAAATCCCTCTTCAGGAGTCCTCCCTTCAGCAGGCACATGTTACTGACTAGTCTTGTGGAGGTTGGTAGGGCTGTGACGAAGAGGGACACAGCTAATGAAATACTAGAGCCTGTGGAACCTTCGGAACTCAGGAAACTACAAGCTGCAAGGGACACCAAAATGAAAGAGGCGAAAATACCCAGCATGTACCCAAAGATCCATCCGGGGAATGTGTTCAGGATATTGAGGTTTTTGAAGATGAGGATTTTAAGTTACCTATCCCCAGCCCCCCACCGGTTAAGACAAGGAACAAATCCAAGACGGAACGAAACCTCAAGACTGGCAGACACTGAGATTGAGAACAATGGAGAATCCGGATATGTGGGCAAGCATCGACCGAAGGGGAACAATTCCGCGGAAATTGTTGAGAGTATTCTCCAAGTGATTAGGCTAATTGCCCCGAAATTGAAGGATAACAAGATCAAAGTCATTCACGGCTTATTAGGCAATATACCTCAGATTATCACAGGTAAAGGGACAAGTGATGTCGTCAAGGGAACTCAGAGCCCCTCTGTTGTGAAGGAGAGGGAAAGAAAATGTGACTTCTCATCTTCTGCAGAAGAGGGAGTTAGGAAGAGGGACCGAAAGGACATCGTGGCGAATACCACAACTACTAATGATGATGATGAGGAGAGTTCCTGGACCCGGGTGGTCAAATGGAGCAAACAACGGCAAGGCAGAGGCAACAAAGATGGGGAAATTGGTGAAAATAAGGAAAACCCCCAAAAAACCCAGGTGCGGTGGCGGTTCTAATCTCCCTGAAGGTATTAGGAGGGTCAGGTTGACAAGAGGAGGAAATGTACTGCTTGAGCTTGAACCCAAGATCGAGGCGCATCCCATTCTTGGGAAGATAAAGGAGAGACTGTAAAGGTTTCAGAGGACTAAAGGCTTGTCCCCCGGGAGATCCTGGAGTTTAGGGACCTCGTATCTGATTTCTGGGAGCTTGAAACCCTGGATATCAGAATTAGGAGCGGACCTCAGGCTACACAGGTCGCGAAGGTCGGTTGCGAGGAATCGGTGACGGCCAAGGTGAAGAAAAAGAGGCTAAGGCTTGGACTCACTTATGTAAGGGCCAGAACGGTACCACAAATCCTTCGCTGCAGCGCCTGCTATTCTTTCGGCCATGTGGCGAACTTGATCATTCGCATACTGAGTGCACGGGTGAGTCTAAGTGCGTTCTTTGCAGCGGTACTGGGCTTATTGGTAACGAGATTAGACATCTGACAGGAGCAGTCAGGTGCCCGGCCTATAGGACCGAGGTGGAGAGGAAAAGGAAAGAACTTATAGCCAAGCGCCTGGTGGACTCTTACTTCTCCAAATTAACCACAACAGATGTCGTATCGCCCATGACCTTCTGTATCAGAAGGCTTTGGAGGTTGGTGCTGACTTAGTCGCAATTAGTGTGGGGGCCTGAGGGAAGTAGGGCCTTTCCAATTGTGATCCCGATTCTCTTGGAAGGGTTCTGCTTCCTAAAACTCCTCTCACCCGACCTCCAAGTGGTGGACCCCAGGATCATCCCCTCTTCTGGGGGATGCTAACAGGGTGAAGGATCTCCAGAGGAAGTAGCTCCGATGATATATCAGGCAGTACTGGCTCGGGCTCAACCATGCCAAGTTAGCTGACGCGGAGGCGTGAAACCACCTCTGGAGGGGACAGGGTTTTCTATGCCGACCGCGGCGACGAACAATAAACAAATATGAGTAGACACACAAAGGACAAAAAGTTTACGGTGCGGGAGGTCGGATCCTCTAGTACCGGCAGGAAGCGGAGACTTCGACCGCGCCCCACCGCGTCGTTATCTAACGACCGAGGATCGTCAGGGGTGGGCCACTGCGCCTTTGCCAATGCACATGCCAGCAGCGTGCCCATTGACGTGTCGGGAACATCGCGGCGCGTTACGACGCGACAAAGAGAGCGAGGGACCGGTATCCCTAAGTGAAACAACTAGGCCCACATCCCCGGCATCCTCGTATGATCGGGATGTAGCCAGTTTGCTGGGAGCTTGCGAATCGAAGGCGCATCTTTTTCAGCGCGGTCTTGGTCACCTCGATCGCCTCGTCAGTGTCGACCGACAAAGGGCGGAAACGCGCTGATGAGCTCTACCTGCGGTCGCTTGGCGAGCCTGAGATGGCGTGAACCAAGGCGGAAAACGCCATGCTCACGGCGCGTAACAGGGAGCCAGAGGTTTTTCACAGGAGTCTCCAGCAAACTGTTAAGCGTATGTCGTTAGTGGCATCGACGGTGGCGGCGGGGGGTGCACGCGCTCCCCCATCAACCGTAGAAGTTAGGCACTAGGGCTCGAAGGCGGCAGCCGAATGCCGCCACCTAGTGCTCCGCCTCCGTGGGGAATAGGGAGCGTGGGACGACCGAGATCTCAGATGTATACATTTGCGGCTTCTGACTGCGATGACGCGGCACCGCGGGCGGGGGTGCGGCCTAGAGCCACGGAATCCCGCAAAATCGCCATGGGGTCCGCCCGTACGCGAGACGGGCGGATGTATTGCTCCATTACGGTGGAGAGGGGATCACAGCTGAGGTTCCTCCCTGCGCTCCCGCTCCCAGGGGCAAAAAGTGCGGCCGACGACTGGATCGAGGACGTCAGTCGAAAGACAAGGCGCGTGGGGTGTTCGATGGCGCCCACGACTGGACCTCGCTGAAAACCGGTGTCGCGTCCGGAGAGCTGACGGGTAAAAATAAAAGCCGGGCAAACCTGCCTTACCCGGATCTCCGGTACTAGACGATTAAGATGTAGTGGTTTTTGTATCACCCTGGCACGTACCTCCAGGGTTTACATGGACTAACAATAATCGGACTTCTCCCTTCGAGAACCGATGCTTGAAGACAATAAAGAAGCAGACGGGAAGGCTGGCGACGACGGGCCTCAGGAGTACAGCGATTGGTCCCTCTGGATGGGCCGTCCGTAAGGCGGGTGATTACGGCTCTCGATCGTCGTGCGTCCTTCTGGAGTAGCACCTGGCGTAGTTGGTAGGACCTCGGTCGATTTCGACGGAGGATGTAAGGTTCAGGAGCGAAACGCGAATTAACTCGGCACTGAATTTAGGTTTAAAATACTATAATATATTATACGACTTTGGTTTACAATGAACTTAGTAAGTAATAATTACAAAAGAACTGGACTCCAGTTCCCTAATCTTACTAACGATGAACACTGGCAGAGAAGTTGAATAGGAGTCTTGTTCTTAAAAGAACAGTTTAGGCCAAGTGTTTCTCGATTACAGGGGCTAGTGGTGACTGAAGATGCTAAGACTGTAATGGTTCGACGGTTGAACGAATTCTGACCAACCTCCGGCAGGTCGCTTGCAGGAAGGCTAGCCGTGGCTGGGTGGAGAGTCGGTGTTCCGTCGTGGAAAAAGGAGCCCTTCGGGATACCGAGGACCGCGGCACGTCGATGCACGGTTCTGGTTTATGACACGGGCGCAAACACGATCGAGCGTTCGGGACAGTTGATCCGGGGCCCGGCTTCGGCCATTCTGCAGGTCAGCCTCGCATTTTCTGTCCCGTACAAAAATCGCCCCTGTCATAAACCAGACGAATTCTCGCGGAGCGGCGAGGATTACCCGCGGCCATGGGTACGTGCCCGTACTTAGGTAGGCACGTGCACATGGGTCCACGTAACGGGTTTTCGTCGCTGACTAACCGAACGTGCGCGCAACAGCGAGGACTACCTGCGGACAAGGGTGCGTACTCGCATCGGGGTACACCCTTGCACGTTCGTCAAGGTAGCGGTATTTTCTCGCTGTTGCCAAATGTATTTTTTACTCGAAACTTCGTCGATCTCTTGTTCCCACTCCGTCAGCATCCCCTTCCGTACATCCGAAGGAGGGGTAAGAAAGTTGACTTGTGGGTGCAAGAGTTCCGACGAAAGATAGTCATCCACGCACATTCGACAAGAACTGGTCACTTCATAGTTATCCACACGCATTCGACAAGAACTGTTCATTTCCATAGTTCCGCACACGCATTCAAACAGTTCTCGACCCGCATTCGACAAACGTAGTTCTCGATACACTTTCAATAGTTCACGACACGCGCTCGACAAATAGAGTTCACGTACAACATTCGGAAAACTCAATCACGTATCATCTTCGAGTCTATCACACGAAAGACTCGTACGAAAATCTTGATTCGAACAAAACGTAACGCGAACACGCGACCACTGCTCCACCGACGGATCCAGGTGCCCAAGATTAATTTGGCGGGCATCGCGCGTACGGTCTACGTAAATTCGCGAAAACATTCGAGTCGCGACCAAGCGTCGACCCAACGATCGTAGCGTAGCAATTTCTGGTTCTGCGAACCGAAGCTGTTAGCGCATACGTATTTTGGTTCTACGAGCCGGATCTGCTACCTACGACTCAACATAATTTTGGTCCTTCGAGCCGGATCCTCGGCCTACGGAAGCAGTGCGTGGAACACGAACGAGCCGGAAACAAGCATCGAGACGACAGCAAGGGAACCAGGAGGAATCCAGGCTACACCTGCAAGGCAATTCGGGAGAAAATCGTCGAGGTAAGCTCGTTTCGAATTGTCGATCTCTCAAATATCCTATCACAATCCTCGCTTCTATTAAAATGGCAACGAACGTAGAAGCCAATAGCAACGAACGCATCCGGATGCTCAAGTATAAACAACGGGCATTCAAGGGCCAGGTGACGGTGTTTAAAGATTTCATTCACAAGTTACAACCTTCCGAAAACGCACCGTTCAAACTCCGCGAGCGTATTGAGCGTATACGCAGTCTCTTCGACTCCTTCAACAGGGACCAAGATGAATTGGGGTACCTTGAAAATCTGGAGGGTTTAGACCCCGAACGCATAACAATCACGGACAATTACGACGATGCCCTCGCGGACGCCCGCCGTTTGTTAGATAGCTTTGAGAAACCGGCCCGAAACAGCACACCGGTCAACGCTTCCGACTCCTCCTTGATCGGGTCTCCGTCGCACCCGATCACCATCAACTTGCCAAAAATAGACTTGCCAAAATTCGACGGGAAGCTCGAAAACTGGACGACGTACAAGGACGCGTTTCTTACGATGATAGACGCCCATCCAGGTCTCGCAAACAACCAAAAACTAAATTATCTGCGTCTATCATTGTTGGGCCAAGCCGCGGACGCGATCGGTGCATTCGCGATCACAGAGGATAATTATAAAACCGCGTGGACTCACCTCTGTGAAATCTATGACAACAAACGCGTGTTAATTCTCCGTCATGCCGCGTTGCTTATTGATACGCCGACGATGCAAAACGACTCCCCGGAATCCATTCGAGCCCTACGAAACCATTTACAGCTGCACATTAGGTCATTGCAGGCTCTCGGTCGGACGCCAGAAGATATCGGCAATGACCTATTGTGTAGCCTCGCGATTTCGAAAATGGAGAAGGGCACCCTGAAATCGTGGGAACGTACCCTGACCGACACAGAGGCGCCAAAAATCGAGGAGGTGTTCAAACACCTCCACATTGCGGCGCATCAAACGGAAAGCTACGTTTCCACGACCTCGACGCGGACCACGTTACGGAACCATTACGAGGTTCCAAACAAGGAGCCGAAAGGGTCGGGCAGGCATCAGAAGCATTCGAAACCAAGCCCGACGTACTCCCAAGTCACGCGACATCGGACGTACGTCACGAAGGAACGGACGCCACCGTCGTCACCGCGTTCGACATCAACCGCGCGTTCAACCTCATCGCGGGCGTCGACACCGCGGTCGACACCACCCTCGTCGCCTTCAACGCAACGACGACGAATCTCGCGCCCCTCTTCACCGCGACAAGAGGAAAACCCGCCGCGTTGCCACCTTTGCAAGGGAGTCCACGCGATTTATCATTGCTCAAAATTTGCCGCGATGACGATAGCCGAGCGAACCGAAGCGGCTCGAAAGGCAGGGTTGTGCCTTAACTGTCTCCGAGACGGTCACAAAACTGAGAACTGTCGATCCGGGACCTGTCGTGTGTGCCACGGACGACACAACACGAAACTTCACCGTCATAACGAGACAGCTAAGGCATGACCAAGGGTACCAACACAAACCACGTCACGTCCAACGGCTACATAAACCACGTCACGACCGTCTCCGACACGAACCGCGACACGATCGTCTCCGACACGAACCGCGACACGGCCATCTCCGACACGAACCGCGACACGGCCATCTCCGACACGAATCGCGACACGAATCGCGACACGAATCGCGACACGATCGTCTCCGACACGAACTGCGACACGACTAGCTTCCGTTGCACCCGTTCCGCGACAAAAAGGGAATACTTCGCGTCGGAGGCCGACTACAAAACTCCGACCTACCGTTCGACCAAAAACATCCGATATTACTGCCCAAGGGACATTACATAACCGAACTGATCATTCGACAAACACATATCGACAACCACCAAGCAGGACTGAACACGACATTACACAACATACGACAACGGTACTGGCCCATCGACGGCAAAAACTCGGTGCGTAAAATCATACGACAATGTATCCGTTGCTTCCGCGTCAGTCCACCGAGCACCGAATATGTAATGGGTCGTCTACCCATTACCCACGTCACCCAGTCTCGACCCTTCCAGAATTGCGGCATTGACTATTGTGGACCATTTTCCGTTAAGGAGAAGAAATATCGAAACCGGACTCGCGTTAAGGTTTACGTTGCCATCTTTGTCTGCTTTGCTACGAAGGCCGTCCATCTCGAGGTTGTCAGCGACATGACGACGGAAGCGTTTATCGCCGCGTTGAAACGCTTCATTTCGCGAAGGGGCATATGTTGTAACATCTACTCGGATAATGGCACCAATTTTGTGGGTGCCAATAACGAACTCACTCGGCTCTACCAAGATTTGCAAGGGGATGATGTGTTACGGCATTTCCTTACCGATAAGGAGATGTCATGGCACTTCATTCCCTCAATTTCCCCCAATTTCGGTGGGCTCTGGGAAGCTGCGGTGAAATCTTTTAAACACCATCTCCGACGGGTAATGGGTGACAATTTATACACGTTCGAACATTTCAATACCATAGTAATCGAAATAGAAGCGATCCTAAATTCCCGTCCGCTGACACCACTTTCGTCAGATCCTAATGATCCTTCTGCTCTTACTCCCGCCCATTTTTTAATCGGCAATTCGTTGACGGGCATGCCCGAGACGAATTTTCACGATGTGCCGAGCAATCGCCTGTCATCCTGGCAACATGCCCAGAAGGTGAAACAGGACTTTTGGACTAGGTGGCACAAGGAATATATCCACCACCTCAACGTGCGACAAAAATGGACCCGAGGATCGCACGAAATCGAAACGGGATCTCTCGTGGTCCTCAAGAACGACCATCTTCCGCCGCTGCAGTGGGACCTCGGACGCATCGAAACCGTACACCCCGGCTCAGATGGCGTCATCAGGGCGGTGACAGTTCGTACGGCAAACGGCACGTTCAAGCGAAATGTCAAGCAACTCGCGCTTCTTCCGACGGAAGACAACGCTTGACATCCCAGGGTGGACTGGATCATCCACGCAGTCCACGGCCTCCACGAGAAGAAGATCATCCTCTCGGATCATCACGCGAATTTAGGATTAAGTCTTCGTCGTCTACACGACCCCGTACCGCAACATTGTATATTACATTCGCACATTGTCAACACTCGTACGCATAATTGATCGACAGGGTCTCTCAACGGGGGGAGCATGTTCCGTCGTGGAACAAGGAGCCCTTCGGGATACCGAGGACCGCGGCACGTCGATGCACGGTTCTGGTTTATGACACGGGCGCAAACACGATCGAGCGTTCGGGACAGTTGATCCGGGGCCCGGCTTCGGCCATTGTGCAGGTCAGCCTCGCATTTTCTGTCCCGTACAAAAATCGCCCCTGTCATAAACCAGACGAATTCTCGCGCAGCGGCGAGGATTACCCGCGGCCATGGGTACGTGCCCGTACTTAGGTAGGCACGTGCACATGGGCCCACGTAACGGGTTTTCGTCGCTGACTAACCGAACGTGCGCGCAACAGCGAGGACTACCTGCGGACAAGGGTGCGTACTCGCATCGGGGTACACCCTTGCACGTTCATCAAGGTAGCGGTATTTTCTCGCTGTTGCCAAATGTATTTTTTACTCGAAACTTCGTCGATCTCTTGTTCCCACTCCGTCAGCATCCCCTTCCGTACATCCGAAGGAGGGGTAAGAAAGTTGACTTGTGGGTGCAAGAGTTCCGACGAAAGATAGTCATCCACGCACATTCGACAAGAACTGGTCACTTCATAGTTATCCACACGCATTCGACAAGAACTGTTCATTTCCATAGTTCCGCACACGCATTCAAACAGTTCTCGACCCGCATTCGACAAACGTAGTTCTCGATACACTTTCAATAGTTCACGACACGCGCTCGACAAATAGAGTTCACGTACAACATTCGGAAAACTCAATCACGTATCATCTTCGAGTCTATCACACGAAAGACTCGTACGAAAATCTTGATTCGAACAAAACGTAACGCGAACACGCGACCACTGCTCCACCGACGGATCCAGGTGCCCAAGATTAATTTGGCGGGCATCACGCGTACGGTCTACGTAAATTCGCGAAAACATTCGAGTCGCGACCAAGCGTCGACCCAACGATCGTAGCGTAGCAATTTCTGGTTCTGCGAACCGAAGCTGTTAGCGCATACGTATTTTGGTTCTACGAGCCGGATCTGCTACCTACGACTCAACAGTCGGCGTGAGCTGACGAGAGCCGTCAGGCCCGGCTCTATGGTGGGGCGGATGGTGATGCGTCATGGCCGCGCACCATGGTAGGGAGTTCTATGCTCCATTGACGGGGACTTGGCCGCTAGGTGGCGAGAAATGAGCACGCGTCTTCACGTCGCTCCGTCTTTAACACCAGCAAAAACCAGGAAAAATCGAGTAATTAATTGAGAGGACGTTTACAAACTGCAGAGGAAGTGTTCGGGAGCAATTGTGCGTGAAAAGTGCAGTGGAAAAGTGTAAAGTGCGCGAGTTATTAAAGAAATACTCTGTAGGCGTGGGCACGCCACGTGGCTGGAGCGTCGGAATTTCCCGACGCTTGTTTTTCTATGTTATAGTCGCTGGATCGCGGATATATTCCGGACAGCGACTTATTTCGGGCCCAGTAACTAAATTCAAGAGGCAGTTATCGTGCAAGTGCAGTGATCGCGGAAATAAACGCGGATAAACTTTCGAGGTGCGTGGCGTCCTTTGTAACGTCACAAAACGCTTGTGCGGCTATCTTGGACGGCCATCTTGAGCGGCCATCTTGGCTGGCGGGAAACTTTAGCGCCAACTCTGGGCGGCCGTCTTGGCTGGCGGGAAACATTTGGCGCCAACTCCGGGCGGCCATCTTGAGAAGCGGCGACAACCAGAGGACAACGAAGGAACCACCAGGAACCAGCAGCGCCACCACCAAGGGTTGAAAGATAAAAAGAGAACTAGAACCTCCAGCCGGCAAGTTATCTTCCCAAAATGGGGAAGAAAAGCAAAAAAGGGAAGAGCAGGCGACCGGATGAGAGCGAAGATGTCACCGGCCCGCAATACAAGAAAGAACCCCAGGAATCCAACATCCCGGTCGAGAAGATGGCCGAAGTCCTAAAAGGCCATCTACACCTCACCAGTACCAAGACCAGTACCAACACCAACACCAGCACCAAAAGGAGACATAGCGCCTCCAGCGTATCCTCGGAAGAACTAGAGAAACCGGCGTCGAAGAAAGTGCCGACAGACGTAACAATGGGAAAGGAAAAGGACACGGGCTTGGAGATCTCACTACGCCCGGAGAGACTACAAACCAAACCGGCCAAACCAGGACCCGCCAAGGAACTGCAAATCAAGGCGAAGAAGATAATGGACGAGTTGTTGATGGTAAGCAACGGCCCAGCAAGTCGCGAAGACCCAACATCCATGGTCTTCAAAGCCCTGTCGCTGATCAGTGACTTCTACTCGACCAAGCTGTAATAGAAAACAGCATCCTCGAGGGAGAGATAAAATCCCTCAAAGAGATAATCCCCAGAACAACGGAATTGACTGAGACCGCCTCTACAGCCCAGGCAACAGCAACCGAACTACCCACGATCAATGCGGATATCACATGGGCTCAGCGCTGCGGCATCAGGACCAAGACAGCGGCGCTGTCTAACATAAGGCGCGACCCGCCCCAAGTGGTAACAGTAATTCCCAAGGACACCAAGAAATTCACCTCCAGCGAAGAAACAAGAAAAAAAGTCCTCGGGTTGGTGCAACCAGCGAGGGACTACCTCGCGGTGAGGAACGTCCGTCCCATTCAAGGAAACGGCATCCTCATCGCGACAGCCAAAGGCTCCAGTCTCGCAGGCCTCATACACAACGCGAAGCTACGGGATGCCGGATTCGTCGTCGCCGCCCCATCGAGGAAGAACCTGCGCATCATTATCTATGATGCACCCAGGGAGAGCGACGAGGAAATCCTAAAGAAAATCGTGGGCCAGAACTTCGAAAACTTCGAGAAATCCCACTTGGACAGCCCCAAGAAGGAAGTAAAAGTGGCCTTCAGAACAGGCCCCCGAGATAAGGAATCTTGCAACGTCGTTCTGGAGTTCTCAAAAAGGATCCAGAATCACCTCGTATCCCTGGACCGGCTTTACGTCGGATGGACGTGCTGCAGGGTGCGTGACTATGCAGTGGTCACCCGATGCTATAAATGCCAGCCATTCGGACACACGACAAAATACTATCGTGCCGAAAAAGAAATTTGCGGTCACTGTGCATTGCCGGGACACAGCCATAAATCCTGCCTCAACAAAGAGAAGCCCGAGACCTGCGCCAACTGCCGGAGGAAGGAGATGGACCATCGGCACACTGTCACCAGCAGCGAGTGCCCCAGCTACAGGTCTGCACTTAACCAGGTGTATAGTAGGATGGACTATGTTTAAGGCCCACTCCAGCCGCAATCAGCCCCTCAGAACTGGCCAGGCCAACCTCCGAGGCTCGCAGATTGCGTCGGTGGAAATTAGTAAATTAATGCATCGACACAATATCGACATCCTACTCACGCAGGAGTCGTACAACGTGAAGGGCAAATTCATCGGCTTCACGAATTGTACGGCAGTCACCGGAGCAAAACCAGACGTCCGCGCGATGTCTGGAATTATAATCCGAAACCCTCACCTGAACGCCTTCAAAATTATCCACCTTAGTGACGAGTACTGCACCTATGCCGAGGTCACAGGGCCGTTTGGTAAACTGTACCTCGCCAGTGTGTATTTCAAGTACTCGCAAGATATCGCCAGGTACCTGTCGAGGCTAACGCAGATCTGTCGCTCCCTACGCGAACAGGGGCTCATCATCGCTGCCGATGCCAACGCGACATCTTCGCTATGGCGCAGCAACATAACCGACCCGCGAGGCGAAGAATTGGAATGGGTTATAGCCAAGGAATATCTAATAGTCCTCAACGAACCCGGTAACCCTCCCACATTTCGCAACCACAAAGAATCCTCTAATGTAGATATCACGCTGGCAAGCCTCCCGACCGTCGGATTCATAGGAAGCTGGAAGGTCCATGAAAATTGGACCTCCAGCGATCACAATGTCATCATTTTCACGTATAAGGCCCCCACTATAATGGGACCCGCCTCCGCGAGCACCAGATTTAATACATCCAGGGCCGATTGGGCTAAATTCCAATCAACCCTGAAAATAACCAAAAGCAGCCTCCTTCGCGATCTCCGGCTCGACGTCTCTTCAAGACGCAATCATCACGGCTGCACAAAACTCCCTCGCGAGAAGGAAAATTTTTCCGAAATCTGTTCCTTGGTGGACGGAAAACCTCACTCGGCTAAAGAAGAGCACTTACTGTTTGCGGAACCCTTTTCAGGTCGAGTCCGTCCCATCCATCAGGGAAACGAAATGCGTCGCGTATCTTCGGATTCGCAGGAAATATACCTACGAAATCCAGACCGTCAAGCGATCAAGCTGGAGGGAATTCGTCACGGAATCCGGTGCCAAAAACCCATGGGGAGCGGCATACAAAGTCTGTGTTAAAAAAGTTAGCCCTGAAAAAGCCCTGACCACCTCTCTGGTTCTGTCTGGATCCACCACCATGTGGGAAGAGACCGCGTTAAGTTTCCTCCAGGCCCTTGATCCCGACGACGTCCCAGACACGCTCAAGTGTCAACGTCGCAAAAGGTCTGCAAGCGCAACACTCCCAGATACCCCTGACACTCCACCCTTCTCAGAATAGGAAATTTGCCATGCAATCGGCTCGATTCGCAATGGTAAAGCCCCAGGTTCCGACCTCATTGAAGTCAGAATGCTTAAGGCCGCATACCTGGTCCTAATAACCGACTTATCAGCCCTCTTCAACGGCTGCGTGTCACAAGGCAGCTTCCCGAAGCCATGGAAGTATGGCTCAATACGCGCGCTTCTTAAGAACCCCGATAGGGACGAGTCCGCCGCCATCTCCTACCTGCCTTCTTTCGGTGGTTGGGAAATCCCTGGAGAAGCTGATACGCGAAATACTGGAGCCCATTTTCCTCCATCCGGATTATGCATCCCTTAGGCAGTTCGGCTTCCGAAAACGGAGGTCGACGACTGACGCCATCCGCGCCGTCCGCAGCGGGCTTGAGGGGTCAACGTCAAAATACGCGCTTGCGATTTTGTTTGACATCTCGGGCCCGTTCGACAACGTGTGGTGGCTCAGCGTCCTCTTCCGCCTCAAGGAGTGGAACTGCCCGCGAAACCTCTATAAACTCGTCACGGACTATCTCAATGACCGTGCGGCCTCGTTGATAGGAAAAATGTTCCGCGTAGAGAAACCGGTAACCAGAGGATGTCCTCAGGGCTCAATCTTAGGGCGCTGCCTCTGGAACCTAGTGTTCGACAGCTTGCTGACCACCCTGGCCAATGAGGGGATAGAGGCGTTCACCTACGCGGACGACCTCCTGATCCTCGTGCCAGACAACAGCAGGCTAGAGTTACAGGAACGGGGACAACTCGCGCCAACCATCATTGAGAAATGGTGCGAGTCCGAGAAGCTGTCCCTTTCGCAGGAGAAAGAAGAGATGATCCTCTTCCGTGGTCATCTCGATATCCGAAAGCCCCCAACGATCAAGATCCAATCGAGGCAGATACGTATGGTCAAAACCGCCAAATATCTCGGCGTCTACTTCGACCACGGCCTGAAGATCCGGACGCACGCCCGGAAAATCAGGTCGAAGTGCGCCGAGAAATACAACTCTTGCGAAGGAGGCTGCTTGCTGCCGCTGCGGCGCTCCCAATGAAACCCCGAGCCACCTCCTCTTCGAATGTACCCTGCACAATGCAGAACGCGAGCCCCTTCGAACAGCCTTGCGGACCGCCGGGAACTTGGATTGGCCTCCGCCCCCACCCGACTTGGTTAGGGAATCGATCTTCCCGGCTCTGGCGCAAGCCGCGCGCGACATCCTCCGCGCTAAGGAAAGAATCCGGGAAAATCGCCCATGTCGCGATCCTCGCGGACGCGCGGCCCCACCCCCAGCGGAACCGTGACCACCCCCCCGCGAAACAGCGACCACCCATCGCGAATCCGCGACACTCCGCGAAATTTTCGCGGAAATATACTTTCTTCTTTGTTTTGTTTCGTTTTGCCCTGTCTTACTTTGCAATCCTTTCTTTTCTTTTCTTTTCTTTTCTTTTCTTTTCTTTTCTTTTCTTTTCTTCTCTTCTCTTCTCTTCTTAGCATCATTATGAGAATACGAAAAGCACAGCATAGCGACGCGACGTTAAAAAATTTCTTTGAGTTAGCGAGTCATGGCCAATGCGAAGGATACGTGGTGCGAAACGGTTTGTTATATAAAGAAGAGGCAGGCGAAGTACAATTGATATTACCCAAAGCAATGCAACCCCAGATAGTTAGGCAGATACACGAGATAGGACACTTTTCGGTAGCTAAGACTGAAAGCTTGTTAAAACGTGAGTATTGGTTTCCGAATATGCACGCGATCATTGAGAAAGTCATACAAAATTGCATCAGCTGCATCTTATCGGAGAGAAAACACGGTAAACAAGAAGGTTTTCTGAATATGATCGATAAGGGAATAGTTCCACTCGATACGCACCATATTGACCATATAGGCCCCTTACCGTCGACCAAAAATAATTATCAACACGTTCTAGTAGTAGTCGATGCATTTGCGAAATTCGTGTGGTTGTATGCCACTCGTTCTACAACAGCGGAAGTAGTCACTAGATTAAGGAAGCAGGCAGACATATTTGGCAATCCTAGACGGATCATTTCAGATCGCGGAACAGCATTCACCTCGCGAGAATTTGAATCATATTGCAAAAATGAAAACATCCAGCACGTTTTGATAATGACAGGTGTTCCTAGGGCAAATGGACAAGAGGAGTGAGTGAATCGCACTCTTATTCCAATGCTATCAAAACCATCTATACCAAACACGAAAGAATGGTTTCAGTTTGGTTCAATTGTTATTCGGCGTTCCGATGCGTATGAGAGAGGATCCCAAAATGAAAGAACTGATTGAGAATGAGTGAATTGCGATGTTTAGCGAACAGCGCGATAAGATGCGTGATCAGGCTAGGGAAAACATAGCAAAGATTCAGCAAGAAAACAGACGTAACTATAATCAAAAGAGAAGACGTCCAAATTTATACCGCAGCGATGATCTAGTTACTATAAAAAGAACGCAAATTGGACCCGGTTCTAAACTAACAGCAAAGTATTACGGTCCATACCAAATTGTAAAAGTGTTGCGTAATGATAGATATGTAGTAAAAAAGATCGGAGAACATGGTGGGCCACTACAAACAACGACATCCGCTGACCACATGAAGCCATGGCTGGAAAATGTGTCAGACTATTCATACTCGACAGATGAAGAGGAAGCCGGTAATGCAGCTCCTGAGGACAAGAGCATTGTTCAGGATGGCCGAATGTAGGAAGTTAAGCCATTAAAGTTCAAACGAGGCGGCAGTTAGGAACAAATAAAGAAATGCAAACACTAGCTGTTGCTAGGGCTGCTGATCAGCTGTCGATCATCCAAAGAGTAAACAAGCGACAGGTGAATGACCGAGAGAATGAGTGAAAGAGAGTGCGAATATTAGGAGCGATAACCGCAAAATCTGTGTATGTGAGAATGTGAGTGAGTGATTGGTATATTTAGGAAGGATGCATGAGGAAAGGACAGTCCTTGGTGAGAATTGCGAGTTGGCGAGAACAAAGCGAGTATTGTAAATAGTGCGAGAAAGAGCAGTAATTATAAATTAAAATTAAATAAAACTTATTTTAAACCTTGTTTTGGTTCATTCCAATCCCACATTCATGTTGCCATGATAGTCGTTCGTGACTGTGCCGACTTTAAAAGTTAATCCAGCTTTCGACACAAATCCGTTTTTTTCACCAGCATGTACAATTACGAGCCGGTAAGATGATTTATGTCCTTCCAACACATCAACTTCTTCATCGTTGTGCCAACATTTTCCAAAAGTGAGACTATTGTTCACCCACGTTTCGTAAATATAAATTATATTCCTATTATCCATTCTATGGCGTTTTTAATGACTCCTTCTAAATGCATTACCCTCCAGTGCATCTGTACACCTCTTCTACTTAAACCCCATTTTGTGTAGTAACCTTCGCAAGGTTTGTATGCATTGCCTGTCATTTTCTGCCTACCTCGGTGAGAATGCGGTGAAACGTGCGGGCGAGTCCTCTTGTCTCTCTGCCCCGTTTTAGCCTCAGGCCGGCTGGGATCATGTCAATAACCAACTGTAGTACGTTAGCACCATACCGTTTGACACTTGACAAAAACTTCAACCAAAACTGTAATTAACGGGTATAATGAAACTTGTAAAATTGTAAATATTTAAATAAAATGTAAATATCTAAAAAATTATTAAGTATCTACGTCTATAATGGTTCTCGTATTCTCGTCTGATCGGACGAGAACCGGTATTTTACAGCGTGGTATGATCGTTGGCTGATTCTATGTGCGTCTGATTAGAGACACACCCTACTGAGTACGGTATTCCTCCAGCAACAATAAATTTTAATGTGCATCACCAAACGATCGGATCACAAGTACCGAGTAATATAAAAGAACCCACAGACTATTTTACTTTATATTTTACAAGTGAATTAGTGGACAATATAAAAAAAACAAACGAACAATTATGCCAACGAAAAAATAAGAAACAACACTCACGCAAATCAATTTGGCACAAGTGGCACGATATCACCAAAGAAGAATTTCTAGCTTTCATTGCCATTATAACAAATATGGGATTGATTAAAGTGCCAAATGTGCAAGAGTATTGGTCTACATTCTCCAATAGTAGAATTCCTTTCTTTCCCGAAACATTCAGTAGGAGGCACAGATCTCTGCAAATCTTTTGGATGCTGGTTGATTCAAAAACCGGATTGATAGGTCAATTTAATTGCAAATTGATAATTCTTTATTGTTGAGATGAAAGGTAAAACCCAGATGGGTAATCAAAATTACATTCCCGTTGAAAATCCACGGACAACTCGAGACCAGCGAAGGATAACGACTTACACAACTGGAAAAAGTATAATGCCGCTCTTATGCCAGCGTCTTGGGCAGAAGACAGGGAGCCGGGAATTCGAGAAGCCTCACCGAAACCGAAGTCTTCTAATTCTCGTCAGAAACAGCATGCTCAGAAGTGGAGGGCAGCTAAGAAAACAAAAGAAGCGGAAGGAAAGCCTTCGCTTATGTCTGACCCAATTAAAATGACTAAAATCGTAAAATCCACAAAGGATACGTTAATGGGTACTCCATTATGACAGGAGGGAGGGGTGGACGTGTGAAGAGACCACCAACAACGGCCATGCCGAGTGGACACGCGAAAATCCATCTTTCGGGGGGGGGGGGGGGGGGATGGGCACATGGAAATACAGGACGAAAGGAGGAACTGCCAGTGTTGCCCAGCATGCCGCGGTTCCTACCACTCGGGGATGACCAGCGTGCTGTCATGCGCTTTTCCTGGCGGATGCTCGAAACGTGGGAATTCCCGCTTACCTGACTCTGAATGTGACGAATGCATGAAAACACCATTTCTGTTGACATGACGTTCTGAGCACTTCTCACAGTTTCATTTGGTGTCTTAGTATGTTATTATCTTCGGTTTTGACTAACAGTTTCTATCAATCCTTCGCAATGAGTTATACAAATCGAGAATACGTGGATATGATTCATGCGTTGGGTGCGTGTAGTGGTAACGCATCTGCCGTGGCTCGTTTGTACAGAAACCGATATCCAACTCGACGACATCCAGATAAACGTGTAATTGAAAGAGTGAATCGCAATTTCATCGAATAAGGAACTTTTCATTGCAATTACAATTTACGTGGTCCTCGGCGGATTCGAAATGAGGCAGAAGAAAGTCCTAGAAAGTGTACTTCGTAATCCTCGTAGAAGCATACGAAATTTATCTGTACAACATGGTATTAGTAGATCAACAGTCCATCGGATTCTGCAAGATAACAGCATGTATCCCTATCACACACTGAGAGTGCAAGGATTAATGCCTCGGTATTTCATCACGCGAAAAGGTTTCTGTCATTGGTTCCTTGAACAGTACCGTAGCAATTCACAGTTTCTATCGCGTATTTTATGGACCGATGAAGACAAATTTACTCGTGACGGAATTTTCAACGTGCACAATACGCATTGGTGGTCAACTCAAAATCCCTATACCATCGCAGAAACACATTTCCAAGTAAGATGGAACGTGAATGTCTGGGAAGGAATAATGGGAAATGAAATTATAGGACCTTATTTCTTCCCAAATACTTTAAATGGAACTGAATACTTAAGGTTTTTACGTGAAGACTTATCGAATTTGTTAGAAAACGTTCCTCTAGCTATTAGACAAAATCTCATTTTCCAACACGATGGTGCCCCACCACGAGAAATTAAGAATTTATTAAATATTTTGAAAAACAAAAAATGCGTTGTAATAGATAAAGAATATAATAAATGATAACCAAAGTTTAAAAAATGTAAAACAATCCTTTCCTTTACAAAAAAATTCATAAAGATAAGCTCGTTTTCATCCGTCTAAAGGTATTTCCCCCCTTAAGTCATACATTGTATTACATATTTCCCCTTTTATAGCGTTTACAGTGGCAGAGGGGTATTGTAGCGGCACATCGTTCGCAGCCCAAAGGGCCGAGAAAATTACTGTTCCGTAGCGTACCTTTAGTTTAATTTGTACAAAGCCATAAGCAACCCCAATAGAAGAATTCTGTACAGATTTTGCCCATCAAATACGTTAAGAATATTTTAGTAGGATCGTTTATTGAACGCGAAAATATTCGGTTCTACAGATGGCTAGCAACTTGTACGAGGGACAATACCCGAAGCACAAAGTGCTAGCACGTTTATGGCACGCAAGCCTCCAGAGCCGTTTTTGAGAATTAGTTTATTTCTTAATCCGCATGACACATCTGCTTCCAACTTTCTTCGTCCTCAACGGCTAATTGCATGTGTCATAAACGTGAATTTCCAAAGGGTCTTAAACTCAGCCCCGAAGACCGTTACCCAGGTCAGACCGGGACCCAAGCCTGGCGGAAATTTCATCGAATTTGTTTAAACCCCACCAACACAGCTTCCACCTCCACTGACACTTCCTACTTCCGAAAAATCGCGTTTCGGACGCACGAGGTAGGGCGTGGTCAGTGTCGCCTACCCCTGATTGGATTCTTAATTTCGAGAAATCAGGGGAAAGGCGGGCCTAAAGTTTTCCTTAAGGCTGAGGATGCGACAGGAAGACAGTTAAGAAAACACAAGAAGAAGAAACAACGCGTCGAAAAAGAAAAGTTATACTCTACGTCGCGAAAACTAATCTTGCGTTACACTCGGCTTCAAGGGAAACATTATAATCACTTGAAGCGCACGGGAAACATTATCTTTCCGACGAGTCAACAACATTATAGAACCTTGATAACATAGATTCACCGATAGGTCTAAGTGTTAAATCATTAAAAGGAATTTATCTGTTAACCAAAGTCAAGTGGTTTTCAACCTTAATATCCTTATCACCGTAAAAAGTCGTAAGGACATACGCGGTCAGTTGTCGGTCAAAGCATCGGTCAGAGATTTACGACCTCTGACAACTTTGGCTCTCGACGCATCCGGATAGTTGCAGCGCGCCGCGTATTACGTAAAAACATTTGGTCCTTCGAGCCGGATGTCTCGCCGGAAATAAGCGAACTATGTACAATTTAGTGACAAACAAATAGTGACAAGTGGGAAAAGGCACAGTGCAAGTGGTTGCAGTGTAATAGTGTCACCACTCACACCACGTTGGACATTATTCAAACGAGGACAGCCTTGCAGCCTGTGGACCAATCCAACCCGCGGACCGTCGCCACACTGTGAGCCAGGACCATCCTCGTCAAGTTCTCCGCTTCGATAAAGGTAGGCTCAACAGTTTGTCGCCAATATCCTATATCCCACGGTCCATAATGTCAAAAACACAAGACGAATCCGCCAACACATCCACCTCGCAAGGGATTAATATCAGTGCCCTGCGACGTAAACGTGGCAACATCGTCGGCCACATTACCGCGTTCGAACGGGTGATCGAAAGGGTACAGAAATCCGCGCGGCCCGATATCGGACTTCTTTGAGCACACTTAGACAGCCTCCACATAATATGGGAACGTTTCGACGCGATTCAGTTCGAATTGGAAGAGCTCGATAATTCAGAGACCTCGCGCCGTTTTGAAATACACGATCGATACATATCCGCGGTCGCGCAAGCGAAGGATCTCATCGAACGAGCCCGTCCAGCCGCGATTCCGCGACGGAACACCACGGATTCTTCCGCGCCATCCGTAACAGCTCCGATGGCAATCAAACTGCCAGAGATGCGCCTCCCTACATTCGACGGGAACGTTGAGAACTGGACATCATACTTTGACAGTTTCTCATCTATAATTGACCAAAACGCCGACCTTATGCCCGTGCAAAAGTTGCAATATTTGAGGTCAACTCTAACAGGAAGAGCCGCCGCGGCTATCGAATGTCTAAGCACGACGGACGCGAACTACGCAGACGCGATCGAACTTTTGAAGAAGAAATTCGACTGCAAGCGTCAAATTCTTTTAAAACATTGCAACGCCTTTCTCGCGATGCCGAAATTGTCGCGAGATACACCGGAAGCGCTAGGGGAACTGGTAGACATAATCCGCCAAAATCTGCGTTCATTGAAAAATCTAAACACCGACCTATCTTCGTGGGATTCCATTATTAATGCGATCATCTTATCGAAGATAAACGCCGATTCCGCGTGGCAGTGGGAAATCTCGTTAAAGGACAAAGAAATGCCCCCGCACCAACACCTGCTCGATTTCCTCGAAAAACGCGCGAGTTGTTTTTCATCGACGCAACCCAAACCTTCGTCGTCGAGACAGATAGGTCAATCTACAATTGCGAAAACTACAAACCATCGATACGCAATACGGGCTCACGCTTTCGCAACCGCTGCGAACGCCAGTAATTCCCAGCATCCCGCGACTCCAGCGGCTTACGCGACTTCCGCGACTTCCGCGACTTCCGCGACTTCCGCGACTTCCGCGACTGCACCAAAATGCGCGATATGCCAAGGGATCCACGGAATTTGGCGCTGCGAGAAGTTCCACTCATTGTCGGTGAACGCACGCATAGCGGCCGCCAAGAGAGCTTCGCTATGCCAAAATTGCTTGAGGAGCGACCATAAACCCGAGATATGCAGAAAGGGTTCATGCCGCATATGTAAACAGCAGCAGCATACGCTGATTCATCGACCAAGGCCATCATCGGATCACGAAGCTGATATCCCAACGAAGAGGCGCGGAACATCGCCAACCGCTCACGAAGAAGAGAGCGAATGACGACAGCCTCGCGAGAGCCGGAAGGAGCGAAGCCGCTTCAAGGCATTCACCGTTGACACCGTGAACAATAAGTTGCTCGTCACCGCACAAGTTGACGTAATGGATGAGACGCAACGTCCAGTCAACTCCAGGGCTCTCATTGACACAGGTGCAACGACCAATTTCATCACGGAAGACCTTGTCGAAAGGCTAAACATCCCAAAAAGGAAATGCTCCATCCCCATAGGGGCTCTCAACGCGATGACCAACGTCGCAAAGCACACAGTCACGGCTACTGTGAAATCAAGGGTCAACGCATACCGGCGAACTCTGACGTTTCTAACGATTCCGAAGATAGCAGATCGTGTTCCGGATCAAAAGATATATCAAACTAGCGGATCCGGCATTCCACCGCCCTTCACGAATCGATCTACTCTTCGGCTCTGGAGCGGCGTTATCCATGCTGAGTGTAGGCCAGATCAGCCTATCAGCCCCCAATGAACCCGACCTCTACCTACAGAAGACGAGGCTCGGATGGGTCATCGGGGGGAGCCCACCATCTCCCGCGCAAGGTCACGGCGCCTCGTGTCACGCAACGAGCACGCCGCACTTCAACCTCGCGAGATTCTGGGAGATAGAAGAAGGACCACAAGTCCAAATCTTATCCAACTCGGATAAACTGTGCGAGTCACAGTTTAGACAACACGTCACCAGAAGAGCCGACGGTCGCTATGTGGTAGCACTGCCATTCTCCGAATCGCAAGGGCAACTGGGGGAATCGAAATCCCAAGCACATCGGCGACTCGAATCCCTCGAACGCAAGCTGCAACGCAATCCAGCATTGAAGGAAGCGTACCACGCCGTAATGAACGAGTACATTGACCACGGACACATGGTTCAGGTAGCCAAAGACGACGTTACGACAAGTGGGTATTACCTGCCGCACCACGGGGTAACGAAAACAACCAGCGAAACCACTAAACTGAGAGTGGTATTCGACGGCTCCGCGGCCACGAGCACCGGATTATCGCTGAACGACACTCTTCACGTCGGACCAAAAATTCAAGACGACCTGCTGTACATTCTTCTTCGTTTCCGAATACATCGGTACGTTATCACCGAGGATATCGAGAAGATGTACAGGCAGTTCCTCGTCCGAGAAGACGACAGACGATATCAACGGGTCCTCTGGCGCGATGCATCGGGCGAAATTAAAACGTTCGAATTGCAGACGGTGACGTTCGGACTATCGGCTGCCCCGTACCTGGCGATTCGCTGTCTGACTCAATTGGCCCAGGACGAAGGCCATCGGTTTCCTCAAGCGGCAAAAATCTTACAGCGAGACTTCTACGTAGACGATGCGCTGACCGGAGCATCAACGATCAGAGAAGCTCGCGCCATCCGAGAGGAGCTAACCCAGCTGCTAACTTTAGCGGGCCTAAATATACGGCAATGGGCAGCCAATCAGAAAACAATTCTCGAGGGTCTACCGGAGCAAGACGTTAACAAGAAATTACATCTTGGAGAATCATCCACGCCGAAGACTCTGGGAATTGTTTGGAATTCCAAAAACGATTCCATTACGTATGAAGTGCAGATACGACCTGCCCCATCACGCGTAACCAAGCGCATCATTACGTCGGAAATTGCAAGAATTTACGATCCCCTTGGCCTCCTAGGACCCGTCATCAGCGCCGCCAAGATGCTGCTCCAAAAAATCTGGACCATCAAGGTGGACTGGGATGAATCTCTGCCCATGGACATCCACTCGGAATGGATCCAGTACTACAAGCAACTACCGATGCTAAATAACGTCGTGTTTCCCAGGAACACCATTCCTCATGCGTCGACGATAACGGAGTTGCACGGGTTCTGCGATGCCAGCGAGAGGGCTTACGGAGCGTGCGCGTACGTTCGCTCAACCGACAAACGCGGGCAAACACACGTGCAACTCTTGTTTGCAAAATCAAAGGTCGCACCGCTCAAGACGCAGTCGATTCCGAGACTCGAACTTTGTGGGGCTTTGCTACTCACGAACCTAATAGCTACGGCCAAGAAAGCATTGCACGTGGAGATCGACCGTGTAGTTCTCTGAGCGGACTCTACCATAGTGCTGCACTGGCTACAAACGTCTCCACACACGCTAAAAACGTTCGTAGCAAACAGGGTCTCGGAAATCCAGGAAAAGACAAACGGCGCGGACTGGCGCCACGTTCCCACATCAGACAACCCCGCGGATCTCATTTCGCGCGGACAGCATCCGGAAGAGTTCCTTCTGCCATCCATTTGGCAGCAAGGACCGGAATGGCTCAAGAGGAAGGAATCTTCGTGGCCAATAACAAATATCGCACCACCCGAAGATGCGACCACGGAGCAGAAGGCGGCAAACTGCTTGGTTGCGCAAACATGGGACACCGGTATCCTCGACAATTATTCGTCATGGGGACGAATGCAACGAATCGTCGCGTACTGTCTGAGGTGGAAGAGGACCAACTACAACAAGGGAAGCCTCACCGCCTCGGAGATCAGGAGCGCCCACGACGCGATAATAAGGCTCCTCCAACAGGCACATTTTGCCGACGAACTGCGGCGCCTATCCAAAAGCGATACCGACGTCGGAGGAAAATTGCAGCGCCTAGCTCCCTTCCTGGACAAGGACGGCGTCATGCGAGTCGGAGGCCGATTGAAGCACTCGGCTATCCCGTTCCCACAAAGACACCCCATCATCCTGCCGAAGGCGCGGGTAACCCTACTCATTGTTGAAACCGAGCATCGAGCTCAATTACACGCTGGCGTCCAAAACACGCTACATGCCGTTAGGCGCAGATACTGGCCCATTGATGGACGAAACCAGGTATGGAAGGCGCTGAGACCCTGCATTCGCTGTCTACGAGCCCAACCACCGTCAGTGGATTACGTGATGGGTAATCTACCTGAGGCAAGGGTCACCGAATCTCGACCGTTCACGCACGTCGGCGTGGATTACTGCGGACCGTTCTACATTAAGGAACGAAAACACCGTAACCGCGCGAGAATAAAGGTCTACGTCGCGGTCTTCGTTTGTCTCGCAGTGAAAGCCGTCCACTTAGAACTCGTGAGCGACCTCACCAGCGAAGCCTTCATTGCTGTACTGAAACGCTTCATCGCGCGACGAGGGTTCTGCGTGAGCTTGCACTCGGACAACGGCACGAATTTCGTCGGAGCTAGTAACGAGCTAAAGGAACATCGCGAACTTCTTCGATCAGACGACCACCACCAAAAGGTGAAAACTTTCCTCGCGGAAAGATCCATCGATTGGAAATTTATTCCACCCCGCGCACCGCATTTCGGGGGATTATGGGAGGCGGCCGTGAAGTCGTTCAAACACCACTTGATACGCGTAGTAGGCACTGATCTATTTACCTACGAGGAATTCAACACCTTGATAATCCAAATAGAGTCCATTCTAAACTCCCGGCCTCTCACACCTTTATCATCCGACCCAAACGACCTCATAGCATTTACTCCCGGCCACTTCCTTATCGGCGACTCACTTACGAGCCTGCGTGAGCGGGACTTTACAGACACCTCTGCGAACCGTCTATCGACGTGGCAACATATCCAAAAGGTAAAAGGGCACTTTTGGAATCGTTGGCACCGAGAATACCTCAACGAGCTGACCAGGCGCAGCAAATGGACCACGGGCAGCCACTCAATCAAGGAAGGCACGGTTGTCCTTCTCAAGGAAGACAACGTAACCCCCATGCAGTGGCCTCTCCGCAAGGTAATGAAGGTACATCCTGGCTCCGACAACATTATTCGTACCGTAACAATTAAAACCGCTACGAATGTGATTGATCGGAGCGTGAAGCGGATAGTACCACTGCCCTACCAACCGGACGGAGATGACCACGTCCCAAAGGAGCCAGCATCCACAGACGTACCAGGTGGAACACCACCTCCCACGCTTTAGAAATTAAGGTTGTATCTAACACATGTACTCAACTACACGTAAAAGCACAGATTGTGAGCACACATTCACAAATACATACTCACGTTGCATCATATACTTACACACGTAGGCTTAAGGACACGAGCGTCACTTATTGTTGATCGGCATCCTCTCAACGGGGGGAGGATGTTCCGTAGCGTACCTTTAGTTTAATTTGTACAAAGCCATAAGCAACCCCAATAGAAGAATTCTGTACAGATTTTGCCCATCAAGTACGTTAAGAATATTTTAGTAGGATCGTTTATTGAACGCGAAAGTATTCGGTTCTACAGATGGCTAGCAGCTTGTACGAGGGACAATACCCGAAGCACAAAGTGCTAGCACGTTTATGGCACGCAAGCCTCCAGAGCCGTTTTTGAGGATTAGTTTATTTCTTAATCCGCATGACACATCTGCTTCTAACTTTCTTCGTCCTCAACGGCTAATTGCATGTGTCATAAACGTGAATTTCCAAAGGGTCTTAAACTCAGCCCCGAAGACCGTTACCCAGGTCAGACCGGGACCCAAGCCTGGCGGAAATTTCATCGAATTTGTTTAAACCCCACCAACACAGCTTCCACCTCCACTGACACTTCCTACTTCCGAAAAATCGCGTTTCGGACGCACGAGGTAGGGCGGCGTGGTCAGTGTCGCCTACCCCTGATTAGATTCTTAATTTCGAGAAATCAGGGGAAAGGCGGGCCTAAAGTTTTCCTTAAGGCTGAGGATGCGACAGGAAGACAGTTAAGAAAACACAAGAAGAAGAAACAACGCGTCGAAAAAGAAAAGTTATACTCTACGTCGCGAAAACTAATCTTGCGTTACACTCGGCTTCAAGGGAAACATTATAATCACTTGAAGCGCACGGGAAACATTATCTTTCCGACGAGTCAACAACATTATAGAACCTTGATAACATAGATTCACCGATAGGTCTAAGTGTTAAATCATTAAAAGGAATTTATCTGTTAACCAAAGTCAAGTGGTTTTCAACCTTAATATCCTTATCACCGTAAAAAGTCGTAAGGACATACGCGGTCAGTTGTCGGTCAAAGCATCGGTCAGAGATTTACGACCTCTGACAACTTCGGCTCTCGACGCATCCGGATAATTGCAGCGCGCCGCGTATTACGTAAAAACAATTACTTTCAGAGCTTAAAGCAAAAGTACAAAACTTTCTTTGATTTTTGGCAGTAAAAAGATTACCCGAAGATTACTTTATAACGTGCGCAAAACGGACCAAATATATTTTCTCTGAAATAATGCTTGCAAACTATATACCGTCACGGGACTCCCGGCCACGCGCCCGAATCGAGTCCCAAAGCTTGTGTAAACACCTCCGTGCCCAAAATGACAGCGTCAGAGGAGTTTTTCCTCTGCTACATCAAGGCGGGTACAAACGGAAAACTCCAGCCAGTATATAAACGCAGACCATTCCCAGACACTTCCATTTAGAGTCTTATTTCCTCCAGTCGAAACTAATAGCACGTAACTCTCATATCGCCTGCCGCGAATATTTCGCTAGTTGTACAGTTATTTACAGTTAGCTACTTGTTTAGTTCGCGTCTATCCGCAATTTGTACAGTTCGCGTCTAGTGTGCCAATCCTACTTATTTATTAATAAAATGCTTTTAAAAATCGTGCTTAAACTGTTAATAACTCTTGATTGTTACAGATCCACTGTTTTGAGTTTCTGCTCTTAAACACCTTTTAAGCAGATTTTCCACAAG
Source organism: Nomia melanderi (assembly GCF_051020985.1). Taxonomy (NCBI): domain Eukaryota; kingdom Metazoa; phylum Arthropoda; class Insecta; order Hymenoptera; family Halictidae; genus Nomia; species Nomia melanderi. Next base: position 349,929 of record NC_135000.1, read on the forward strand.
AACTCCTTATAAATGGGTTATATCACTTCTAAAAGATTGCCTGTAACTGGTGGCTTTTATGGACAAATTCATTTACTTTCCAAGTGGCTTCGACCTTTCGCCCTTTCCGTTGTAGCGATCGTTAACATGTCGGCTAAACAGCTGACAATGAAAAGGCAAACAAATACAAATAAGCCGCGTGAACAAACTCGCCTAGTAGTTAACGAACTTAACCTAGTAGTTAAACAGCTGACGGGTAAAACGAAATCATTTAAAATATGTAACTTCGAGAATGTTCGGCTGAGCGTGTTTCGCGCCGTACGCCACAGAAACAGCACCACAATAAACAACAACAGTCGAGAAAAAACCGTTAGGGTAATTTAAGAAATTTTCGAGGACACGCGTTTGTCTCCGCGAAAAATTCCCCGTGTGCGGTTTGGAAGGGCCCCCACGGTGTCTGGAATTGCAACACATTTCTAGCAAAAGCAGTTACGGACCGACTTGAAATAGTTAATAGAGCATCCTTATGCTATAATTGCCTCGGGGAAGGACACGCCCCATCGCATTGCCGATCGGTACATGTCGGGTATGTCAAAAACGGCACCATACCCTCCTGCACAACACATCCCATCAACCGAACCATCGTAACGCCAGTTCATCATCACCTTCTCAAGCCCTCAATTTATCAAATAAGAATCTCGAAAATCCTTCAACTAGCAACTCTAGGCTGGACCCGTCGCCGTCTAAATGACAATTACTTCCGAAAGCTCAATCGGGACACGAACCAACCGACAATGCCATCACAAACACCATTCAAAACACCCTATTAGTTACAGCACAGATCGACATACTAAATAATCAGCAAAAACCCGTGCGATGCAGAGCATTATTAGACACAGGCGCGACTAATAACTTTATGACAGAAAGGCTAGCAAATCAACTCGGTCTCGCACAAAAGAAATGTTTCGTCCCCATTGGCGTTCTCGATACCATGTCAACGGCATCAAAACGGGCAATCGTGGCTACCATCAAATCAAATAACAGCAACTACGAAAGCACGTTAACATTCTTAGTCATTCAAAATATTTCGCCGCTTGTCCCGGAACAACCAGTAAATCGATCAACGATTAAGATCCCGAAAAATATAAAATTAGCCGATCCGTACTTTCATCGCTCATCGTCCATCGATATGTTATTAAACGACGGAATCACGTTATCCTTATTAAGCGTCGGACAAATCTTACACCCCACAACGGTCCAGACCTCTACCTCCAGAAGACACAGCTCGGACCGGACCCGCGCGGACCTGCGGGATTTCCCAAAGGTTTTCCAGGCCTCGCTCGGAACTGCCCAATTCGACGGGCAGGCTCTTGCAGGCCTGGAAACTTTCCACTTTTTATTACACACCTCTTTATTTGCTGTTTCACCGTTATCCTTCTTCTTCTCTATCTTTCGAATATTTTCTCTTCTTCTCGATCTTCTCTTACTTTTCCATCTTTCTTTCTTTTTTCGCGCCAGTGTGTATTTTCCGACGAGAGTTTAGAAGCTCTCATTCTTCTGCGCGCGTTACTTACGACATCACGAATCTCCGCGACACCGAGGTTCAATAAACAGTGTCGAGGAAAGCATTTCTACGATTTATTTTGTTTGCTTTCACCAGTTCCTCCACAGAATAAAAGTAACAGTAATGTAACAAACCTGTTTTAAAATTTCATCATATCTCCATAAAGCATCGTCAAACTTTGTATACATACTTTTTATCCTGCAATCCAGAAGATATTAATTATGGTCTGTTTTATGAAAGAGGAGCCCTCGGAGGTATGTATGTACTGTTCGCTTCTGACCGTGTAGTTTGGCGGAGAACCTACTGGTACAACAGAAAGTCTGATACTGTTGTCACATTGTAAGACAGACCTTGGTGTCCTTTTGCCTCCAGATAGAGTGTTACTTTCTCTTTGGCTCAATAAAGCAGATTTCTACGTTTATTGAACATAGTTTACACCATGGTGTTCCGAAGTGTAGTAATTTAGGCCTATGCTAGAGGTGCAGTGGGCAGAAAAAGTAAAATTACTATGGAAGTAACGGGTACGTTTATTATGATACGGTTTAAAAGTACAAGATGTATACTGCGCGATGGTTCGACTGTGACTGACTGCAGGCACAGCTTCCGCTAGCGATGGGATTTTTAATTTATGGTCCATCATCAGGCTGCGTGCTTTAAGTGCCCCTCAAAAAGAGTCACGTATCACACCAGGCGCTCGAATCTCCTATTACAACTTTAAAGTGATCGCCTCTTAGCATGACAAGAAGTTTCAATAAAAATTTTTTTTTATAGAAGATATTAATTACATATAATTCGTTCTCGATTTATATTGACCAGAAACAATTGCATTTTTGGAGAAAATTTTAGTTTCAGTTTGAACATTACTTCCAAACAATATAATGATAAACAAATTCTTATTTTATATATTTCGCCTTAAAATAATAACTTTAAAATACTAAGAAAAATATAATCAGTTTCTGTAAACTTCTACTTAGAAAACGCAAGTTTAGAAATGTAGTTCATAATGAAATTAATGCAAGAAATGACTACTTTATATAGTAACATCGCAATACCACATTTCGCACGTAAAAGAATCGTGCGTTTGTTTACTGTCATTAATAAGACATAAAAGTATTCATGGTTTTCTATTCAGTAAGAACATAATATAGGTTGTAATATAGATTTATATAATAAATATACACCTGGTATACAAAATTAAGGGATCACAACATTTTCCGTGGAAAATTGCCGATATTCAGACTATTGTAACCTTCTGAAAAAAATCATCTATGTTATGACGTAATGTTTTTACTTAAGCATTTTATCGTGTTTTAATGTAAAATGTTTGTATACACCATATATCCAGTGGTAACGGAAACAAACAAACTCACGAAAAAGAGTTTGTACAGATGGTTGCTATGTGCGCCCATCGACTCTGACCGTGCTCGTACAAGCCCTTACAATACAATTGTCCTGCAAAACGGTACAAATTCTAGCGAAGACGTGGTGGCGACGAAATCGCTACACTACCATCCACAAAAAAAAAATCGAAGGTAAAACACTGTACATGAAAAACACAGTCAGATACCTCAGAGTACACTATGGAGCCAGGTTGAACATTACACTGCACGTAAGACATATAACAGAAAAAACCAGAAGAATCTTTAACGAACTAGCACAAGCATCAAAGGCACACTGAGAAATACAATCCAAAAACATGAACACATAGTAAAAAACAGTATACATCCTCATAATAACATACGCGGCTACAGCCTGGGCGGACAGACTAAGTGTCCACTACATAAGGTAGCTAAATACGTCATAAAGACAGGCACCAATTCGGATAACGGAAACATACAGGACAGTATCTAGAGCAGCACTCCAAGTTCTGACAGCAGCAATACTAATACAACTCGCAATTCAAGAAAAATCAATGGAACGCAAGCTACGAGCAAACGAACCCTTCATATGGGGTGAACTAACATACGTATAAAACATATATGAAAACACCAGAAAACAAGAATATGCAAGAATCAAAGCACTCATTAAGAAACATACAATACAGAAATGGCAAAATGAGAAAGGCAAAAGAGTGTGGCGAGTTCGCTGAAGGAACTGCGACAGAAGCGTGAAAAAGACGACAAAAACAGCTGATCGCTTACTGCTTAGGCGCGTCGGCTCCGAGCGCGCGCGCGCGCGTGTGTGTGTGTGTCGGAAGTGATAAACATGTAAAGAGCGGTAACAACGAGCGGACGTCGAAGCGTCGTGAAAATTCGAAAGAATATCAAGAATGTTCGGGCGACGTGGGAAAAAAAAGGACGCGATCGCGGCGCAGCCAGCAGATCTTCACGAAGTACACGCGACGAGACAGGATTACGAACACGATTACAATTTACGGTTACGACACGCTCACGATTACGGTTAACGATTACGATTTTCGCTATTTCGGTCACGTCATATTTTTTCGTTGTGCGTTTTATTAATTGTATTTGTCTCCGTATTATCCAATAAAGGATAGATTTTACAATTCTAATGCTACATATAGTGTCATAAAAGATGTAGAAGAAAGGCTAACGCAAAGCTGGATAACACTAGAACATTATACAGCACAACTGCTAACAGGGCACGGAAATCAGGGCAAACAATCTGCAGATGCGGACAACAAGATACAGAGGGAAGTCCAATTATCCTCCAAGTGCCTATTGTGAAGGCCTCATCCCAGAGGGCCTTCATGGGCGTGGGATTGAGATTAAGCTCAATCAGCTGAAGCCATAGCCTTACCAGCGTTGCTTCCTGGGGATGACGAGTCCCGTTGAAGTAAACTGCTGGTAGCGCCAACCTCTCTCGCCTAGCATGCGGGCTTTCGATCACTACCACTACGATGGCAATGCTAATGCCCGGACGGACTGCAATGCATTGCCCGTGGACACCTGGACCCCATAGTACCAATTATCACAAGTCTATTGGCGAGATCTGTTCGGTTTCTTACATACATGAATAAACAATGCCTACCAGATCAAGGTGTCTCGTCCACACCAAGGGTTGGTCAGACTCCAGATCGGGCACTCTAGGACCGCCACTTGCCATACCACGATCGTCACGTGGACCCTGGAGAAGCAACCATTCTACATGCAGTCTTGGCGCTGCTCAGGAGAGCAATACCGCACCTCGAGGATTTCCTCATATCGGTAACGCCGGCCTGGTGTTGTTCGGCCCTACTTTCAAGCTCCACAGCTGCGAAGGGAGCTGCCCGGTGTAGGTGTTCTACCGGGCTCGGCATAGAATAACCCTGCCCTCCTCCCCTCGCGGGGAAGTCATTAGAGAAGTTGGATCTACCCCTAAAAGAGGGTAAACGACTCGTTTAGTCAACCCTGGACGCTGCAAGCAACGTCCAGCGGGGACCACGGGGAGGTAGAGCCGCCAGCTTTATGCTCGATTCCGTGCGTGTTGGCTACAGCTAGTGCTTTCGCCGTTGAACGCCACAGCCACGGTTCCGAAGCGCCGCCCGCATGAACAGTCAGGGTTTGGATAGGGAGAGAGGGGAGAAAGAGAAAGAGAAGGAGAAGGAGAGGAGAGGAGGGGGGAGGAGGGGTGAGGAGAGGAGAGGAGAGGAGAGAAGAGAAGAGAAGAGAAGAAAGGATTGCAAAGTAAAGCAGGGCAAAACGAAACGAAACAAATTAAAACAAAACAAAACATAACAAAACAAAGAAGAAAGTAAATTTCAGCGAAAATTTCGCGGGCTGTCGCGGATTCGCGGTGGGTAGTCACGGTTTCGCGAGGCGGTGGGGTGGTCACGGTTTCGCGGGGATCGCGACATCGCGGAGTGTTACGATTCCGCGACAGGTTCGTGATGGCGAGGGGTGGGGTAGCGGCGGGCGGTATCGAATGGGGTGTGGTTGCGGGAGGAGGGGTCGCGGGTTAACCGCGGCGGGGTGGACGATTTTCCCCGATTCTTTCCTTAGCGCGGAGGATGTCGCGCGCGGCTTGTGCCAGTGCCGGGAAGATCGATACCCTAATCAAGTTGGGTGAGGGCGGATGCCAATCCAAGTTCCCGTCGGTCCGCAATGCGGTTCGAAGGGGCACGCGTTCTGCATTGTGCAGGGTACATTCGAAGAGGAGGTGGCTCGGAGTTTCGTTGGGGGCGCTGCAGCGGCAGCGGGGGCTATCGGCTAGCCCTCTGCTGTGGAGTTTGTCCGCGAAGTCACCGTGTCCCGAGATGATCTGGGATATGTAATGGTCCAAAGAGAACCATCCCATGCTCATCCGTTGCCTCACGCATGGCAGGAAGCGGTGGGTGTATCTGCCATGGACAGAGTCATTCCAGCGCTCCTGCCATACGCTAAGCAGGGACTCGGAAGCTTGTTCCACGACGGGGTCTTCCACAGTGCCGCCCGCTGCGGGGGCGAGAGTTCGCGCTTCGTACTTCGTCTTCATATGAAGAGCGTCTGTTGAGATTGTCCTATAGGCTTTGGTGGTACGCAGGAGAGCGTACCTTTGCGCCCTTAGGAGTTCTGAAGCGGAGGTTTTATTCACTAGGTCGCTCCACGCGGGGGCAGCGTACGTGGCAATTGGCAGGAAAAGTCGCTTGTATAGAACATCTAGGGACTCGTATTTGAGTCCCCAGTTCCTGCGGGCTATGGCGGCCATGGAATTATATTTCTCGGCGCACTTCGACCTGATTTTCCGGGCGTGCGTCCGGATCTTCAGGCCTTGGTCAAAGTAGACGCCGAGATATTTTACGGTTTCGACCATACGTATTTGCCTCGATTGAATCTTAATTGTTGGGGGCCTTCGAATATCGAGATGACCACGGAAGAGGATCATCTCTGCTTTTTCCTGTGAAAGGGTCAGCTTCTCGGACACGCACCATTTCTCAATGATGGTTGCCGCGTGCTGTCCCTTTTCCTGCAACTCCAGCCTGCTGTTTCCTGGGACGAGGATCAAGAGGTCGTCCGCGTAGGCGAACGCCTCTATCCCATCGTTGGCCAGGGTGGTCAGCAGACTATCGAACACAAGGTTCCAGAGGCTAGGCCCTAAGATTGAGCCCTGAGGACAACCTCTGGCTACCTGTTTCTCGACGCGAGTCAATTTCCCTATCAGAGAGGCCGTACGGTCATTAAGATAATCCGCGACAAACTTATACAGGTTTCGCGGGCAGTTCCGTTTCTTGAGGCGAAAGAGGACGCTGGGCCACCACATGTTGTCGAACGCGCCCAAGATGTCAAACAAAATCGCAAGCACGTATTTTGTCGTTGACCCCTCGAGCCCGCTGCGGACGGTGCGGATGGCGTCAGTCGTCGACCTTCCCTTTCGGAAGCCGAACTGCCTAGGGGAAGCATGGCCGGGGTGGAGAAAGATGGGCTCCAGCCTTTCGCGGATCAGCTTCTGCAGGGATTTCTAGGAGCTGACCGCGGACTCGTCCCTGTCAGGACTTTTGAGGAGGGCGCGTATCGAGTCATATTTCCATAGCTTCGGGAAGCTGCCTTGTGACAGGCAGCCGTTGAAAAGGGCTGAGAATTCGCTTATTAGGACCGGATATGCGGCCTTAAACATTCTGACCTCGATGAGATCGGAACCTGGAGCTTTGCCATTGCGAATCGAGCCGATTGCATGGCAAATTTCCTGTTCCGAGAAGGGCGGGGTGTCTGGGGTATCCGGGGGGGTTACGCTCGCAGACCTTTTGCCTTGACTTGGTCCAATTTTCATGGACCATCCAGCTTCCTATGAACCCGACGATCAGAAGGCTTGACAGCGTTACATCTACGTTGGAGGATCCTTTATGGTGTGGCGGCCGAAAAGCTGCCTTACGCCACTGGATTTCCTCGCTATTCTTTTCCCGTTAACGCTGTCCTTCCGCGCGAGTCTGTTTCGTGTCATCGCACATTTGGCGACCAGACCCGCGCGGGCCCTCGAATTTTCCGAAGGTTTCCCAGGCCTCGCACGGAACTGCCCAGTTCGAGGGGCAGGCCCTTGCAGGTCTGGAAACTTTCACCGTTCTTACGACACTCTTGTTTACTTGTCTGTTCACCATCACCCTTCTTCTTCTTCTCTGTCTTTTGGATCTTTTCTCTCTTCCTCGTTTTTCTTCTCTGTCTTTTGAATCGTTTCTCTCTTTCTCGTTTTTCTCCTACTCTCCTATCTTTCTGTCCTTCTTTAGAGGAATATATATTTTCCGGGGAGAGTTTAGGAGCTCTCACTTTTTCTTCACCCGCGTTCGACGTCACCAGGAACCTCCGCGACACCGACCTCTGGCAAACTGTGTTGAGGGCCGTACTTCACCAATCGTCTTCGGTTTAACTTCTCCGAACCCTCCACAATGGTTACGAAATGAGGAGGCGTTACCGGGTTCGTTGAGGACTACTAGATTTTCCTGGGCTACAACCCATTCCAATTCTTCGCCTCGCGAATCGGTTGTGGTGCTGTGCCAAAGCGAGGACTTCGCGTTGGCATCGGCAACAATTATTAGTCTCTGTCCGCGGAGGGAGCGGCATATTTGCGAGATTCTCGCCAGATATCTTTCGATATTATGCGAGAATTTGAAATATACGCTAGCGAGGTACAGTTTCCCAAATGGTCCTGTAACCTCGATGCACGTACAATAGTCGTCGCTGAGATGCGACAGCTTAAGGGACTCGAGGTTGGGATTGCGTATCGCGATTCCTGCCATGGCTCGGTTGCCAGGCTCCGCGCCCGTGACTGCCGTACAATTCGTGAGGCCGATGAATTTGCTCTTCACGTTGTACGGCTCCTGCATGAGCAGGATGTCGATATTTTTCTCCCCCATAATACGGGACATTTCGAGGGAGACGATTTGGGAGCCACGCATATTTAACTGTGCCAGTTTCAGGGTCTGGCTATGGGTACGACTATGGGCGTTATTCATAGTCGGTTTGTTGAAGGACCCGCTCTAGTGCCGCTTTATGCGCTGGGCATTGTTCCAGCTTGACTGAGTGCTTGTGCTCCTTGCCGGCCTTCCGGCAGTTGGAGCAAACAGAGGTCTTAGTTTTGTTTGGACACTCCTTGAAGGAGTGTCCTTCGGCGGCACAGTGTCCGCAAATTTCTTTCGGGGCGCGGCAGTATTTGGTGGTATGCCCGAAGGACTGGCATTTATAGCAGCGCGTGGCTACAATGTAGTCCCTCACACGGCAACATTTCCAGCCGATGAAGAGGCGGCCCTTGTTTTTTACCAGTTCGCGGACTTTATTCGATACCTCGAAGATGACATTACAGGTGTCCTTGTCCTTTGGTCCTGACTTAAAGGAGACCTTCGTTTGTTCCCTCGCGTCGGCCTTTTCCTTTCCTGTGAAATTTTGTTCCACAATCGCCTCGATCAGGGACCGGTCGTTTTCGGAACGCGGTACATCGTGCACGATTACTCTGGGGCTCGACTTCGGGGGCGCCGCTGCCGTGAAACCGGCCGATTTAAGTTTCGGGAGCGCGGAGAGGGACGAGAGATCGCATCCCTTTGCGGCCTCGATAATTATTCCGTTCGCAACCATTCTACAGAGGGAAGTCCGATTATCCTCCTAGTACCTGCCGTAAAGGCCTACCTAGGAGGGCCCCCATGGGCGTGGGACTGAGATTAAGCTCAGTCAGCTGAGGCCGTAGCCTTACCAGCGTTGCTTCCCGGGGATGACGAGTCCCATGGAAGTAGACTGTTGGTAGCGCCGAGTTACCTTTCCAAAAACTCTACCAGATTTCCTGTCTGGTCCAGGAGCAGGTTGGGACGCTGCTCACGCGCCGAGACCCTCGAAAGGTCTCTGCCCAGCATGTAGGCTGCAACCACTGCCACTACGAATCCAACACCAATTGCACCGGCCGAGAGGACCCGGGGACAAGCACCCATGGTCACTCTCTGTGAGGGGACAAGGGGACTAGGCACCCTTCGTACGCCCTCATGGGCAACCGGAGCGCCCGTAGTACCAATCCAATCGCAGGTCTATTGGTAGGACCTGTTCGGCTTCTTACATACATGAATAAGCTGTGCCTGCCATATCAAGGTGTCTCGTCCACACCAAGGGTTGGTTAGCAACCATTCTACAGTCATCACGTTACTTTTGCTTAGTTTCAGTGTCAGTCAGTGTTAGTTAGTGTTAGTCTGTTAATCCTTTCGCTACGGTGGGCCTCGCCACGAAGTCCCTCATATAAAATGGAGCACCATGCCAAAAGTGGGAATATTAAGTGCACGCAATCTTCAGCATTTGGGGCTCTTTTGTCTTAAAAACGCTGTTGTGACTCTGCTTGTAGAAGCAAAAGGATTTATATTCATAACAATATGTTTATAATTTTTCTATGGACATATTTTTGTTATTGTTTATATTGTCTTAACTTTTGGATCCATTTTTTGGGGCAGTGATCAGTCACCCGTCGTGTATAGATGGCATCTTGTGGCCGGTGACTATAGTCACCTGTCGTATGTGGGTGTCGTTTTGTGGCGGGTGACTATAGTAATCCGTAGCAGCGAAAGGGTTATACAGTAGTTTAGTGTCATTTTTATATTTATATTGTTTATTTTTTATTTGTTATTTTTTGGTTTTACTAATATGGCTGCACATAATAAAGGAGCCACAGTTCGTAGTGAAGGATGAACTATAGTCAGAAAAGTGATAGATAAATGTGCAGAAGAGGCAGAAAAGAATGAATTGTTTCATACACTGCATAAATCAAGTATCCGGGCTGCCAAATGCAAGAGTTTATCACCAGGAACAATTGCTAGAATTAAAAATGAGAGTGTCAGTTCTGAAGGAGTTGTATCATCGCCAGGAAAGAAACGACCAAAAACTTACGGTAACAGATTTTACTACTCTGAAGAAGATAAAATGATAATACGGAATATTATCTACAAATATTATACCGAGAAAAAAATTGTGCCGACCTGCCCGAGATTAGGGACTGTCATCCGTGAGAAAATAGATTTCCCATGGAAAAAGAAGTCTGGAGAGGCAAATATTTGAAAGTGATACACAGTTACAGAAGAAATAACAGAAATATTATTTATGTTGAAAAATGGGTGGGCGATACACTGTGCTTTGAAAAATGTCAGCAGAGAGAAAATGAACACGGTATATTGAAGTATACTATCTCATGTCATCGGCTAATAATTTTGCACGCAGACGGTAAAAATGGATTCGTTCCGAATTCAGAATTAATTTTTAACGGCGGTACTCGCACCGGTGACTGCCATAGGTAAATGAATGCCGTTTATTTTGGGTAATGTATTGTAGAACAATTACACTGTGTAACACGATTTTTGTGTTTGAATAGCCACTAAGTGGTCCTTATAGAGAGTTCCTTACCCTAAATACGAATCCAAAAACCAAATTGCTGGGCCACGTCCAGTTTTCGAAAAAGCTGGGTTTTTGTAAAAACGGTAAAAATTCTATAAGAAGCACCTAGTGGTTATTGTAAAAAACAAAAGAAGTTCAAATTTGTACTATGTAGGTAAATAAACCGCCAAATGAATGTACTATTATAGCTGATGCTATAAATTGGCTTATTCAAAATAGTATTCCTTGTGAAGAAAATTTAAAAAAATTTGAACTATTAGACTTAATAGAATAGCATAGACAAAGAGAGAAAACGTAAAATATTGATCAAATATTAAAAACAGATGAGCATATCGTTTTACCATTAAAGAAATATCGTTTTACCATTTTCCATCAAAGAAAAAAACATTTCCACAACGACAATGAGTTGCAATCATTTGCAAGGGAAGTATTAGGCCGAATTACAGCAGCTGAGCAGGAAAATGTTTGGAAACATGTAGAGAAAGTTGAACAAAGTCATATAGAAAAAGATAATTTAGTGTAAATTGCATTAGATAACGTAACCATTGGACAAAGCACAGATTCGAAGGAAAAAACGACAGCGGTAGTTTTGAAAATTTAGATACAGAATAACAAAATTAATATAAAATATAATTTTCATATTTTTTAACCTCTAGCCCAATGATTTCTTTCTGAACTGCAATCGAACTAACCACTCTGTTATTAATAATTTATTAAAAACAAGAGAGTTTCAGTCTTATTCTATGTCAACATCTTAAATTCCATTTAAAATCTTTAGCACGAGCCTGATACGATATTGTAAGGCAAGGGATTAAAGCCATTACTGTTTTCGTTATCGTCTTCTAAATGTGAATCTTTAATGTTGTTGTGACATAACATAAAATATAAAATTTTACAAGCAGGCTCAGCAAATGGTCCCTGAGAGTCTGGCATGCAATACACCAGGGGTCCTGAACATTTACAAATAGCGGATCTAGTCAACTTAAAAAGACGATGTCCAGACCTCTGAATTTATGCAGGCTGCAGCACATCCCCACTCGAACTTCTCCAAAAAATAGTATACCAAAAACACCACCGAGGCGGACAAGAAAACTTCAGAAACTGACAGAGCGCAACAAGACAGCGTCCGAGAAAGATTTATTTGTAATAGACTACGAATATTAAAATTTGCTTTAAACATCATTCAACTATACACTCTGGAGTCACATCTTCCTCTCCTACAAATAAAGTTCTTCCAATTTTGCAATAAAATTAGCGTCCGATGTGAGCATTACAGAACATAGAGTTCATATCGCGTTGCGAAACTTTGCTTACGCCGTCACACGTAGTGAATTATCTATAGTGCGATTCAACAAATTATCTGTGTTTGCAAATAATTCTTTCAACTTTTTCTATGTTTCGAATTTGCCAACTCAATTATTGCGTAAATATATACTTTCATCTGTCGCTTCTCTAATAAATGTTTGCAATTCATTAAATCAGTATTTCAAAGTAAATAATTTTTTCTCAGATTTTTCGATTCATGAGTGCTTACAGAAATTTTATAGCATTTAAATCACACATATATGGTGATAATCTCTAAACGTTATATTCGATTATTATTTGGTCAACTTTGAAACAAACTTTTTTATAATTTTCAAATATATTATTTTATAACGAATAAGCCAATTTTTGTTCTTAGCATATACTATTGATGGTTTATTTACATATGTAAATAGAATGGTACGAAAACTTGTCTGTCATTACTATCTTATTTTGCAGAAAACTTGGGAATTATTATTTTAATACCTATTTTTTAAAAATTAGCATTCATTTCTAAAAATTAATTCTATAGAGTGAATTATCGACCCCATGTTTCATTGATAGAAATGACATTATATTCATTTCTCGCTTTCAGGTGAGAATCTCTTTAAATACGTACTCTATTCATGTTCCGAACCAATGGTCACCAGTTATTTTAATTGGTCAGCTGAACAATTAAAAAACGGGAGGAGGGAGTGCCAAATGAGATTCAGTTGATATCCTGTGTCCCTATTGATGTTGTTAGAGTGTTTAAGGATTTCAATAGATTCCCTATACTTGCGCGGGAAGTAGTCCTTGCATCTGGACAATATCTTCGTCTCTTCGAACTTGATCATGTGTCCCGTGGTCAAGTGATGTTCTGCGACCGCAGACTGAGTGTACTTTAGTCTGGTGCACCGATCGTGTTCGATGAGGCGTGTACTCACGCTCCGCCCGATTTCACCGATGTGTACTTTACCGCATGAACAGGGGATTTTGTATATTCCCGCATGTGACAGACGCAGCAGTCGATCCTTGGGGGAGGTGAGGACCTTTCCTATTTTTGTCTGTATCTGGAAGATAGTTTTGATACCTTCTCTTTTCAGGCATTTGGGAATGCGGTCTGTAGTGCCTGCGATGGAAGCGAGGAAACTGTTACTGACTGACTCGATTTGGGGTGACTTGTTCTAACTGTGCGCCCGTCTTGTAACCACCGAGTTCTACCAATAGTTTCTTCACCGCTTAACATCTCTTTATAAATATAACCATTACTCTGACATACTCTACGCGTGTATTTTTTATTTCACATAACCCCTTAACAGAAATTTATACCGTTGTTCGGCTCGTCAGTTTGGTTACGAGCAGGAGGTGTACTGTATTGGAGTCTGTTGACAGTACGTTGAATCTTACGTGCTGGGAAGCCGTTGCGTGTTAATGCATGCTTAACGTGGGCAAGTTCCGCTTGTAAGTTGTTAGTATCGCAGATCTTCAGAGCGCGGTTGACTAAGGATCTGATGACCGAATCCTTTGGTGCAGGGTGGTGGTGTGAGGAGGCGTTGAGGTATCTGTCAGTGTGGGTGGGTTTCCTGTAAACCTGATGTCCTAGGGTGCCATCGAGGTTTCCTTGTAACTAATACGTCAAGGAAGGATACAGATTTGTTGTTTTCTGTTTCCATGGCGAACTTGATATCTGGGTATAGGTTATTTATGAATTCGAGGAAGGAAGGGAGAGTGTCGTAATCATGGGGCTATACCACGAAGGTGTCATCAGCATATCGGAACCACTTAGATGGTTTCAGAGGGGCTTCGTTCAAGATGCGTTTCTGTAGATGCACCATGAATATGTTGGCGATGGCTGGTGAGAGGGGTGAGCCCATTGCTGTGCCTGATGGTTGTTCGTAGTACTCACCCTGGTATACGAAATAGGCAGACGTGAGGCAGTGTTCGGTTAGTGGGATGAGGTTACCAGGAATTTTGGATTTGAGGAGTTGTAGGCTGTCACGTACTGGGATGTTCGTGAGCAAAGATTAAACTTACCAGTACGTCACTGGGGTTGGTTTTGACATGTTGGATTTTTTGTATGAAATGTTCAGAATTTTGTATGTGTGCTTTGGTTTTGCCTGTGAGAGGGATTAGAATAGTTGTCAGGAATTTGACCAGTTGGTATGTAAGAGAACCTATTGCGCTGACTATGGGTCTCAGGGGGATGTCTTGTTTGTGTATTTTGGGGTGTCCATAGAGTCTAGGAGCCCGTGATTCTTTGGGAGTGATGGATTTCGAAATGGTAGGAGGTAGGTTGGTGCGTTTGATCAGTTGTGCAGTATTTCATTCTATGGACTTCGTAGGGTCTTTGTGTAGTTTCTGGTAGGTGTTGTTATCAAGTAGTTTTGTGATTATGTTGTAGTATTGGTTCGGTAACATTACCACAGTGGTGTTGCCTTTGTCCGCGGGTAGGACGTATACGTCCTTGTTCTTCCTGGGGTCTTGTAGTGCAAACGCTTCCTCTTTAGTGATGTTTGGTTTCGGAGGAACTGCTTGTCTCAGGATGTTGGTGGCCTTTCTTCTGATTTCATTGGATTTATCGGTTGGTAGCTTGCTGATAACGCTCACAACCTGACCAATGATCTCCTCACGAGGTATCAGTTTAGGCGTGATGGAAAAATTGTGTGCTTTAGAAAGAACGGATACGGCATGTTGTCTCAGTAGAGTATTAAAAAATTGTTCAAGAATTGTTCAGCTGACCAATTAAAATAACTGGTGACCATTGATCTGGAACATGAACAGGGTACATATTTAAAGAGACTCTTCCCTGGCACACATCACTATCAGTGTTTAGCCCTCTGATGAAGCCAGCTGCAATGTTGGCGAAACGTTCAGAACAAATTCTTAGTGAACACGGCTCTCACCCGAATGTCAGAAATGAATATAATATTCCAGGCCGTGAAAACATTAAAGCTACTACTAAGATGTGCTTATAATATTTCTTTGTAGACGTAAGGGGCCCTAAATAATCTACGTGATAAGTATGTAGCGGCAGTTCTCCTTTATTTACGGAATTCAGAAGTCCCTCTTGCTTTCCGTGCTTTCATTCCTCTAAAATACACGCTACACAATTGTCAACTACTTTTTCGATTTACGGTGCCGCGTTAGGTATGTAGTAATCTCGCTGTTGTAACGCTAATGTCTTTGCTACTGAAAAATGTCCTTTCACATGTGCTTGCCGAATATTTTGCATTTCCATACTTTTCAGCACTACTAATAGCAACTCGTTATACTTCTCTTTGAATAATAGCTCTGAATTTACGTTGTAACCGTTGGCTTTTCTCCACTCCGCTAGTTCTGAAATTCTCTTTATGTTTCATTCTTCAAATTGCGCTTTCCGAAATTTAGCTGTAAAAGTATCCACAGAAACTATAAATAAACATGACGACACTGGAGTACAACTCAGTGCGTCAACGTGACGCATGCCGCTGCCAGACCGAAACTCGATAGTATAATTAAATTCCTCTAGCAACGGTGCCCACTTCGCAACGCGAACACAGAAATTCTTCTTATTCATGGTTAGTGCGAACGCTCTACAATCAGTTATTATTCTAAACGGTATTCCGAGCAAATACTCGCAAATATGTCAAGTATTGTTGTTGATCTTTACATACTATCAGACATTATTAATTACATCATTTAATTATTTTAAATACCTTCTTTAAAAGGAGAAATTATTCACATAAATACGCAAAGGAGACAGGTAAAAATGTTAATAACAACTGTAATATATTAGATCAATATTCTAAAAAATATTTCAAACTTAAATGAATTAATGTGGCTTCTGCTAAATCAATTAATTATTCATTTTACGATCGACTAAAATCAATATCATACTGAACTATTAAAAATTCACTGTACCTACCTTTTTGGGAACAACCGGAGTACGGTTTTATGATAGGGTGAAATAAGAGTCAGCCCTGTACATCCATTATTTGTTCTTTCAAGTATTTTAAGCAGGCCGGCCTGCAGCCAACATGTGGCACTTGTTCAGTTTTCGTTTTAGCAAGGGTATCATAAAACCATATTTCAAAGAGTCTTTTAGAACAACTCAATAGTGTGCACTAGAGGTGAATGTATTTAAAAACAGTCCAACGTCATAGAATGTAGAATAGGAATATAATTTACATTTACGACACGTGGGTGGACAATAGTCTTACTTTTGAAAAATGTTGGCACAGTGATGAAGAAATTGATGTGTTCAAAGGACATAAATCATCTTACCGATCAGTACTTGTGCATGCTGGTGGAAAAAATATATTTGCGTCGAACGCTGGATTAACTTTTAAAGCCGGCACCGCCACCAGCGGCCATCATGGCTCCATAAAGACGATAAATTTCGAAAAATGGATTGTGGAGAATATCTGCCAATATACAGTAGTGGTAATGGATAATACCCCTTATTATTCCGTTCATATTAATAAATCGCTACAGAAATATTCAAGAAAATTAGATATGATAAATTGGCTTCAACAGAACGATATTCCACATAGAGATAATTTGACAAAATATGAGATATGGAATTTAGTAATTCGGCATAAACCAACAGAAAAAAATACACAGTAGACGAAATATTAAAATCGTATGGACACTTAGCTGAACGATTACCCCGTTACATGCGTGAATTAAACCCCATTGAATTGACCTGAGCAAGGGTAGATCACAGTGAAAGAAAATAATGTTGCAACGCTAATGTTACCTGAATTGCAATTATTAATGCAACACGCAATTGACTGGGCGAATTTTTGCGTACATACAGAAGAAATTGGAAAGAAATATATACATTTCCATAATTTATTAGAATCAACCATGGGAAATTTTAAAATAAGCCAGGAAAATGCAGAAAATTGTGAACATTGCAGTACCTCAGGTAAAAGTGTTCTGTTTATGCATAAAAGTAAGTGGAACAATTTTTTTTTAATAATATTATATTTAAGAAAACCATTGCAGCTATTCTAACAGCAATTAAATCTTTTACAGGTATTTTCAAAGCTAAAAATGAAGAGCAAGTACACAATATGGAAAATGAAGAAAAAGTTCGACAATATCCAAGAGCAGGTGATTCCCAAAAATTATTATTTTAAAAGTTGCAATTATTTTCAAAGACATTTCATAAACTTCATTTAATAATTTCGCTTCAATAAAATTACATTTCAGAATATATTGCAATTATTTGAATACATTAATGACCAATTAAGAATAACTCCCATTTCCCTTACTGAAACATAACTTCTAAAATTTTTTATTTTTGTTTTTATTTAACATTACACTTATAGACATTTATTATAAGGTTCATTGTATCGCTCCAAGAAAAATTGATATTCATTTCTTTAGATCTTGGAAATTGGAGATTTAAAAATAAACTATTAGAATACATATTTATCAAGTAATATTTACAAAACGCAATATACGTCAAATTGGCGCGTTCTGTAAATCCTATATTAATAAATCTTGAATAGGGATTCAAATTCCTTGTGAAAAACGCGATTCATTCCACTTGATATACTTAATGACCATCGGGATCGCTCGAGGAGCCCGAACGATTCTCGAGGACGACGTGGAGTGGTCACCGAGCGGAGAAGAACACCGAACAGGAGTTCAGGCTCCGAGATTCCAGGCATATTGTTTTGAAACGTTGAGGCTGCTCAACAAACTAGATATGCGCGTACCAGAGGGGAAGGCCGTGGAACTTTTCATCCACGGTATTCGCGACAGCAGTAGAAGGGTGGGCTTGACGGCGTCCGGAAGAAAGACAATGTCGGTACTAATGCGCTGCCTGGAAGTCCTACAGTTAAAATTAGGGAATAATGTTAAGGGATCGGGCACCGAACGGATTAGCCAGGAACGTGGACGTGTGTTTTCGTTGTGACAAAAGAGGGCATAGAAGAGCAAAGTGCCCGATTGCCGAAGCAGAAAAACTCCAGCGAAGGCTCGGTCAAATAATTGGGTTAAGGGAATGTGTAGATTCGTGGGGTGAAATGTCCGATCGTGCCTCAATTGTCTGTATTATGAAACGCCGAGCAGCCGAAAGTCCGGATTGTTGCGTCCGATAGAGAAAGTACCGGTCCCATTGCACACCGTTCACCTAGACCACATCGGCCCATTCGTCCGAAGCCGAAATCGGAATACGCAGTTACTCGTGATCGTCGATGCCTTCACGAAATTCGTCGTACTTGAGCCCGTTCGAGTCATGGCGGTAAAAGTGGTCTTAAAGGCCCTAGATCAGCTCATCCCGATTTTCGAGATAACTGTGCCGAATAATAGGCAACAGGGGGCGGCTTTCACGTCACTCGTTAGAGCATTTCGTGACGAGCATGGTATTAAACAAACACATTAACCATACTGTACTGAGTTCCTTATCTGATACCTGCGCCAGGGGTACACAGGTGCACAGCTTCATTCTAGCACGGCCAACCTCTCCTCCAAGTGGTGTACCCTGGGAAACTATCGAGTTTGCTAACGAGGCTCTGGAGCGGCTCTTCTGCGAGCGTCCGGGCGGTAGTTTTACCGTACGGACCGCGGAGTCGTCAAATACCGTAGCCGGTATGTCTAGCAACGACCCACCGGGGACATCCACCCGGTGGTACGCGAAGCATAACCGGTCGGGGGGCTCGCCTTAACTGGCCGGACCACAAGGAGATAAACCTTTCTAATAAATCCGAAACCTTAAGTTATGGTGCGCGGCGAAGGGGTGCGGGCCGTCCTTGCGATGACCTGTGGGTGGTGGGTGCACCAACCTTTAGCGACCAATCCCGAGGCACCTGGCGCACCTCGTTGTATCTAGCCTTCCCTCCTGGAAAGGGCGTCACCCGGGAGGGCGACTTCATTTCGTCCCGACTCGTGGGAAAAATTATGGGAAAATATAAAAACAAAACAAGATGACTAGCATAGAGGTCTTTAAGGGCCTGGTAGAGAATGTAGAAGCCCTTATGGCTGAAGAGGAGGATTCACCCCTCCTCGACACCATCAGGGATGTACCGGGTGGCCTCCGTGAGGTGCCAAGCTGGAAGAGGAGAATTCAAAAGCCGGAAGATTCCGACTCGCAATCCGGCGGAGAAACGAAGTATGCCCTGCAAAACAAAAGGCAAAATAGAGAGTTGCCAAATGGCCAAACGCCATTTGAGTATCTCTTAGATAGGGTTGATGTTGCAACGATTAAGCTACGGGCATATGTTGGTTACAACAACGGACCTGACAGGGATGTTGACCTGCTCCGTAAAGCAATAAGAATTGCTCGGGAATGGCAACAACCCGATGAGAGATGCGATGAAAGTAGAGGAAACGAGGAGCTATCTAAGAAGCTTGAAAAAGCCGAAAGGCGGATTCAAGCTCTCTTAGAAGAAATAAAGATAGAAAGCGAGAGAGTATCCAAGAAGCTTGAGGAAGCCGAAAGGCGGATCCAAGCCTTGGAAAGCGAGAAGGCACGTGCATGTGCCGAAGCAAAGCCAAAGGCTTTAGAACAGAAACCGACGCCGGTGGAAAGTAAGCCAAATAAAAAGGACATCGCCAAGTCCTACGCGACTGCGATCATGTCAAAGAAAGAAATAATAGAAAAAGGACTCACACGACATGTCATGACGGTCTATCTAAGAGACAATAACTCCGATTGGGAGAAAACGAAAAAGACTATGGCGGAAGGCTTTAGACCTATATACGAGAAACTGCAGGTTAAGGCAGTAAAAAAGATAAATAAAGGAGGCCTCATCGTTGAAACTACGACGAAGGAAGGCCTCCAAAGGCTCATAAGGAACAAACCCTATGCAAAACATGGGACTGAAGACCGGCATTCCGCCAAAAAAGAAACCTAAGATGGTCATTTACAATGCACCAGATTTTAACGAGAGCCAGTTGCTTTTTTTCATAGGAAAGCAAAATGGCGAATGGATATCGCCTGAGGCGATAAAAGAAATAAAGCCCCTGTTCAAGACAGGGAAGGGGAACAACAGAAATTGGGTGATAGAAGTATCACCCAAAACGAGAAAAGGACTCAAGGACAGAGGAAGGCTGTTCCTTGAGAACAGATCGGGGACGAGGAACTCGAGGAGGTTTAGCGCGGTTTGTTCCCACGTCATCGGAACTCCTGCCGGTGCCGGAGTTGACGCGAGAACCTTGTCAGAGGGGATCCTTTTTACACATAATTTATAAACTCCTCCCCAGGGGTCTTCGTTGACGAGAGTAGAAACGAAATCGCGCCAGCTGGCGCGTTGGGTCTCATAGGTGTACTATAGTGTATAGTGTCCGCGGAGGGAGCAGCTGATCTGGGTAATTCTCTCAAGATACCTTTCGATATCGTGAGAGAACTTGAAGTATACGCTGGCGAGGTACAGTTTGCCGAATGGTCCTGTAACCTCGATACACGTACAATAGTCGTTGCTGAGATGCGACAGCTTAAGGATCGCGAGATTGGGGTCGCGTATCACGATACCTGCCATGGCTCGGTTGCCAGGCTTCGCGCCGGTGACTGCCGTACAATTCGTGAGGCCGATGAATTTGTCGTTCACGTTGTACGGCTCCTGCATGAGCAGGATGTCGATATGCTCGCGGCTCATTACGTGGCTCATCTCCAGGAAAGCTGTCCGTGAGCCACGTAAATTAGCTTGTGCTATTTTGATCTCCTGACACCGCTCATGAAAGATTTACGCATAGTCAGTACGGATCAGCACCTGATTGATAGCTTGCCGGTAGGAGGGGCACTCCTTGCTTGTGACGGAGTGTTGGTGCTCCTTGCCGTGTTTACGGCAGTTGGAGCAAGTTGGTGCTTTTTTCTTTTTCGGGCACGTTTTGAAATTGTGGCCCGCGATCGCGCAATGCCCGCAATCTTCCTTTTCTGCGCGGCAGTGTTTCGTGGTGTGGCCAAACGATTGGCACTTGTAGCAGCGGGTTGCCGCTACATAGTCGCCAATCCGGCAACACTTCCGCCCTATATAGCTGGTCCTTCTTCTTGAGGATGTCCCTAACGGGTCTGGACACCTCGAGTATTATGTTGCACGAATCCCTATCCTTTGGGCCGGACTTGAACGAGACCTTGGTCTGTACCCTAACAAGGTTCCTGTCTTTGGGGTCGATGTTTTGGGCTATTACGGCTTCGATTGTCGCCTGGTCGTTCTCGGAACGCGGGGCGTCGTAGATTATGACGCGGAGGGCCTTCTTCGGGGGGGGGGGGGGGGGCCGACCAAGAAACCAGGGGATTTTAGGTCGTCATTAGCAGTTAGTCCGGAGAGGTTGTTTCCTCTCGCCGTCTCGATGAGGATCCCGTTACCATTTATGGGTCTGATATTCCTCACTTGGAGGTTGGATTTTGCGAGCGACACCATTTTAAGTATCGCCTTCTTCGTTTCTTCGCTATTAGCGAAGGCTTGGCGGTCCTTTGGTACGATAGTGATGACGTTTGGAGGGTCGCGCCTAATGTTCGACACCGCCGCGATTTTTGAAGAGATGCCGCAGTGTTGGGCCCAGGTGATCGGTTGGCCCGGGTTTAATGGTGGTGCAGTTTTCGCGGGGTTCACAGTCTGGATGGCGGGAGGGGCCGGGGCCCTAAGGAGGGGGGGGGCAAAGGTGGGTCGCGTTTCGGAGGACCATTTTCTGGCCCTCGAGTTGTGTATTCGCCATAAGGGCTCGGTCGAGGAAGCCATTCATGCTGGCAAGCGCGGTCAATATTATTTTATGCAGGCTGGGACTCACCGTGTTTCCTGCGGCGCATAGCTGCTCCACCACGGTCTGCTGTATCTGCTCCGCCTTCTCCTTCAGGCCGAGGGTAGATAAAGGGCTGCCATCAGGGGTCACAGTCTTCGGTGTTGGCCTGTTCACTGCTTTGGCGGGTTCCGTGGCTTCGGGCTGCACCTTCTTCGTCGGTACGGAGATCTTCGATACCGGGCGAGGTGAACTATCGGAGTCAGACTCCGTGTCCAGGATACGTGGCGCAGGTAGCAGATGGTATAATCGCTGCCCAACGAAGTTGGGCATGCCGCACCTCGAGATTATTCTCATATCGGCATATGACTTAGTCATAACGATGGGCCTGATGTTGTTTGGCCTCTTTCCTTGGCGGAACCCCTCGCCAAGGGAACACCATACAGCCGGCGCCTATACGATGCCTGTGCTTGAAATAACCTCTCCTTCACCCGTAGGATCATCAGAAAAGTAGACCGCCCCTCGCGGGGCGCGACTCATTTAGCCGCCTTGTCCGGTAATACCCGCCGAGACGGAGCTTACGGGCAAGCCCGAACTAGCGGGCTTACAGGACAAGCTTCTGTAAGAGTTTTGATGGCAACAAGTTGCCATCCCACCCTCTCGACAGATAACTTCCGTGAGGTCGTTATGCCCGCGCTGTCGATTCGGGAAGTTCTATCTCACCATCTTTCGTCAGTTAAGTTCCATAATTCGTCTTTTGGATTAAGTTCGCTATAGCGTACTTGTACGCTGAGCACTCGTCCGATCTGGACGAGTGCTTGTGTGGGTTGTGGACCCTCTTGCAGTTAATGCAAGAGGGCTTCTCTTTCTTGTTTGGACACTCCTTGAACGAGTGTCCCTCTTGAGCGCAGTGGCCGCATGTGTCTGCCACCGCCCGGCAATGTTTGGCTATATGGCCAAACGCCTGACAGCGGTAGCATCTGCCCGCTACGACGTAATGACGAACGTGGCAGGCTTGCCGCACGACTGGTTCCCTCCGAAACGGGAAGCTCCAGGCCCTAACCTCATCGGAGTAGAGATGTTCAAAGCCGCCTACCCGGTCCTTATGAGCCACTTCGCCGCCCTATATAATGGATGCCTGGCCCACGGATACTTCCCAGCACCGTGGAAGTCGGGCTCCATTCGCACCCTCCTCAAAGGTCCCGATCGCGACGAGTGTCTTGCCGGTTCCTACAGACCTATTTGCCTGCTGTCTGTGCTAGACAGTGATCTGGTAAAACTACTCCACAAGAGAATTGAACCGATTTTCCTCCACCCCGATTTCGCGTCCCCGTGGCAGTTCTGTTTCCGAAGGGGGAGGTCGACCGCTGACGCCATCCTCTGCGTGCGAAATGCCCATGAGAGATCAACGACAAAATACGCTCTTGTGATTTTGCATCTCAGGGGCATTCGACCACGTATGGTGGCCCAGTATCCTCTTCCGCCTGAAAGAGCGGGGCTGCCCCAGTAACCTATACTCGTTAGTCCTCGATTATCTGAGCGATCGTACGGTCTCGCTGATAGGGAAACAGTCTCGCGTCGATAAGTCGGTCTCCAGGGGCTGCCCTCAGGGCTCAATCCTGGGCCCCAGCCTCTGGAATCTCGTGTTTGACGATCTGCTGAATACCCTGAGTAACAAGTGAGTCGAGGCGTTCGCTTATGCGGACGACCTTCTCATCCTCGTGTTAGGTGACAGCAGACTCGAATTAGAAGAAAAGGGACAGGACGCAACGACCACCATCGAAAGATGGTGCAAGTCGGGAAGGAGATGATCCTTCTTCGTGGTCATCTCGACATCAAAAGGTCTCTGAAGATCAAAATTCAAGCGAGACAAATCCGTATGGTCGAGTCAGTTAGGTACCTCGGCATTCACTTCGATCAAGGTCTGAGGATCCGTAAGCATGTGCGAAAAATCAGGTCGAAGTGCGGCGAGAAATTTAATTCCCTTGCCGCCATCGCACGTAGGAACTGGGGACTCGACCACAGGTCCCTCAGATTTTTGTACAAGCGCCTATTCCTCCCTATCGCATCGTACGCCGCGCCAGCATGGAGCGACCTACTGAACAAGACATGCATCCGCGATCTGCTAATTGATCAAAGGCACACACTCCTGCGTACTACAAAATGTACAGCACCATCTCCACCGACGCCCACCTTGTAATGACAGGTGCCCTGCCGATCGATCTATACCTCAGACGAGCAGCGCTAATGTACGAAGCTAGAATAAGGAACCCAGACGCACCCAAATCAGGAACAGCCGTGCGGAGTGCGGCCAACGGAGAAATCTCCGTGTCTCTGCTGCGCGAATGGCAGATGAGGTGGGACTACTCCCAGCACGGGAGATATACCCACCACCTCCTGCCGGGCGTGGAGCATCGGATGAATGTGGGATGGGTCTTCCTAGACCACTACGTATCCCAGTTCATCTCCGGCTACGGCGACTTCGTGGGCAAACTCCACAGTCTGGGACTGTCAGACAGCCCACGCTGTCGATGCGGCGCGAGTGATACACCGGACCACATATTCTTCGAGTGCGGTCTGTACGAAACAGAGCGCGCTCCCCTCCGAACCCTCCTACAGGGAAACCGAAACCGCGAACGGCCCCCATCTGCTCCCACTTTACTCGACAAGGCCACCTTCCCGATCGCAGCCGAAGTAATCCGCACTCACTTGACTCCGCGCCCCCGGCGAATCCGCGACCCCCATGCAAATTCACGATCCCACGCGAAGTCGTGACCCACACCGATCCGCGAACCCGCGATCTCACCCATCAGGAAATCGCGAACCCACCTCCGCGAAATCGTGAACCCCTCGCGAGATCACGACACCCCGTGAACACGAGAACCCCCCCCCCCCCCCCCCGCGAGCCCATGACCACCGACCCCGCGTGTCCGCCTCCCGCGAAATTTCTCATGTATTTATTTTCTTCGCTTTTCTTCGATTTCTGTTCTCTTCTTTTCTTTTCTATCCCCTCCTTTACTTTTCTCTTCCTCTCTTTTCTTTTCTTTTCTCCCTTCTCTTTTCTCTTCTTTTCCTTCCCTTCTCTTCTCTTCCTCATTTCATCACCCTCCATCTCTTTCTCTTTCTCTTTCTCTTTCTCCTCTTTCCCTTGTTTTCTTCTATCCAACCCTAACAGTCCATGCGGGCGGCGCTTCGGCACCGTGACTGTAGGGTTCGACGACAACAACACCTGCTGACGCCATCCCGCCGCCTGTCGAGCTTTAAAACTGGCGGCTCTACCTCCTCGTGGTCTCCGCTGGACAGCGCTGGACGTTTCCTGCAGCGTCCGAGGCTGACTAAACGAGCCGCTTCCCCTGTCAGGGGTAGATACAACTTGCCCGATGATATTCCTGTTAGGGATTGAGAACAGTGTTATTCCAAGCCTAGCTCGGTAAAACACCTACACCGGGCACATTCCCTTCGCAGGTATGGTGCTGGAAAGTGGGACCATTCTGGCCGGCGAACGTCAATATGGGGGAAAACCCCGAGGTGTGACTGCCCATTCTGGGCCGCCAACACTACATGCTACCTGCGCCAGTGGACCCGAGGAGGGTTGAGACAAGGACGTCGAGAGGGGGTAGAGCGCGATTAACTGCATCATCAACCGGACCACGCGAAAGCCTCCGGCCAAATTGCTGTTAGGGGTGTAATACAGAGCCCACAAGGACGCTATGAACAGCGAGCAGAAAGGATGATTCGACGCTCGTCGATGTAGGTAGGCTATAGATCGTAAGAGACGTGGCGATGGTGTCACCCAGTCCTGGGTGATTCGAGGGAGTAGGGAGTTACTGGCGATGTCGAAGGGACTCTTCAATGTGACCGCGACCTTATCAAACAACCGCTACGAGGTGCAGGACCTGCGGGACATTTCTGCGGAAATTTCCATGATTCCGTTCGGAAAAGAAGGTTTTCCCCGACATGCGAAGCTAGGTATTATTTGTTTCATCGCCCGTTTTAGGGCTCGACAATTTAACGCACCCGCACGGGTCTGCAACGCTGATGTTTGCGTCAGCGAAGAAGCATATTGCCGACGGAGAGTTAATTATTCAAATAACGAGAGGTTGATAATTCATGAGTGTTTTTTATTTTTTTAATTCTCGTCCCCAAAGGGTTAATATTTAAAATTATAATATTTTCCATGTTGTTAAAATAGAAGAAACTAAAGTTTCATTATAATGTAAATTTGAGAACAGATTAGAAATTTTATATTTGTTGATAAATAATGTTTTATTTTTAAATAAATGCGGAAACAGTAATTTTGAGGGCTCGAGTAAAAGTAGATTTAGCCCGAAAGATCATGAGTATGTACGATCCTCGGTGCAACTACTTTAAAACCATTGATAATCATCAATGTTTTTAACATACTTCTATTAAGCAATGGAACATATATTATCGAGTTTTATGGAGTGGAATTGATATCAAACATTGGTAAGAATAATCTCGTATACGAAAATATTGCGTTATCTTACTAATCTAGAGTAGTAAGGAAAATTATACCAACTTGGGTTTGCAAATGTTACCTTTAGATATACATATGTGCCCATTACTTACTTCATCGCAAAGACTGTTGAAAATTCTATTCGTCCACAACTACAAAGACTACAAAGGAATTTAAAATAAATATAAAGTAAAATAAAAACATTATTAAACTTGTAAAGAAGAGTAAAAAATATTTAAAATTTAAAGTAAAGCTATGTTTTTAACATTTTATTTCATTTTTAGAAGTCAATATTATAAAACAATCAAAAATAAAATACTCAATCCTTTTTTTAACGAGATGACGTAAATTTATAAATGTCTGAACATTTTTATGTTCCTATAGCAGTTTCTATGCAATTCTGAGATAAAAATAATTAGAATTTACGCCTCGGGTGAAGAACAGTAATAAAAACATATTTTCGACAAAAATACATACACGCAGACGATTGCTATAAATATTACATAGAGATACGCCGGTTCGCTAATTCGTTAGCTCCCTGATTTGTTAATTTTCTACTTCGTTAGCTCACTGTTCGTCCGTGACTGCCTCTTCTTGATTCGAATTCGTATGTCGTTGCTTTACGTTTTCCTATCAAGTCGCGATTGTCGATCCGGACCTATCTCCAGATCTACTTATGTACCTCTACTTTTCTACCTTATTAACAGCCACTTCCCACAAACCACCAAAGTGTGGCGAGTGTGGTGGAATTAAGTGCCATTGTATACCTTCCTGACTTCATTCGTTTGCAATTTTTTGATTGTGACTTGCACTTAAAATCAAAGCTCCCAATTCTGCCAATTCAGTGCGTGCACCGATGAAATTTGTGCCCTTATCTGATGCAATATATTGACAACGTCCTCGCCGGGCAATAAATCTTCGAAAGCAATTAATCAACGGATCGGTGCTTAGGTCGGTGGCTAACTCTATGTATACAGCCTTCGTAACAAAATATATACGAAGATATATATGTATGCTTTTATTGTTGTTTTACCTCTAGTCCTTTCCTTGGTAAAAAATAGACTGCGTAATCGGTATCGCAGGCATTGAAAGGTCACGCTGGGGTAACTCTAAGAGCAGGTAAGGAACCCATTTGATATCCTTCGCTTATTGGTTTAACCCGGAAGCACCTTACACATCTTCGAAGGATTCGTTTTACAGTGTTTTTACAGGACAAAGGCCAGTACAGCTCCTGCAACAATGCAATTACCGCTTGGCACCCTGCATGTAATAATCTGTAGCGGTCGTTAACCTGTCAGCTAAACAGCTGACAATGAAAGGCAAACAAATACAAATAAGCCGCGTGAACAAATTCGCGACGCCGCAAGGACATAAACACGCGCTAGGATAAGCACTTCACCTTGCGGTCATTAACCTAGCAGTTAAACAGCTGACGGGTAAAACGAAATCGTTTAAAATATGTAACTTCGAGAATGTTCGGTTGAGCGCGTGTATATAAACGCAATTGAACGTGCGCTACTCTTCTTCGTGTACAACACCTCGACCAAGCGCTAACGTTATGCTTTCAATAAAAAACGAATTACCTGTGATTTTTGGAACACGACTATCATTCCTTCGGATCAAATGCGCGTCGGTGTTTTCCGCCATTTTCCTACAAACCGCTGTCGGAAAACATTTAGGGCATTTGCTGACGGCGGCTAGCGACACCAGCCCGATGTTCCGCCGTCTCTTTGTGTTTGATCGGAGCTTGGGTACGCAATTTTTGGTCGACACAGGAGCTGACCTGTACGTATTTCCGTGGAGACTCGTAATCGCCGAAGACTCCCGACCCATCATCGGAGCGGACTTCCTGTTACATTTTGGACTCCTAGTCGATGTACGAAACCAGCGGCTGATCGACCAGACGACAACATTGGCGATACGAGGCGCATCCGTTCTAGAAGACACCCCCAGCATCAAGCAGGTACAAGGGGAATCAACATTCCACCAACTTCTGCGACGCTTCCCGGAGATCACAAAACCGAGCGGGACGCCCACCAACGTCAATCACGGTACGTACCATTTCATCAGAATAACCCCAAGACCATCCGTAGCCTGCAAACCACGGCGGCTTGCCACGGATCGGTTAAACATCATCAAAAAGGAATTTGATGAAATGGTACGTCTTGGCATCGCGCGACCGGCCGAAAGCAGCTGGTCCTCACCATTACATCTAGTCCTGAAAAAAGATAGTGATTCATGGAGACCTTACGGCGACTACCGTGCCATTAATGCATGCACGATTCCGGACCGGTACCCAATTAAACATATCGAAGATTTTGCTCAATCCAATCGAAGACATTCCAAAAACTGTTATCACGACCTCTTTTAGGTTATTCGAGTTTCCGTTCACGACATTTGCGCCACCTTCACGAAGACAGACACTTCATAGTTTATAGAGATCACAAACCTTTAATCCAGATAAACATACTCCGAAACAGACCAGATATTTAACCTTTATAAGTGAATTCACGACCGACATAAAACATATTTCAGGTCGCGATAACGTTGTGGCAGATGCTTTGTCGCAAATAGAGGCAATAGAAAAAAAAGTAAATTTCGAAGCGTTGGCACAATCACAATCAACAGATCCGGAATTACGAGCGTTGATGCAGGGAGAATCAGGCCTTATACTGAGACAAGTGTCTGTCCCCGGGTCCACTGCAAAAATTTATTGCGATGTTTCAACAAACTTCATGAGACCTTTTATCACAACACCTTTTAGACGGACTGCATTCAACACACTACACGATCTCGCGCATTCAGGTGTTAATGCGACGGTCAAATGCGTGACTCAACGTTACGTCTGGCCGTCGATCAAAACCGATTGCCGCGAATGGAACCGCGCGTGTATTCCATGCCAGCGCAACAAAATTAACAAACATGTTTCCGCGCCGCTGGGATCTTTCCCCCGTCCTTCAGGACGTTTCGAACACATACATACAGACATCGTAATCCTACCTGTCTCGGAAGCATACCGCTATTGTCTTACATGCGTAGACCGTTTTACACGATGTCCTGAGGCAATACTCTTGCGCGACCAAGAAGCTGTCACGGTCGCAAGGGCTTTTTACGAAGGTTGGATTTACCGTTTCGTAACACCATTACGCGTGACCACGGACCAGGGTAGGCAATTCGAATCAGTCGAACAAGTTCGACACATCTGCGTACCACGGCATATCATCCAGCGTCCAATGGTATGATACAGCGATTCCACCCCCAATTTAAGGCAGCGATCCGATGCCATCAAAATAACCGATGGACAGAAGTGCTTCCTACCATTCTATTGGGACTACGAGCAGCATGGAAAGAAGACTTAAAATCAACTTCCGCAGATCTAGTTTACGGTGAATCCCTACGGTTACCAGACGAATTTTTATCACCTTCACCGGATAATTGTGTAGGAAGTTAAGCCGTTAAAGTCCAAACGGCAGTTAGGAACGAATAAAGAAACACAAACACTAGCTGTCGTTAGGGCTGCCGATCAGCTGTCGGTCATCCAAAAAATAAACAAGGGACAGGTGATTGACCGAGAGAGTGAGTGAAAGAGAGTGCGAATGAAAGTAAGAGCGAGAGCGGGGTATTAGGGGCGATAACCGCAAAATGTGTGTATGTGAGAATGTGAGTGAGTGATTAGTATATTAGGAAGGATGCATGAGGAAAAGAGTCTTTTTGTGAGAATTGCGAGTTAACGACAACAAAGTTGTTGAGAGAGTATTGCGAGTATTAATTATAAGTTAAAATTAAACCAAAATTATGTTAAGCTCTGTCTTTGGTTCATTACAATCCCACATATATGTTAAAATGACTGAAATTCTTTTTCTTAATTTCAAATTATTACAATAAAATTGCCAATCTTACTTGATTTATAAATGAATTTCAATTTCATAAACTAAACGTCAGTCATAGGTAAGAGACGTTTATTTTGTTTCATATAAATTAGAACTTGGTGTAGTTATAATGAAAATGTTAGTGCCATTTGAATATAATAATTAGTTTAGTAGTAGGGAAGGTATTCGGGGTGTCGTCGCGGAGTGGTCTTTCAAAGCACTTCCTCTGTGGCGGCAGCTTCACTCGTTTCGCCGACTGGCGTTTTATTCACCGTGCTCGCCTCGACGTTCTCCCCCTTAATAGGACGAAACGTTGGGGCAGCGGTGACAAGCGCTGTCGGTGATGCAAGGCTGCCCTCGAATCCCTTCCCCACGTTATCTGTCACTGCTGCCCGCATTCGGCGGCCTGGCAACTGCGACACAATGCGGTGGTTTCCTATATCGCAAAGGCCTGTCAACTGCGAGGGGAATTAAGGGACAATCAGACGGTCGATAGCATCGAGGGGGATCTGGGGGCTCTTCGGCCTGACATTGTTGTCAGACACGAGCCCTCAAGGAACATCATTATCGTTGACGTGACCGTACCCTTCGAGAACGAATATATTTCGTTCGAAGAGTACAGAGCGCCAAAAGTACTAAAGTACAAGCCCCTGGCCGACGTTCTCGGAGTGCTTGGTTACCGGGTGGCGGTCTCCGCGATCGTCGTCGGTGCCCCCGTCTCGTGGGATCCGGCCAATGAGTCAGTGTTGAGGATTCTGCGTATTGGTAACCAATACGCGTCTCTGATGCGCCGGCTCATTGTGTCGGATACTGTCCGATGGAGTCGGGACATTTACGTGAAGCATGTCTCGGGAGTGCGTCAATATCGCGCGGCTCTCTCCAGGGGTGCTCCGGTCCCTGATCCAGGTCAAAGGACCAGGAACCAGCACCCTGCGGAACCACAACATGCCTACAACACCTACCAGAAACTACACAAAGACCCTCCGAAGTCCGTAGAACGAAATACTGCACAACTTATCAAACGCTCTAACCTACCTACTACAATTTCCAAATCCATCACTCCCAAAGAATCACGGGCTCCTAGAACCAAATGCTTGAAAAGGGAAGGCATCAAAACCATCTTTCAGACGGAGACCAAAATAGGACAGGTTCTCACCTCCCCCAAGGATCCACAGCCGTCCCTTTCACATGCGGGAATATATAAAATCCCTTGTTCATGCGGCAAAGTATACATCGGGGAAACCGGGAGGAGCTTGAGTACACGCCTCATTGAACATAGTCGTTGCACCAGACTAAAATACACTCAGTCTGTGGTCGCAGAACATCAGCTGACTACGGGACACATGATCCAGTTCGAAGAGGCCAAGATCTTGACCAGGTGCAAGGACTACTTCCCGCGAAAATATAGGGAATCTATTGAAATCCTAAAACACCCTAACAACATCAACAGGGGCAAGATATCAACTGAATCCCATTTGACACTCCCTCCTCCCGTTTTTTAATTATTCAGCTCACCAATGAAAATAATTGGTGACCAGACTCTTCCTCGGCACACATCAGTATCAGTGTGCCTTTAGCCCCCTGATGAAACCAGCTGCAATGCTGGCGAAACGTTGGGATAAAATTCCTATTGGACACGGCTCTCTCCCGAAAGCCAGAAATGAATGTATCTAACTATGGATTTTAACATTTTCCTGACTCAACTATTTTATCTACTCTTAAATTATGTACCTATTTTATTCTATTAATATTTATTTATTTAACTATTTATTTACTTATTTATTTATTTATTTATTTAACTATTTATTTACTTATTTATTTATTTATTTATCTGATTATTTTCATATCTTTTTATTTATGTGCATATCTATTGATTCTATTTTATTCTTTGACCTCCTTTTGTTCTGCGCCTTTTTGTTTTAATTACTTTAATTATCTCTTACTTGGTTGACTCTATTTTTTTTTAATCCATATACTAATTCATCTATAAAACTGGGACATTGGTTTCTGTCTATGTACTTACTGACATACCTTTACGCAATTATATCGATTTGCTCATTTACACATCTGCGTTTTCCTCTATGTTTTTACTTAGTGATCTATACAGGTTTCTATCTATCTATGTTTCCTTCTTTTTTATCTAGTCAGCTACTTGAATTTTATATCTAATCAGCTATTTATTTAACTACCTGCTGCTTGCGCCACTTGCCTGCTCTATCTGCTCCTGTCATACGATTGCTTTTCCGCTTCTGCTTGCACACTCGCGCCCTATCCAACTGTTCACTTTGTTAAATCCGATGTATGTATCTGTCTTTCCTCTTTTTTCTTAATGCTTTCTTCCTTTTATATACCCATCTTTTTATTACTATTGTTATATTACTTTATTTTATAACTTTTTTTGTTCTATTGTACCTTCATTGGCGAAGGTATGGTGTTTCCCTGGTATTTTTGTATTGATTTATACATCTACCTATTTATTTCTTTATTTTTTTATTTATTTGTTTATGTATTAATTAATTAATTTATTCTTTTATGTATATATTTATCTATCTACACACTTATTTCTATGTAGTATATATAATCCATTCTATGATTATGACGTTTAGGGGAAAAAAGCGTATCGCCGAAAAAACGGCCGTACCCCTATCGAGAGGTCGTTGATGCCTAGTCGAGAAATTAATACAATACTTTCATAATATTTTCTGCTGTTTTTTACTTATATCCCATGATTTTCAATAATTACTAAAATGTAATTTTCACGGGAAAATAATTTCTTCGCAGATGGCAATCAGAAATTTTGGGTCAATTGGCACAATTTTTCATTCCGAGCCGTGTAATTTGCTGCTGATGCTTCAAACTCGTATTTTCCTAACGATGATAACTCTGTTTATATATACATGGTTTGTCCAATAAGTATCGGGACTGATTTTTTCCATCCAGTGGCAAAGAGTGGAGGGCGGTTTCAAGGGGCTCAATTTATGGGCGGTGATATCAGGTATGCTAGGATGACAAGTTCTTTTGTTTCCTTTCCTTTGGAATGTGAAGATTGCGGCAGATGTGAAAGCGTGTTTGGTGCACACGCAGAGAGATTCAAGATGCAGCGAACAATCGAGCAGCGTTGCGCCATCAAATTTTGCGTTAAACTTAACAAATCTGCTACGGAGACTTTTGATATGATCCGTGCGGCTTATAAGAGCAACGCCTCTGTACGAGGCGCGAAAAGGAACCACTCCCCTTCATCCCGAGGAGAATATCGTCATAGAACAAAATTTCGTGTCTCTATTGCGCGAATAACAGGAGTGATGGGACAACTCCGATCGTGGTAGATATACCCACCGCTTCCTGCCGAACGTGACAGACCGGATGGAAATGGGATGGTTCTTTTTCGACCGTTATACGTTCCACTTCATCTGGGGACACGGTGGCTTCACAGACGAAGTCCACAGCATGGGACTTGTCACGTTACTGCTGCGGCGCGACCAATGACACCCCGCAACATACTATCTGCGAGTGCGCTCTGTTTCAAACAGAGACTCAAACGACATCAAAGATGCATGCCAGAAACGAGGCATTGCGGACTGATTTCCGACCTTTACCGCCATACTCAGTGCATCGATTTTCTCAGACTTGCGGAAACCAGGCACATCATTCTGCGTACCAAGAAGTAAGCCTGGAAAAGCGGCCATAAGACTGCAAAGAAACTGCGACCTCCCACTCGCGTGACCGTAACCCTCGACCGCGATGTCGCGGAAATTCCAAATCCTGAGAGTCTACTCGGGCGCTACCTCAGCACCGTAGCTGTAGAGTTCGATGGCGAAGGCGCTCGCTGGAGCCAACCCGCATGAAATCGAGTGTAGACCTAACTTGATAAATGACTCTTCTGCAAGGGAAATAAGAGCAGGATTTTCGAAGGCGAGCCCGGTACTACACCTACACCGGACACCTCCCCTCGCAGATGTAGAGTTAAAAAGTCGCGCCTAAGAACCTCAGGCCGGTATAACCGATATATAAAAAACTTAGAGGTGCGGTTTGCTCCAAATAGCAATGTCAAGACTATCTGTTTGAACCAGAGATCTAGAAACGAAACAGACCTCCACTCCTAAACCTAGCAGTACCCGAACCTCCCGCATATTTCTATCACTGGTTGTTAGCGCACAGTGTACAGTCGTACCTCCAAATGCACTCTGACGTGGTTGAGTTATAAACTTCTCGAAAGACCAGAATGGTTAACCCGCTCACTTGTTTGGCTCACCACTCACTTACTAAGCTGTACTTGATTTCCTTGACTTGTCTTCAGGTTTCTAAGGGTACTAAGATTGCTAATGGTATTTGCTAACTCACTGCTCCTGAATGAGCGACTGATTCTTACTGAATGAGCGACTGGCCCTTGGCGATCTCCGCTCTTGATCGCCAAGTCCCTATTTTCTAAATTGTCCGCTGATTGGTTTCTTTTCATTTTGGCAGTCACCAATCAGCGGACCTAACTTAGCGCAGACACTCTTCCTTGCGCCCTTAGCGCGCTCACTTGGGAAGGGGTGCCGCGGTGCTCGTGTGGGGGCGAAGACAACGCCGGTGGAAATTCGTCCAGGCAGCGGACGTTCGGTATCCTTACCGTTACATGCACGTGTCCAACTACCCTTCGGAATTTCCCTGTTTATGACACGGCCGCAGTTTTTAACTCATAAATCGTCTTCTCTCGCCAGGAAGTACAGTACACTCTAAAAACGCATGCTTACTAAAAACCTAAAAATCCTAAATCTCTAAAATAGTCCTTCACGCACGTCCGTGCCATAAACCGTGTTAGCGACGGTCGCTAACACTGGTCGTCACAAGTACACGAGGTGTTACAAGAAAGTTCCTGATCTGTGGGTGAACTGTTACATACGCCTTCGCGTCATAGAAGAGAACCTTTGCTTTTTTCTCCATCCCGCTGTAACGAATAGAGTTGATTTCAGCGACCGTGATGAATTTTCTGGCGATAACGTTATCAAGCGATTGACTAGATCAATTAGGAACGCCTGTTTGTCCTCGTATCGTTCTTTCAGATTATGGTCTGCGATATTAAAATTGACGTTAGTTATAGACATACACTCTGTTTGACAAGAGCGTGTCCGGCAAAACTCGAAAACTATTTAGGATATCGGGTTCGAAAAAAATACACAAATTCTTTATGGTGTATACTAAGATGCTTTATTATTAATATGGTGTCCAGTCACCGCCATTATCAATAATTAATTTACATCTTCGAGGCATACTTTCTACTAATGTAATCGCATAATCACGAGATAAGGACCTCCATCCCAATCGAATTTGACGAATCAGCTTCTTGATCGTGTTGAGCTTCTTTCCTCTGAGCTTGATCTTCATGATTGCTCAAACATTTTCTATCGGATTTGCATCCGGCGACTGTGAAGGCCAATCTAGTACATCGATGTGATTTTCCTCTTTCCAGGCTGTACAGTGTCGACTTCGATGTTTTGGGTCATTATCCTCTTGCAGTAGCCAATGTTTATTATTTCTTATAAACCACCTCTGGGCAGATGGTAATAAGGCTCTCTGATAGATTTTGACCATTTTGGCAGCGTTTAAATTGTCAGTGAATACGTGCAAAGTACCGAATCCCTGCTTCGAGAAGCAACCCCAAACATGCACCTTTACCGGGTGTTTAACGATTCGCTGAAGGAGTTTATTGGCGTGGGTACACCAGGTATGTGTTATAAAAGTATGTGCCCAAAAAGAAGTTTCGTCCGAAAAAATTACATTGTCCCAATCACGGTTCAAATTTTCATTCGCCCAAGCGAGTCTTTTTGTGACATGTTTCTCGGATAGTAGCGGTTTCTTTATTGTGCTTCTAAATTTCACATTATTTGCCAATAATCGTCTTCTTATCGTATCACATGACAATTTCAAACCTTTTCTACATAAAACTGCCTGTCCACTACGTAACGATAGACGGGGATTCTTCTCGAATTCGCGTAAAATCAATTTATCCTCTTTCTTCGTCGTCTTTGACTTAGTGCCACGATTTGGTAGGTCATCGACGTTTTTGACCTCCAAATATCGTTTCACCCACTTACTAACAAATGTCTTCGATGTCTTCATGTACACTGCCGCTCAAAAGTATCCGGACACTTGCGAAATATGTATTAACGTTGCATAAATTTCATGTAAGTGCGTAAAATAGTGACTGAAACCGATTTTTTATAAAATGTCTAATTTCTTATTAAATATCTAACGTTTTAAATTAAAAATTACATCTGTGGAACTTGCCAATACTACACTAAAATTAAATACGAGATTCATCGACGTATCCACCGCGGTTAGATATTACCGCTTGCACTAATCTTGGCAATCTTTCTACCAGTTTCTTCATTGTTTCTGTGGAAATCTCTTTCCACGTTTCTTGCAAACACTTCCATAAGTCCTTTTGCGATGTTGGGCACTTTTCACACACTTTTCTGTCCAATTCATCCCATAATTTTTCAATGGGGTTGAGGTCCGGGGATTGTGGTGGCCATTGCATAATTTTTAGTAGTTTTTCTTTCTCTAATGTCTCTAAATAGTTTTTACACAATTTAGCTGCGTGTTTAGGATCATTGTCCTGCATAAATATAAAATTTGATCCTATTAACCTACTACCGGAGGGCACAGCGTGTTCAATTAAAATGTTTAAATATTGTTCCTTGCGTAATATGCCGTCTATTTTGACTATATCACCCGCCATATTTTTGCCAAAACAACCCCACACAATAACCGAACTACCCCCATGCTTCACCGTTGGCACTACACAATCGTCTAAGAGTTTTTCGTTGGGTTTTCTGCGAACGAACTGACGTCTTTTGCTGCCAAAAACTTCGAACTTGGACTCATCCGTCCATAACACGTTTTCCCAATTTGAGATTGTCCAATCTTTGTGTTCTTTTGCCCAATTGTATCGTTTTCTCTTATTTATTGGTCTTAAAAGTGGTTTTTTAACAGCCACACATCCACGGAGACCAATATTCACTAGCCGCCGTTTGACCGTCGCCTCGCTGATGGGATCTTGCCTTGTCCTATTAACTTCCGCAGTGATTTCTGATGCAGTAAGACGTCTGTTACGTTTACTTATGGTTTCGATAAATCGGTCTTCGGATTTTGTAGTTTTTGCTGGTCGTCCTGTTCTTTTTTTTGATGAGCAATCTTTACTTGTTGCATACTTTTTAATAGTGTCATGTACTGTTGACTTCGCAATTTTCTGACGCAGTGCAATTTCTCTAACTGTATATCCTTCTTCTGCAAGTGTAAGGATACTGGCACGTTTCTGTATCGATAATTCTCGTTTCGAATTCATATCTTCATGGAAAAGAAGCTACAGACGAACTAAAGCGAAGCTGGCGAGTGCATAGCGTTACCTCCATTCTTATCTCTATCGAGAGAACATAAACATATCATCAACAGTTTACAGACACTTAATACGTATTGAAGAACTCTATGCACTCGTTCTGCACCATAGAGATGAAACAAAGTGGAACTTGAGATTCTTTTAAGCGTCGGGATCGTTCCATTAGATTTTGTGTTTCTGTGCAGGAATTTTATTTCTGCATACTCATTATGTAATTTGTACATAAAAATTAATTCTACTATGCTATGATACCTCAAAAAGGTTACAATAATAACTACAATTGATATAACCATTCTAAATATCTTTCGTACAAAGTTAAACTATGTTTTATAGAACAAAAGCAAGTGTCCGGATACTTTTGAGCGGTAGTGTATGTAGCAGCCGCCGTGTATGACATTTTTGGTCCTTTAGGATGGGAACACAGAAACACTGCTTCGTAACGTGATGCGTACGCGGCACTCATAATGAAATACGTCGTTTTACGAATAAGCTCGATCAACAACTGAGGGTTTTTTGTACAAAGCATCTTAGGGAAACATTCAAGTTACCTGCTTGAAGTGGAATTTCCTACCTAAGGCATCGCAGGTAAGAGTTTTGCCGTACACGCTCTTGTCAAACAGACTGTAACTAAATTTAGATTAATGTGCTGAAGAACGGGAAAAGCGTTTCGCTTTGAAAGCCGGAATTAAATCACAGAAAAAGTCCGTGGCCTCTTGATAGACCTCTTCCGCTGTGCTGAACGCATATTCAGTAAAGTTGCCCGCCACACCCAATCTTCATGGATGTTGAACTGTCAGCAATGTCTTCACTCGGCTTCTGTTCTCGCGAAACGCGCGAGAAACGCGCAGATATCGTCTATAGTCATCTGCTGCTCACGTGCTAGCATCTTCATCTCTGGATCCAACCGGACGGTAATTCATACTTTTCCTCGCCAGAAATCGGACTCAAAAGATTAATATATGTTTCCGTTCCTACAGGCAAGAACTTGACGAAACTCCTGTGAGGAATGATAATGGCAGAATAATGCCAACAAGTTTTTCAGTTGTAACAAGTTATTGGTTTACGTCTACGGGGAGTTTCATCCGATGCTGCAAACATCGATTTGAAAATAGCGTTAACGCACGGAAGGTGCTTTGTATTTATGTTTTCACTAGAGGACAATATGTGGAATATTATTACAACAATGTGATTAATTATTTTTCGTATAAGAATCAATCAATTGCGATGCTGCCTTTCTCTGTTTATATTACATGGATGTTACACGATGATATTAAACGTTAACAGCTGAATAACTACTTACACATGGTATCAAAATCTCAAATTTTATTATGCATACTCTACGTATACATGTATTCATTCATTCATTTATTAATTCAATTTATTTAAATCATTTGGTTAAGTTTATATGCATGAAGATTTGATTAAATTCATTAAGTGTAGTTTTTATTAAATTCAATAAATTAAGTTTTTATTTAGTTTATCAACTAAAGTTATTGTTACTTGTATTTAGTATTTATTTTGCTTACTTTTTTAAGTAAGACTTTTTTACGGTTTTCTTTGCTTTTCGACGAAACAAGGCGACCCACCGACATAGTCAACAACAGAGTTGGAGACACGACTGCGTGATCACCAGAAGTCTATATCGGGAACAAAGAACAAGCTGCAGGTCTGGTTGTTAGAGGTGGACCTGAAAATTAGGGATTCGCCGTAAAGATTATTTGAGAAAGCGCCTCGCGAGAAACCCCTATCCACTGGGGCCACAGAGATGGCTCTGCCGAAGCGGAAAAAAAAGCTCGTTAAAAATGAGCTCTTTTTGATGAGACGTGAATTTGAGTTATTGTGGAGGAAACAGACGCTGGAGAGCACGACCCAGGCGGGACCGGAAAGTCAGGAGATCTCACTCCCTCGCATTTAGTCTCGCTTCCGTTCTTTGTTACTGCGACGCGGCCAATGAAGAGAGAATTGCCTCCCTGATTTCTCCTCGTGAAAAACAGCCGCCAACACTTCTCAGCCGGCCAGTACCTCCAAGAGCTCTTCTTTCGTAAATATGGAACCCATACACACTGAAACATGCGGCAAGGCAAGTAGCGACTCCTAGGTCTCATGAAACCCAGCTGACTAATCCCTATGACTAAACAGAAAACTATATAAAAATAATACATAAAATAACTTATATATAAAGCTAATTATAGGGTCTAAATTGTATACAGAATGTCTAATTTTGATTGTTATTACAACCGTTGCTTGTCTCGTTCGATGGGTAAGTGGGAATCTGCAACGAGAATAGAGAAAAGGAGGGGAAGAAAGAAAACGAAGGGAATTCGGCTGGGGGACAAGTAACGGTCGTTGATCTATACGTACAATACTATTTTCTAATTTATTCAATTTTGCATAATATATAACGCCTCTGATTATTTTCTCGGCGATTATAGCTTGTTGCTTTTTAAAGAGCGTAAATCGTACGGAATTTTTTTTTGACAAAATTATCAAACCCGTTCTCAGGTTTCGGAGCTGCCCCCAGGTGACTCTTTAAGGCTTCTCTCGCCAGGTCCATAAAGTCTGGTTCCTTTTTTTTCAGTATTGTGCGGAGTTTCCGGTAAAAAGTATTCTGGTAAATCGAAAACTTCTAGCATGTCATAAAAGAAACAAAGCTAACTTAAATAAATTTATTAATTATAAAAAGTAAAAGCAGTTAACTTCAATTTTTTTAATGTTACTACCGAATTATTCGTTTAGTTTCCTAGAATGCTTGAAATGTTCTTGGTGAATATTTGACGCAGAAGCATCTACATCCGCCCATCACAAGTGCAAAAATTACCAACATGGACAATATAACATTTTCAATTTCCTTTTCCACAATTCTCTCCTCCGTTTTACTCTTGGTAGACATTGTTTCCCAGAAGTAGCATTCTATGTTGTTTATAACGTTAGTTTGTGAATATTTGAGGCGGATGCACGTACGCTCGTACATCGCAACTGCACAAATTACCAAAATGAACCATATCAAAGTGTGTATACCCTTTCCACTAATTCTTCATCCGCATTTTTCCCTTAGTAGATTTATTATTTACCTGATGCAGCATTCTGTGCCGCTTGAAGTGTTAGTCCAGTTAGTCTAGTCAGCCACGCTAATCGCCTACGCGCTTGGCCCCCGTCACGTCTATCTTTCACTAACCTGGACCCCCTGCCGAGAGAGCTACCCTTAGGAGCTGACAACAGTTACCCGACACCTTTCTCGCTGCAGAAAATACATTGCGCACAGATAAGTAGTTGGTCGCTCACAGAAACCAAACTCGGCTTGGGTATTAGTAGCTACAGTTACTTTCCCAACAAGAGGTGCGGGTCGTCCTTGGCACCCTTTTCGTGTATCCAACATAACGAGGTGCGGATCGGTAAAGTATCCGCTTGACCATTATTATTATTTCTTTTATGACACGTATACATCACCCTGGTGGAACAGTTTCCACCACCACCGGCTGTTTCCGTTTACCGCTTCGTCTTTTTCCCTTTCGTATGGAATCTGGCGAAATCAATTTCACTCTTCTTCATTTGTAGGAAACTAAACAAATGACTCGATACCCTCGGATGTAGTCCGGTTCTGAACGTGTATTTTACCTGGAGCCTACTGGGACAACAGAAAGTTGGGCAACGTTGTCACATTGTGAGACAGGGCATGGTGTCCTTCTCCCACCTCTAGGTAAAGTGTCACTCTCTCGATGGCTCCATAAAGCAGATTTCTACATAAGGCAGATCTTTTGTCGAAGGTAGTTTACGCCATGGCGTTCGGAAGTTTTACAATATTTTTTATATCAGAAGATATTAATCATGTACAATTCGTTCTTGCTCTATATTGACCAGAAAGAATTGAACTTTTTGAGAAAATTTTAGTTTCAGTTTGAACATTACTTCCAAACATAATGATAAATAAATTTGTATTTTATATATTTTGTCTTAACATAATAGCTCCAAAATTATGAGAAAAATACAATCAGTTTCTTTATAGTTAAGGTTAGATACCGCAAGTTTAAAAATGCAATTCAGAATAAAATTAACGCAACAATAACTTTTTCTTGTAGTGATTACAATGCGACATTCGTCAGGCAGAAGAATCGTACATGCAATTATTTCGGTCGGTACATAATGATACTCATTACGCCTTCAGAAGGCCCCTTTAATTTTTGAACAAATAGCTTTATAAAAGAAAGGTAAAAAGAACACAGGATTGTTAAGCATACGCGGACTTGTACGAGAAGGCGAGGCGAGAATCTTTCGTTCTTTCCGACCAAGCCAGCAAGGTATCGTTGCAAATCCGACGAAATTTCGAATTCTCGACCTGGCTCAACTGTGAGCAGTTCCGCCGAGCGCATTCGAGCAGTACCGTACCGCTCCTAATCGCCGCGAATCAACCGTACCTAGCACTCGAGCTCCGCCCAGCGCAACCGAGCGCAGACGAATCACGACCGACGCGCGCCGACGACGTTCGAGCATTCCCCTATGTTTATAGTCCCTCCTGTTCAAATTAAAACGCGAATGTTCAGTCCTCCTTTGTTTATAGCGCCCCCCTAGTCCTACGACGCACTACCAGCCAATCGCTGTATAGCGGACCTAGACACCGTCCTGAGCCGGAAAACGCTTCCACCTCGCCCCACAACCTCTGTTAAACATATTTGCGTGTTGCTAGGCTAGCGGTTAGTACTCGCTATCCTCCTTAAGGGAGGAATACACTTTGTAGAATACGTGTATACAGTTACGGAACAAAATTTTATGCATTTTGGGAGATACAGCTAGCCGAACAGATAAGCGTTAGGCAGATATCCGTTCGTGCGGCTAAGGCAAAAGTTTTGCTGCCTCTATTGACCCCTTGCATCGGATTTTCCTCTCGTTATCGT
Source organism: Nomia melanderi (assembly GCF_051020985.1). Taxonomy (NCBI): domain Eukaryota; kingdom Metazoa; phylum Arthropoda; class Insecta; order Hymenoptera; family Halictidae; genus Nomia; species Nomia melanderi. Next base: position 392,307 of record NC_135000.1, read on the forward strand.
TTATGGTGTCACCTGGTAAAGGTGACGAAGAAATGACTACATAGAGGACTACGTATTCTTTATGTACTAGTGTAGTCTAGCAAGACAGGACAATCCAAACGTTCGTCTAGGCCGATGAAAAGACATTTTCACGGCAATAAATATCCAAAAAGGGACGACGATCATTTGGAGCATAGTTTCTCCGCGAAGAAACTAGCCAATGCGAATAGTGAAGATGTAGTTTGCAATCCATTGCATTGCTACAGAATTATTGAATTTTTTTCCGTTTTTGGGACGGCTGGCTTATTTGTAAGTAGTGCGAGGGGAATATAAAATTTAAAGAATCCGGACACCGCGGATTTGGTTTTAAACTTATAGTTGCGTGTTCTTGTGGTCGTTGTGAAATTCAGTTAAGACTGATAATCAATACGGGTTACGAAGTCAACCGACAAATAGTCTTCGTCATGAGACTTCTTGGTGTTAGCCGAGCAGGTCTAAATATATTTAGTGGACTTATGGACTTCGGACAAGGTTTGTATGCAACTGCATACACGCGAATTGTGCAACACACATACACGCAGCCTCAAGTTCGGTGTTTAAAATTTTATGTGGAAAGGCCGTCGAAGAAGAAAAAGAAGGAAGACCTCCAACAGAATTGAAGGTATCTGGCGATGGATCGTGGAAGAAACGAGGGTTTACCTCTTTATATGGTGTCACGACGCTCATCGGGTATTATACTGGTAAGACAATAGACCTTGTCGTCAAAAGTGGCTATTGTCATGCGTGTACTCTATGGAGTAATCGTAAGGATACTGACGAATATACTGAGTGGTATGAAAATCATCGAGAAGAATGCTTCGCGAACCATTCAGGATCGGCTGGTAAGATGGAAATAGACTCTGTACGGGAAATGTTTTTAAGATCGGAAGAGAAATTTGGAGTCAAATATTTAAATTATATTGGCGACGGTGATTCAAAAACATACAAAGCCATTGTCGATTTGAATCCATACGGCGATGATTGTCCAGTTGTTAAAAGCGAGTGCGTTGGACACGTCGAAAATCGAATGGGCACGCGGATTCGAAAAATTAACCCTTTGCACTCCAAAGCATTCTGGACATTGGCTACCAGCTACTCAGCGCTATTTTGTGGCAGAAACGTGCATTTACGGACCTTCGTATTATTTAGTATAGTTTTGGAACCAAGTAACGTATTATAATGGTATTGGACTTATATGAATTGGTTGACATCAAGAAATGTATATTTGCAAAAAAATCAATATTTTATTTTTTATAATTTTGTACAGTGTGATAAACCGTTCTTCCGTATCACTTTCATCGCTATCGCTATCTATGCGATCTCTACGTCGCCTTGTTGGTTGGACGATATCACTATCACCGCTATCGTTTTCTTTTACATTTAGTCTTTCTAACATATCTGTATAAACATCAATCTGGAGCTCATCTTCACTACTACTTGTGTCATGAGACTCATTCGTGTTTCAACGTTTTGCCATTGTTCTAATAAAAAAATGAATAAATACATGGGTTGAAAATTTCTAATTGTTATTACTAACCCATAAAATGATATTTACCAAAAGAACTTATTTACTAAGAGAAGAATCGCTTTTCCGATTTTCTCACTCGTTAGGTCTATCTATACTGCTCGACGCTTCAAATCAGACTGAGCTTAGCTTTGAAAATCTTTTCCTCCAGTTTTAACTTTGTTTATTTATATTTATAAATCTCACTATACAGTGTGAGGTATGCACGCATACCGACCTTTCTTCTACAAATTCTCCTTATCGCCCTTTTCAAGTGGCACCGAGAAGTGCTCGGACCGTCGTGAGCACGCTTCTCACGTTCTCTTCTGACACAAAACCCGCTGATATTTTTTTTATATATCTCAGTAATTTTACTATGTTTTGATTTGATTTCTTGTGCCATTTCAAAAGGAAACTTCAGGGAAACATGCATGTCTCAAAAAGTTGCGCTGAAATAACTTAATTCCCGTAATCACTAATAAATTTTAATGTCCCCTGAGAGGGAACATCCGAGTGATATGCTAGAATTACGATGTCCCCTGAGAGGGGACAGCGGAGTGCAAAGGGTTAAAAAATCAGCTACGATTGTTAGCAGAGGTAAACTTACAGATTTGTTAATAAAGAAGCTTACCACATATTATGGTCTGGCAATACGGCGAAATAAAAATTCTATAGCCGATATGAAGAGGGTATAATGGCAACATTAGACCATTTATCGTCGACGAATGACCAACCAAGGCACGAAAATTGTCCGGCCGGAGACGACAGCTGATGCAAGTGACGTAAAGCCGAAGCGCAAGGTGAATTAGATAATTTTAATCATCCTACTCCACTTTACCCAAATGTGCTCAAACACTTGAAACCAATATATAAAGAACTCTCGGAGGAGGATTTATTAACCAGGTGTCTAGGTGCACACATACAGAATTGCAATGAGAGTTGCAATTCAACGGTTTGGCGCCTAAATCCAAAGCATCTAAATTCCGGAGCAAAAATGATCGAAACCTCCGCCTTTATTGCTGCTGGCATTTTTAACGAGGGCTAGTCATCTGTATTAAAGATAATGAATGCATTAAATATTAATATTGGGCAGCAATGCAAATTCTTTGCTGATACGTAAAAACACGTGAATAAAATATCTCGTACGTACGGTCACAATTCCCTCACGCAAAAAGAAGGCTCCGCGGAACACAACATCAATTCTTCATCCTACTATGTTGTTCGATATTATGTCTGCCTTATTAGATAATTCTTCATACAACAGTGAGAAAAATTAGCGATTAATTTAAGAAAATAAATTATTTGTTAATTTTATTATTTTTGCTTTTCGATGTGCGAAATTGTCCAAATTATAGACATGGATGGTTTTATGGTTGACAAAGAATTCCTATGTAAAGAAATGGCAATCATAAACATTAATGACGGTACATATTTCAAAATTGATTTTCATTTGGATAAACAATATTATGAATTGTCGGCAACCGATTAAAAGTCCCGGGGTCTGTTTCTCATTTCGTACACACGATACCTTTTACTGATTTTGGTTATGAAAAATTTAAACAAGGGGATATATTTAGCATTATTAAAAATTTGGTCGAAATTGTACAGATCCTCTTATTGCTTATAAAGGTGCGCATTTCGAGAGTGGCATGTTCGCATGTCCTTTCGTTATCCTACGTCAACTCTGTTTCCATAGTGTATATTTAGAGCGGTTTAATTGTTCAAAGTACAACCATTTAGTAACTGATACCGTGAAGTAACATACCGGCTTCGTTGTTGGTGGCGTAATCGAACTTTAATTAAAGAGTACCACTGTTGTTTGAATGAAGTACGTATATTTTGGTTAGGAGTAAATAATTATAAAGACTACCTATCCAACAATATAAAGTATGTAAATATTGTTAACAGTAACTACATTTTGGTTTCTCTTTTACAGAGAGTTGATTAAACTGGCGTTAAAGATAAAAAAAGACTAGCGACTACGTCGCCGAACACTACCGCAGACTGCTGAACCGGGTATAATATCCGTAATTGATAGCGAACCTCTCTCGCTGCTAAAATATTGATGCGGCAATTATAATATCATCGCGCCGCGATACGTCGAAAAATCAAACTAGTGTAATGTCCTAACGGGTTACGTGAAGACAGTAACAAGTTGACGATAACACCGGCACCTTCTCATATGTCTTTAAGACTACGGTGAGGATCCTTCGTTGCAAACTCGGCGAAGCCTCGAATTCTAGACCTGGCACAACCGTGAGCACCTCCGCCGGGCGCATCCGAGCAATACCGTACCACTACGAACCACCGCGAACCGACCGTAACAGGAGTACCGACGCTCCAGCGGACCGTACCTACCATTCGAGCTCCACCGAGTGCAAACAAGCGCAGTCGAACTGCAACCGACGCCCGTTTACCGAGGCATCCGAACGTTCCTCCTTGTTCCTAGTTCACCCTGTTAGTTCGTACGTCGCGGACTAAGATCCGCTCTGCTTATAGTCCCACCCCCCTTAGTTCTAAGGCGTACCAGCCAATCGCCGTTTAATGAATCTGGACACGATCTTGAGCTAGCAGTCACCTCCTCCTCGTCCCGCGACCTCGACGAGAAAAAATTATATTTGAGACGCGTAAAACGCGACGCCACCAACTTGTAAAAACACGCGAATAAAATATCTTGTACTACGGTCACACACTTCCTTAAAAGTAATTCGAACGTTTAGGTAAATGGTAACTTCAGAAGAAGCAATCATAGAACAAGTTTCGTTTACATTCAAGACAGTCGAATCTGCGGATTCACCCACTCGGATACATCTGACGAGAATACATCAAACAATCGAATTTTTTCATCCGGATAATTTGACGAACCACGTGCACAGTCACCTGTAAAACTACGTACAGCGTCGCGTCGCTCGGATGTTGTCGTGTATCGATCGCGGAGTACTTTGCACAAGTAAGCCTGCGAAATGGTATCCTCGGCGCGAAATTTTTCTGACTGGAAAGAGGAATGTATTCATTCCCGTGATACGCCGATCATACCGTTTCTCGCAGTATTTTAGCAGACAGCACGCGCCGTAAACGCTTGCGTTTTACGCGTGAAGCGTACAGATCCCCGTAATTGTAGAACAGTCCTTTTAGGAAGGGCAGATATTGTTCGGTGAAGGGGGTATCTTTTTAGAAAAAATATTAATCATTAATTTATACAGCTTCGTTTGATTAAACGAGATATGGGTTAATGTTAGGCACACCCTCACAAGGAGATAGACAAATAACTAAGACAACTGTGCGTGTATCTATAGACGATCTTCTTTTTTGCTCGAAAAAGACGGGAGATTATAACGAAAAGATGGACAATGTGAGATTTTCAACACGGCTTCGTTAACAATTACTGTCCAATATTGAAGCGGGCAGTGTTGTCGTTATGGATGATGCCCCACATCATAGCGTTCGATTAAAGCAGATTACTACAATGCCGAGTAGGAAAGCCATAATTTTAAAGTAGCCGGTTCGTCACAATATCGAGGCAAATCCGGACATGAACAAAGAATCATTATTGAACTTTGTTTGTGAAAACAACCGGCTTTTTATCCGATATGAGATTGACGAACTGGCCAGACAGCACGGTCGTGAAGTCGTACGGCTTCCACCGTATCACTGCCACTTTAATTTAATAGAGCTAATATGAGGGAAAATGAAAGGTGTTATTGGACGCAATTATAAAGCCTTTAATTTAACAGATGTTGAACGTTTAGTTCGAGAAGGTGTAACACAAGTTACATTCCCGGGATACACACTTCTAACCTCACCCTCTCCATGGACATCAACTTGACCAGGACATCGTGAAATTATTGGAACGCAGCCTTCAGGCGTCTGGGAAGCACGCATGTCACCTGGATACCATTTTTTCCCCGGTGTAGCGTGTTATAATACCATTCGTCAAGGGAAAGACATTAACACCCTTCTTGAAACACTGCCGGTTACACGAGTGCGGAACTTTGCACGGACTGTGGCACTGTCAATCAGAAGTTAACCACTTGCGCTAAAAAGACGTGCTACGCACGTCGAGATGCTTTTGTTTCAAAATCGCCAGCGACATGTACACCACGTCGATAGTCGTTTATCGCGAAAATGAAAATAACGTGTTCCACACGTCGCGTAAAAACCAGATTGTTTATTTCTCGAGCTACAGCTCCAGAGTGCACGGCGTTGCATAGTAATAGATTTATATTATTTTCATCATATCAACCCATATTGTAAAATGGAGAATAATAGTGAACTTAGTGATATTGTTTCGACAAATGCAAAGAGAAAGCGATTAGTTATTACATCCGATACTGATACAGATAGCGACTGCAAGGAAATTGTTTGTCCTGTTGGGAAGCGGCGTAGAATTATAGTATCTGATAGTGAAGAAGAAAGTAGCAGTCAAGATCGTGAACTTAATTTTACATCTGAAGAATGGATATGGGAAAACAAGCAAAACAATAGCAAAATTTGGCAGTACTCACGGATTTCTGGACTAAATATAGAAATGGCAAAAGGAACCACAGCTTTGCAAATGCTAAACCAAATTTTACCAAAAGACTTTTGGAATATCATTGTTACAAAAAGCAATTGTTACCCGAGTCAAACAATAGGAGATACAGCCCGAAAAATTAAAAAATCTGAGGAAAATTGGAGGGATACGAATATTGATGAAATTCATGCTTATTTTGCGTTATGCATCTTGATGGCACAAGTGAAAAAGTCGAATGTCCAATCCTATTGGCCAGAAAGAAGTATTATTGAAACTCCCATTTTTCGAAAAACAATGCCATTGCGGATATTAATGCAACTCTCCCATTTTTTACATTTTTCCAATAATAAAGTTGTGGATAAAGATGATCGTTTGCACAAATTACGAGGTATAATCGATTATCTCAATGAAAAATATACGAGTATTTACACTTCCGAAGAATATGTGTCATTAGACGAATCTCTTATGAAATATACCGGTCGAATGTCATATAAACAGTTCAATCTGTCAAAGTGGGCACGTTTTGGAGTAAAGTTGTATAAATGTATTATTGTATCAAATTTAAAATATACACAGGTCAAGATACTGTGAAAAATTCAATCACCAGTGCTTCCGAAAATGTTACCATGTTTATGTGCACACCAATATCCAATTTCAGACACACCTTGTTTTTGGATAATTGGTATTCTTCACCAAATCTGTTTCAAAAATTACAATCCATAAAAACTAATGCCATAGTAACAGTTAGATATAACAGAAAGAATATGCCGAAAGATCTCGCAACGATAAAGCTGAAACGATCAGAAGCTATTTCAAGATCGTGCAAGTGTATTTTAGCTGCAAAGTGGAAAGAGAAAAAAGCTATATATTTATTGTCCAAAAAACAAAAAAATTGAAATGATGGAAGTGGAAAAGAAGAGATGGAAAACTAATAACATCGTTACAAAGCCCAATATCGTTTTGGAGTATAATGATGGCATGGGTGGGCTAGATCTCCAAGATAGCTACTTATCTTCTTTTTCACTTATGAGAAAATACGTGAAAAGTTATAAAAAAATATTTTTTTACTTAATGGATATTGAAATTTTCAATGCTTATGTTTTATTTTCAAAGAAATTGAATGTATCAAAAAGTAAACAATACACATTTTCCAAATTTCGATTAGATGTGGCGCAACAAATTTTAGAAAGTGTATGTATGCTTGAATACACAAAACGTGGAAGACTGTATGCCGGTGACATACCACTGCGTTTACAATCAAAACATTGGGGCCATTTTCCAAGGAATATTCCACCCACAGAAGCTAAAAAAAATTCCCAAAGAAGGTGTAAAGTGTGTGCCAAACATAAAAAATGCAGCGAGACTACTTGGGAGTGCAAGAAATGCCTTGTGGCATTAGATATTCCAAAATGTTTTGAAATTTACCATACAGAAGTAGACTATTAGTTAATAAAATGTTATTGTTGTCGTGAGTATTCATTCATATCCGTGTAAACTTCTTTATGTAACAGCCTACCAACGCGCTGAGGCGCTGTTTAAAGGATTGCACTCGCAGACGCAGAGCGGCGTCAATGTGACACTTTACCGCTTGTTATATTGTAGCGCACGGCACTGCAACCGTGAAGTTTATTCGTAGCACAAGTGGTTAATCTACCCCCATCGGCAAAGTAGAAATCTGTAATTGCCGATAACTTGCCAACAATCAGTAAAGTAGTTTCCTGTAATAGCGAACCATCGCCGAGATTTTCCCAGGATTCGCAACGGACGATTTCGAATTTACTGTGCGCTGACGGTATTTTCAAATCAATGTTTGTAACATCAAACGAAGTTGCATAGTCACAGACCAATAAATTGCTATATTGGAAGACTTGTTTGCATTATTCTGCTTTCGACATACTTCACAAGAGTCAACTCAAGTTCCTGTTTATAGGAACGGAAGCATATATTAGTAATGACTCTTGCCAGTCCGATTTCTGACAAGGGAAAGTATGAGCCACCATTGGATTGAATTTAGAGATAGTGGCTCTATTACGTAAGCAGCAGCTGGCCATGGACGATATGCCATATGGACGAGCTAACCAAAACGTAACCAAGAACGGTCCTTGGTGCAACTAGCCACATATCTATAACTGTCACGAATTTTGAAGTCACATGGCAAAACCTTAAAGAGCGATACAAGGACAAACAGGCGTTCCAAACTGATCTAGTCAACCGTTTGCTAACGTTGCCACCGCAGAATTCATCGGGGCACGATATAACTGGCTTAGAGGCCGGGAAAATGAAATATAAGCGATTTGGGGGAAATTGGGGGCGCCCACTTCACCATAGAACAGTTTGCTTATCCCCGTTCTAGTCAAGAAACTAGACTAAAAATTACTGGAAACCTACTGTGTTTATGAGAGTCGAAGGATGGATGGGTAGGGGGTGGGGCGATGGTTCTGCAGATTGACAGAGATGGACAACAGATTTGGAAATTTTCCGGTACTAGTTTTACGGATCATTCTGTCATTATGAGTTCAGCACCTGCTGGTTATGATGACAAAATGGAGGTTGAATCCTCTCCACAGCCTGGAACATCGAAGTCCGTTCCGCCACGCCCTAAACATAAATCACGAGGAAAACAAGCGAAAGCACGCACTACGGACAAGTTCCGCCTGAATGTTGGTTCGAAACAACAAGCCAAGATCCGCAGTGATATTGCTGCCAAATGGGGTCTGCCAATCTCTTCAGATCTTGAAGAGGTTACGCGCTCTTTGGGCGCAATTCACATTCCGATAACGCAACGGTGTCGACCAGTTCCCATCGCGTCTCGAGGAGTCGGTATTGCTTGTGTCATCGAATACAACAAGATGGTTACTACCTGGAATTTCCAGGCCATTAACGAGATCTACTCAATACATGCTTATTACCGCGTAGCTCTCCATCTATTCTACGCGTGTTGTGTTGAAGCTCGTCTCACTCAAACAGGAGTTGAGACTTATCCGTTATCCAGTCCCCAATACATGTCTTGAATGTAACTGTTCACGATTTTCGCGGGTCGCGATTTTCCTCGTAACAGCTCACGCAGTTGACAGTGGACTTGAGGGCGGAAGCGAGTTTTGGCTTCAAATCTCAAATCACTGAAGCTGCGAAAATCGCACAATAAATCTAAGATGCGGAGGAATTCGAAATGAGTGTCGGGGAGTACCTAAAAGGACTAAATCTCGCTGACCTTTACAAGCGGCTGTCGGAATAATAGAGATTATCCTGGGCGTCAATTATTACGGTGTAATAATGTGGGGCCAATTGGAGGTTTAATAGACCAAGGAACAATGTTCGTGGACTACCACTGGACCAAAGAAAGTTCACGATTCCAGGACCGTGAGCACAGCCCTACCACTGCACTAGCAATCAGGAGTTAGAGCTACATTTGCAATAATTCTGGGAGATGTAGGTGATCTTCCGATTTGGGCATAATTTAATTACCAAAGATTAATCACCACATCCTAGGGATACAATCAAGAAGCTCTCCAGACAACCTCCTTAACAGTAATTCGAACGTAGAGTTCAAATAAACGGTAACCACTGAAGAACCGATCACAGAATGAGTTTTGCTTACGTTCGGGACAGTCGAGTCTCCTTGAAACTTATAGTTAATAATTCACCTATCTACGCAACCTCAACAAGAACTAATAACGATCCAGGATATGGTAGGAAAGGTGAAAAGACTTAAACACGAAAAGCTCCGTGTACAGATAGAATGACCACAGAAAAAGCCAAGGCGATAATATCAACGGTCTGGAAACCGATGACAACAATCTTCAGTAAATATCTCAGTAATGGCGTCTACCCTACTAAATGGAAGGAGGGATAGTTAGGTAGACCAAATAATAACATATTTTCAGGACTGCAGACTAAATGCCAATCCAGCAAAAACTCGAGCCATCACCTTTACCAGAAAAAAAACACACAACAGTCCCGAACCTAACAATCCTAGGCACCCAAATTCCATAGTCCGCGACAGTCAAATACCTAGGAGTCTTCATGGACAGTAGACAAAGATGGAATGTAACCATCCAAGACAAAGCAGAAAAGGCGATTGCTTGCTTCTGCTTCCTGACCTGACCAGGTGGCGAAAAGTGAGGACGCGTCGTCACGTCGGTCCGCATTTCGAGGCCCTTACACGTGGTTAAATTTACGAAGAAAATTACGAGAGTGTAGTATTACGAACAGGAGGTGAATAGAAGTGGAGTGATAAAAGAAGCCTGAAACTCGGACAAAAATCACCGGAGTTATCGATAAAAGAAGTTTGGCGTCGGCCGACGGCGTCCCTTCTTGACGCGAGTGAACATTGAACGCGTGTATTGCGAACACTGTCATTGCCGCAGCCAAACCCCCATTTCCCATAACGCGGTCGAGTGCAGAGAACAAGTCTAGTGTGTTAGATTCACCGAATTGTGCCGGGTTGTTCATATTTAATCGACAAAACGGAAAATAGTGAAACCGGGCGTCATCTTGGACGGCCATATTGGAAGCCAGCGACCTGTAGCGTTGCCACCGGAGCAGGGAGGAACCATCCAGTCCCGAGCCGTCAGCCGTGGCGACAACACCTATTGCTGCAGTATGACCCGAAAGACGACGCGGAGCCGTGCAGCCGCTGAGGAGAAAGACACGACGTGGTCCCCCGCTATGGAGTCTCCAGACACCAGTGAAGTGGACTTTCCCGTCAGAGAGGAATGTCGCCGCGCCAGGAAAGACAAAAGAAAGGCGCGTATCCTGGACACGGAGTCTGACTCCGATAGTTCACCTCGCCCGGTATCGAAGATCCCCGTACCGGCGGAGGAGAAGGTGGAGCCCGAAGCCGCGGAACCCGCAAAACCAGTGAACAGGCCAACACTGAAAGCTGTGACCCCCGATGGTAGCTCCTTGTCCACCCTCGGACTGAAGGAAAAAACGGAGCAGGTACAGCGGACCGTGGCGGAACAGCTGTGTGACGCAGGAAATACGTTGAGTCCCAGCACCTACAAACTAATATTGACCGCGCTCGCTGGACTTGATAAACGCGGCACGAAACCCGAGCCTATGGAAGGTGCCATTGGACCAGGGCGGATTTGATCAACACCAAAGTAAGGATACTATAAAGGAGGTCTTTCACGTTGTAGGAGCCCACATCTACGAAAAAACAAAAAACAAGGAGTTCCGGGCAGTGTACGGGGCACTGTGGACCTCTCTGTTCGAACAAAGTGTTGTGGTAAAGTGCGGAGAGAAGCGGTTTCCCTGGATTAATGGCCTACCTTCCGGCTGGAGGTGGACGGCTGTTCTTGATACAATACTCAATATGTGCAGCTTCAGAGCAATAAAGAGGATAGCAGATAAGCTGACAGGTAGAAACAACATAGTGGAACACTTTTATGCACAAGGGGATGATGTTATCTTCGCGGCGGTCGACCTGGATTTTATCCAGCGTATGATAGACTGCTATCAGGAAGTGGGGTACGAAGTTCACCCCTTAAAGACATACATCTCTAGAGAGAGAGGAGTGTTTCTAAGGAGGAGTTACGAGCCCATAGGAGTGACAGGGTACCTGGCCAGGTCTTTCGTGAACCTCAGGTTTCGTAACCCCGTCCAGGCATCCCCCTTAACTCCAGGCGAAAGACTATATGGTAATCCAAGATAATGGCTCTCCGAAACACGACCAACATTCGCCCTCCCCCTTCGAGACTTCGCCGCACCCCCACCACACCGCGAACCCCACGAAAACCGCGCCACCCCCAAATCCTAACCAACACATAACCTAGGCCCAACACTGCGGCATCTCTTCAAAAATCGCGGCGGTGTCGAACATTAGGCGCGACCCTCCGAACGTAATAACCATCGTGCCAAAGGATCGCCAAGCCTTCGCTAATAGCAAAGAAACGAAGAAGGCGATACTGAAAATGGTGTCGCCCGCTAAATCCAATCTCCAAGTGAGGAACATCAGAACAATAAACGATAACGGGATCCTCATCCAGACGACGAGAGGTAGCAACCTGTCGGGACTAACCGCAAACGACGACATAAAATCAGCTGGTTTCGTGGTTGGCGCCCCCCAGAAGAAGAGCCCCCGCGTGATAATCTATGACGCCCCGCGTTCCGAGAACGATCAGGCGACAATTGAAGCAATAATAGCACAAAATATTGAACGGAAAGATAGGAACCTTGCCAGGGAACAGACCAAGGTCTCGTTCAAGTCCGGCCCAAAGGATAGGGATTCATGTAATATAATTCTTGAGGTGACCAGACCCGTTAAACCGGACAGGATTTGGACAGGACCATTTGGTAAACTGTACCTCGCTAGCGTATATTTCAAATTCTCGCACGATATCGAAAGATATCTAGCGAGAATCTCGCAAATATGCCGCTCCATCCGCGGACAGAGAATTATAATTGCTGCCGATGCCTACGCGAAGTCCTCGGTTTGGCACAGCACCATAACCGACCCGCAAGGGGAAGAATTGGAATGGGTTATAGCCCAGGAAAATCTAGTAGTCCTCAACAAACCCGGTAACCCGCCCACATTTCGAAACCACAAAGGATCCTCCAATGTAGATATCACGCTGTCAAGCCTCCTGACCGTCGGATCCATAGGAAGCTGGATGGTCCATGAAAATTGAACATTATATAATGGGACCCGCCTCCGCGAGTCCCAGATTTAATACATCCAGGGCCGATTGGGCTAAATTCCAATCGATCCTGGAAATAACCAAACGCAACCTCCTTCTTGATCTCCGGCTTGACAGCAAATCTGCAGTTGAGGCTTCAGCTGCGTCTCTTCAAGACGCAATCATTACGGCTGCACAAAACTCCCTCGCGAGAAAGAAAATTTTTCCGAAATCTGTTCCTTGGTGGACAGAAAACCTAACTCGGCTAAGGAAGAAAACTTACCGCTCGCGGAAGTCTTTTCAGGTTGAGTCGGACCCATCCATCAGGGAAACGAAACGGGTGGCGTATCTTCGGATTCGCAGAAAATATACCTACGAAATCCAGACCGCCAAGCGATCAAGCTTGCGGGAATTCATCGCGGAATCCTGCGCGGAAAACCCATGGGGAGCGGCATACAAAATCTGTGTTAAAAAGGTTAGCCCTGAAGAAGCCCTGGCCATCTGTCCGGTTCTGTCCGGATCCACAACCATGTGGGAGGAGACCGCGTTAAGTCTCCTCCAGGCCCTTGTTCCCGACGACGTCCCAGACACGCTCGAGTGTCAACATCGCAAAAGGTCCGCAAGCGCAACACCCCCGGATACCCCTGACACTCCACCCTTCTCGGAACAGGAAATTTGCCATGCAATCGGCTCGATTCGTAATGGCAAAGCCCCAGATTCTGACCTCATTGAAGTCAGAATGCTTAAGGCCGCATATCCAGTCCTAATAAGCGAATTCTCAGCCCGCTTCAACGGCTGCCTGTCACAAGGCAGCTTCCCGAAGCCATGGAAGTATGGCTCGATACGCGCGCTCCTCAAGAACCCCGATAGGGACGAGTCCGCGGCCAGCTCCTACAGGCCCATCTGCCTTCTCTCGGTGGTTGGGAAATCCCTGGAGAAGCTGATCCGCGAAAGACTGGAGCCCATTTTTCTCCACCCGAATTATGCATCCCCTAGGCAGTTCGGCTTCCGAAAGGGAAGGTCGACGACTGACGCCATCCGCGCCGTCCGCAGCGGGCTCGAGGGTCAACGTCAAAATACGTGCTTACGATTTTGTTTGACATCTCGGGCGCGCTCGACAACGTGTGGTGGCTCAGCGTCCTCTTCCGCCTCAACTCGCGCCAACCATCATTGAGAAATGGTGCGAGTCCGAGAAGCTGTCCCTTTCGCAGGAGAAAGAAGAGATGATCTTCTTCCGTGGTAATCTCGATATTCGAAGGCCCCCAACGATCAAGATCCAATCGAGGCAGATACGTATGGTTAAAGCCGTCAAATATCTCGGCGTCTACTTTGACCAAGGCCTGAGGATCCGGACGCACGCCAGGAAAATCAGGTCGAAGTGTACCGAGAAGTACAACTCCATGGCTGCTATAGCCCACAGGAACTGGGGACTCAAATACGAGTCCCTACAGGTTCTATATAAGGGACTCTTCCTCCTATTTGCCGCGTACGACTGCCCTCGCGTGGAGCGACCTAATGAATAAAACCTCCGCCACTGAACTTCTAAGGGCGCAAAGGTACGCTCTCCTGCATATCACTAAAGCCTGCAGGACCATTTCAACCGACGCTCTCCAGGTAATCGCTGGCGCTCCTCCGGTGGACCTTGTCATCAGAAGCACAGCAGCATTGTACGAGGCGCGAATTCTCGCCCCCGCAGCGGGCAGCACTGTGGATGACTCCGTCGAGGAACAAGCCACCGAGTCCCTGCTTCGCAGATGGCAGGAGCGCTGGGATGACTCTGCCCATGGCAGATACACCCACCGCTTCCTGCCGTGCGCGAGGCAACGGATGAACACGGGATGGTTTTTTTTGAACCACTACATATCTCAGTTCATCTTGGGACACGGTGACTTCGCGGACAAACTTCACAGCAGAGGGCTAGCCGATAGCCCCTGCTCCAACACCAATTGCACCGGCCGAGAGGACCAGGGGCAAGGGGGGGGACAAGCACCCATGGTACGCTCTCTGCGAGGGGTCAAGCGGACTCAGCACCCTTCGTACGCCCTCGTGGACAACCGGAGCGCCCGAAGTACCAATCCAATCGCAGGTCTATTGGTAGGACCTCTCCGGCTTCTTACATACACGAATAAGCTGTGCCTGCCATATCAAGGTGTCTCGTCCACACCAAGGGTTGGTTAGACCCTAGCTAAGGACCCCGGGATCGCCACTTCCCGAACCGTGATCGCCACACAGCCCCTGGGGGGAGCCCGTTCGAACCGCCTTGCGGACCGCCGGAAACTTGGATTGGCCTCCGCCCCCACCCGACTTGATTAGGGAATCGATGTTCCCGGCCCTGGCGCAAGTCACGCGTGACATCCTCCGTACTAAGGAAAGAATCCGGGAAAATCGCCCACCACGCCGCGATTAATCGGCGACCCCTCCGCCACGCAACCACATCCCATTCGATACCGCCCATCGCTGCCGCACCGCGCGCCACCGCACACCTGTCACGGAATCGTCACACTCCGCGATGTCGCGATCCCCGCAGCCTCACCCCCCACCCCCGCGCGAAAATGCGCCCGCCCCCACGAAACCGCGACCACCCACCGCGACTGCACGACACCCCGCGAAATTTACTTTCTTTGTGTGTTTTGTTTTGTTTTAATTTGCTTTGTTTCGTTTTTCCCTGTTTTACTTTCCAATCCTTTCTTTTCTTTTCTCTTTCTCGCTTTTTCTCTTTCTCTTTCTCTTTCTCTTTCTCTTTCTCACCTCTCTCCCTATTCAAACCCTGACAGTCCATGCGGGCGACGCTTCGGCACCGTGACTGTAGGGTTCAACGGCGAAAGCACTAGCTGTAGCCAACCCGCTTGGGATCAAGTGTAAAGCCGGCGGCTCTACCTCCACGTGGTCCCCGCTGGACAGCGCTGGACGTTGCTTGCAGCGTCCAGGGCTGAAGAAATGAGCCGCCTCCCCTCTTCTAGGGATAGATCAAACTTGTCCGATGACCTTCCCGAAAGGGAAAAGAGGGCAGGGTTGTTTCAACCATATCCGACACAACACCTTCCGACTTCCCCTCGCTGATGTTAACCTAGGAAGTAGGGCCGAATAGAATCAGACCGGCGTAACCGATATGAGGTTAACCTCGATGTGCGGTATGCTTTCCTGAGCAACGCTAAGACTACATGCCTCTGCATCCTATTCCCTCTCCTAAACAGAAAGAGCGAATTAAGTGTTCAAAACAAAAAACTTTTATATACCGCTATAGCCCGCTCAATTCTAACCTTTGGATTCCAATCTTGGGCCCCAGCTAACTCCTCTCATATTCATAAACTATAAATAATCCGAAATAGATTTCTCAGAATTCTACTAAACAAATCCAGACACGCCAACATAAAAACCCTGCATGATTTAGCTAACCTTCCTACAATTTGGCAATACATACTAAACCACTCCACAAATGCTTACAATCACAACCACGAAAACCCACTTATAGCAAAGGCAGGAAACTATTCAAAATTAGAATACCCACTCCGCCCCAAAATCAATACCCTAAAACTGGTCACCTAAAGCTATAAACACCTCTACCTCGTAACCACCTCTAATAAAACTCAAGCCATCAGCTTGTTTCAAACTTTTACCCCGATGCCCTACCTCAAGACATCAACAACCCGCAAATCCCAGTACTCACGACGATCAAACTTCCTATAACATCCACGATAAATCCAGGGAAAAGGATACAAATCCCAATATATATGTTTGTTCCGTTGTAGAACTCGTCCCCTGGCACCTGCCATGGAAGCAAGGAGTGGCCCTGAATCGGAGACTGCCTCCGTTTCCTCTGACGCGTAGATGTGGACCACGACGACGGCGGATGATTCTTTCTTCATCGCGAAGTGGTAGTTCAGCGACCTGATGCGAAAAGGCCGATTCTTCGGAACGAAGACGAACGAGGCCATATTTATGGCGATCTACTTTACCGACTGTCAGTAAGTTACTGGCGATTTACCGAGATTTACTTTACCGACGATTGTAAGTCCATTTCTAATCACGGGTGAATCTAATTTTACTCATAATCGATGCACAATTATAACAAGTGAATGCTTAAGGCGTGAGCCCCAGGACCACGACAAGGTGATTCACTATCCTGGGGGAAGAGAGTTAGCTATCTGCCGCGCTCAAGTCCGGCACAATAGTCCTGCACCCGCGTAACCGGCGGTTTTTAATATCTGTCCCTTGACGAACGGTATTATAATGTGACGTCACAGCCGCTGAACAGCTGACGTTTGGCTAGGGACGATTTACGCCAATATTAAGCGAGCGCCGCGTTACCATAAAGATAGTATAAGTATGTAAATTTAGCACGAACAAAACATAGAATCTATGCGAGCGCCGCGTTACCGCCAAGATATTATAAGCATGCAAAATCATAACGAACGAAGCATAGAATCCAAACGAGCATTGAGTTATTTCGAAGAAAGTATAAAGCGCCAAAAATATTCTAACTTCACCATATAATTCACCGCTGTGGATCATTCTGAAGAAGCCTGACGCTGAAGGTAACAAGCACTGGCGCATGGTGATTGATTACAGGACTTTCAATGAGAAATCGATCAGGGACGCTTACCCGTTCCCATCGATTTTCGAGATCCTGGATCAATTAGGAAGCGCCAAGTATTTCAGCGTCTTCGACCTGGCGTCCGGCTTCCATCAAATCGGTTTAAATCCCGAACATTCCGCAAAGACGCTCCACGCCGTACGGTCATTACGAGTTCACGCGGATGCCATTCGGGTTAAAGAACGCGCCCGCGACCTTTCAACGACTTATGGATTCGGTTTTGTGCGATCTCCAGGGCAATGAGCTCTTCGTATACTTGGATGACATAGTCATTTATGCTAAATCTCTCAAATGCTTTGGGATACGCCATTGGCGCCGTATTAAATCAAGGGGAAGTAGCTAAGGACCGTCCAATCGTCTATGCCTCGCGGATTTTGCAAGGTGCAGAACTAAATTACTCGACCATCGAGAAGGAGTGCCTGGAGATAATTTACGCAATTCAGCATTTTCGATCCTATCAGTACGGACACAAGTTCACACTGGTTACGGATCACCAGCCACTAGTGTGGATGAACTCCGTAAAAGATCCTACGTCCCGGTTACTCCGGTGGCGATTGAAACTAGCAGAATACGACTATACGATAATCTATAAGGAAGAGAAGGCGAACCTGAATGCGGATGCCCTATCCAGAAATCCGATCCCAGTTCTTCCTCTAACCTCCGTATCTTCCAACTCTGATATTTTCGATACCCAGACGTCCTCACACAAAAATCTCCAGAACCACCAACGACCTCCACGGAAGAAGAAGAAATTATCGACACCCCCGATGCTCCTTCAAATCCCCTCCATCGGACCTTAGTAAAAGTCCGCGACCGACTGACGATGCGAAACACCGACCTAGCCGGTTTTGTGACCCCGGACAGTCAACCATTAGACGATGGCATGCTTGATCTGACTACAACAAACAAATTAAAGCCGTTCAACAATCCAATGCTAGGAAGGGCAAAAGTTAACAAAATAGGACAATTCCACGTAGTTCGAATGGTTGTAAAAGAATCGACCTTACACAAAACAACGCACGAAGACGTAATTTCCTGCCTCCCGGCTTTGCTAGACGCGACGACAGAGTTAGGAATTACGACGCTTAGTTTATGCAAAACAAAATTATACGACGTGGCGTGGACAGAAATCGAGAAACGTTTAATCCTTTCGGTACGAGCGCTCTGTCCGCCGCGACACTCCCGCTGTACGAGGTGTCACGCCGAAAACACGCACACAGCACATAGTCAGTCCTCCTTTGTATGAAGATCATCCTCAGCTTTAAATAAGTACTGTGCTTAATAAAACAATATTTTTCCTACAAGTTTATATATTTGTAGCTAATATATGATTATACGTATGCCGGCTAATAATATTAATTGGGTGTGACATATTTTAAAACATGGATGTACACATAAACCAACACTGCAATCTTTGCATTCATATCGTGATTCTTATCTTTTGTCATTTTTACTACAAACTACGCACCGTCGACTCCGGTTCTTTTCTTTTGATATATACAATGATGGAAAGTGTCTCTCTGTTAGTCTCATCGGATAATCAATTCTTCTTCTTTGATGATTGATATAATCGTTATGATATTTATCAATTATTTGTTTTATCAAGCGCAATAGAAACTTCGCCATGGATATGGTTTCATTCCTTTTATGCTTATAAAGGCAGTACGTGTTCCATAAACAGATATCAATTAGATGAAAAAAAAATTTCCGGTACCATTTTAACGTTTTTCGAGTTGAATTTACACTACTTATTACCATATCTACTTTATCAACTATACCCACTGAATTATTATAATCCACAACACACACACAGGCTTTTGTACACTCTGTTTTCCTTCATGTTCGGATACTGTCATGAAATATGTAGTATGCATAATCGAGATCATGTATACTTCTTTCTTATCAATCCATTTCAATACTAATAAACTTTTCGAGGTACAAAAAGACGCCTCTCCTTTCTTTAATTTATCTTCGATCTTGGACATTCCTTGCCGTCTTCTTGTTATTGTCCCGCATGCATTTATGCGATTGTCGTATAATAGGTTAAATAATACGGGATTTGAGTAAAAATTATCCACATAAAAGGTATGACCCTTTCCTAATTGTGGCTTCAACAGTTCTAAGACGATTGCTACAGATTTCCAAATACCCTTGATAGGACTAGCCGGAACTGTAGATGCTCCGGTATGAACTATCATATCCTGCACGAATCCGGTTTTGCAATCGCACAGAATAAACGACTTTATTTAAAAGATAGGCAGTCTTTGTATAAAAGTAAACATTCATCTATACAAAGTTCTTGGTATGGCTGAAACGCCGCAGTGACCGATTTTCGCAGCATATCGACTATTTTTTCCATTTTTATTAGGCGGTCGCCAATGCATCCAGGTTCGTGAAAGAAATGTAGCATTCCGAGTAGCAGGAAGTACTTGTCTCTGGTCATTATTCTCCCAAAAATATCGCAGCGTAGATAATCGTCTGTGCTCCTGTACTCCTTGAGTGATAGTTTTTTATTGCGCGTCATCGGTAACGACATGGCCAAAAAACAATACAACTCGTTTCGCGTCGTTGTTTCCAGATTATTCGCATTGTTATTGCTCTGTTGCTTTAATAACCATCTATTACATAGATCCGCAGAATCTGGAGGAATATATTCTCCAGAGAACCGGGCTACACGGCCATCCAAGCTCGTGAAGTCATACACCTCATTAAGTGCATTCCAATCATTGTTTCCATCCGTAAAACTGACTCCTGTTATAATGAACTCCCTGTCACCTACGCGAACTCATCCTATTTCCTCACACCCAAAAATCACATACTCACCCGCACTGGCACTCGCCGAGAATGCCACGAGCTCCTCCCTCCTATGTTCAAACTCCACAGTACTTGGTACCTACTTTCACCTCATCCCGCCGAAACAACATCACCAACCACCTTTGGCCGCCTCACAGAAAGCAATTGGAAGTATATCGACCCGAAAAATCTCGTTTCTGGAGGAATATACTCACCGGAGGATCTGGAGAAACTCCAGGACCACATATTGTTCCCTGTAGAGAAATCTAGCATTATAAACAGCATTGCACAAGGTGCATCTGGAAGGAAATTTACCGCGGATACGATACAAATACACAACCTTCTGAACGAGGAAACGCTAGACAAAATCGCCATCTCCGCCAGCGCCTGACTCTGGAAGGGATTCCTCGCGTTCGGATCATTCAGCGCCGGAGTCCTCGCAATCTTCATCATATATAAATTCATCAAAATCGTGGTTAACACCGTACTCAACAGAACCATCCTCCATGCAGCATTTGGATGGAGTCTACCTCTATTGGCTGCGGTCTGGACAGCCGCCACCCACTTCTGCCTTCGCCGTCATCAGGAGGACACCAAGGGACAGAAGGCGAAGGTGTGTGAATGCGTGCCCCCGCAGCCCATTTACGCGGAAATCGCAGAACCCGAAGACTCTCGCCTACCCCAACCCCGAGTGCGCGATTCCAAAATCTTTAGTGCAATACGCGAAGGACGCCTGAACTTCTCGCGTTCGTATACCCGACCGACACCACCACCCAGCGACGACGATTCCGCCGCGTGAATCGTCTTCCCTGGGGGGGGGGGGGGGACGTCGGCCGATTCACCGACGTTGGCTGAGCTTTAGCCGCCAACTCCGGCGATATAAAATAACGTAAGAATAAGCTATAATATTGTAATACATCATTACGTGGTTGCAGGTACGGGTGAGTAGGTCACGTGTTGTGTGAGTGCTTGGTTATTAAAGCTACATTGGTTATAACAATTGCCCACCAAGGTCCGCATTACACCAATGATTGTGTTAAATAATCCTATTTTGGTGAGGAAAACGAATAATATGCTTGCTAGAGCTATATATCCCGCATAAGAGAGATATTCAAAGAATTTCTCCTTCCAGGTCTTTAATCGCTGGTGATGGAGAATCTTGTCGAATAGAGAAAAAACTCCATATAAGATGGCAGAACAACAAATAGATATGGAAGCAGAGATGATAGAAAACCCTGAAGAACCAAGACGAGTGGTAGTGGATGCAAATAACCCCAATTTGATAATTCCCTCATCAAAGAAAGTCCAAGTCCCTCAAGAAATAGAGAAGAAGATAAAAGTCATGAAATTTATTGCTTACTCACATAAAAGAATATTAGAGAACATGTTTAGAGAAAATGCTGATCCCAAGGACTTAAGTGTTGGAGACCAGATACACAATATCCTATTTACCGCATACACTATCCTAAGACAGCAACACAATCAAACAGGTGGTACGTTGGCCACTAGAATTGCCTCTACTGACTTTAAAGTCACCAGTCGAGGAACCGAATACACAATGGCGAGAACAGACACTATTAAGATAGTATCCATGACTGCACAAGAATTCGAAATTCCTTTCGCCAGGTACGATCAGAGGGATCCAAACAACTGGTACGGGATTGCCAACCCACTATTGAATTTCCTATCTGGTTTCGCATTGAGGCGCAAAGAACTTCGACTGGGGCATCATTTCATGCCTGTGGAGAAGAGAAATAGCTTACAAAAAGATGTAAATCTTGCTCAATATGGTATATATGGTGTTCACCATCCTTTATGCGAGGGAGTCACTTTTCCTCCAGAGAAGCGTGTCTCTCTGCCGCAAACCGTGGGACCAATGACGGCTCTTCTCTGCTACCTAAAATCGGATAGGAGATATTCCCAAAAGTGGGCTGATGCGGTAAAGAGGGCTTTCGCTCATTTTCCCGATATAGATACAGTAATGCAAGTGCTAAAAGGAAAGGAACCTTCTGAAATAAGAACATTGATTACTTTATTATCTGACATAGCTTTGATAACTACTATAAGACAGGCTACGAGGATGTTTCCACCACCAGCAGCGTTTAGCTACATATTCACTACTCAACCCATGGAGTGGTAACAAGTCAGTATAATGTCACAGATTTGTATTCTAATTTCAACTTTTCCGGGCATGGGGCCTTTGCATTCTACAAAATTTTCATGCACAACAAATGGAAAATAAACCTCAATGGCGCAACTGACAGTCAAGCAAAACAAGTCTGCTACCATTCAATGTTCGGAACATATAAGGAGGATCTTGGTGTACTCTCTCAGATGACAAATCAGGCGACATGGGACACTAGGGAAGAGATGGGAAAAATATTCCAAAAAGCAAATACAGATGGTAGGCAAATAACATTCGAGCTTGTGAAACAAAAACTGTATTCTAAGATGTCCCAAGCCAACCAAACCGGGCTTTTGACTTTTTCTTACAGCCAGTTATCTTCCATTCGTTGCTTCAGTGGAAGAACCAAGAGAAAGTTTGACGACGCTTTCTTCGACCATCTTATAAGCGAGAAAGGGAAAGCAGCAGGCGGGATATCCGTCCAGGCCTTAGTCAGTAGTTACACGGCGCTCAGGGAGGAATTGAAGATGTTAGAGGCGAACCAAGGGACCATCAATGCAGGTACTACGGGATGGAGGCGCATAGAAGACATAACACCAACACTGGAAGGAGAAGAAGATAATGATTTAGTTGTGATTGCCACTGGTAGATTTTTCCTAGGAAAGTCTTAATTTGTTAAAAACCCTTTTTGTTAAGTACTGACTCAACAAACAGAATGTATTTAGAATGTATCATTTATGTGTAGTCCTAGTATAATTTTCGTTAAATAGGGTCTTGTTTTTACTATGATAACCATATACCATGGGTAACACGACTTACCCTCCGCGATGCAAACTCCGCCAGCACAGCAGAGTTCCCTAAGAAGCCAAAGAACCTTCGGAAGAAAATCCAAACATAGCATAGCTGCGAGAAGTTACCCTCAACGGAGCACAAGGCTCCCCTCCAATGCGCGTGCTATTGTGACGTTGGCCGCTGACCGACGTTGGCTGTGCGTTAGCCACCGACCTCGCCCCACGATAAATAGATATAAGTACTCCAATCTATATGGTTTTCGTCGGCTCAAGCCGACACCCCCACCAGCCGCGGCGAGCCTTCCTGCGTGCAGCCCGCCGGAGCTAGGTCACTTGCACTTGAACTTCTTCTTCAGCTCTCATCACTTATCATCAGCTCTCTTCTTCACTGGGCTCTTCTAGCCCAGTCTCCAGTTCTCTAGTTCCGCTAGATCTACTCACTTGACAAATCTGTTCTTCTCAGAACAAACGACTCCTTCAACTTCATTGCCAGTGGTTGACTAGTTGTCTAGATTGCTGGAGCATCGTATCTTAAATCAGTTATTTTCTAAGAGTTTGTTAAACTATTGTATCAGAAGGAGTGTTGCAATATATAAGTATTTTTGAAACTAACTTCTGTGTCGTCACTTCGCGCATCACTCCTCAAAATCTACATCTTCCGCAACTCGGCCTTATGGCTAAGATCGCTTCTCGGCCTTATGGCTAAGATCGCTTCTCGGCCTTATGACTAAGATCAAAGTGTGTAACGCGGTAAAACGGTAAACACGCAACTGTGCGGCCGAGTTGCGATCGGGCGTGTGCGCGGAGTTCCTGTTAGTGAGTGGACGTCAGGTCGGCCCGCTTGCGGTGCAACCCCAGTGCAGTCCTCGGTGGAGTGGGCGGCTACGTCGCTCTTCCTCCATCGAGATCACTGTACTCCTCCGCAACCGTCACCTGTTAGTCTCCTCACTGATTGCCACGTCGGAGGCTGTCATTTTTCCAGGCAGTCTTCGACACCGGACTTAGTTCCGGCGGAGTCAGTGGAGTGTTAGCGTGTGGCGATATTCCTACTGTCGCTTTCTAACTTAGTTTCTCTTCTCTTTCTCTGTCAAATCCCACTTAGTCTATCTTCCCCATTTCGCATCGCTGTGGCACTTAGAAATATTAGCCACAGCAACTCTATCTATCTGTCACTTTCGACTCACTTAGCGTAGGACTCAGTCTTAAGAAGCGATGCAGGACCGCGGTGATAGTGCGCATGTCACCTCCTGCACTACCGAGGGGAGTAACAGCCTCGCCCTGGTGTTAGAGTTCCCTTTCCCGCCGGATTTCTGATGTCCAACCTGCTTCGGACTTGACTAAACACGTCCGGAAACACCATCCGGGCGTTGTACCAATCTACAAGTGCCGTGAGTGTGGCTTCACCGGCAACGGGAAATATCCTTTAAAGTCGGTGAAGCTGCACCACGGACAAATACACAGTTCCGAACACCAGAACAGTCCGCGTGGGACTTGCACACTTCCCGCGTTAGGCTCGAGCGGTCCGAGCAACACCTCGTGTCGGGGAGTATCGCGACACTCGCCCTCGCAGAACCGCGCGCTGCTGCAATAGCTGCTGCCAATATGGCGGCCCAGTCCCCGCCCCGCCCCTGCCCACCCACACCCCTTCACCGGCGAGGGATGCATCGGGGACGGCAGCCACCATCACAACGACGCGGCGCACCATGGCGGCAGCGGCAAATACAACATCCACGGGGACAACCACCATCACCACGACTACGGGGACGACCACCATGAGGACGACGACGAGGACGACGAAAACGACGAGACCGATGGCGAGGAGGGGCAAGACGCGGGTCTTGAAGCAAACGACATTGCGTGGGTTGCTGGTAACGGCGGCTGCGACGGCTATGACGACGTCGTATCGCGCGCCGCCGTCCAGCACCCCCGTAATGACAATCACAATTGGGCCCACCACCCACGCCCAGCCCGCGCCCCCACCCCCCACACAACCAAACTACCCCAAACCTAAGGGGACGCCACCCGTCCAGAAGAGCGGCAGCCCGCTACGGCGATCGGAGTCGGCTGCCCCCAGGACATAGCCGCCGGCTGCAAGGGCGCCCGCATTAAGGAGGGGCTCCGATCCCACTGCCGCCACTGCATCTAGACTCAGGGGTTCACCGCTAGGAGGCGCAGGATACAGACGCGAGTTCACGTCGCTCCGTGTTTCGAGGCCCAAAAAAGTGGTAAATGTCAAGGATAAATCAATTTTCGCAGTATAAAGTGAAGTGCAAGTGTTTCTGAGCATTCTGTGCAAAGAATCGTGGAATTCGGACAGCGGGGGCCGAATTTCAGAAGGAAATAAAAGTTAGCGTCGGTTGGTGACGTCATCTGGCGTAACCTGAAATTTTCAAAGACTCGGATTCGTCTTAATAACCGCGGGACCGTAGAATCGCCGCGGCCAGTGGTCTAAATAAGACGTTGTGGCGTAGTGCTGTGATAATTTCCGGTGAATTGTCACAAACTAAGGATATTTATCGATATATATTAGGGTACCAACGACAACAGATTTGTCGACGCCATCTTGGACGCCATCTTGGACGGCCATATTGAAAATCAGCGACCTGTAGCGCCGTCACCGGAGTACCGAGGAAACACTCAGTTTCGAGTCGTCAGCCGTGGCGACAACAGCTGTTGCCGTAGCATGACGCGGAAGGCGACGCGAAGCCGTGCAGCTGCCGAAGAGAAACCCGCGATGTGGTCCCCCGCAATAGAATCACCTGATACCAGCGAGGTGGACTCTCCTGTCAGGGAGGAATGCCGACGCGCCAGGAAGGGAAAAAGGAAGGCGCGCACTCTGGACTCGGAGTCGGACTCTGACTGCTCTTCACGCCCGGTGTCGAAAATACCCGTACCGGCGAAGAAGAAGGTATAGCCCGAGGCTGCGGAACCGCGCAAAGCAGCGAGCAGGACAACAACGAAGTCCGTGATGCCTGATGTCAGCCCCTTAACCACCATGGGACTGAAGGAGAAAGCCGAACAGGTGCAGAAGACCGTGGTTGAGCACCGGGGAACACAATAAGTCCCAGCACCAATAAATTAATCATGACCGCCTTCGCCACCGTAAACGGCCTACTTGACCGCGCCCTTATGGCTAATGCCCACCTCGAGGGCCAGATAGTGGCCCTCCGCAGCGCGTCCCACCCACAGCCCTCCTTCAGGACCCAGCCCCGCCCCCCACCAACCCCGCGAACCCCCCGAAAGCCACGCCACCCGCCAGTCACGGACAACCGATAACCTATGCACAACGACTCGGGGTCTCCTCCAAAATCGCGGCCCTTTCGAATATCAGGCGCGACCCCCGCAACGTCGTAACAATCACACCGAAGGACCGGCAAGCCTTCGCTAATAGCGAAGAAACTAAGAAGGCGGTCCTCAAATTGGTGTCCCCCGCGAAATCAAACCTCCAAGTGAGGAATATCAGAACAATTAACGGCAACGGTATCGTGATAGAGACGGTGAAAGGTAGTAACCTGTCGGGCCTAACCTCGAACGACGAGCTAAAATCCGCCGGCTTCGTGGTCGCCCCCCCCCCCCCCAAGAAGGCCCCACGCGTCATTATCTACGACGCCCCGCGGTCTGGCAACGATCAGGCGACGATCGAAGCGATTATTGCCCAAAATATCGACCCGAAGGACCGAAACCTCGTCAGGCAACACACTAAGGTGTCGTTTAAGTCTGGACCAAAAGATAGGGACTCGTGCAATATAATCCTCGAGGTATCCAGACCCGTTAGGGATATTCTCGCCAAAAAGGACAGATTATACGTAGGGTGGAAGTGTTGCCGGTTAGGCGACTATGTAGCGGCAACCCGCTGCTACAAGTGCCAATCGTTTGGCCACACCACGAAACACTGCCGCGCAGAAAAGGAAGTTTGCGGGCATTGCGCGACCGCGGGCCACAATTTCAAAACGTGCCCGAAAAAGAAAGAAGCACCAACTTGCTCCAACTGCCGTAAACACGGCAAGGAGCACCAACACTCCGTCACAAGCAAGGAGTGCCCCTCCTACCGGCAAGCTATCAATCAGGTGCTGATCCGTACTGACTATGCGTAAATCTTTCATGAGCGGTAGTCAGGAGATTAAAATAGCACAAGCTAATTTACGTGGCTCACGGACAGCTTTCCTGGAGATGAGCCACGTAATGAGCCGCGAGCATATCGACATCCTGCTCATGCAGGAGCCGTACAACGTGAAGGACAAATTCATCAGCCTCACGAATTGTACGGCAGTCACCGGCGCGAAGCCTGGCAACCGAGCCATGGCAGGTATCGTGATACGCGACCCCAATCTCGCGATCCTTAAGCTGTCGCATCTCAGCGACGACTATTGTACGTGTATTGAGGTTACAGGACCATTCGGCAAACTGTACCTCGCCAGCGTATACTTCAAGTTCTCTCACGATATCGAAAGGTATCTTGAGAGAATCACCCAGATAAGCCGCTCCCTCCGCGGAAATAGGTTAATAATAGCAGCGGATGCCAACGCGAACTCCTCGCTATGGCACTCCGCCATCACCGATCAGCGAGGCGAACAATTCGAATGGGTCATTTCTCAGGAGAATCTAGTAGTGCTCAATGAACCCGGTAATCCCCCAACGTTTAGAAACCACAAAGGTTCATCGAATGTGGACGTTACGCTGTCGGACCTCACGACGGTCAAGTATATAGATAACTGGACAGTCCACGAAAACTGGACCACGAGTGATCACAATCCGATCACCTTCGTGTATAACGCCCCAACATGCGCGAACCCTTCAATCCCGCAAGCCAGGTTCCGAACATGCCGGGCCAACTGGGCTAAATTCCAGGAATCTCTGACCAGAAACTTCTCTAATCCGCCCCAGATTTCTCAATCCGACAGCAGAGCCACTGTAGAGTCGCTAGCGACATCCGTAGAAGGCGCGATCGTCCGCGCCGCAGAAACCTCCCTGCCCGGAAGAAATTCCACAAAAAGTCAGTTCCTTGGTGGACGGAAAATTTGACTTCGCTTAAGAAGAACACCTACCGCTTGCGGAAGGCCTTCCAAATGGAGTCCGTTCCCTCCATCAGGAATGCGAAACGCATCGAGTACCTTCGGATCCGTAGGAAATACACCTACGAGATCCAACGCACGAAACGCTCCAGCTGGCGCGAGTTCATTTCCACCCTCGGTAACGAAGACCCCTGGGGAGCGGTTATGCGTGAAGAGAATTCCCCCGGACAAGGTTCTCGCGTCAACTCCGGCACCGGCAGGAGTCCCGATGACGTGGGAACAAACCGCGCGTAAACTCCTTGAGTCCCTCGTCCCAGATGACACTCCTGACACCCAGGAGTGCCAGCGACACAGGCGTGTTCTCTGTCCCGTGCCGCCCTCAGTCCCCGACTCGCCACCGTTTACTGATCTCGAGATCAGCCATGCGATGCGCTCCCTCCGAAACCGGAAAGCCCCTAGCCTTAACCTCATCGAAGTGGAGATGATCAAAGCCGCCTACCAGATCCTTATGAGCCACTTCGCCGCCCTATATCACGGATGCCTGATCCACGGATGCTTCCCGGCACCGTGGAAGTCGGGCTCCATTCGTGCCCTCCTCAAAGGTGCCGACCGCGACGAGTCTCTTGTCAGTTCCTACAGACCCATTTGCCTGCTCTCTGTGCTAGGCAAGGGTCTGGAGAAACTACTCCACAAGAGACTCGAACCGATTTTCCTCCACCCCGATTTCGCGTCCCCGAGGCAGTTCGGCTTCCGAAGGGGGAGGTCGACCGCTGACGCTATCCTATGCGTGCGAGACTGCCTCGAGAGGTCAACGGAAAAATACGCTCTCGCGATTTTGTTCGACATCTCGAGGGCATTCGACCACGTATGGTGGCCCAGTATTCTCTTCCGCCTGAAAGAGCGGGGCTGCCCCAGTAACATATACTCGTTAGTCCTCGATTATCTGAGCGATCGTACGGTCTCGCTGATAGGGAAACAGTCTCGCGTCGATAAGTCGGTCTCCAGGGACTGCCCTCAGGGCTCTATCTTGGGCCCCAGCCTCTGGAATCTCGTATTTGACGATCTGCTGGACACCCTGAGCAGCGAGGGCGTTGAGGCGTTCGCTTATGTGGACGACCTTCTCATCCTCATCTCGGGTGACAGCAGACTCGAACTAGAAGAAAAGGGACAGGGCGCGACGACCACCATCGAAAGATGGTGCGAGTCGGAGAAACTCTCCCTCTCGCAGAACAAGTCGGAGATGATCCTTCTTCGTGGTCATCTCGACATCAAAAGGCCTCCGAAGATTAAAATTCAAGCGAGACAGATCCGTATGGTCGAATCAGTTAGGTACCTCGGCGTTCACTTCGATCAAGGCCTGAGGATCCGCACGCATGTGCGGAAAATCAGGTCGAAGTGCGCCGAGAAATTCAACTCCCTGGCCGCCATCGCACGTAGAAATTGGGGTCTCGTACGCAGCGCCGGCATGGAGCGATCTGCTAAACAAAACATGTATCCGCGATCTGCAAATTACGCAAAGGCACGCACTCCTGCGTACCACAAAAGCGTATAACAAAACCTCCATCGACGCCCTCCTCGTTATGGCAGGTGCCCTCCGATCGATCTCTACATCAGACGAGCAGCGCTAATATACGAGGCCAGAATAAGGAACTCAGACGCCTCCGCAATAGGAACGACTGCCCGGAATGCGACCGACGGAGATATCTCCGTGTCCCTGCTGCGCGAATGGCAGGAGAGGTGGGACAACTCCCAACACGGGAGACACACCCACCACCTCCTGCCGGACGTGGAGCTCCGGATGAACATGGGATGAGTCTTCTTAGACCACTACGTATCCCAGTTCATCTCCGGACACGGCGACTTCGCGGCCAAACTCCACAGCCTAGGACTGACCGAAAGCCCACGCTGTCGATGCGGTGTGAACGATACACCCCATCACACGTTCTTCGAGTACGCTCTGTACGAAACAGAGCGCGCTCCACTCCGGACCCTCCTACAGGGAAAACAAAACAGCGGATGCCCCCACCTGCCCCCACCTTGCTCGACAAGGCCATCTTCCCGACCGCAGCCGAAGTAATCCGCAGGATACTTAGGCTGAAGGAAGGGAGTAACCAGTCGACATTAACTGTCACGACCGACCCAACCTCCCCCTCCCACCGCCCATCAACCACCCGCCCCCCCACGGAAAAAAGGCCGCTTAGATCCGCGATACCGCGAACCACCGCAGCCGCGAACCTAGATCACCCGAACCACCTTCTACCAGTGGTAAGGCTGGTTGGGGTCGAGCTCCCCAGCAGTACCAACAGCACTGCGACACCGCAATCTCTGCCCGCCCACCCACTGAAACCCGATGGTGAGGCTGATCCGGGTAACGCCGCCTCCACGCAGCGACCGCACCAGGACCTCATCACCCACGCGAATCCGCGCCCGCCACAAAGTCCAACCCACCGCGAAACCGCGAGACCACACCCCGCGAAACCGCGCCTACCCCCGCCAAATCCGCGGCCCCAACCCCAACCACCCGCGAAAACCGCGGAATACCGTGAAAAACCGCGATCTCCCCCTCACGAAACCGCGCCACCCCCGCGAAAAACGCGCCCCACCCCCCGCGAATACCGCTACCCCCTTCATTTTTTTTCCTCCTTCTCTTTTCTTTTCTTTTCTTCTCTTTTCTTTTCTTCTCTTGTCTTTTCTTTTCTCGTCTTCTCTTTTCTTTTCCTCTCTTTTCTTTTTCTTCTCTTTTCTTTTCCTCTCTTTTCTTTTTCTTCCGCTTCTTTTCCTCTCCTTCTCCTCCCCCCCTTTCCGCCTTTTCAAAACCCTGACAGTCCATGCGGCCGGCACTTCGGCGTCGTGACTGTAAGGTTCAACGGCAACAGCACCTGCTGACGCCATCCCGCCGGGTGTCGAGCTTTAACGCTGGCGGCTCTACCTCTTCGTGGTCCCCGCTGGACAGCGCTGGGCGTTGCCTGCAACGTCCAGGGCTGAGTAAACGAGCCGCCACCCCTCTTCTAGGGGTAGACACAACTTGCCCGATGATATACCTCTTAGGGATTGAGGACAGGGTTATTCCAAGCCTAGCCCGGTAAAACATCTACACCGAACAACTTCCCCTCGCAGGTGTGGTGCTGGAAAGTAGGGCTCTTCTGGCCGGCGAACGTCGATATGGGGGAAAACCCCGAGGTGCGACTGCCCACTCTGGGCTGCCAACACTACTTGCATCTAGACTCACCCCACTGGGCAGAAGAACGGCCCCCGCTACCAGGGGGTCGTCTGGCATCCCTCCAACGAGGACCCCGCCCGTTAGGACCCCGCCCACTACCACCCAAAGGCGGGTGTTACGGAGCACGAGGGGTGCCAGCGTCCCGGTGGAGGTGGGCAAAAGAATCACCACCACCAACACCAGGAGGACAGTGGCGGCTCCGACCGGAGCCAGAAGAACGTCCCCGAGGTTAGGAGGGACCACCACGCCCACACACCACCCCCAAGGGCGGTGGAAGGAAGGAAGAGTCCCTCCAGCGGCCCATCACCATCAAGGGCCGCACAACGGAAACCCTCGGGGGTAAGGACGGCGGCATCGCCATCCTACGCCGCCACCACAGCGGGCGCCCCTAGCTTAACGTCACCTTCGTCACCGATAGATGTTGCACCGGAAAGGGGGCTGCAAACGACCCGGGCAATGTCAGCCCCGCCCGGGTCCCTTCCGCCACGCTGCAGCCCCTCACCAAGGAAGACACGGAGCCCCAAAAAGACGCCGGCCACCCGCGGCATGGAGGGGGCTCTGATTCCGGCGACATCGGCGACGTTATACACCTCCACCATGACCACCACCTGCAGCGGGGGGCCGATTATGACCCTCCTGCCTATTGTGGGAGGAGCGATGGTGGCCTGGCCGCGACCACCATCTCCAGCGGCCCCGCTCCTCCCACCCATCGAAGAGGTGGAGGTGCAGCAGCCGGCCGAGGCAGCCGTAACCCCGGATTCTCCACC
Source organism: Nomia melanderi (assembly GCF_051020985.1). Classification (NCBI taxonomy): domain Eukaryota; kingdom Metazoa; phylum Arthropoda; class Insecta; order Hymenoptera; family Halictidae; genus Nomia; species Nomia melanderi. The sequence goes on from NC_135000.1 coordinate 424,264, forward strand.
GGAGCCGTGGCGAATCGCCGCTGGTTCCCGCCGACGCCACCACCGCGGGATCCTGTCGTCCAGCTCGTCGTCCGAGGAGGAGGCATCGCCGCTGCCGCCAGAGAAGAGGACGCCTCCGCCCATCCGACCATCGCGGGAAAAGTCCCCCGCCCGGCCGCCACCGGGCAGCAGCAGCAGCAGTAACAACAGCGCTTCGCGTAGCGACGCGAATCGCCCTGGAAAAGGATGCTCCGTGGCATCCTCGGTGAGTCACAGTACATCGTTTAGCCCCACGCGACTCCCGAGCGTCCCCCGTAGTGCCCCCGGCTCCATTTTAACTTTGCGGGAAGGGGTAGATTTAAATCGCGCGGGGGGGGGGATAATCGGAGGCCCGTCCCCGTTGATGCAACCGTGAGGGGTGCTCCTGCCTCCGCGACGGAGGCGACTGCACCTGCGAGAAGTCGCAGACCGGCCACACCCTCGCGTGCTTCGGGACCTCGTGAGCCCAGGCGTCCTGCGGCATCCGGGCAGCCCTCTCGAAGAAGGGGCGCCATCCGGCCTTTGGTGGGGGAAGCGTTCCCTTCGGAGAGAGAGTTGTTGATCGGTATGGCGCAGAACGCTGGCTCCCTGGAGCAGCTGGAGGATGTCGCGAGGGAAATCGCGGCATACCTTCAGGGCTTCAGAGTCGAGGGACCGACCACGAGAGGGGGCGGGACGGATAGGCCCTAACCGTGTGCGAGGGCTAGGGGCGTGCCGGGCGGCCAAGCGGCTCGCGGTTCGAGCGGTCACCGCGATCATCCTGTGTTGGCAGGTGGACGAACACGGGGAGACCAGGTAAGGGAGGCTACGCGGATACAACGGCTCTTCAGGCAAAACCGTCGGCGTGCGGTTCAGGAGGTGCTCATGGGCCCATCCTTGCACTGTAAAGTGCCTAAGGACAGGGTACATGAGTACTTCCTCAACATGTACTCACCGGTGAGGAACCTGGGAGCTAGGCCTCCCCCGGCTTCCATCGAGGCTCCAGACAAGGCCAGCAATGTGGCCTTGGTGAAGCCCTTTGAAGTGAGTGAGGTGGATCGTCGGATCAGGCGTATGACAAACTCTGCGCCTGGTCCCGACGGTCTCACTTACAATGATCTGAAAAGGGCAGATCCGGGGTCACATTTGCTGACCTCATTGTTTAACGTATGTCTTCGTCTGGAGTCGGTCACCTCGTGTTGGAAAACTTCCAACACTGTGCTTGTGCACAAAAAGGGTGATCGCGATGACCTGTCGAACTGGCGAACGCTGGCCATGTCCGACACGACCCCGAAGCTTTTCGCCGCTGTTCTGGCTGACCGTCTCGTCGCGTGGTCGGTCAAGAAAAAGCGCCTTAGTCCCGCGCAAAAGGGCTTCCTGCCGTACGAGGGGTGTTATGAACACAACTTCGTGCTGCAGGGAGCCCTTACAGACGCTCGCAGGTGGGGGCGTCAGGTGGTGGTGGCGTGGCTGGACCTGTCGAACGCGTTCGGCTCGGTCCCCCACGCCTCCATCTACCAATCCTTCGTGGAGGCCGGGGTTCCCTCTACTCTTCAGAATATTCTGAAGAGTATGTACCACGGTTGCACTACACGGGTGCGGACAGCCGATGGGTTTACAGACCCCGTTCCCATCCTCTCCGGGGTGCGCCAGGGCTGTCCGATGAGCCCTGTGGCGTTTAACCTCGCCCTGGAACCGGTGCTGCGCGCAGCTACCGGAACCTCGGCGGGTTACACGTTGCACGGCCATCGGCACAGTGTCCTGGCGTACGCGAACGATCTCGCGTTGATCGCCGACACCCCGGAGGGTATGGAAACGCTGCTAAAGGCAGTGGATGCTGCGGCGAGTGGCATCGGATTGCGGTTTAATCCCGCAAAATGCGCGACCCTCGGCCATACTAACCCGTCCAACAATGACCTGGCCGAGTACATCTCTGGTTCGCTGGAGGGGTACTTCGCCAGGGACGGGGGGGACATTTCTTCGCTGTGGTCGAGGGCGCGGAATGCGGCACGCAGGAGTCGGGACCTTCTTGGATTGCGTTGGCAGTGGAGCGAGGCGAGATCTGAGCTCGCGGTTACGCTCAGGGGTTCTCGCGATCGGGAGACCATTGTTCCGCCCGTGGCGAGGGGCCAGATAATCCGCCGACTGCGGATGGCAGTGGTAGAATTCTACCACCAGCGTCTTCTACGCAAAAGGGACCAGGGGAAGGTATTCGGGGTGTCGTCGCTGAGTGGTGTTTCAAACCACTTTCTCCGCGGCGGCAACTTCACCCGCTTCGCTGATTGGCAGTTTATACACCGAGCTCGCCTCGACGTCCTGCCTCTTAACGGGGCAAAGCACTGGGGCGCGGGTGATAAACGTTGCCGGCGTTGCGGGGCGGAGCTCGAGTCCCTTCCCCACGTCCTTTGCCACTGTCGTCCGCATTCGGCGGCCTGGAAACTTCGCCACGATGCAGTGGTTTCCCGTATCGCTAAGGCTTGCCGTCTTCCAGGGGACATAAGGGTTAACCGGACGGTCGAGGGCATCGACGGGGATCTGGGGGCTCTGAGGCCTGACATCGTTGTCAGGCACGAGCCCTCAAGGAGCATCGTCATCGTCGATGTCACCGTGCCCTTCGAGAACGAGTATATTTCTTTCGAAGAGGCCAGGGCGCGAAAGATACAGAAGTATAAGCCCCTGGCCGACGTTCTCGGAGGGCGCGGTTATCGGGTGGCGGTCTCCGCGATCGTCGTCGGTGCCCTCGGCTCTTGGGATCCGGTCAATGAGTCGGTGTTGAAGATTTTGCGTATCGGTAATCGGTACGCATCTCTGATGCGCCGGCTCATTGTGTCGGAGACTGTCCGGTGGAGCCGGGATATCTACGTGGAGCACGTCTCGGGAGTTCGCCAGTATCGCGAGGCCCTCACCGAGGATGTCCCGGCCCCTGATCCAGGCCGACCCATTTAGAAACTGCTGGATCAACTCCCCCGACTTAAGCGGTGGATGACTCTGGGGAATGCAGCGGAAATGTAAGTACAAATATAATTTTAAACCATGCGACCTTAGCTTAAACTAGTCTAGTCAATTAAATTATCTTATATGGCCTATTTATTTATTTATTTATTCATTCATTTATTTATCTACTTATTTAATTATTTATTTATTTATTTGTTTATTTATTTATTTATTTACCTATTATTTATTTATTTATTCATTGGCCTAAACTAGTTAATTGTTTACCTTTTTATTTATTTATTTATTTATCTGCTTATTTATTTATTTAGTTGGTTTTATATTCTTTCTTTATCTATCTATTTTTATCTTATCTACTCCAACGAACTATTTTATTCTTGTTAACTATTTCTATTCTTTCTTCTTTTAACTATTAACCTAATTTTAACTTCTTAACTATTTAACTAACTATCTTAACTTTTAATATTTTATTTGCTAATGACTAGACTATACACGAAAAAGACTAACGGAGCACAGGTTTAACAAATACACTGACATGGAAGTCCTAACTTTCTTTCCTATTATTATTTTATCTTTTGTATCCATTTTACTACTCTCACGTATATATTGACTTATTTATTGAATTATTTCCGGGTTTTCTTTTTTTTTTTAACACTTTTGACATTTGACTTTTAGATGCTATTTCTTTTTTATTGTCTTTCTTTTAACCATCTAAGTACTTACATTACCTTACACACTAACACCGTCTACACTGCTTGCCCCCCCATTCTGTCTACCGCTTCTAAGCACTTGCTACCGCGCATGCGCCCCGACTACTATAGCCATAGCTAACCCTGGTGTGTATGATACCTTGCCTATACATCTATTTATCTGATCTTTTGTTATCTATTTATTGTATTTATTTATTTCTTTATATTTATTTATTTATGGTATTTATTTATTGTATTTATTTATTTCCTTATTTATTTATTTATTTATGTATTATTTATTGTATTTACTTATTTCCTTATTTATGTATTATTTATTGTATTTTATTAACTCCTTAGTTATAATGGCGAAGGCCCGGGTATATTAAGACCCTGGTAGTGGCCGTGACGATAATAATTATGCTCCACATGCAATCGAGCACTATGCCTACATACACTATCTATATGTACATGCACCACCACCTCTTTTATTCTTTTATTCTTTTTGTTGCGTTAACTACTTAAATATTTATTGATTATTATTTACCTATGATATATCTATTTATTATTTATTTATTTATTATTTATCTTTTTTCTTTATTTATTTGTTTTATTTATATATATTTATTTATTTATGTGCATGTACCTATACAATATATAATGATAAGCCACAATTGTAGAAAAATTATGTTATCTAAGATATGTATATAAAAAGATATGTATAAGATATGTATATAAAATCATTATTGGAAATAGCCTTCGCCATAAAGGCGCTAAATTGTATTTACCCCCGCCCAAGCTATGCAAGGACAGGGGAACATTTCTTGAAAATAAACGCCTGTATATATTATGCGCATGGTTCGACTTGGGATGATTGTTTTATTATGAGTTGTGAAGAAAACACTGTTTTAATAAAATATTCTCTTTCTCCTACATATCGCGTCGCGAAACTTTGCTCACGCTGTAACATATACAATCTATTTGTTGTTATGTTATTCGTATTAAAATGTAAGATTTTCAACAAATATAAAAATCAATCTGTACACGTAACTACACCCGAAAAATTTCTCTTGGAGAAATGTATTGTTTTCTTAGAATGAAATTATTAATGTCACGAAATAAAAAATTGTCATATCTTGAATATTGGTCTAACGATAAACATTTGAAAGCAACATTTTTTGAGATGTTTTTCGGAAACATATAGTATTATTATTATCGGAGCTACTTTGATAATCATTTGTCGCGTCAACAATAAAATTGACAAAGTTTTCCGAAAAAAATAATTGAAAGTATTTCAAAATTGATGCCGAATAACCAATTGATGTATTCAGTCTCGAATGATTATAATTAAATTTATCAATTTCAGGCTGGAATAATGTTCCGTCCGATACGGAAGAACCTTACAAATACTCTCGAAGGTTCGTTATGACATGGACGGGACAGACAGTTTCGTTTAGTGTTCATTCTTTTTTTACTACTACAGTGATTACTATATTATAGATAATGAAATGTGGATCTTGAGTAATCGAGAACTAGGAAAAAATATATGTATTTAATAAGATATGGAAACAACACGGACAGTACGTAAAAATACAACTTAATGCCATGGAGGCCAACACACGACTCTCGCTTCCGCAACTCTCTCACAGGCAATCTCTCCCAAAAATCATTCTCTCCCCCACAAGCATTCTTCTCACTCGCACTCATCACAAACACTCGGATGCACTTCTGGAAAGCTGGCTATACTACTTTTGAGTCTCATTTACTGTAACCGACATATTTACCGTCGCGACAGCAAACATTTATTTTAGTTAACTTGCAGTGCATACAAAAGGCATAGAACTTTGTCTCTTTCATCTTAATAACCGACCAGGTCATAAAATCGCGATTTCCGAAGGGTCGGCCAAACATATGCACACCAGTACTTACAGACAAGTTTCAACCCGCAGGGAATTTTCGCAAGTCAGCGAACCTTCGAGAATCCCCCCCCCCCCCCGACACATACACACACATTGCCCTCACCTACGCTTGGAAAGGGGCTGGCTAAAGGGCGTTAGCCAAAAAATAGAAAAAATGCGCCGATTGGCTTAAAACAAAAAAGACAATTCATACTCAATCCAACGCATGGTGTCAACGTCGGAGACGAGAAGACACTTCGTCACTTCTCACGATTCAGTGAGGCAGTCAAGTCCACATTTTTACAATAAATTAAAGTATTAGTTATCAAGAAGCAATTATTAAAGCACTGGCCGTTAAGTCAGCGAGTGGAGCGGGACATACAAAGAAAGTTCCTTTCACATTCTTAAACAAACCTTTTGCTCACGTCTCAACATTTGGTCGTTCGAGCCAGATGCTGAATTGCAAAGTCGAAGTAATACGAATCATAGTGAACAGTATAAGTAACTAAACATTCGTTAACAAAACATTAAAGTTGTTGTGAGTGGAAAGTATTGAAGTCATTCATCGGTGTGGATGCAAAATGCAGTTTCTATCATCATATACAACGACGTATATTTACGTCAAATATCAAGCAGCCGTAGTGGACATTCAAATAGAAAGCAGTCACATGCGGAAAAAAGGCATCGAAGACACATTCTCGTCAAACAAAAGCAGCCGTAGTGGACATCCCATTGGAAAGCAACCACATACGGTTTCAACATCAATTTCTCGGTGAGCATCAATCATCGAACGAATCATCATGAACAGCGACGTAGGGTTACGTCAAAAATCAAGCAGCCGTAGTGGACATCCCATTGGAAAGCAACCACAGAGTCAACAACAAGATCAACAGCAAGTAAGCTTAAACAATCTCCACTTCCTCTACACATCTAAACATCCAAAATTTTCTAAAGAGTGAATTCGAAGTTGTCTCGGTTTATCAATTGAGCAAAAGCGATTGCATTAAGATGTTGATTATAAAGAAAATCAAATCACTAACCAAGGCACGCGGGGTAAATAAGGCGAATGTATAGTGCTTAACAAGTCATTGAAGTAACCATCCGGATATGGATATTGAGGCATTACAAACACGTAAAGAGAGCTTAAATGAATATTATCAAACATTGAAAGAAATTCAAGCCGAAATTGAGGATCTTGCCAAAGAAGCGCAGCTTGAGAAAGATTCCAATGTAGAAAGGCAGCAATTTGATGAGTTATTTTATGAATGTTCTGATTTAATTAGTCGAAGGCTTCGGGTCCTTAAATTAAAGGAAACACCGACCAAGACCGCTAGTACTATACCTGAATCATCCTCAAATACCTCAAACCTTGTCATTCAACAAAGTAACACGTTATTACCTAAACTCGAAATCCGGTCATTCGATAGTGTCCCTATCGAATGGCATAGTTTCTATGATGCATTTCAATCTCTTGTACACAATGATTCAAAAATACTAGCTGTTCAGAAGTTTCATCTATTAAAAAATTCGTTACGCGGTAGCGTTGCCACAATAATCGAATCCTTACACGCATCCAAGGAAAATTATCTGGTAGCATGGGAACTTCTTAAGCAGCGATGTGACAGACCGCGACAAATAATACATGCACATTTAAAGTCATTTTTAGAATAGACTAAAATTAATAAAGATTCGCCTGTTAGTTTAAGAACATTTAAGGAGAGCGCAATTAATGCACGTTAACGCACTAAACGCGTTAAAGTTGCCGGTTGATAGTTGGGATGCATTTTTAGTACATATTCTCACGCAAAAATTAGACAAGTCATCAAGTAGAGCTTGGTAGCGCACGTTAAAGAATACTCAAATGCCGAAATTTAATGATCTTATTGCCTTTTTCGAAAAACAAGAACAGGGAGATGAAATTGAAGAGTTTACCATTCCGAAGAATAAGTCAGGTAGACGATTGAATGCGAATACTTGCGGAAATCGAGTCGAAAAACCATTTAGAGCTCGCGCTCAAGTGTACGTCGATACCCAACAGCAGATAGAATGCACCTTTTATCGGGGAGATCATTACATCTATATGTATGTTATGGTTATGGTTTAATTGTTTAAGAAACAACCATACAACAGCTAACTGCATGGTTGCTGGTTGTAAAAAATTGCAATCGAAAACACAGTACGCTGTTGCATATAGACAATTATTATATAAAGACTAATAATGATAAAGGTGATGAATCACAGGCAATTCCTGGCAGTTCTAAGGAAATAATACAGAAAAGTCATGCAGTAACGTACGATTGAGAGGTATTGTTAGGAATAGCACGCATAAAAATATTAGACGGCAATAATCGAGAACGTGCATGTAGAATACTATTAGACGGATGTCCACAAGGCAATTTCATTTCTACGCGATCAGCATAAAACCTAACGTTAAAAAAGGATAAAATTGATCTGCCATTCGCAGAATTAAGGCAATTTACTACGCGAGCGGAATATCGAGTAAAAACTAAAATCAGGTCAAAGACGAATAATTTTGAGGCAGAAGTAGAGCTTGTAGCCTTCCCGACAATCACAGGCATGTTGCCGTGGCGACAAATCGAGCGACGAACTAGTGCTATTCCGCCAGAAATTAGGTTAGCAGACTCCGAATTTGACAAACCTGCAGAAATAGATGCATCGACTAGAACAACGCTGTTTTATAAATTATTGAGCAACGGATAAATTCAACTGTAAAACGAATCGGGATTAACGCTACAAAAACATTGTTAGGTTGGATAGTTGTAGGTGATATTGGAAAAACTAATTATAAAATAAATCCTCGAGCTTGTCACTTAATCACTACGTTAGATAATCAGTTAACTTGATTCTGGTAGGTGGAAGAAATTTCTGGTAAAACACATCGTTCAGCAGAAGAATTAGAATGTGAACGGTTATTCGCGGAAACCACCACACGCGATGTAAGGGGACGATACACGGTACAACTACCATTTAACGAACGAAAGATTTCCCTAGGTGAATCGTACAATACGGCATTGCGTAGATTCCACGCGGTGGAAAAAAAATTAGCTAAAAACAAAGAATTGAAACACCAATATTCAACATTTTTAAGAGAATATTTTGATCTCGGGCATATGTGCGAAATTACCCAACAGGATAAAACACATGAGGGTTATTACATACCTCATCACGTGGTAGTTAAGAATGAAAATTTATCTACTAAAGTTCGTACAGTCTGATGCATCCACTAAAAGCACGACGAATATGTCATTGAGTGATACACTCAGAGTGGGACCTAGCATCCAAGATGAATTAATATTCATTATTATGAGATTCAGACTACATAACGTGGTACTTGCAGCTGACATACAAAAAATGTGTCGTCAAATACAAGTTAGCGATCTAGACGCAATATATCAAAAAATTTTGTGGCGAGATAATGAGCATGAAGCTGTTCGTGTATTTAAATTAACCACAGTTACTCAATGGACAGCGCCGGCACCCTTTGTTGCAGCTAGAACATTGCAATAATTAGCAAATGAACTACGTAGTAAATATCCTCAAGCCGCCGCGATTTTAGAAAATGATTTCTACGTTGATGATTTGCTCTCGGGCGCGGCTACAATTCAAGAAGCCTCACATTTAAAAAAGCAATTAGAAGAACTTTTAATTAACTAGCGAATCCAATAATACTAACGCATCATCAAACATTTGCTTAAATATACAAACCAGAAAGTTGTTAGGGGTTCATTGGAATTCCATCGAAGACAAGTTAACGTATTCAATCAATTCACTAGCCAATAACAAGTGCGTTACAAAACGCAATATATTATCAGAAATTGCACAATTATTTGATCCGTTAGGACTGTTAGGGTCTGCGATCGTAATAGCCAAACTTATCATGAAAGCATTATGGAAGGCGAATCTCAATTGGGATGAGTCAATACCGAAGGCATTATGTACAAAATGGATAAATTTTAAGAATGAGCTTTCTATACTCAGCCAGTGTAAAGTACCTCGACAAACTATCTTAGCTAATTTCATTGACATTCAATTGCATGGATTTTGCGACGCAGGTGAGCGTGCTTGTGGAGCTTATATATACCTAAGATCTATCAATAACAACAGCCATTGTTACGTGCAATTATTGTGCGCTAAATCCCGTGTAGCACCAGTAAAAACTATGACAATACCTAGGCTAGAATTATGCTCAGCTCTTCTATTGGCAAATTTAGTTGAAACCGTATTAGGAGCATTAAAAGAATAAGCGTTGGTTATAAGGACCCACATGGCTCACACAATTTGAGAGCCAGCGGAAAGTTAAACAATTGTTGAAAATAACTATTCCGGATCAACGAGTTTCGGCAACCGTTCTGGTTGTAGGGCAGGGACAAAACGATTCAAACAATGCAAGCTCGCATAATTCACCAGATGTGTAAAACAAACTAGTGAACTAGTGAAACACTTTTTATCAAAGCGACTTTCTCGCCGAGATTATCGGGATACCATCGCTTGTCACGCTGCTGCACTCGTTCTCTGGCTCCAGCCATTGTGACGAGAATGGGTCCTGAATCGGAGACGGCCTCCGTTTCCTCCGAAGCGTAAACTCTAACGATGACGGCGGATGTCCCCTTTTTCATTGCGAAGTGTTAGTTGACCGAGCTCGTACGAAATGGCCGATTCTTTGGGGCCAGACGATTCTGCGCGGGGGGGATCTGCTTTACCGACCGTTGGTGAGTTCCCGTCAATTTACCGAAATCTACTTTATCGGCTGCGGTAAATTCCCTTTGGATTACCGAGTGAATCTAACTGAGTAACTATCAATGCACAAAACCACAAGTGAATGCTTAGCGCGCGCGAGCCCCAGGACCACGATAAGGTGATTCACTACCCTAGTGGAAAAGGCCGGTTATATGCCGCGCCACAGTCCGTACAAATGTGTCCTGTACTCGTGTAACCGGCGGTTTTTGAAGTCTCTCTCGTGACGATCAGTATTGTAACACGCTTCACTCGTGGGAACCGACCCGAGCACACTGAGTACGGGGAGTTGAGGGGGACGATGTCAAAAAATGTTCACAATGGTATCTGACTCACCAGGAGAATCCAACTGCTGCTCCTAGAAACCTGAAGGCTGCTTCCACTAGAGTCCCACGTTGTTCTGGTCGAACCAGTGTCCATAGGGAGTATGAGGGTTTGGAAAGTGCTGTCCCAGACCACCGAACACACTATATACCGAATAATAGCATAAGTCAGATTAATGACGAGAAACTGTATGAAAAAAAATGTTTCAAGATTGTATAGAATAATATTTCGGAGCTTAGAAGATACAAAAATAAATTATCCGAAATATAACTTCTCCGTACATCATATTATATTATATTATATTAGGAAATTATATACATTTTCAGTAAGGTTTCAACATTAATATATAATTCTAATTTGCAATTGAAAAGTCTTTATAAGTAATACAGCAAACCTATACTTGAACTCAAAATAGTACACATCAATGTATTCAAAATTACATATTTCGATATTATACCATTTAACTAAAAATATTGCAATTCAAACGAATAAGTAATGTATGAAATTTAATTTCAATTAATCAAAACATTACACAATTGAAAAATTAAATAATTAAAATATTAATCACTCAAGAATAATCTTGCAAAAAGCTGGAATTGTATGGTGATTTACAGAATAAATCCATATATATTATATTATATATATTATATAAATATATATTATATTATAAAATGTAATTTCCATTTATTCGTTAACATCAATCTTTTTATACAATATATATTATATATAATACTCTCGTAGCAGAAATGAAGTATATAGCTAATTGGATTCCTACTAACAAACTTAAATTCTTGTGTAATCGGTAACATGAAACACAACACAACCGTCTTCCACTAAAGACCATATACTTGTGCATAAAAGTTTTCTGCGATTATCATAAAAACTAGAAAGTGGCGACATTTTTGTCAGAGAAACGAGTTGTACAAAATATATGTTTTTACCAACATTTGTCAATCTTATGAAAATAGGCGAGGTACGCTACTTGCGATACTATTATCGGCAAATGTAAAGTATAAGCGATTTCGATGACGTAATAAAAATTTATTTAGGGTAAGTCGGGGAGAGATGGTTCACTTTTTTAAAAAAACTATTACGTTATAAACGTCGTCGACATATAACGAAAAGAAATACATTGAAAGCAAGTATATATAGGAAGAATAGTTAATGAGGTTTCTCTGCAAGATTCAGTTGAAAATATAAACATTTGACAATTTAAACGAGATTGGGCTATCTCACCCGTAGAACGATCTCTCTCGGAATTACTTTGATACACATTGTTGTTTCAATAATAAAGAATAAAAGAAACTGTCGGAATGTAGAGTGTTATTTAATATTCGCGACAAAGATGTTTACAAGTTATTTATTTGCGTAGATGAGTGTTCGGAGGCAGAACGGGTAATGTGTTGTAATGTAATGTAATGTAATGTAAAAGGTGCTTCCTCGCGCCTTTCCGCTTTATTTATCCTAGTCTTCGGAAAGGCGTTACCCCTTAGAAACTTCGAGGGTGGAGCTAGTTCCCTTCTCCAACGTCGCCTCGATTTTTTGGTAGGGGAAAAATTGTGCATTTCTAATTTGTAATGTTTTTTCCGAGCCGCGCTGACCGTGCGGCCGAAGAAGCCTTAACGGGACATGGCTGGCAGCGTTTATGGTAGGGTAGCCTATTCAGCTACGCACGTGTAAAAAGTGTAAAATATTTTCGCCGACTTACAGACTTTAGGGTAGGCTTAATTGCCTATACCTAAACGTCTGTAAGCGGTCAATGCTATTTCCTACCAACGCTGCGAGCCACGTACCGCTACAGAAACAATAGATAAATTTAATGTTATAAAAATATTCCATAATAAGTGTAATATATTTCTCTTATCTTTTATATCATGTAATATTATAAAAAAATTGATTTATGTTATTAAAAATTTCTTATATGTATAATATATTTTCTTTTATCTTTATATTATACAATACTTGTAGTCTTCTCGTTTTAAGTCCTCTCAAGTTCTGTTGCAAAAGAATTGAAAAAACAAATTACAGACTTTGTTCACTGAACCAAATTGTTTTTTTTTTTTACTCACGTTGTCATTTTATTGACAGCTGTCAGCGTCGTCGTCATCATCACCTTCATTATTGTCATCATTGCCATAATCATTCTTATTGTCATCATTGATATTTATACCTTCCTTCTGTTTGAAAAATATATATTAGTGACTGTTTGATTCACTAAGTTTTGAATTATGTACCTTTCTTTTAACATTTTGGCATCCTTAACTATCAATATATATAGTTAATATCAACACTCTATTTTGTATGTTCCTTCAATGAGTAGTCGCTGAGCTTCCGATCGCGCAAACATCTTACTCGATAAAAACAGACAGCACAATCATTTGAACTCAAACAGTAAAATCAACTCTGAGCCAGATGTTTAATCGTCTTTTTTTTATCTTTAACGCCAGTTTAGTCATCTGTTTGTAAAAACAAGAAATCAAAATGCAGTCACTGTAAAAAATATTTACATACTTTATATTGTTGGATAGCCTACCTTTATAATTATTTAGCCATAACCTAAATGTGCGTACTTCATTCAAACAACAGTGATGGTCTTTAATTAAATTTCTATTACGCCATCAACAGTGTAGCCGGCATATTACGTTATTATCCAAACGGTACGCGGAATCAGTTAGTAAATAATCGTATTTTGGACAACCGAACGTCTCTAAATTTACATTACGAAAACCAAGTTGCTGTAGAACGTCTCTCTCAAAATGCCCACCTTTATAAGCAATAAGAGGATCTGTATAATTCCGAACAAAATTCTCGATAATGTCGAATATATCCTCTTGTTTAAAATTTTCATAACCAAAATCAGTAAAGGTATCCCGTGTACGAAATTAGAAACATACCATACGGACTTTCTGTCGGTTTCCGATAATTCATAAAAGTGCTTATCTAAACGAAAATCAGCTTTGAAATATGTCCCGTCATTAACGTTCATTATTACCATTTCTTTACATAGGAATTCTTTATCAACCATAAAACCATCCATGTCTATAAATTGATCAATTTCACACATTTAAGTATAAAAATAATAAAATTAATAAATAATTTTTTTTTAAACCATCGCCAATTTTTGTTCACTCACTGTTGCATGAAAAAGTATCTAATAAGGAAGGCAAAATATCAAACAAAGTACGATGAAGAACTGATGTCGTCCGCGTAGTCTGCTTTTATTGCAACAAAAATTTACATAAATGTCTCTGTCCCTCTCTCTTTGTCTCTCCCTCAATTTCTCTAAACTGTTTTCAATGCAACAGTTTAGGTTGCAAACCGTATTCTTCGCAAATTGCACGCGACTTTGGCTTTAACGTAAAATTAATGCAGTCACGTTGCGAAACTACATCCTCTACGAATCGTACAATTTTCGACTTCACCGCACAAACGGAATTCATAGAACGTTGTATCAAATAAAGTGCTGTTACAATAGCCATTCTACGATAAACAAATCCGCTGTTATCCTTCCATAGATTAGAAGTAAGATTCTTCTGGTGAAGCGCCTCTAGACATAAGCATCTTCCCACAACCACCTGCGAGTTGCCTTCTTACAAGGAAAGGTATCGAACCTAGAAATTCAAAAAATTGTGAAGCTTTGTACATAAGTAGAGTAAGTTAAACCTAATACATTGCAATTTTTCGTACCAAATTTAATTTTGAAGAAGTGAAACCATCCCTTGAAAAAATGCAAATTATTCTTCCCCGTAGATTATTTTGAGAACGGTAAAAGATGGCGGAAAAAAGTTTAAACAAAAATACATTGTTCCTTCACGCCTATAAAATAATAAAATTTTGTAATTTCATAGGCGTTAAAGAACAACGTATTTTTTATTTAAACTTTTTTTCGCTATCTCTTATTGTTTTCAAGATAATTCATGGGCAAGAAAAATTTGCATTTCTTTCAAGGGATGGTTTTACCCCTTTTAAGTGAAATTCGACACGAAAACAATTGCAAACTATTAGGCTTGACTTACTCTACTTATACCAAAAATTTTATAATTTTTTGAACTTCCTGGTTCGATACCTTTCCCTGTTAGTATTTAACCCTTAAGTAGGCGAGTGGGTTGTTTCTAACAGTTTATGCATACTTTTTTAAGTAGAATGACCTTAAAACGTCTTGAAGACGTCTGGCTATATTAGTACCGTCCCAAATAATGTTAAACTACACTGTCATAAATTCATTCTCGCAAAAAAACTTTCGTAGTGGAGTGTGTGTCGTCGCGGAACATTCGGGTTTCCATACCTGTAACGTCCGCATAACTATTTACAAATTTCCCCTGCTGACATATCTGCATGTTCTTTTCATTTTCTTAACACTTTAATACCTGGTCACACATTATCAATTACCGGGTATCACAAGGATAAATTCACAAATTACATCCTTTACGAATAACCATGATACTAAACTGCTTCACAAATAGTTGAATGTTTTATCAGCGACAGATTATCTTGATTATTGAGGATGAAATTCCTTATTTCTTACGCCTACAAATTGTTCATTTACCATGGGGTGTCGTGGACACCCCACCTGAACATTAACGTCAACAAATTTCAGCCTCCTACTTAATACTAGAATTATTTCCAGTTTCTTCAGATAATCATTATAATATTGAAACGAAACTATTTATTTTTAAAATCATTTCAAATATTCCATGATTTTAAGGTATCAATAATAGCGAAACAGGAAAACCAAAACCAGCCATTTTGGCTGGAACGGTAGATCTAGTGTTACAGGTTAAGTCCCACTCTGGTTTTATACTACAAATTTGATCTTATTTCTAAAAAGTGGTAACATTCTTAAATACTAAGAAATCACCTTTCAGGTGGACGCACGGAGAATTTTACTTCTAATATCTCATTATTTCTAAGAAGACACCTCGCAAATGGACGTGGAAGATGCTTATGTCTAGAGCCGCTTCGCGGAAAGAATCTTCTAACCCAGCGTTACTTAAACTATAGGGCGCGATTCCAAATGGGTTCGTAAAGCGAAATGTTGAGGTCACGACAATTTAATTCAGATATATGAATTTAAAGAAACATTAATCGCAATCCCTCCATTATCTTTAATTTAATATATCGCATGTTCTGTGCAGTTATAAAATCGTAATACTGACCAAATTAAGCTGTACATTATATTTACATATTAAAAAACAAGCTTTAACGCTTATTAACCCTTTGCACTCGGAAGCTTTTCACTAGAAAAATTTGACACTTTCCAATGAGACACAGGCAACACAATTTGAAACGAACTAATAAGAAAACATACGTAAATTAAGAAACAAAGCTATTTTATATAAATATTTCACATATTAAAGCATTATACAAAACTTAATATTACATATACCACTTTGTAATTTGTTATATCAAATCAAATGGTGACTAAGAGTCATCTCTCGAGTGCAAAGGGTTAAATCCAAATACTGTTTAACGCTGAAAAATGTTAAGGAAGCTTTACGTCCAGCAGTGTCAAATATTGCACACAGATTTAATTTGTTATGCAGCACAAAACAAGCACATTCATCTCAATTTTTTCCATTAATTTTTGCATACCTGAAACAAATTCTAAAACTACTTTTTTTCATGAATATATTGTTTACCAAAGAAATAAATTTATGGGGAAATATTTATCTTTATATCTTTGTTTTATATTTAAATCTGGTGTCGCGAAATAATCTCGATGATAAAAAGGGATCACGAATAAAAAAAAGTTTAAGGGGCGCTGTTCTAAATTGTAAGAGCGCGTGATATCAGCATCGATGGCCGATAGGTGGCTCTCATAGTCAGAACAAAGCGAACAGGAAAACAACGTACACGAAAAATGTGCACATGTACGAAAGCACGTAAAAACGGACAATGTCAAATGCGTAAATAGATAAAAGCGCAAGATGTAAAACGTGCACAGTACATGATCTTCACATATAAGAAATGCAAAATATTTACTGAATTATTCTAGAAAAATACTTACAGTTACTCGATTTAATATTCGAACACCATAATGTTCATAGAATGAATGTTCTATTTATTTACTTGAAACATAGTTACACAGTATTTTGGTCCGTGATTGGTTAAAGCAAATACTCTAACTTACAGTTATATAAAATTAATTGATTTCTTTCTTATTGTTATATACAATAATAAACTATGAACGAAATTATATTGAATTCCGAAGTTGAAAAATGATTCGAACACCCACTATAACTCATCGCTTACTTTATCCTAAAGGTAAGTTTGTCGATCGGATCATTTGTAAATGAATCATTCAGAAGCCAATGCAGTTAAGTTCGTATGTTTTGGCTTCTGAAATTATTATATAACATATTCACAAGCTATAAAAAGAAGGGCTTTCCGACCTAGAAAAACGAACAAATGAGTAAAACCTTTAATAACTAGAAAGAATATTATTTATTCCACTAAAATTTACAAAAATCAGAAAATATCAGAATATCAAGTATCAAGTAAGTGTCGCAGTTCTTGCGGTTTCAAATAATTAATGTCATAATGAACTTCGTCATTAACCTTCGGTAGAAATGGTGTTAACACGTTGCAAATCAGAAAATTCTATATCTATGTTTCAAGTACTTATAAAGAGTTATAAGAGATACACTCATATAGAGTGTAACGCTATCACGTGAATTAGATAGGCACGGTACAACGGTAACGCCGGGTGAATATAGCAAACAGCTGCGTTCCGTGATCGCAGCTCATAAATTAGGAGGGAAATACAAACAATTAAGCTAAGGAATTATAACGCGAAGCGTACTATCTAAAAGTCACTCAACGCGGGCGGTCGGGTTAAGAGAAGGTCGGAAACCAGAGAAAGGAAACTACTTTGCTTGTTGCCTCTAAAGATTCGTTTATTACAGACCATATCTAAACTGACACTCTTAACTAAAATCACGTTCGATCTTCGCTGTCGTCGAAGTCCTCTCGGTACCTTGGTTATTTATGAGGGGCTAGAAATTTTCTCAAGAACTACCGCGTCCGCTTGCTGGAGATCTCTTTATTTTTTCTCTGGGTCCCACGCTTTCCCTTAGCACGTGCGCTCAGAATCGCCCTCGCTCTCGCGCCTTGACCGGAGATCTCCACCTCCACTCGCCTGAAGGTGAACCGAAGCCAGAGGAAGAGGTCCGCCCCGGACGAAGGGGATGAACTTCACCATTGGGTTAGGGAGGATTGCTCCATAGCATACCCATAGGACACAGTTAGTTAATTCCACAGGATCTGGAGTTGCGAAAAATTCCACTCCTTATCGGTCGACGCACGAATAGCGGCCGCCAGGAGAGCATCGCTATGCGAGAACTGTTTGAAGGTAGACCATAAACCCGAAATCTGCAAGAAGAGCTCATGCCGCATCTGCAAACAATATCACCATACGCTCATTCATCGGCTGAAATCAACCCCGGATCGCGTAGGTGATAGTTCAACAATGAGGCACAGAGCGTCACCGATCGCTCAGGAAGAAGAGAGCGAGTGACAAAGGCATCGCGAGAGCCGGAAGGAGCCAAGCCGTTTCAAAGTATTCACCATCGACACCATCAACAATGAGCTGCTCGTCACTGCTTAAGTTGACATATTGGACAACAACCAACGTCCACTCAACTCTAGAGCTCTCATTGATACAGGTGCTACTACCAACTTCATAACGGAAGACCTCGTTGAACGGTTAAAAATCCCAAAAAGGGAATGCTCCATTCCCGTAGGGGCTCTCAACGCGATGACCACCGTCGCAAAACATACAGTAAGGGCTACTATAAGATCAAAGGTCAACGCACACCAGCGAACCTTAACATTCCTGACGATACCAAAAATCGCAGAATGTGTCCCGGATCAAGCAATCAATCGGTCAAAAATAAATATTCCGCGTAACATTAAACTAGCGGATCCGGAATTCCATCGCCCTGCACGAATTGACCTGCTCTTCTGCTCCGGAACAGCACTGTCCATGCTCAGCGTCGGTCAAATCAACCTATCGGCCCCCAATGAACCTGACCTCTTCCTCCAGAAAACGAGGCTCGGATGGGTCATCGGGGGGAGCCCACCATCTCCCTCACAAGGTCACGGCGCCTCGTGTCACGTAACGAGTACGCTACAATTCGACCTCTGGCGCGATGCAGCAGGCGAAATTAAAACATATGAATTGCAAACGGCAACGTTCGGATTATCGGCCGCTTCGTACTTGGCCGTTCGTTGCCTCAGCCAATTAGACCAGGACGAAAGCCACCGTTTTCCTCAAGCCGCCAAACTCCTACTCCGGGACTTCTATGTGGACGACGCACTAATCGGAGCATCAACGATCCAAGAAGCATGCGCAATCCGGGAGGAACTCACCCACATGCTGAAATTGGCGGGCCTAAACATACGGCAATGGGCAGCCAATCACAAGGCTATTTTAAAGGGTCTGCCAGAGCAGGACGTAAACAAGAAGCTGCATCTCGGCGAATCGTCTAGTCTGAAGACATTGGGAATCGTCTGGAATTCTTCGAACGACTCCATATCATACGAAGTGCAAATCCAGCTTGCCCCGTCACGCGTAACCAAGCGCTTCATCACAGCGGAGATCGCGAAAATTTATGATCCCCTTGGCCTCCTAGGACCCGTCATCAGCGCCGCCAAGATGCTGTTACGAAATATCTGGACCATCAAGGTTGACTGGGACGAGTCTTTGCCCATGAGCATTCACTCAGAATGGAGCCAATATTATAAACAATTACCGTTACTGAACAACGTCGTGTTTCCAAGGAATACCATCCCTCGTACATCAACGGTAACGGAATTGCACAGATTTTGCGACGCCAGTGAAAAGGCCTACGGGACATGTTTGTATATTCGATCGACAGACAAACGCGGTAACATACATGTACAACTCCTTTTCGCGAAATTAAAGGTCGCACCGTTGAAGACGCACCGTCGATGCCCAGACTCGAATTGTGTGGGGCCTTATTACTACCATCTTTACTAGCCACCGCTAAAAAGGCTCTACATGTGAAGATTGATCGTACAATACTCTGGACGAATTTCACAATAGTACTTCACTGGTTACAAAACTCTCCACACACCATAAAAACCTTTGTAGCAAATAGAGTATCCGAGATACAAGACAAAACAAGAGTCGCGGATTGGCGACACGTTTCAACGTCAGACAACCCCGCAGATCTCATCTCGCGCGGTCAACATCCCGAAGAGTTTCAGCCATCCATCTGGCATCAAGGACCAGAATGGCTCAGTAATGAAGAATCTTCATGGCCAACTACAAAATTAATACCACTCGAAGATGCAATACCAGAGAAAAGGATAGCAACTTGCCTAATTGCGCAAACAGTGGACACCAGCATCCTCAACAACTACTCATCTTGGAGACGAATGCAACGGATTATCGCGTACTGTCTCAGGTGGAAGAAGAATAACACCAACAAGGGAAGCCTCTCCGCCTCGGAGATCAAGAACACCCACAACGTCATCATTAGGCTCCTCCAATAGGCACATTTCGCCAAGGAATTGCGGCGCCTGTCGAATAACGATTCCGAAATTGGAGGGAAATTGCAGCGTTTAGCTCCCTTCTTAGACAAGGACGGCATCTTACGAGTTGGTGGCCGATTAAAACACTCGTTCATCCCTTTTCCACAGCGGCACCCCATCGTGTTACCAAAGGCACGGGTAACAATACTCATCATTGAAGCCGAGCATCGAGCTCATTTACACGCTGGGCGTCCTGTAAAGTACTCCGATTGTCACGAGCACTTTTGAGTATATGCTGAGTTTTTCGAAGGACCACCCAATGTTGGGACTAAATGACTGATTGACTGATAGCTGTGCTGATTCTCAACTGAGTCTGATTGAATCTGAGCTGATTCTCAACTGATTCTGACTTGATTCTAAACTGATTCTGATTGAAGCTGAGCTGATTCTGAACTACTTCTGACTCTGAACTGAACTGGTACTGATTTTGACTGAACTGATTCTGAACTGATACTTATACTGACTGTCAAACTGATCCTTTTTCTGACTGTTTGAAGGGTTTTGATACTGATCCTGGGCCTACTCCCCCCCTCTCGTTATACGAAGGTGGGCCTCAGGGGCGGTTTTTCTATCCCTTCCTACGCAAGATACCTACCCCAGTCTCATCCCCTTCCAGTCCGCCTGTAGCGCGGGTTTCCTGGAGCGGGGGTGACGGAGTCGGTCGCTATGCTGAACGAATGTTTGGCAACGCTGGGGAAATTCCATTAGGTCAAAATCCTTGAGGACACTTTTTCTAAAATTCTAACAGACCCTCTGGAACACGACTTTACGATACCTGGACTGAAGTGAAAAAACTAGACAATGGTTGATTTCTACGCTGAACCCTTATGTGCCGCATATTGGCTGCAGGCCGGCCTGCTAAAGTACCGGACGGAAAGCTGATGGTCACGAACGTCTCTAAGAATAATTCCCGTGTCGTAAAATTGTCCCCTTGTTGTCCTAACACGTTTAGAATACGCTATATGCCGTTAGACGCAAGTACTGGCCCATTGACGGGCGAAACCAGGTCTGGAAAGCGCTAAGACCCTGCACGCGCTGTCTACAAGCCCAGCCACCGTTCGTGGACTACGTAATATGTGACTTACCTGAGGCGAGGGTCACCGAGTCTCGACCGTTTACGCACGTTGGCGTGGATTATTGCGGACCCTTTTACGTGAAAGAAAGAAGACACCGGAATCTCGCAAAGATAAAGGTATACGTGGCGGTCTTCGTTTGCCTCGCGATTAAGGCTGTACATTTAGAGCTTGTGAGCGACCTCACCAGTGAAGCCTTCAATGCGGCACTGAAACGTTTTATCGCTCGACGGGGATTTTGCGTGAGCCTGTACTCCCACAATGGTACAAATTTCGTCGGAGTGAATAACGAGTTAAAAGAGCTCCGCGAACTTCTTCGATCAGACGATCATAATCGAAGGGTAAAAATCTTCCGCACAGAGCGATCCACTGAAAATTTATTCCACCCCGTGCACCACATTTCGGGGGGCTGTGGGAGGCGGCCGTGAAGGCATTTAAACACCACCTGGTACTCGTCGTAGGCACTGAATTATTTACCTTCGAGGAATTCAACACCCTAATAATTCAAATTGAGTCCATCCTGAACTCCCGACCTCTCACATCTCTGTCATCCGATCCAAATGATATTTTAGTACCTACTCCCGGTCATTTCCTTATCGGCGACTCATTTACGAGCCTGACTGAGCGAGATTTTACCGACATACCATCGAACCGCCTATCGACGTGGCAACACATCCAAAAGGTAAAGAGGCACCTTTTGGAATCGTTGGCACCGGGAGTACTTAAATGAGCTGACCAGGCGCAGCAAATGGACAACACATCTCCCATACAGTGGCCCCTCGGCAAGGTAGTAAAGGTGTATCCAGGTTCCGACAACATTATTCGTACTGTAACGATTACAACCGCTACGAATGTGTGTGATCGGAGCGTTAAGCGGATCGTACAATTACCCTACCAATCAAACGGAGAGGACAACGTCCCAAATAAGCCAGCATCTACGGACGTACCTTTTCGAATCCCGCACCCATCTTAGAAATTAAGATTAAATATAACACCTGTACTCAGCTAAACGTAAATGCACAGATTATAATTACATATTCATACACACATACACGCGTTCGATCACACAGATCACACATGTAGTCTTAAGCACACGAACACAGCTCATTCACATGTTGATCGGCATCCTCTCAACGGGGGGAGGATGTTCCATAGCATACCCATAGGACACATTAACATTTATTTTGTAAAGAATACTTATATTACGTAAAAACAAGGATACAGAACTGGAAAGGAAGAGATGCTAGCTGATAACGACCGAGACTTCCATCGGAAAAATCAGAACGATTTCGAACCTTGAACGTTTAACCAGTTTGTAAACTCAGAAATAAAACAGAAGTCTAAATTTAAGCGAAAGTATAAGATTTATTTCACGCGTCCTGAGCAGAGTACCTTAGTAGTCCACGGGCACCTTAACCACGTGAAGTTCCCTAAAATTTCCTTAACCGCGAACGGCGTAGCGCAACAGAGCAATAATTCTGCAAGTACCATTGTGTCTGAATATTAAATCGAGCAACTGTACTCTGGTTTTTTTACCAGAAGTTGGTATTTATTATAAGTATTAACGTGTGTTACTACTGCATTCGGACGAGTTTTGCTTATATGATAAACATTGATATAGGTAAGGTTAGCTTTTTACCAGGTGGAGGTGCAGCGGAGTTGTGGAATCGCTTCACAGCGGGTTTCAAAAATATGGAATATAAAATATGGTGTTCAATTTAAAAATGGTAACGTAATCTTACCAGGACATTTTAAGGCTATGTCACGGGCAAATACCTCCCGTCGTGGTATGTAGTACTTCATACCCTGTAACTTTTGTTTCATACCTTTGTCCGTATCACTAATATTTTTCGGGATAATTCACTTTTATACACACCGTAGTTTCAGAGATATTTAAGAAAATGTACTTTCAACCCTGAACTTTGAAAGGTGTTTCCACCCTTTCAAAATGGATGTTGGCCGATAAGGCAAAATCCGTGTCAAATATTGTCTTAAGAACTATGTTTCACGCAAGTTTCATCAAAATTGGTGCACGCTGGTTGAAAAGGTTCCCTTGTCAATTTAGTGACTTGTATACGCCTTATCATTTGTGCACAATAATTTAGAAACACCCTGTATATGTACGGGACTGTGCGTATTTAAACTGTCCACTTTTTGCTATGTGCGTCTTTTCCTCAATCCATTCAAAATTCTTTCCTTGTTTTTTGTTTTCTATGAACAAAGGTACAGTGAAATAGAATTTAGATCGGATCGGAATTTATAGTGTTTATCATTATAACTGAAAAATATTTGATCGAAACAAGGATAGACCGAAACTGGATCAAGATCTGACCGATAGTGTGTTCCGGATTACTGTGAACGTAAACAATAATCAAAGAGTAAAAAAATTTCAATTTCAGTCATTTTAATTTTGCCTTTTCGAATGTAATACTAGTAGATTATTGGGATTTTCCAATTGCACCTCGATCTTGTTTTGCGCGGTGGATGCGTACAGTGTAAAAAAACTGAGGAAAAAAACTGCGTAAAATAAAAAAACCGCGCAAAAAATACCCTGGAAAATAGAAAAACGTGCAAAAAGGTAGCCATAGAAACAAAATGTACCTACCGTGTAAAAACAGATTTCCTGTAAAGTAGAAAATTTGTGTTAAAATAAGGCAAAGTATACAAAAATTAATTTAAGGTATAAATATGCATTCAGTCGAATCTTTTATATGCTTTCGCAACTGTGTTAAGTGAAACATATTAAAAACCGTGTAATAGCAAGTAAAATGTTTAAAAAATAAAAAACGTTGTTAAAAAAACAACTTCAATGAATGAAGACGAAGACGAACATTTTGATCGTGATGCGAAAATACAATACTTTATAACTTTTGAACCAATATTCACTGCCAAAAAGTTTAAAATGCTAGGTGTACAGAATAATGACCTTAACAATATATATGGAATTCACAGTGATACATGGGTTACTTTTTTTGTAAATAAGTTCGACAGTTTCCCATTCCCAGACATATTTCTGCATATATCCGCAAAACTAAGGCTGAGTAATGGTAACATGTATAGAAAAATAACAACGTATTTTAAGGACATCTAAATCGGTAAGGAATCACTGATATAAATAATTACCACAAAACCATGTAAAAGCAAATGAAATGCGTAAGAAAAACTGTGTAACAGTTAATCGCGTAAAAATGAACCTAGGTGTACAATATATCAGAACACAACGTAAACCGAACGTAATAATGTTATTAACATACTGTAAATAATTAAATTCAACATAAGCAGATTTACTCTAAATCTTATTATACTCGAAAGAATTTCAAGGATCAAGTTTCAAGGTAAAGATTGAAATAACTAAAACTGAAATACGCTTTACTACATAATTATTTCTTACTAGACTGCACATTTATATGCAAATACATGTTTCCAACATTGAATGTATTTTGCATACTTTAAATAGAAGAATATATTACATATCTTCTATATATTCTGAATACTTTTACCTTGTTACTGGTTTCCTTTTCAACGATTTATTAATTATGAACCAATAATATTCATGATACTTTCATACAACTGTATTACAGTTGGTTTATGATAATCTAATCTACTCTGTATTCAACATAAGTTCAAATAAATGTAAATAATAACGTTGATTACACATAGAGCGACAGAAACATGTCGGAACGTGAATTTGATTATATACAGAATATCACTGGAGAAAAGATTAATGAGAAGTTTAATCGCAGACTAAGAACAACTTCGACAAAAATTATGATTAACTACATAATAACGAGTCGTACAAATTAAACCGAATATTACTGTATCTTGTTTAAATATTTCCCTTAGTTACTGGATTATAAGCTTGTAACAAGTTTTGGAAATTTTTACGTCTAAATATACAATCACTTTAAAAGTATTCGCACAGTCAATAATGTTAACAAAGGTGTTGTAGAACATCATTTATTAGAAATATTTCTACACACAACAAATATACATGTACATTCTTTGAGGTTTACAGAATAACTAACAAGAAAAAGAGAGATAATGCGATACCTATGTATATTCTTTATTCATAAAATGTTGAAAATGTGTGTGTCATAACTATTCGTACAATGGTATCATTCATAAGTAATTTGATTTGTTTATAATATAGATTTCAATACTGTAACTTGAGGTTATTGTGTTAAAAATTGAGTGCTACATTGTGTCTAAAAACTAACACCAGAGAAACAAAAAATTGTCAGAAATTTTCGTAATAAACGTAAATCGTTCCTGCTAGTAAAATTTCATCTACCATTTATAAAATGAGATCTACCACACCAGAAATCATTGATATATACCTAAAAAAATAAGCAAAGAGGTCGGACGAGTAATAATTCAAAGAATATAAGATAATGCGTCTTGTTTTAACATTAATTTATTCGACTGTTTGATATTTCGAAAATATTTGATTCCACCACGGTTAACACGGGTTTACATAACGTGTCAATTTGGCGCATATTAAATATTGTAAACATTGTTGTTAAATAGATTTTCACCTATTCTGTGTTTTCGAGCGTCGTATAAGTAACTTATAAAAAATTGTGCCATTTAATATTAACCGTGCCGCGAACCGGTTAAATAACTAATTTAAAATTTGATCAAATATTCTACATTTACTTTCGTTCACTTAACTTTATGTCAATTTCTATATCGCCTGATTAATCAATTTTTCAATTTTTGTCTTCTCTTTAGTGTCTTTTTGCACTAAAAAAAATTTGCCATCGAACTTGTTTACCTTAATTTTGTAGCCAGTTACTTGATTGGTTGTGATAAGAATAGTTACTTACATTAATAGGTACTTATATAAATATTGTTTATATCAATCAA
The DNA here is from genome assembly GCF_051020985.1 of Nomia melanderi. Classification (NCBI taxonomy): domain Eukaryota; kingdom Metazoa; phylum Arthropoda; class Insecta; order Hymenoptera; family Halictidae; genus Nomia; species Nomia melanderi. The sequence goes on from NC_135000.1 coordinate 450,373, forward strand.
ATTTTCTTTCTCCTACATATATATGTTTCATTTTATAGAAAATGAAAGTATTAATCTAATTATACAATAAAAAACATACGATTTCATTCAAGAAAACAAGTTTGACTTTCGCGTGAGCTCTACGGGTTCTTCCATTACAAAATTAATTGCATCAAACCATGTACCCGTTAAAGAAAGTAAACTTTTATCTGAAACATTTTCCACTGAAATCGCCACCGAGAAGTAATTAAAGTGGTTCTAGTTACATGCCCCACCCTGTATACATATATACCATATACGTTCTGTTTATACAGGGTGTATGTAGTAACTAGAATAGGCTAGCACTCTGCTCTTGTTGAAGTTGTGAAAAAATCTTTACAATATTGAAGAAGTTCTACGACAGTGGAATACCAAGTTTTTCGATTAATGTATTGATGCAGCTGTAAAGTGAAATCATATCTCCTGTTTTAAATAATACTCTATATTAACTTTTAGCTAAATAGTTATCATGTATCATTTTATGGAATCAATGGTCATTCAATCTGCCGCTCGTCCTTGGAAACAGCCGCACTACATCCACTCTAACATGTCGAAGGCTTTTATCAGATCAATATTCTTAGCTACTTGTAGCTTTAATATTAACCTTTTATCTAACAGACGAAATATTAAGTATGAATAATACGATTTGAATACGTGCAATGACGCCTTATATTGGTAGAGTAGATTTCCAATGTAGAAAATCTGAGGAAGAACATAACTCGGTTTTACAAAATTGTTTTACAGAATTTTATTTTTGTGGTTAGACAAAATAAATTAATTTCAGTATATAAAAATATGTTTCATATGGTAAAAAAGTTTAGTGATAACTTAGAAACAAAATATAAGGAATATCAATTTTTTACCATAACTTTGTTACTATAAACAATAAAAAACATAGTTACAGTAAAATTATGTACTTTCATAAAAGCTTCACAACTACAGGACATTTAATATTTAAAATTCTATTTTAAAAAATGAGTTACATCCAATTTGAACTCATAGCATTCATTTCAGAAAAATCTCATCATAGAGTTTATTTGTGTCATTGGAATTAAGAAAAAGTAAGTCCATAACTGCTATAATTCTAAAAAAAAAAATGGTATATAATACTTTATTTGAACCACTCTATATATTTTATTGATATTCACCTTAGGGAATACTCGTGCTAAAAATATAAAATATAGTAAAAACTACTAAAAAAGAATATGACAAATTGTTATTAAGAAATTATTAAGGGTAACGTTAGTAATTCAATATATTATAAAGTACTGTGAAAAGAAAAATAGAATAATATATTACACAAGAAGTTTAACACATACTATGAGAAATTCATAGTAAAAAAAATTTAGAGGAACCTAAAGTTTGAAAACTAGGTCATTATCAGCAAAAATAACAAGAAAAAGCTGAAGTTTACATATGTGTACGTAAATAAGGATTTTCATTTTTAAAAAAGTAAAGTTATCGTATGGTGTAAACTAAATAAAAACTGAATATAAAGAGAACATTTCCATTAACACTGTAACACAATTAATACAAAGTCATTTATAATATGTATTCCTTATATTTTTTTCGAACAATAAATCACTCTAAATTTTTTTTATCGCAAGAGGTATATTTTTATAGGAAATGTATAATTTAGATTGTGATTCACTATAAGGATCCTTAATCAAATATATTATCTAATGAGCGTACTTCTAAATAATAAATAGAGAAATTGAAATACCTTAAAAAAATGAAAGATATAAAGTTCTGAACAAAATGATTAAAAAAAACATAACTTTATAGAAGTCTATATTTCTAAATATATATATATTTTACATATTATGATACATTGCATAAAAACTGATCTTAATATACATAAAATTAGATGAAACACACTATATATATATATATAACAAAAAAATTAACAAAACAATATAAAATACTGTTTAAAAGAGATTAATATGACCTCTTGATGATCATTTTCTAATTATAAGACAGATAACATTTTACTGAATGAACAGTAATCAAATAAAAGTGCAAAAATGCACATAAACACAATAAAAGTAATAAAAAAGAAAAATGGCCTTAAATTTATATGAAACAATTAATCACATAATGAAGTCGTGAAAATTACACAAAGAAACCAATTCACTATTAGATGTGTTACGAAATTATTTAAACATTGAGCATAAGAAAATAATTTAAAGTGACTTTTTTAAATTAACAATTTGAAACAAACGAAAAATCTTAAATATACTAAAAAATATCGACTTTAAAAAGAATATTGAGAAATAATAGATAAGCTACATGTATTGTCTGAAGAAAACTATAGTTTTTTATTAACCTTCGAAACAGTACGCCCAAGTCACTTATGGCTCATGTTATTGACTGATGGGGAGTGTCTCGAGCAACAGCCTTGAGCCAAAGGTGACTCCGGCAGTCTCCTGACGTGCGGTCTGGGTTAGGTCAGAAAGTTAACGAACTAAATAAAAAAATAAAAAAAATTCGTGAAGGAAACAATTTCAACAGATTCTAAACTCTGAAAAAGTATATTGTTTTTCGACGAGATTGACGTTTACATACTTAAATAAGGTGAGTTAATGTGAATTAGAAGAAAACCGAATTCTGGGATGAACATGTGCAGTTCGTAACATGTGGAGAAAAACACTGAAAATATGTTTTCAATAATAATAATAGTAATATTATTAGCGTTAATAGATACGCACGAAAAAAAGGTTTAGCAATAAAATATTAACGTCATACCGTTAATTATACATTCAAAAATGCCAGTACTTTTGTATTCCCACAAACCGCATATATTGTAAAATGAAATTTATATTATATGGATATTTATACCGTCAGAATTACATCGTGCCAATACATTTATTCAGCATGGTAGTTAATATATTGTAATTACATCCGTCGGCCGTGTTCATGAACACAATCACAGTGCGTAACGCGAAAGGTCGAAGACAATATTGATACAAGAAAACATGAGAAAAGCTACTGTATTGTAACATTGACTCAGGTCGATATTTAAGGCCATTGGAACCATTTACAGGAAAATTGATAATATAAAAATATTTACAGTTTCTCCTAAAAATGAATAGAATGAAATTTTATCAACCATATTACGAAAAATACTTTACACTATTCCTCATCCCTTGTGCAAGGTAATAAAAGCAATAGATTCCGTTTGTAATTTGTAATTTAATTAATTACACTACGGCAGCTATGAATTTTCATAAAATTGCTGGTGTTACAATCAATGTAAAAGTATAATAAACCTATTTATATTAAATGCGTAAACCAAACTTCTTTCTATTATATTTATATTATGCTTCTGAGATGAGTTTGAAGTATCAAAGAAAAGACAATGGATGTGCCAAAATTACAAGAAATTAAATCAAAATTACAAAGAGTCATTTACAACATTGCTTTTAGAAATAATACAATTTGTGTTGTAAAAATAAACCATGTAATTTTTAATTTAAAAGATAAAACATACAGTTCTGATGAATTACTACACTAGTGTAAAGAGATGAAAGTCTAAGCCAAATACGTATATTATACTTGACGATACTTTACAAAAGCATTTTTCATACTTAGTTGGTTTATTTGTATAGTTAATAAAATTAACAGTTGAATGAGTGTTAAAGGTACTTGTAAAGGTGTGTGTATCAATTAATTTTAGAAACATTTTCATATAACTATTTTGATAAATTATATTTATCTTTATTTAGTATCTATTACAAAAAATATTATTATATATACATTTGATAATAGAAAATTATTTTTGTGTAAAACTAAAGTGATAAAATAATATAAACATAATTGTAATATAAAGGAAATAAAAAGAGGAAGCAATTTTTAATACAGAAGAAATAGAAAAGACTATAATACACTTTCAATGTAGAAAGACACGAGGAAAATAAATTTGTTACTCAAATACAAGAAAATAAAATAAAAGGGAAAATATTATTATTCACTATTAATATATTCATGGTTTCATTTCTATATTTTAGAAAATACGTTGTACATAAAAAGTTACTTACCGTTGCTGCCTATCTCCTTGAATCGTGGTACTTATTATTAATGCTGAATTATAGCTTAGGGTTGAATTATTCTGTAATTGAATAAATAAATAATAAAAATATTAAGAAAATAAGGTAATTAATATGTGTGCAATTATATGCAATCAATATTAAATATAATTTTACCAGAATTAAAGTTGCGTCGAACATTCAAAATAACCATACACCGCTCACGAATAGCACGTCCGCATACGAAGGATACAGCACGCAATAATGGTTGGATGCTTGATCTGCGATTCTCTTCCTCATTTCTCACATGCTACCACCTTCCAGTTTCGTGATTGGTTCTCCCTTCGACTACTTTCGACGTCCTTCGGAACAGAACATTTGAACGAAGCGTTTGAATTCTTACGAAACCGCCAGGTTTGTCGAAACTTTGTATGTTTATATCTCTAAAAAATATAATAAAAATAAAAGTTACATTTACACATCATACGAAATTTTATAAGTATAATTTTATTTACAAAATCATGTTTATTATATCACATATTAAATGCTTTTATATGTTTCATACAATAGATATTACATTGTGTTATAAATTTATCAAAATTACACTTGTATATAAATATTACATTACTGGATATTTTTATATCATATATGCAAATATATATATTATAGCATCCTTTATTTTTGTAGAACCCTATTGAATATTTTGATTTTTCATACGTTTATTACCTTTTTACAATGCTCTGCTACCACTGGTAGTTGTTAATTGTTACAGTATACTGTATCTTCTTTATATAATGTTTGAAGGGGAATGACTGACAACTATCAGTCACTATCTATAAATACAATGTGTTGGATTATAATTATATATAACATTCTATATCTGTATGAATTGTGCGTACAAATTACATTAAATGATAGGGACATCGAAACTTATTTTCAATAAATATTTGCACCTATGGTAGTAAATCATAAGGTGGGTTGATAAAATGAACTATATTCAAATTGTATAAAAATATTTAATAGTGATATTAAAACATTAAATGTGATTGAATTTTATTCCCAGACCAAAGAGTTTTCTGTTATCGATAACATTTAAAGGTCTGGACGTAACTTGAGAATACTGTTTATTAGTTAGTACAATATCTGTATATTAAGAATTTGTATTTCTCTGTTTGCATTGATTGTAGTATGTGTTCTTTCTGGTATATAATGTATATTTAAAATTGTTCTTGTATCATTACTTAACTTTATTTGAAAAAATTTCTTTTATAACTAGATGTTCTTGTTGTATTAAAATTTCTACCATTTTTGTTTAGTAACAGCATATAAGTACTTATTCAAGATATCTCTTATGAATACAAGTACATATATTGCATTATATGCATTACTACAGTATTAAATTGTATAAGTGGTGTTATTTTGTTATTCCAAATAAGCAGTAACACATCTTTTGTTTTTGCTTATGCTCTGTGTTACTTTATATACCATCTGTAAGTTGTAAAAAAAGACAAAATAATGGTAGTATTTCTTTAGACCCTTCAATATTAAAATTAACATCAGACGTCTATTTATGCTTCAAATATTTTCAATTTTCCAGGTGGTTATAAAAAGACTTAAAAACAATTATATATAATTTCAATAATTCTTCTTAACCCTATTAATTTATATTGTTTCCATTGTACAGTTCAGAACTTTCAATTAAATATTTTATCTTATTTACTACTATAAAAGTAAAAACTTCATTGTTTTATCTAAAACTGCTTAAATAAAATTTATATATTCATTTATTTCACATATAAATATTAACAATATGTATAACATGATATTATTGAGTAACAAATTCATTATATAGAAGATTATTAATTGGAATGCCTGGAGTTTAATTGAAACAGTTTTATATGCATTAGCACTTCACAGAAAAGCACAAATTCTTAACATGTACATATCTATTGTACTAAGTAATAAACAGTATTATTAAGTTACAACCAAACTTTTAAATGTTATTCATAATAGAAAACTTTTTGGACTATGAATGTAAAATTAAATAAAATAGAAATATTTATTGAAAATAAGTTTCAATATCCTTAGTGTTTAATATAATCTGTACACACAATTAGTATATATAAAATGTTGTATATAATTATAATACAAAATACTGTATTTATAATTGTGATTTTTGAATTTAAATGATACCTTCTTGAAACTCGATTAGCAGAAAGGTGATAATATTATGTAAAATCATAATATTCAATAAGGTTGTACAAAAGTAAAGAATTCTATAATACGTATGTATATGTGATATAAAAATATTCAATAATATAGTATTTACACACAAATGTAATTCTGAGAAAGTTATAACACAATATAATATCTATACCTTGTATTAAAAATATAGAAGCATTCAATATGTAATACGATGAAAATGATTTTGTAAATGAAATCACACTTATATAATTTCGTGTGTTTGTAATATAGCTTTTATTTTTATTGTACTTTTGGAGACATAAACGTACTTACATATTTGCGAGAAAAATTATGATTCTGCAAGAATTGAAACACTCCGTTTAAATATTCTGTTCCGAAGGACGTCGAAAGTAGTCGAAGGGAGAACCAACACGAAACTGGAAGGTGGTAGCATGTGAGAAATGAGGAAGAGAATCGCAGATCAAGCATCCAACCATTATTGCGTGCTGTATCCTTCGTATGCGGACGTGCTATTCGTGAGCGGTGTATGGTTATTTTGAATGTTCGACGCAACTTTAATTCTGGTAAAATTATATTTAATATTGATTGCATATAATTGCACACATATTAATTACCTTATTTTCTTAATATTTTTATTATTTATTTATTCAATTACAGAACAATTCAACCCTAAGCTATAATTCAGCATTAATAATAAGTACCACGATTCAAGGAGATAGGCAGCAACGGTAAGTAACTTTTTATGTACAACGTATTTTCTAAAATATAGAAATGAAACCATGAATATATTAATAGTGAATAATAATATTTTCCCTTTTATTTTATTTTCTTGTATTTGAGTAACAAATTTATTTTCCTCGTGTCTTTCTACATTGAAAGTGTATTATAGTCTTTTCTATTTCTTCTGTATTAAAAATTGCTTCCTCTTTTTATTTCCTTTATATTACAATTATGTTTATATTATTTTATCACTTTAGTTTTACACAAAAATAATTTTCTATTATCAAATGTATATATAATAATATTTTTTGTAATAGATACTAAATAAAGATAAATATAATTTATCAAAATAGTTATATGAAAATGTTTCTAAAATTAATTGATACACACACCTTTACAAGTACCTTTAACACTCATTCAACTGTTAATTTTATTAACTATACAAATAAACCAACTAAGTATGAAAAATGCTTTTGTAAAGTATCGTCAAGTATAGTATACGTATTTGGCTTAGACTTTCATCTCTTTACACTAGTGTAGTAATTCATCAGAACTGTATGTTTTATCTTTTAAATTAAAAATTACATGGTTTATTTTTACAACACAAATTGTATTATTTCTAAAAGCAATGTTGTAAATGACTCTTTGTAATTTTGATTTAATTTCTTGTAATTTTGGCACATCCATTGTCTTTTCTTTGATACTTCAAACTCATCTCAGAAGCATAATATAAATATAATAGAAAGAAGTTTGGTTTACGCATTTAATATAAATAGGTTTATTATACTTTTACATTGATTGTAACACCAGCAATTTTATGAAAATTCATAGCTGCCGTAGTGTAATTAATTAAATTACAAATTACAAATGGAATCTATTGCTTTTATTACCTTGCACAAGGGATGAGGAATAGTGTAAAGTATTTTTCGTAATATGGTTGATAAAATTTCATTCTATTCATTTTTAGGAGAAACTGTAAATATTTTTATATTATCAATTTTCCTGTAAATGGTTCCAATGGCCTTAAATATCGACCTGAGTCAATGTTACAATACAGTAGCTTTTCTCGTGTTTTCTTGTATCAATATTGTCTTCGACCTTTCGCGTTGCGCACTGTGATTGTGTTCATGAACACGGTCGACGGATGTGATTACAATATATTAACTACAATGCTGTATAAATGTATTTGCACGATGTAATTCTGACGGTATAAATATCCATATAATATAAATTTCATTTTACAATATATGCGGTTTGTGGGAATACAAAAGTACTGGCATTTTTGAATGTATAATTAACGGTATGACGTTAATATTTTATTGCTAAACCTTTATTCGTGCGTATATATTAACGCTAATAAGATTACTATTATTATTATTGAAAACATGTTTTCAGTGTTGTTCTCCACGTGTTACGAACTCCACATGTCCAGCCCAAAATGCGGTTTGCTTCAAACTATTTTCCCGCCTTATTTAAATATGCGAACTTCAATCTGGTTGAAAAACATATTTTTCCTGTATTTGGAATCTTTTATAATTAATGAGTTCGCAAATTTTTTCTTTATTTAGTTCGTTAACCCTCCGACCTAACCCAGATTCACGTCAGAAGACTGCCGGAGTCACCTTTGGCTCAAAGCTATTGCCCGACAGTCAATAATGCAAGCCAGAAGCGACTTCGCTTGGGTATTTGGAAAGTTGATCTATGGTTTTCTTCAGATTGAACTTAATTTTCAAATTAATTTCTTTATTATAATCATTTTTATAAGTAGCAATGTTCGATGAGTTTATTTTTCGATATGTTTTTAGTATATCTAAGGATTTTCGTTTGTTTCGAATTGTCAATTTAAGACCGTCACTTTAAACTATTCTCTTATGCTTAATGTTTAAATAATTTCGTAACACTTCAAATAGTGAATTGATTTTTGTTTCACGATTTCATTATATGATTTATAGTTTCATGTAAAAGATGTAGGGGATAAGGAGGTCAAAAGTGCCCTTAGACCGATGTTTCCTAAGAACAGAAAGAAATATTACAGAAAGTAAAGGTATTAAGTACGATTCTGCCTGAAGTGAGTCTAAAAATTAGTTCTTCATTTTTTGTCCACTACTGCAAATATTAAGAAGTTATTGTTCGAGTCCTTCATTAAGAAATCAACATTTTTTTATTTTTTGTGGGGGTTTCCATTTTTTATGCTAAGAATTTGGAACGAAAAAATATCAAAAAAATTCTCATGCACCATTATGTCAAAAATGTCTTTTAAATTTTACAATTTTTACTTAACATTAAATAGAACAAATGGGACAATAAACTGATAATTCTAATTTACCCTATAACTTCCCTCCTGGTTGAGATAGAGAGCTGATCATTAGTGTTTTTTATGGGTAAGCTATCGAAGGAAACTTTCTCAAAAATTGGTCTAAGGGCATTTTTGACATCCTTATCTTATTATACTCTTTATTGAGAAAACGTCAGTACACAATATTTTATATTGTATTGTTAAACTTTTTCTTTTTGCATAAGATGTTATTTTAGTTTTCGAAGTAAGTGCATTGAACTTCGTCTACTATTGCGTTAAAAAATATATCTAGGACGTAGACGTACGTATATTCGCACGATTATGACGGTTTTGCCATTGATTTTCCCAGTTTCAATTGCAGTAGTTTAATACGATATTTCGTACATGTAAAAGTAAGTTTCACTTAAATAATAGAAATTAGTATGAGTAAGCCTGTATATTACGGGTCGGGGTGCAGGCAGAAAGGCTTCGCCCACGTTTTTACTTTGGAATTCTTAAAAATTCTATTTTTTGACAATCCGAAAAAATAAGTAACAAGAACTTAGAACTCTTTCAGTTTTCATAAAAAACCGTTGGATTCAACCTAGTGGAATTTTTATAAATTGTATAGACATGTTCATTTGCATATAATTTAATTTGCAAATAATCACAAAAATCTTCTTCTAGCATTACATTAAATTATATGCAAATGAACATATCTATAAATTTCTAATTCCTAAATCTGAAATTTAAAAGTTAGTCTTCCTTCATCAAGTATTACTATAGATATATACGTAAAGTTTAAAAATAATGGTGCTCCGAATGAAGTTCAACCAAAATTTTTCGCCTTTACAAACATTTATTAATAATGGTTCTTACAATATGTATACTCAAGTTTCATTTATGCAGTATTATTAGTTATTAGCATTATTAGTATTAGTGGAGCTATGTATACAATTCTGAATAATTTATTTTATATTTCAGTCAAAATTTTAAAACATTTTCCTTACAGTCTATACGCGTTATTTTATAAATTTTAGTAACATTGTTATAATTTCTAATGTGTGCGTTGCATCATTAACACTTAGGCAATTGCTTAAAAAAGCCATAAGTATAACCTTTTTTATTAACATTGACTTAATTTATTAAACAAATTTGATTAAAAACTGTGTTTTACAACAGTAAGGAAGGTATTTATTGAGCTGCCAATATCTCCAGTACAAGACTTACTAAATAACAAAAGAAAAAAATGAACAAAATAAATGACAATACGTTGCTAAGGGAAAAGTGAGAGATCTCCCTATTCGATTGGCTAACTATTAAGATTAACATTCTCTTAATATCTTTTTTACATCCTTCAGTTCAGTTTTATCCGAATTTTTATTACAGTTAGATGGCGCACAGTGGTCCTCGAATTCATCATGTGTTTTTAGTACTTCTTTTTGATATTCCCAGATGTGTGATCGGTACAATAAATGTTCGATCGGTTGTTGGTGATTTAAAATTACTTTGAACCGTGGGCCCAGGAGAAAACCTATCAAGAATACATAATTTTGACTACTAGTTTGTCTAATTCATGTAAAACAACATAACAATCACAAACATCAAAGGACATACCTTCTAAGGAAAATCTTGTTTGACAAATTTTCTTCTTGTTCCTTCACTGCTTCAACGAACTTCTCTCCTAATACGGATTTTATTTTAATGGTTCAAAATACACCGTAGCGAGTTCAGAAGATGGTGGCAGTTTGCTGTGATTTACTCCAGTCCATAAGAACGATCTGTATAAGCAGCCACGTGAAAACAGAGCACGTATGGAAGAATCCCATCAATTTGTTTCATTCTGTAAGTAATGTCTGATAAAGGAACATACTGAACTGTGAATCTGAATTAATGAAATTTCAACTTTGCGGTCGAATGCCACCATAATATGTCTTCACTTGAGGTACTAGCTGGACAAAACTATTTTTTCTATACAAATCTTTCGACCTCATTGGATAATATTTGTACATCATATTTTTTATAACATACAGGGTGTTTCTTAATTATGGGGTTATGGGAACATGGATCCAAAACTCAATAGCAGCGGGAGGTTTTTGACCGTGACATGATCTTGAAACGTCCTGCAAAGGTCATGTCACCACTCTTAAGTAGAATCCCATATTTTTTAAGCCGACGTGCAGACATTTTGAAACTATGGACGTGAAATTTTTCTTGCAAGCCGTTATCAAAATATCAGCATCCAAAGCTGTCGGTTCGTCGATAATGATGGTAGCCAACAGACAATCCAACCCCCACGTGCGGACGAAAGGGCAAGAGGATGCTCGGTTGAGGAACTGTGACGCGTCAGTTTCGACAGATTTTGCATAGTGATTCAACCTTGAAATGCGATGGAACAAGTGAAACGCCTATAGACTTTCTAAGAACGCATGGGAGAGTAAAGGAAGGTGGCAAGTGCGATGATTACATTCTCAGCTGCGAGTCCACGGTCCGATCGATAAACAATGTCAATCACATTTTTAGGTCGGAAACCCATCTTGTAACGAACAAGAACCGTAGATATTAGATTCCTTTACTCTCCCATAGCAGTTGAACTGTTCGTCGACTACCATCACTACTGACGAACTGATCATTTTGGATGTTGATGTCCTGATAAGAGCTTAAGCGAAAAGTTTCATCTCGATGACTTTGAAACACCTGAATGTCGGCATAAAAAATATAGAATAGAAACTATATGGTTCTATTTAAGACTTGTGACGCGACTTTTGCAAGACGTTCCAAGGTCACGTCATGATCAAATACCTTCCGCAGTGACATGTAATAAATATTTCATACTCTGTAACTTTCATTTGGCATATTTGTTCGTATCACTGATACTTTTCGAGATAGTTCGGTGTTCTTGATTCGGTCCTCATACATTTTTTTTTAAACTAAACCTATTTTTATCACGGAAACTATTGAGATTTGGATCAATGTTTACTGAGGTTTTTTTATTCAGTTTAGTGAGTTGTAGACGCCCTACCATTCGCGTGCAATAGTTTAGAAACACGATGTATATCATCAATCATATAGTGAGAGATTGTCGTTAACCACTTAACTGTGGGATTTAGCTTTCAAAATTTCTAATTATGCGCGCAATAAAGTCAAACGATGAAGCATATACTCGTCAAACGCAGTGCAAATGTAGCTATAATATATTTTAACGAAAAACTAAAGCAACACGAAGAAGAATTACATGTGTATCTGAAAAAATAACTAATCCATCCTTCATCATTAGTCAAACGCAGTTAACTGGTTAAAATTAAGATGAGGACACGAAACATTTATTTTATTTAATTATTTATTTACCGATGCGGGAAGCGTGTAGCGCGATACGTATTAAGCGTCGTGAATCGCGATTCAGGAATTGTAGTGTGAAAGTATCGTACAAAGTGCTAAGAGAACAGCACTGAATGATGCTTAAAATAACGTACATTTCAATATTGTTTTAAGGCTTTGCGTTTTGTGCATTCTATACGAAGATTCGTTTGTACGGGTATGACTACAAGAATGGCCTGTCTTTGCGTCCGGCGTTGAACACGAGACCCCCACAGATTGTTGTTTGTTTTTCGCTACTGTGACGCGACCAATCGTCTAATTTTTCAAATATAGGACAAGTGAATTTCTGAGATTATTCCGATTGAAAGGAATCCAAACACGATAAAAATCGGATTAGTTTGACCGACTTAGTGTAATTAACGGAATTAAACTTCATTTCCGCCAAACCGATAAAACTAAACTGATTTACGTCGTGTTTGGGCTCATTTTAATCAGAAAAATTTCAACAATCCGTCGGTACTATATTGAAGAAGGTATAGTGCATTACTGACGTGAACTCAGCCGACCTGTGGCTTGGAAATAAAGAAGGATAAGAGGAGACGCCCACTCGCAGCGTTCGACCTGATAGTAATGGTGGAATTAGTTTCGACACGTCTTTGTTACTGGCCTCCCTTGTCCCTCTTCACTTTTGAGCCACAGGCCGGCTAGGTTCTCGCCAGTAAGGTCGGTAAGGTTAAACTTACTACAATTGAAATTTTCTCCATTGCGTGTGTATATTTAACGTTCCTCAATGTCCTTAGTTTGAAATACTGCGCCTCGACCCTCGATGTTCAATGGACTACGTCTATTCCGTTTCTGCTCATTGTATTCATTTTCTGTCCCTCTAATTTAAGCGAGCTTCTCCAAGCTGTTCACAAGAATCGCCCTGAAAAAAATGCGCACCTGATTAGTCAAAATGATAAAAACACGTCTACTGTCACATAGACTTTCAATTCTAGTACATCAGAGCTATCGAACTGCGAGCTCAGAGCTCCATAGTGACTTTTTCTTCATGGAGAGTTACCCATTTTTTTGTAACTACTTTTATCTGTTTGTATTTTACATTACATAGTGCTCACAAAAACATTCTCGAGTAGCTCCTAAAATAGTGGTAGTGGGGGAACGCTGTTTGCGAGTTACTTGCGTGAGGGGAATCAATTCGACCAGCTCTACAGTATATTATTCATAAGAGTGCTCAAATATTGTAATCTACTCGGACAAAGAATAAATAAGACATTACCAGAGGAAGGAAAATAGCACGAAACAAACAACGACCATTAAAGTATTGGCGTAGCATTTCTAATGTCTCAAATTTTAAGCAACTATTAACATTAAATATAATTTTATACATCACTAATTTACAAAAATGAAAATAATATACACATTAGGTTATTTGATCAACAAGTAACAAGTAGTTTTTTAAAAATAAAAACGATAATTTAATTCATAAACATTGAAAACAAGAAACATACAAAATTAACAATGAAATTTAAAATGAAATGGAGTGTAAAATATATGTTTTAAATTTCATTATATACGTTAATTTATTTTAATGTTTATTAATTAAATTATTAATTTCTTATGTGATTAATCAACTATTTCTTGTAACATTCTAATACATATATATGTGTCCCGTGTTTATCATTATATATTTAGGTTATTATATTTCATTTATAAAATACAGTTCAAAGTACAAAACATAACAATACGCACTGGTCGTTGTTTCGCTCTGTTTCTGCGTGGCCGTTTTGATGGTAGATAGTCTTTAAGCTTCTCAAGCTAATCTGCAAAAAAAAATTTTATTAGAGTTACACTTGTTTTAAAAGTAGGTTCTAAACATTCATAATTCTCAAAAATAAATTTCATTTTTTTCTCACCTTCTATAGTTTATCTTCAATAGATTCGTTCTCCGAAACATATCGTAAGTACATGTTTTCTAACACATCTTCTATCCTTCAGCCCATCCTTCAGCCCATCCTTCAGTCAATATTGTAGGAGTAGAGCTGTAACCGCCGCGCCGCGAATAGGCTGGAAAGATCTCGAATACAACAATAATACCACCGCGCGGCTAAACAGCTGATCCGGCGAAGCCGTTACCGACGAGCACTTCGACCCAGCGTGTATGTGTGTATGTATAAGTGAGTGTTGACGAAGCGGCAAGCGAACGAACGTTAGAGAACGGTCACAATTTTAACGAACGTCGAATACTCGCGAACATCGAAAACTCGCGAAGGGTTCGAAAATCAGAAGTCGAGAATGTTGTGGGGTTGCCGCGTGAATATAAGGACGCGACTGCGGCGCGGAGTGGGTGTAACGAGTCACGAAGCGAGTACGAGTACGATTACGATTACGATATACGATTACGATATACGATTACGATATACGATTACGATATACGATTACGATATACGATTACGATATACGATTACGGATTACGGATTACGATTTTCTAACGTTTTTGGTTCGTGTGACGTGTTTTGTAACTTTCGTGTACCTGTTCGTCTATTGTTCTTTAATAAAGGGTTGGATTTAAAAATTCTAAACTTACAATATTCATTGTCCAAATTCTTCACGCGAGAACAATAGTTTCCCCAATCGTTTAGAGCAATTTCTGTCATTATCTCATCGGTGAACGTTTCTATTTCATCATTTGTTAGTTCCGAAATATTTCTTGATTTTAAATTATGTTTAATGTGGTCTCAAATAAATTCAATGGGATTTAACTCCCACACATACCTTGTGAACACAAAATTAATAAAGAACAAAGTAACATAGCACACAAAAGTAGAAATACATACATAACAGTAAAAACAAATTTTTTTAAATATGAAAACCATAAATTAAATAACAAACAAATATAAGACTTTAAAACGGTGTATCCATATACGACGTCTACGAAGGCTTTGTAACAGCTGACTTCCATTTTTCATATACTATTGTTAGTGGTCGATTGATTTCAGATCGTCTTTTATTAATATTAGGTTGGGGAAAAAGTAAACCATTGTTTTTTCGGTAGATGGTTGTAGTGATCGATATCTCGTAAAGTATCGATAAAACAATTTCTGATTTATGCTTGTTGGGAATGTGACATTTCGCACTAAAAAAATTTTTTGCGGTTTTTTGTTTGGTCCATTCAGTTGTGAGTTACAGGGTGTTAAAAATGGAAGTCAACAAAGAGAAAATTCGGTACATTTTACAGTTTATCTTTGATAAAGGCGAAAATGCAAGCCAGGCGGCTGAAATTGTGAAAGGTGTATATGGTGCCGATACTGTAACAGTCAATTGCGTGCAATTTTGGTTTCGTTGATTCCGTTCAGATATTTTTGATGTTAAAGATGCACCTCGCATAGGTAGGCCCGTTGTCGAAAATATCGATAAAATCACAGAAATAATCGAAGTTGACCGGCAAGTTAGCAGTCGTAGCATCGCCTAGGAGCTAAAGATCGACCATAAAACAGTTTTAAACCATTCACACAAAGCTGGATTCAAAAAAAAGCTCGATGTTGGGTGCTACGCCAATTAACACAAAGAAACATGATGGATCGAATTTCCATCTGAGAAGCTTTGGCCAAACGGAATGAAATCGACCCATTTCTTAAACAGATGGTGACTGGGGATGAGAAATGGGTCACATACGACAATATCATGCGAAAATGATCGTGGTCAAAGCGCGGTGAAGCAGCTCAAACGGTGGTCCAATCACGACTAACGGCCAGGAAGGTTCTGCTGTGCATTTCGTGGGGCTGGAAAAAAATCATTCATTATAAGTTGCTTCCATACGGCCAGACACTAAATTCGGATGCCTACTGTCAATAACTGGACCGTTTGAAGCTAGCGATTGACCAGAAACGGTCAGAATTGGCGAACAGGAGAGGTGTTGTGTTCTACCAGGCAACGCCAGGTCACACACGTCTATAGTGACTCGCCAGAAACTCCGGGAGCTTGGTTGGGAAGTTTTGATGCATCCACCATATAGTCCGGACCTGGCACTAAGCGATTATCATGTTTTTCTTGTATTGCAAAACTTCCTTAGTGATAAGAAATTGCCATCAAGAGAAAATTATGAAAATCGATTACTAGAGTTTTTCGCCAATAGGAACCAAGGCATCTATGAGAGCATTATGAAGCTGCCTTTGAAATGGCAACAAATTATAGAACAAAACGGTGCATATTTGACCCAAATCGGACAATCCGAAACGTGTTAAATAAAGTCTTGAAGTTCATGTAAAAATAATGGATTTCTTTTTCCCCAACCTAATATTTCGTCTCGCTCATTTCCTTGATGTCTTTCCTCACTTCTTGCATTTCTCAGTCACAATTTTTAACTAAAATCCAGTACTTTCTATTCCATATTTTTGAAGCCGATATTCAGATGTTTCCAAACCGTAGACGTGACATTTTTCTCCAAGCTACTATCAAGATATCTATAAACATACATATATACAGTCAAACCTGTTTTTGTGCGGTCCTTTTCTATGCGACCCTTTTTATGCAGTATATGAATGCCAACGGTGTTAGCATTACATATAACACCGTTGTAAGGTTTTCTATCAGTGTACATGTGTGTACTGTGAGGCGCTGTTCGCCTTTAGTAGCCAGGTACATTTGTTGTCAACAGTCTCCCGATAATGGACATTCAATTGTTTTTGTTCGACGTTGTTAGCGCACGGTGTACAGTCGTACCTCCAAATGCACTCTGACGTGGTTTTCGTTACTACCTTCTCGAAGGACCAGAATGGTTAACCCACTCACTTGTTTGGCTCACCATTCACTTACTAAATTGTACTTGATTTCCCTGACTTGTCTTCAGGTTTCTAAGGGTACTAAGATTGCTAATGGTATTTGCTAACTCAATGCTCCTGAATGAGCAACTGTTCTTACTGCTCCTGACTGAGCGACTGATTCTTACTGAATGAACAACTGACTCTTGGCGATCTCCGCTCTTGATCGCCAAGTCCCTATTTTCTAAATTGTCCGCTGTTTGGTTTCTTCTTATTTTGGCAGTCACCAATCAGCGGACCTAACTTAGCGTAGACACTCTTCCTTGCGCCCTTAGCGCGCTCACTTGGGAAGGGGTGCCGCGATGCTCGTGTGGGGGCGAAGACAACGCCGGTGGAAATTCGTCCAGGTAGCGGACGTTCGGTATCCTTACCGTTACATGCACGTGTCCAACTACCCTTCGGAATTTCCCTGTTTATGGCACGGCCACGGCTATTGAGAGACGAGAGAAGTGACTTTCTAAAACTCGCAGTTTTTAACTCATAAATCGTCTTCTCTCGCCAGGAAGTATAGCAGACTTTAAAAACGCATGCTTACTAAAAACCTAAAAATCCTAAATCTCTAAAATAGCCCTTCACGCACGTCCGTGCCATGAACCGTGTTAGCGACGGTCGTTAACGTGCCGCCCACCTTGAACGACTCGCGTTCAACACTCTAAATAGATCTATGCTATTCAAATTCTGAGTTTAACTATGTTGGCCTTTCTTGTACATCTAATGTCATATGATACCTATATGTATGTTGTTGTCTACTACTATAACTACATCGCAAGTACAGTGAATATTTACAATGTTTACATTAGTTACATATCTCCATATTTACATGACTGATACATCCCTTTAAATCTTATGATCTATGAATGGGCTCTGCTGTGGATGCCATAGGTAGTAGACAGAGTTTCGAGACTGGCCGTTTGAGAGTGCCAGTGGATGTCCGTACTGTTGCAACTCTCGCAACGCCATCCTTACCAGGGTGCAATTGTACCACTCGTCTTAGACTCTAGTGGAGCGGTGGTGAATTATCCTCTTTGATAATAACTAATGCGTTCAAAGATATTTGATTGGTAGTGTTGTGCTGCCACTTGTATCTTTGTTGCATTTCATGGATGCATTCGGCTTGCCATCTACGCCAAAAATGCTGGAACATTTTTTGGAGTAACTGGAATCTATTAAGTCGATTAGTTGGAACATCCTCCAGGTTGCGATCTGGTATTGTGGTTGGAGCGGTACCGATTAGGAAGTGACCTGGAGTTAGTGGGGACAGATCGGTAGGATCTGAGGACATCGGAGAAAGGGGTCGGGAATTTAAGCAGGATTCTACTTGTGTCAATACGGTGTACAGCTCTTCGAATGTAAGTCGTTGGTCTCCTATCGCGCGTTTTAAATGATGTTTTGCAGACCTAACTGCCCGCTCCCACAAGCCACTAAAATGTGGCGAGTGTGGAGGTAGTAATCGCCATTCAATGCCGTCTTCGTTCAATGTGTCGGTTACTATCTTATTATGATTCTTATTTCTAATTAATGCACCTAACTCAGCTAATTCCCTTCGCGCGCCAATAAAATTCGTACCGTTGTCTGACACGATACAATGACATCTGCCTCGCCGTGCAATAAATCGTCGCAGACAGTTAAGAAATGCGTTCGTACTTAAATCGGTCGCTAACTCTATATGCACTGCCTTAGTAACGAAACATACAAAAATACAGTGGTGTGAATAATTATAGACTCAAACAGTTTTTCTCCTTTTTTTCTTCAATGTTTTTCCAGAAACGACTGATCATGCCTGGGTATGTTTATAATTAGTCAGCTAAGGGTTTCGTATGTGGAGAATGTTGTGTTTAGATTTGCCAATACAAGCTAGCTGTTACAATGTTGCAAACGAGTCTTACAACGCTGTGAATATTTATAAACTCAGTTACTCTTCAGAGTTCATTTGGAATGGTTCCGTGCTTTTAACAGATTTAAATACTGAAATATCATTACAATAATTGTCGAAAAGTAGTTTCTTCAAGATTTGTAACATTTTTTTGTATTACACTATGCCGCGTGGGCCACAACTGAGTGATATAGAAAAGCAACGAATAATGGATTTGAGAAGCTGCGGCAAAACTCAACGACAAATTGCGAGTATAATCAATAGATCTTAAAGTGTTGTTAAAAATTTTTTAAAACCTGGTATTGAAAATTATGGTAAAACCAAGAGACCAGGACGACCTACACGATTTTCGTCAACTATAAAACGTGCTGTTTTAAGGGAGATATCAAAAACTGGAGCTCCGTCGACCAAAATTGTGAGTCGATTTAACTTACAATGTGATTCTAGTCTTGTAAGAAAGTGGATTGCAGCTTCTGGTAAATTTAAATATCAGAAATGTTTGCGAAAACCGGCATTACAAACACGTCATATTAGTGCTAGACTAAAATTTGCTGAGAAATTCATTCAAGAAACATGTGGAAACATGTTATCTTTAGCGATGAGAAAAAGTTTAATCTTGATGGGCCCGATGGATTAATGTATTATTGGCACGACTTACGCCAAGAAAAAAAAATTGTTTCGCGTAGAAGCCAGGGGGGCGGATCAGTCATGGTTTGGGCTGCCTTCAAAAGAAATATTAAAAGTGAACTAGCTTTTTCATAAATGGAAGATTGAATGCTACGAATTATCAAAAGATGTTACACAACCATTTGTTGCCATTTATAACAATAATAGAAGACAGCAAGGTAATTTTCCAGCAGGATAACGCACCCATTCACACTGCTTCCTCTACAAAAAAGTGGTTTGCAGAGTTTGGAATCAAATTATTACCATGGCCAGCACTAAGCCCTGATCTAAACCCCATCGAAAACCTATGGGGTATTCTTGCAAGAAAAGTTTATAATCAGGAAAAGCCACAAATCCAAAATGTTCACGAACTTAAAAACAGAATAGAATCTGCATGGACTGATATTCCTAATGAAACATTAAATCAGTTAATTGATAGTGTTCCTGATCGACTATTAGATGTAATAAAAACAAAAGGAAAATACACTAAATACTAAATGTAATGGTATAAAAATTAATATTGAGTTTATATTTATGCACACCTTTAAACAGAATTTTCCGAAAAATTTTCATTTTCTTAACATTTCCGAAAAAGTAAATTTAAGTTTCTTCATACTTCAGTTTTGCTTTCGATTAAATTATGAAAATGTATAAGTGGCTTTTCAAATTTTTCATTTAACATTATGAAAAATGTAGAAATACTGTTGAGTCTATAATTATTCACACCACTGTAGTAGCGCCTTTATCCCTCCCCGTGCGATTTGACTCTATCCCTCCCCTTGCAATAAAAATGAAGCCGGGGGCACCACGTGGGACGCTCGGCAGTCGCGAAGGGCTAAGCGGTGTACTGCTACTCACCAAGGACGAGTACTGTAGTCTCGCGCTCTTGTTACAGATACGTGATGTCGATGCATCTTTATGCTCGGTATGCACAAATTCGTATGCTCAGCGGTCATTTTGACCCAGAAGAGCAGGCTCTTCTGAATTACTTGAAGGACAAGAACTACAATGTCGCACCGGCGGTAGATGCGGTAGGTGCCATACGTCCAGGGTTACCAACAGCAAACCTGTTGGGTTGGAAGCGTGCAACGCAATTATCCACGGACCAACGAGTGTATATCGAAGACGCAGGTATTACAGTCGACGGTTTCGGAGGGAGAGGAAGGTTTTGTCTGAACAACCGACTGATTGAACGAGTTCACGACGCACTGAATGCCTCAGCAACGAAGATCAAGCTGGGCGGTGCAATAAGTGAATGACCCTTTGGTTTGGAAGGGCAAAAAACAAATAAAAGGCGTTTATTTTCAAAAAATGTTCCCCCGACCTTACAAATTTCGGCCGGGGGTAGGTACAAAATACCGCCTTTATGGCGAAGGCTTTTCCAAATAATTTGATATATACATAAATCTTAAATTAGTGAATTATTTACAATTGTGGCTATGTTGCAATATTAAGTCTACAGTACGCATATAATATATACATAAAATAATAAATTAATAAAATAAAGAAAATGAAAAGTGAAGAATAAATAAACAAATAAATACATACATAAAATGGATAGAACAAACTAAATAAACTAATACAAATAAATAAATAAGAAGGTAAATATACAAGTAGAAACTTAAATAAATAAATAAATCAATTAAATAGTATATAGTTAAGTGCGTGGTTAAGGTGCATAGTTTGCGTAGTTGTTACCATAGCCGACACCAGGGTTATGCAATCCCCAGTCCTCCGCCATTAGCAAATAAATTAATAACATAAATAATAAATAAGTAGATAATAATATAATCAATATAAATAAATAGATAAATAAAATAAAATAGTGATAAAATAAAAGAGATAAATAAATAGCGAAAATAAATTAATAAATAGATAGCAAATAGTAGGCCAATGTACAATTAGCATGTTGGCTCGGTTATATAATGTTGAAAGGGCGTGAGCGCGAAAGCAAGGTCAGTAGGCAGGACATGCAGGCATCGGGAGGCAGTCAGATGTAACGGGAAAGAAGTAGTATAGATAAAAACAGTATATAGATAATATTAGAGGTAAAATTATTGTTAGTAAATAAAATAGTAGTGGAAATTGGAGTTAAAAGATATCAGTAGTTGTACAGTCAATAGGTAAAAGAAGCGGATAGCTTAGTATGTAGCGGCAATGTTAGTAAAGCATAGATAGATATTAACAAAAAGAGAAATTAGATCGAATAAATAATAGCATAAATAGAGTCTATAAATAAAATAATAAATAGAATAAATAAATTAAATAGAATAAATAAAATAAATAAAATAATCAAAATAATTAAAATAAATAAGATAGATAGATGGATAAAATAGATTGAAAGTTGATCAAGTAACATCCACTCTGAGTTAATTAGCTAAGACAAGTAGGTTAAATAAGTTAGTTAGATAAAAGTAGTAAATAGATAAAAGGAGATAAAGAGGTAAATAAGTATGTGACTAGATTAAAAAAATAAACAAATAATAAAACAAATACTTAGTTAAATAAATAAAATGAGCAGAATAGTAGAATAAATCAATAAATAAATAGATAAAATATAAATAATAAGATAAATAAATAAATAAATAACTACATAGGCGAAATTAACTTATACTACTTGTGTTAGTTATTTAAAATGGATGTTAATTGTTAAAATTAATGGCTGCATTATACTAGGCTTATCCACTTACCTGTTTTTCAGCTGCTACCCTCTTGCTGCTGTTCCCGCCTAAGTCGGGGGAGTTAGCCCACGCAGGTTTTCGATGGGTCGGCCCGGATCAAGGGCCCGGACATCCTCAGTGAGTGCTTCGCGATATTGGCGAACTCCCGAGACGTGCTCCACGTAGATATCCCGGCTCCACCGGACAGTCTCCGACACAATGAGACGGCGCATCAGAGATGCGTACCGATTACCGATACGCAAAATCTTCAACACCGACTCATTGACCGGATCCCAAGAGCCGAGGGCACCGACGACGATCGCGGAGACCGCCACCCGATAACCGCGCCCTCCGAGAACGTCGGCCAGGGGCTTATACTTCTGTATCTTTCGCGCCCTGGCCTCTTCGAAAGAAATATACTCGTTCTCGAAGGGCACGCTGACATCGACGATGACGATGCTCCTTGAGGGCTCGTGCCTGACAACGATGTCAGGCCTCAGAGCCCCCAGATCCCCGTCGATGCCCTCGACCGTCCGGTTAACCCTTATGTCCCCTGGAAGACGGCAAGCCTTAGCGATACGGGAAACCACTGCATCGTGGCGAAGTTTCCAGGCCGCCGAATGCGGACGACAGTGGCAAAGGACGTGGGGAAGGGACTCGAGCTCCGCCCCGCAACGCCGGCAACGTTTATCACCCGCGCCCCAGTGCTTTGCCCCGTTAAGAGGCAGGACGTCGAGACGAGCTCGGTGTATAAACTGCCAATCAGCGAAGCGGGTGAAGTTGCCGCCGCGGAGAAAGTGGTTTGAAACACCACTCCGCGACGACACCCCGAATACCTTCCCCTGGTTCTTTTTGCGTGTAAGCCGCTGGTGGTAGTATCCTACCACTGCCATCCGCAGTCGGCGGATGATCTGACCCCTCGCCACGGGCGGGACAATGGTCTCCCGATCGCGAGAACCCCTGAACGTAATCGCGAGCTCAGATCTCGCCTCGCTCCACCGCCAACGCAATCCAAGCAGGTCCCGGCTCCTGCGTGCCGCGTCCCGCACCCTCGACCACAGTGAAGAAATGTCCCCCCCGTCCCTGGCGAAGTACCCCTCCAGCGAACCAGAGATGTACTCGGCCAGGTCATTGTTGGACGGGTTAGTATGGCCGATTTTCCTGGCTACAGCCTCGCGCAGCGAGTTCCAGGCCAACTCCCTGACCACCGCATCATCTGCCGTCAAAAGACGGAACGCATGAGCGATGGTCAGGACGTCGGCCATGTCAGCAAGCGGAAGCAGTCCACATCCCCCCCTACTGGGTGGGAGGTAGACTACTTCCGCGCTGGCCCGCTGCGGGAGGTTGAGCCAGGATTTGGCCATACGTCGAATCTCTTTGTCGACAGCAATTAAGGGACGTTTCTCCACGTGGGCTCCCCGCAGGCAGAAGTCGAGGCGTGGCAGTATGAAAGCTGCCACGGTCTCGGCCTTCTGCCACGGGGCCAAGAGGGAACGGTCGGCGGCCTGCAGGTCCTGGACCAGCTCGTCGATCGTCAACAGTGGAGTTTGACGGACCTGAAACCCGGTGGGAACGCCCAGGTGTTCATAGGGATCACCGGCTGCCAGGGCGCGCATTTGCTGACCCTGGATGGTGAAGCGAGTGGCACGAATCCCGCGCGGCCCCCTACCACGATGGTGGAGGGTCGCGCATTTTGCGGGATTAAACCACAATCCGATGCCACTCGCCGCAGCATCCACTGCCTTTAGCAGCGTTTCCATACCCTCCGGGGTGTCAGCGATCAACGCGAGATCGTCCGCGTACGCCAGGACACTGTGCCGATGGCCGTGCAACGTGTAACCCGCCGAGGTTCCGGTAGTTGCGCGCAGCACCGGTTCCAGGGCGAGGTTAAACGCCACAGGGCTCATCGGACAGCCCTGGCGCACCCCGGAGAGGATGGGAACGGGGTCTGTAAACCCATCGGCTGTCCGCACCCGTGTAGTGCAACCGTGGTACATACTCTTCAGAATATTCTGAAGAGTAGAGGGAACCCCGGCCTCCACGAAGTATTGGTAGATGGAGGCGTGGGGAACCGAGCCGCACGCGTTCGACGGGTCCAACCACGCCACCGCCACCTGACGCCCCCACCTATGAGCGTCTGTAAGGGCTGCCTGCAACACGAAGTTGTGCTCATAACACCCCTCGTACGGCAGGAAGCCCTTTTGCGCGGGACTAAGGCGCTTTTTCTTGACCGACCACGCGACGAGACGGTCAGCCAGAACAGCGGCGAAAAGCTTCGGGGTTGTGTCGGACATGGCCAGCGTTCGCCAGTTCGACAGGTCATCGCGATCACCCTTTTTGTGCACAACCACAGTGTTGGAACTTTTCCAACACGAGGTGACCGACTCCAGACGAAGACATACGTTAAACAATGAGGTCAGCAAATGTGACCCCGGATCTGCCCTTTTCAGATCATTGTAAGTGAGACCGTCGGGACCAGGCGCAGAGTTTGTCATACGCCTGATCCGACGATCCACCTCACTCACTTCAAAGGGCTTCACCAAGGCCACATTGCTGGCCTCGTCTGGAGCCTCGATGGAAG
Source organism: Nomia melanderi (assembly GCF_051020985.1). Classification (NCBI taxonomy): domain Eukaryota; kingdom Metazoa; phylum Arthropoda; class Insecta; order Hymenoptera; family Halictidae; genus Nomia; species Nomia melanderi. The sequence continues at coordinate 475,534 of NC_135000.1, forward strand.
CCGGGGGAGGCCTAGCTCCCAGGTTCCTCACCGGTGAGTACATGTTGAGGAAGTACTCATGTATCCTATCCTTAGGCACTTTACAGTGCAAGGATGGGCCCATGAGCACCTCCTGAACAGCACGCCGACGGTTTTGCCTGAAGAGCCGTTGTATCCGCGTAGCCTCCCTTACCTGGTCTCCCCGTGTTCGTCCACCTGCCAACACAGGATGATCGCGGTGACCGCTCGAACCGCGAGCCGCTTGGCCGCCCGGCACGCCCGTAGCCCTCGCACACTGTTAGGGCCTATCCGTCCCGCCCCCTCTCGTGGTCGGTCCCTCGACTCTGAAGCCCTGAAGGTATGCCGCGATTTCCCTCGCGACATCCTCCAGCTGCTCCAGGGAGCCAGCGTTCTGCGCCATACCGATCAACAACTCTCTCTCCGAAGGGAACGCTTCCCCCACCAAAGGCCGGATGGCGCCCCTTCTTCGAGAGGGCTGCCCGGATGCCGCAGGACGCCTGGGCTCACGAGGTCCCGAAGCACGCGAGGGTGTGGCCGGTCTGCGACTTCTCGCAGGTGCAGTCGCCTCCGTCGCGGAGGCAGGAGCACCCCTCACGGTCGCATCAACGGGGACGGGCTTCCGATTATCCCCCCCCCCCCCCCCCGCGCGATTTAAATCTACCCCTCCCCACAAAGATAAAATGGAGCCGGGGGCACTACGTAGGACGCTCGGGAGTCGCGAAGGGCTAAACGATGTAACGCTACTCACCGAGGGCGCCCCGGAGCACCCTGCTCCAGGCCGATGCGCAATATTGTGCGCAGCGCTATTGTTGTTATTGTTGCTGCTGCTGCTGTTGCCCGGTTTTACTACAGAGAAATTACTTAGACCAGATCTGCCAATAAGTACAAGAATAATCTTACAACTATATCACAATTTATTGCAATCCAATCCTGGCGCTGTAGGATACCATATCTTCAACGACCGGTACTTCACAAGCATTCCCTTAGCAGATGCACTACTGAAAATGAAATGTAACCTAACTGGAACTATCCAGACGAATAGGAAATTTATTCCAGATGAAATAAAAAATCCAAAGATTGCAAAAAATGAAATAGTTGCCTACAGACGGAAAGATTTATTACTATTGGCTTCGAGAGACAAGCGTATTGTCATGTGCAGCACCTGTGCTACCTCATCTTCAAAAACCGTCACTAAAGGGTCAAGGAAAGAAGGAATAACTGATATTATGAAGCCAGATGTGGTTCTAAATTATAATAAATATATGGGCGGAGTAGACAAAGCAGACCAGTACACAGGCACGTACTGTTTCATGAGAAAGTCTCAAAAATGGTAGCGAAAATTATTTCTTGGGGGATTGGACGTTTCAGTAATAAATTCCTATCTATTATATCAGGAACATCACAAGAAATACAATATAAAAAAAGTTAAGTCATTTATAATTTGTACGTCATTTGGTAGATCAATTGATTGGAGATTTTCGAGATGCTGATCTCAAGCCTCCTTCGACTTCTGGAACAGCAGAAAGGCTCAACGGCCTTCTACGTATTATTCGGCGAAATGAGACAGGAAGAAGTAAAAATTGTGTCGTATGCTTGAATCGGAAGGTAAAACGTGGAAGGAGAAAGTCGATGTACTATTGTGCTACTTGTTCTCCCCCAGGGGCCGTGTGGCGATCACGGTGAGGGAAGTGGCGATCCCGGGGTCCTTAGCTAGGGTCTAACAAACCCTTGGTGTGGACGAGACACCTTGATATGGCAGGCATAGCTTACACTGTGGAACAAATTTTGACCTATGTTAGTTTTTGCAATAGCCACTATTGTAATTCTTATAAAGTTCCTTACCCTAAATACGAATCCGAAAGTCAAATTGCTGGGTCAGGTCCAGTTTTCGAAAAAATTGGGATTTTGTAAAAACGGTCGAATTTTTCAGAAAACCAAGTGTTACGTCAAAACTAAAAACGATAGGCAGTTAAAATTTGTCATAAAAAATAAAGTATTAGATATGTAAAATGTTTTTAAAAACTAATCAAGTTTACTGGAACTATAACGAATATTCGAGTATACTCAGTAGTAGTAGTGTTAATTTAAAAATACTTCCAGTAAACATCCATTGTAGATCGTACTTTGTTTAATAGTTTTTTATGTCAAATTTAATACTGAGAATGATATCATCAGATGTAATATTTAAAAACTGGTTACAATGATGTTTTTCCTTTTAGGAAACAAGCAATTTTTATTTGAAATTAATTTTATATATATATATATATTGATCACACGAGGCAGCGGTGTACATGCGAAGTGGACAGGTCGGGTCGCTGCTACAATTGCGGCGACCCGACCCACAAGGCTAGTGCCTGCGGGTCTTCCCCGAAGTGTCCGGTCTGCTCGGACATAGGGAGACCCGCGGCACACCGCCTCGGGAGCCAGGCCTGCTCCAAATCCAACGCTTCCAAGGGGGGCAAAAAGGAAGCAGGAAAGAAGGGGAAGGGGAAAAATACTGAGGATACAACGGCGGCCTCAGCACAGAAGACCGCGGGGGGGCGCTATGGAACCTCCCGCGGTAGAGACGAATGGGCCCGCACCAGCGGCGCCAACCGGACCCTCGGACCCGGAGGTCGAGATGAACTCTGCTGAATAATGGGACCCGAGGGCCCAATTATTCAGGCTAATCTAAACAGCTCGGCCAGGCCGCAGAACATCCTGATGCGGATCCTGGCGCCGGCCTAAGGTTATCGCAACTGGCCGGGGGAGTCGCGGTTGTTTTAGATTGGTTTAGTAGGTTTGCGATGGCCCCCGCGGGTGTTGACGCAATGTGATTTCTGCTCAGTGCTCTGAATGTCAACGTGAAGAAATTCAAAAAAGCGCGGGTAAACGGCGGGAGTAACTATAACTCTCTTAAAAGGCGGTCGTTATGAGGTGTCGGACCAGCCTTCGGGCTGGCACTAGTATCCCAGACCAGCCTCTCATGGGCTGTAGCGAGTGCTAGCAGTGCGCTGCATAATGGAACAAAGCAGAACAACCAAGCTTCAGCGACGACACGGCGTCGCTTCTTTTTTTTATGCCTTTTTTAAAGCAACACGTCGCTGGTACTTGTATTGGCGGGGTACTGCAATCGAACACATAGGCAGAAAGCGATGCCTCGACGTCGCTTTTTTCTTGTCGCCTGCGAAAAGCAGTGCCTTGCCTGTACCTGTTCCGACGAAAGTGCCAAAAATGTGTCAGCCGAACACCTGGATTATCCCCTGGCCGGACGGCCCCACTATCTTTACTCGGTGTCAGAAAGCATCATGCCGCCAGTACTTCTACCGGTCGGTATGTTGAGGAAATACACTTGCCCAATACACCTGGGGACGAATAGAGGTAGATAGGGACATAACGTCAAATACACCTTGACAAAGCAACACGCCGTCGGTACTTGTCTCTTCCGTGATGTTGCTACAACACAGTCCACCTTGGCATGCAGCTATGCTACTCTAACTGCTGCTCTAACTCTAAGAAGCCCATTCCAAGCGGCGCACTGTCGGTCCTTCGCTGCATCGAGACATAGTTTAGCAAGCGACCGCCTGCTCGAGGTTCCCGCTACGGTTCTCTTCGGAGTTCGCTGAGAGTCGCCTCTGCGCCCAACGGCTCTGGGGGTTGCCTCCCCCCAGAGTTGGATTCTAACTGGCACAAAACCAAACAAACAGCCTCGGATGGTAAAACGTCGGTGAGCCCACTGGCTCCATCGACCCAGTTAGCGACTCGCAACAGGACGGTGAGAGGTTGGCCTTCAGAGTGAGGACCTTTCACTTTCAATATGCGGACTGTGGCCGTATCTTTAAGACCAAGATCGGCCTAGGGGTTCACCAACAGAAGGCTCACAGGGACTGGTATGACAAAAACCAGCTTGTGGAGCAGCCCTCCAAAGAACTGACAAGGACTAGGTGGAACCCGGAAGAGTCCGCTCTGTTGGCGAGGCAAGAGGCAAAGCTTCTTATGGAGGGAGTAAAGTTCCTTAACCAAGAGTTGGCCAAGGTTTTCACGGACCGTACCTTAGAATCTATTAAAGGACAACGACGTAAAGCTGAACACAAGTCTCTTGTGTTCAAGCTTCTGAAGGAGGTCGTCACAGCTCAGGATGATCACCCGCCTAAGCCTGTGTTTCAGACCCCTTGCCCGTCTACGTCTGGTCCCATCATGGTTCCGACTCGCACTCTTAGTGAGCACTCGAACGATGAGTCGGACGCCCTGGTGTTAGATTATTTGACCTCCCTGCCACCGATAAAGACCGACAAGTTTGACGCCAAGCGACTAGAAAACCTATGTCGCTCAGCTGGGAAGTTATCCCCAAATCACATCCTGGAAGAGCTCACGTTATATCTCTTGAAGGCCTTTCCGACTAAGCCACGGAAGGAACGTGCAGCCAAAGGGTCAATGCAGCCTGACCCTAAGATTTCGAAAAGACGTGCTCGAAGAGCCGAGTACGCAAAAGTCCAGAAGATGTGGGGGAAAAACCGCTCCAGCTGTCTAAGAACGCTGCTGCGGGATAAACAAACATCAAATATCCCGCCTGTAGACGTGATGACTCCCTACTGGGAGTCCCTCATGGCATCGAAGAGCACGTACACGCCCGGTGCCAGGAAGCCCGCTAAGCTCCTTAGCGGACTTTGGTCTCCAGTATCACCGCTGGAGATCGGTAAAGCCATGCCGCCAGTCGGCACGGCTTCTGTCCCGGACGGCCTGTCTGCCAGGGACTTAAGGGCTGTCCCACAGGAGATTCTCACTCGCGTTGTAAATCTTCTTTTAGTTGCCTGGCAATTGCCCGCGCATCTTATGGAGTCTCGCACGACCTTGATTCCGAAGAAAGGCAACACTACTCAGCCATCTGAGTTTAGACCCATCACGGTCTCATCGGTCCTTATCAGAACCTTTCACAAGGTTCTGGCAAACAGAATGTGCCAACTGATTCCCTTGGACACAAGGCAAAAAGCCTTCAGACCGATTGGTGGGTGCAGTGAGAACATCTTCCTGCTTGATTTTATTTTATCGTATGGCAAACAGAAGCATAAAAATATTTTTATGGCCTCTTTGGATGTGGAGAAAGCTTTCGACTCCGTGTCGCACAATGCCATCAACGACACTATGCTAAATACAGGTCTTCCGCCGCGGATGGTCGAGTATATCATGAGCACATATAGAGGTGCAGTCACGCGACTCACTTACCAAGACTGGCTCTCCCGCCCTATACGTCCGGGGCGCGGAGTTAAACAATGTGACCCACTATCACCTATGATCTTTAATCTGATCATCAACGATCTGTTTGCCAAGCTGCCCGAAGAGGTAGGCATAAAACTAAGCAACATGTCAGTCAATGCAATGGGATTCGCCGACGACCTCATACTAATAGCAACCACCGCAGCCGGGTTGCAAGAACTACTCGACACATCCGCTGAACACCTATCGAAATGCGGACTCAGTGTTAATGCGGCAAAGTGCTTCACGGTAAGTCTGAAAGGAAATGCCAAGGCAAAAAAAAACGAGTATCGATGCCGACCAGGTTTTCACCTGCTCTGGTCGACAAGTACCGCCTTTGAAACGATCTGATGAGTGGAAGTACCTCGGAGTCCCATTTACCCCAGAGGGCAGGGTAATAGGCGAGCCCTTGGCGAAGCTAAGGGCCGACCTAGAGGGGTTAATTAAGGCACCCCTCAAGCCACAGCAAAGGCTGTTTGCTTTGAGGACGTTGGTACTTCCAGGAGTATTCCACCAACTTGTCCTAGGTCGAACGACTATAAGCATACTCAGAAAGATCGATGCAATCACGAGACTGTGCGAAGGTGGCTTGCCTTCCCGCACGATACGCCGAACGCATACTTTCATGCCGATTCCAAGGACGGCGGACTGTCGCTCCCGACGTACAGATGGTGCATTCCGCTCCAGAGGCTACATCGTCTACAGAGCCTCAAGGTACACGAAGGGGCCGTGATACCGAGCAGTATCCAAGCGTTCTTAGATGGAGAGATCCGCCGAACTGAGCTTCGCCTCAATGATGAGGGGCAAGCGATGAACACCAAGTCGGCTTATAGGAAGCACCTCGCAGAGCGTCTTCACATGTCCAACGATGGTCGCCCCTTGACAAAATCTGGCGACGTCACCAACCAACACAGTTGGGAGACTGACGGGACCACCTTCGTCTCAGGGAAGAACTATGTGAAGATGCACATACTTCGGATCAATGCTGTTCCGCTGAGAGTGCGGACAGCAAGAGGCAGAATGAGAGACCGCCATTGCCGAGCAGGTTGCCACGACGCAGAAACACTACATCATGTTCTGCAAATTTGCCATAGGACGCACGGCCCTCGCATAAAGCAGCACGGTACCTGTATCGACTATGTGTGTAAGCACATCAATGCTGGCTTTATCGCCCACAGAGAACCCGTCTTTGAAACGCTCACTGGAAGACATAAGCCTGATGTTGTGCTAATAAGAGATCGAACAGCCACCGTCATAGACGCACAGGTCGTCGGCGAAAACACCGACTTGGAAAAGGCACATCAGGCTAAGATCTCCAAGTATGAAGGCCTAAGGGAGCCCATACTTAAGAGGTACTCTGTGAGTCCACTGGCTTGAAGAGAGGAAGATTACGGTAGCTGGCACCACTCCCGCCTGTTGCGAGGTTTTACTGTGCTGCCTGCAGCCTCAGGCATAAAGTAGGAGTTTCGGTCTAGTGGGTATTCTGCAAGTGTTCGCAGCGAGTCCCACATTCCCGGTCGACAACCATCTAGACCGGGGGCTCAGTGCGTAAAAGCATTAACCCTTTTTCTCCTATCAAAAAAAAAAATCCACTGATATCGCCAAAGCTTTTGACAGTGTTTCGCACAACACCATTAAAGACACACTAGAGGTCATGGGTTTGCCCAGCCTAATGTCGGCGTATATCGTGGACACGTACGAACGGGGTACTACCAGCTTGTCATGCGGAAAATGGGAATCGGAGCAATTCAAGCCTGCCTGCGGGGTCAAACAAGGTGACCCACTATCGCCTATTATTTTTAATATGGTGATGGGGTGGAGATAGGAGGCCAACATTTTAATGAGTTGGCATTTGCGGACGACTTGATTTTCTTGGCACAAACACCGATTGGCCTCCAACAGACTATCAATATTGCTTCCGATTTCCTACAGAAGTGTAGACTTAATATAAGTGCCTCTAAGTCCTTCACTGTCTCAATAACTAATGTGCCGCACATGAAGAAGTCGGCGGTGGATGGCAAAACTCATTTCACGTATTTCTCGCGACGACTACCAGCTTTGAAGCGAAAAGATGAGTGGAAATATTTGGGAATCCCATTTTCACCCGAAGGGCGAACAACAGCCCAACCCGAGGTTCAATTCAAGGCAGCACTGGATAAGCTCACAAAAGCACCTTTGAAACCTCCGCAGAGACTTTTCGTGCTCTCCGAGTAATGGTCCTACCAGGGCTATACCATCTTTTGACCCTGGGAAACACAACGCTGAGCAGACTTAAAAAGATTGATACTTTGTCTCGTGCAGCGGCGAGGAAGTGGCTTACCCTCCCGCATGACACCGTGAAAGCTTATTTCCATGCTAACGCCAAAGAAGGCGGTCTCTCTATACCATCTATGCGGTGGTTAATGCCTCTCCACAGGTTGAGGAGGCTACGTAAACTAGCCGCCACCCAACAACAGCCTGATTCTTTCCTCACGCAGGAAATACAGAAGACGGCAAGGCGGCTGACCGAGAACCGCATTGAGTATAAAACCACGAACCTCGTGAATAAGAAATGGGCAGACCTATTACACTCGTCGAACGATGACCACGGTGTCTCAAGGAGTCCGAGAACGTACTCCAACAACATCGGTGGATCACAGAAGGAAACCGCCTCTTAGGCGGTAAGGACTTTATCCACGCGATAAAGCTACAAATTAACGCTATGCCGACAAGATCCAGGACGACCCGCGATCGAACGTCCGACCGCAGCTGTAGAGCTGGATGCAATGCAGTGGAAACCCTGAACCACGTGCTCCAGCAATGCCACTGAACGGATAGAGCCAGAATAAAGAGGCACGACGCAGTCGTAAAGTATATCCAACGAGCTCTATGCAACAACTACGAAGTAGTTGATAATGAGCCTCACTTCAACACCGCTCAAGGTCTTCGGAAACCGGACCTTGTAGCAAAAAGTGGCACTACGGCCTTTGTGCTTGATGCATAAGTCGTCAATGAACATTTCGACTTGAAAACGGCTCGTAAGAATAAAGTCGAGCATATACGACCGCCACGCTCAATTACCCAGGGGTATGGAGCATTTTATCGGCCACTGATTTATTAAAAAAGAACATCCTTAAAGCCAGTGAGTTAAAAATCATCTCTACCCGCGTCCTAGTGGGAGGACTTAACGGTTTGTGGCGCTTTAACAAGACGACAACAATAAAAACGGATCGGGAACGCATGGGAGTTGGGTAGTTTGGGGCTTCGAGTAAGTTCGGGCACCGGCCTGCTTAGCCGGTAGGGTGTGGAAAGTCACCCGGCACAACCAGCTGTCTGTCTCAAGGTCCTAACAGCTTTGGGACGCCACTGGTAGTCTCCGCAGTGTGTGGCAGACCCGCTGATTGGGCGTATCCCTATCCCGCGCCCATGGGGGTCGTGTGGATAAACCTTCACGGTAGATGCCGCACGTTAATCAAACTTGACTTAATGTCCCTATCTGCTGGGGGCCTGAGGGAAGTACACCACCGCTCAAAAGTATCCGGACACTTGCTTTTGTTCTATAAAACATAGTTTAACTTTGTACGAAAGGTATTTAGAATGGTTATATCAATTGTAATTAGAGATTATATTATTTATAATTAGAGATTATTGATAATTAAGATATCAAAAGGCAGTGTATTCAATATTATGCACGAAAATTTGGGAATGAGAAAACTGTTTTCCAAATGGGTGCCGCGTTTGCTCACAGTGGAACAAAAGCAACAACGCGTTGATGATTCAGGGCGCTGCTTGGAGCTGTTTAAGCGGAATAAACAGGATTTTTTGCGTCGGTATGTGACAATGGACGAAACATGGATCCACCATTATACTCCAGAGTCAAATCGGCAATCAGCTGAGTGGAAAGCAGCCGGTGAAAGCCGGCCAAAGCGGCCAAAGACGCAACAGTCGGCTGGAAAGGTTATGGCCTCCGTATTTTGGGATGCATATGGCATAATATTCATCGACTACCTTGAAAAAGGTAGAACCATCAATAGTGAATATTACACAGCGTTATTGAACCAATTGAAAGATGAAATCAAGAAGAAGCGGCCCCATATGGTGAAGAAGAAAGTGCTCTTTCACCAGGACAATGCACCGTGTCACAAGTCGGTGGTTACAATGACAAAACTGCACGAATTGGGCTTTCAATTACTTCCCCACCCACCGTATTCTCCAGATCTGGCCCCCAGCGACTATTACCTGTTCGCAAGCCTCAAAAGGATGCTCCAGGGAAAGAAATTTGACTCAAATGATCAAGAAGATCATATCGGAAACTGAAGCGTTTTTTGAAGGTCTTGACAATTCGTTCTATAAGAAAGGCATCGAAATGTTAGAGAAGCGTTGGAATGAATGTATTACTCTTGAAGGAGACTATGTTGATGAATAAAGCCAAATTTTGCAAAAAAGTAGTTGTTTTAGTAGTTAGTCCGGGGACTTTTCGACCGATGTGATAGTTCGTCTGTAGCTTCTTTTCCATGAAGATATGAATTCGAAACGAGAATTATCGATACAGAAACGTGCCAGTATCCTTACACTTGCAGAAGAAGGATATACAGTTAGAGAAATTGCACTGCGTCAGAAAATTGCGAAGTCAACAGTACATGACACTATTAAAAAGTATGCAACAAGTAAAGATTGCTCATAAAAAAAAAGAACAGGACGACCAGTAAAAACTACAAAATCCGAAGACCGATTTATCGAAACCATAAGTAAACGTAACAGACGTCTTACTGCATCAGAAATCACTGCGGAAGTTAATAGGACAAGGCAAGATCCCATCAGCGTGGCGACGGTCAAACGGCGGCTAGTGAATATTGGTCTCCGTGGATGTGTGGCTGTTAAAAAACCACTTTTAAGACCAATAAATAAGAGAAAACGATACAATTGGGCAAAAGAACACAAAGATTGGACAATCTCAAATTGGGAAAACGTGTTATGGACGGATGAGTCCAAGTTCGAAGTTTTTGGCAGCAAAAGACGTCAGTTCGTTCGCAGAAAACCCAACGAAAAACTCTTAGACGATTGTGTAGTGCCAACGGTGAAGCATGGGGGTAGTTCGGTTATTGTGTGGGGTTGTTTTGGCAAAAATATGGCGGGTGATATAGTCAAAATAGATGGCATATTACGCAAGGAACAATATTTAAACATTTTAATTGAACACGCTGTGCCCTCCGGTAGTAGGATAATAGGATCAAATTTTATATTTATGCAGGACAATGATCCTAAACACACAGCTAAATTGTGTAAAAACTATTTAGAGACATTAGAGAAAGAAAAACTACTAAAAATTATGCAATGGCCACCACAATCCCCGGACCTCAACCCCATTGAAAAATTATGGGATGAATTGGACAGAAAAGTGCGTGAAAAGTGCCCAACATCGCAAAAGGACTTATGGAAGTGTTTGCAAGAAACGTGGAAAGAGATTTCCACAGAAACAATGAAGAAACAGGTAGAAAGATTGCCAAGATTAGTGCAAGTGGTAATATCTAACCGCGGTGGATACGTCGATGAATCTCGTATTTAATTTTAGTGTAGTATTGGCAAGTTCCACAGATGTAATTTTCAATTTAAAACGTTAGATATTTAATAAGAAATTAGAAATGTTATAAAAAATCGGTTTCAGTCACTATTTTAGGCACTTACATAAAATTTATGCAACGTTAATACATATTTCGCAAGTGTCCGGATACTTTTGAGCGGCAGTGAATGTGAAGATGCACATACAGTCAGCCGCAAAAGTATTCGTCCATTTACCGTATTAGATGTATATGTAAGAAATGGAAGACAAATAAATGTACAATTTTTCATTTAAAAGTATAGAAGTAAACCTTTATTTACGTAAAACAAGATACCATTCGCGAAAGTTGATAAATATCATACAGAAAGGAAAAATTAAGGAATATGTTGCGGTACGTCAGAAAATGGGACCGCAAAAGTATTCGTCCACGAACTATTATGTTAAATAAAATACTTGAATACGTTTAAAACAAACGAAAAACAGCATTCTCAGTAGCGATTGTGTTTTGTCAACTAGCAACAGTTCCGCACAGTCCGTCTTCAGCAAGCACGCAATTAATATTCATCATGAATCGCAAAAAATGTGAAACATCTCTATCCGAACGTGAAATTATTGTTAAGTTATTTAAAGAGGGTAAATCCGAACGCGAAATAGCGACCATAATAGGAAGATCTAGAAGTACAATACAGTATGTTCTAAAAAAATTTAAAGAAGAGAATATGATTATAAATAAAGCGCGATCAGGCAGACCCAGGAAATTGACTCCTCGTGAAGAGACAAGTATTGTAAGGGCTGTTAAAAAGAATCCGCATATTTCCGGAACTGAATTGCGGGAAAACGTGCAATCGGCGTCAGGAAAAGTTGTCAGTGTCGATACAGTTCAACGTGTGCTGCATAGAGCGGGTTTTAAGAGTCGAAAGAGTCGGAGAAAACCGTGGGTCAATACAAGAAACAGAAAGATGAGATTACAATTCGCCAAAGAGTATGTTTCAAAGCCAGAAGAATTTTGGGAACGCGTTATTTTTACAGGTGAAACAAAAATTTGTGTTTTTGATGCCCCTCGTGGGGATGTATGGCGAAGACCGAATACTGCATATCAAAAAGAAAACTTGACACCTACAGTCAGGCATGGAGGTGCATCATTAATGGTGTGGGGAAGCATGTCGGCAACTGGAGTTGGAGAGTACCATTTTATAGAGGGTACAATGGGTCAGTGGATGTATTTAAATATTCTAAAGGAACATCTATTGGTAAGTGCCGAGAAATTGGGTATAAGAAATAATTTCATATTTCAACAAGACAATGACCCAAAACATACTGCTCGCATTGTCCAAGAATGGATCCTCTATAATACACCGCATTACCTTCGAACACCACCCCAGTCGCCGGACATCAACCCCATAGAAAATCTATGGGGCGAAATTAAAAAGAAAATTAAACAAAGACCACCTAAAAATAAAGATGAATTAAAGGAGCGATTTAAAGCAGAATGGCAAACAATATCTGCAGATTTTACAGAAAAATTAATAAAATCAATGCCTAGAAGACTTGAGGCTATAATCAGATCCAACGGATATCCTACAAAATATTAAGTTAAAAACATTAAACAACTAATTTTAAGTTTAAAATATCTATAGATTAACAAAATCATCGATGGACGAATACTTTTGCGGTCCCATTTTCTGACATATCGCAACATATTCCTTAATTTTTCCTTTCTGCATGATATTTATCAACTTTCGCGAATGGTATCTTGTTTTACGTAAATAAAAAGCGGTCGATGAACGGAATGTCAACAACCAAACCCCATTTGGTCCGCGAGCTCTAGCGGCTCTATGTCGTTGCTTACAGATAATTGGGGAGCATGTTCCGATGAGTGTTAAGAACACCATTGCACATAAACTTCTTAATACAGGATTACCGGGTGGACAGGATGATGACTCTGATTATTCAGATGTGTCCGATATCCACATGCCGGTTCCGGGCTTACGACCTACCCGTATAGCGAAGTTGAGGCGTGATGTTTCGACACTCGAGAACAATGTGGCGACGTTGTATAAATTAACTAAACAACATCTTGACAACTGGCGGTCTCGTGTCGAGGAACGATACGAGAAGATATTTAAACAAATACGAGCTTTCCGTTCCATTGAGAAGCGCACTATCGCAGTGCTCACTTTACAAGTGAAATGGCTACAGCACCACCTCAAGGAGCGCGAGTACCACCTAGCTACTGAAAACCCCAGTGTCTCTATATATCAAGAGCCTAATAACCGGTATCTCAATACAGATATTATTAAGTACCGAGGGGCTTCTACCGTCGATCACTTGCTCATAACGTTATTTGGATCAGAACCCTTTTAAATGAAAAATTGTACATTTATTTGTCTTCCATTTCTTCCATATACATCGAATACGGTAAATGGACGAATACTTTTGCGGCTGACTGTACGTCGGATCAATGCTGTTCCGCTGAGAGTGCGGACAGCAAGAGGCAGGATGAGAGACCGCCATTGCCGAGCAGGTTGCCACGACGCAGAAACACTACATCATGTTCTGCAAATTTGCCATAGGACTAACGGCCCTCGTATAAAGCGGCACGATGCCTGTGTAACCACAAGAATTATTAGTCATCAGGAAAACCCCACCCAAGTTCCTGCCAGACGACGAAGGAATGCAGACGGCATCAATTTTGCGCACGAATGTTGAATCAAGACGAATATAAAAACCCCTTCCAGAACTCCCAGTCCGAGTCTCTACCAAACCTCGCCTAAGTCATAATCTGTGAAACATCGTAAGAATATTGTAATATTGTATTGTTTTAATAAAGAAAGAGTGGAGAACCTTATGTTTTCCAGCTCGATATTTTTTTTGAAACATTCAAGTCATTTTTACGTGACATTTTGGCGATCCTGCCAGGATACCACTGAGTACAGTTAAACGAAATTACGCATTTCGGGTTACGTACCAAACTGCATTCGGAGTATCCACGAACTTCGGAAATTCTTAAAGTCAGTGCAACGATATTAAATATTTCGAGAAAACGACGTTGGAGTAGAAGACTACATCTCCGAAGTACGAGAAATGAGAGCGATGTGTGCTGAGCAACATCTACTCCTGAAGACGATCAAGATCGAGAAGATCGAGGGAAAAGCAAATATGGCTATCCGCAACTTACGAAGAAATGTCGCAACCCAAGGTTCAGTGAGGGAACAGCAAGATCAATTACGAGATGTACGCCAAGGTATCAGTGAGTCAGTTCAAAGTTACATTATTCGATTCAGACGAGCATTTAACAAATTACAATACAGCGTTACAAACGAATATACGGACGAACTAACTCGACGAGCTATGAATGACAGAATTTTAAAAGATTCAGTGACAGACTTTATTCGTGGATTAAGAACAGAACTCGGACAAGTGTTACTCGCTAATCCGCCATAATAATATATCAGAAGCAGAAAAGAAAGCAACAGACGTAGAACGATACTTTCGGGAAGATAACAGAACGCGAAGACAAACAGTGACTCGACCGTCAAGACCGACAGTCAATATTCCACAAGCAAGACCGTCCGCACCCATGATGACTCATCAACTGAAGAATCGCCAGCCGGTTCAGCAGACGAACGTATTCAAACGCGCAGAAAACGCCCCACTCGCTGCAAGAGCACAGATAAAGTGTTTCAAGTGTGACCAGCTCGGCCATACAGCCAACCAGTGTGGAAATTTTCGCTTCGCCAGGCAACAGCAGAAAGGTCCCCCACCAGTAAACGCCATCGCGACGAGCAGCACGAAAGACGAGACAGAAATATCGGAAGAAACAGAGGAACAATCAGAGTTAATACCACAACAGGAAACTTACCCAACATATTCATACGAAGAACAGGAGGAGCAAGAAACAGACTCTTGGTTGACTCAGGAGCAGGAATCAATTTACTCAAACGAAAACATGTTGTAAAATCAGAACCAATTCCGACTAAAGATTTTTCGATGGGACATTCTAAATTTAAATGCAATGAACGAACACATTTGATTTTAGTACATAAAAAGATAGATTTTTACGTAGTAGAAGACGATTTTCCTTTAATAGAGGATGGAATATTAGGTTTACCCGGTTTAAAACAATATCAGTTCGAACTCACTAATGATAAATTAAAATTGGATAATTTTGTTGTTAAATTGCAGCAACCAACAGTTCAGTCCAACCCAAACAAGCAATTTCAAAGACCGTATACTTCGAAGGCAAACCAACGCCAGTATGCTTTATCAATGGTGGTGAGTCACAAATTCGAATAACCAATTTAATTGAAAATACTAACACGTATGATCAAATCTCCTTATTTAAAAACTCATTGAGATTATCTCATATTGAAAAATCATTAAGAGAACCAATAGAAAAGATCTTACTTTATATATGGATGTTTTTAATTTAGAAACAGATTCTTTACCATGCACAAATTTAATAGAACACGTAATTACTTTAAAAGAAAATAAAATTCTCAATACTAAATCCTACCGACCACCTGAATGTCATAAGAAAGAAATTCACGATCAAGTACAGAAAATGTTAAAGACAAAAATCATTGAACCGTCAGACAGTCCTTACAACTCTCCAGTTTGGGTAGTACCGAAGAAAGCAGATGCTTCAAGGAAACAAAAATGGAGAACCGTAATAGATTTCAGACGGTTGAATGAATTGACCGACCGAGACGCTTACCCACTTCCTAACATAGATGATATCCTTTCACAACTCAGTAATGCAAAATTTTTCTCAGCACTCGATTTATCTTCGGGATTCCATCAAATACCTATGAACAAAGACAGTAAGAAATACACAGCTTTTTCAACACCCCAGGGACATTATCAATACAACCGCATGCCTTTTGGACTTAAGAATGCACCAGCCACATTCCAGCGAATGATGGATACTGCATTAAGAGGTCTAACAAATCAAAATTGTTTCGTATACTTAGATGATATTATTATATTTGGAAATTCAATAGAAGAACATAATAAAAATTTAGGCATTGTATTACAACGATTAAGAGAACTAGGTCTAAAGATACAGCCGGATAAATGTGAATTTTTAAAAACAGAACTCGGATATTTAGGACACTTAGTTACAAGCGAAGGAATCAAACCAAACCCAAAGAAAATCTCGGCAATCTCGGCAGTTAAAGATTTTAAGACACCTAAAACACCTACAGATGTAAAATCATTTCTTGGATTAGCAGGTTACTATAGAAAATTTATAAGAAACTTTTCAAAAATAGCTAAACCACTGACAGAGTTAACAAAGAAAGACATTAAATTTTATTGGACGGACAAAACACAAGACGCTTACGACATTCTTAAACAAAAATTATGTAATGCACCAGTATTAAAATATCCAGACTATAATAAAACGTTTACACTTACGACAGACGCCAGTAATGAAGGTATAGGAGCTATCTTGTCACAAGACGGCCATCCTTGTTGTTACATATCACGCACGTTAAATCCACCTGAAAAGAACTACTCTACAACCGAAAAAGAATTATTAGCAATCGTATGGGCAACTAAAAGACTAAGACAGTACTTACTCGGACGAAAATTCAATATTGTTACTGATCATCAAGCATTAAAATGGCTTCAAAATTGTAAAGACCCCTCTTCGAGATTAATTAGATGGAAATTAAGACTAGAAGAATACGACTACACAATAGAATACACTAAAGGTAAAGACAATAAAGCCGCGGACGCACTATCACGAATACACATGACAAAAACTTTCAATTTAGAAGAACAATTTACTCTTTGGTTAAATTCAAGTAAACCATTAAAATTATTAAAACAGACTACTAACCGACCAGCATACTATCAACTGACACGAGAAGAGTTAGGAGAAAGAGACGATACAAAATGGTTAACAAAATTACATGAAATAGCATTGATAAATCCAAAGATAGGTATAGCAGATGATAAATTTAATGAAGACGATAAATATTTTATTAAAAAGATTTTGATGTTTATTAATGAAGAAATTAAGCAAATAACATTTGCATGGGAACCAATACAGCAGTATACAGATTCAGATATAGAAGAAATTTTAAAAGAAAACCATGATAATGTAGGACACCCAGGAATTCAGAAAACGTATGAAAGAATTAAAAACAAATATAAGATTCCAAATCTAATTGATAAAATTAAAGAACGAATAGAGACCTGTGACACATGCCAAACAAGTAAACTCACGCGAATTAGACCAAAAGAAGAACCTCAAATGACAGACACACCGATAGATTCAAACGAGAAAATTGCTATGGATATTTTAGGTCCTTTAAAGAAAACTAAAAATGGGAACCAGTACATATTGACAATACATGACGAACTTACGAAATACTTACTTTTAACCGTTTGATTCCGGGGAAGCGCTATCGCGCTTTACTTGTCGTATGCCAAAAATACGGCGCAGCGCGATAGCGCTTCTCTTGTTTTGTATCGAGAATGCGAAGACGCTGCTGTTGGTAGTATACTTTACGCAATTATTGAGAGCAGTTGTAGTAATATCAGTTGCAGTTTTTATTCATTTAACTCAGTTGTGGCTTTTAACAATATAAGAATTAAAATAATATACAGTAGTAATGCAGTAACGCCTGTGAATTGTGGTACGGTAGAAAAAATGGGTCAATGTAAAAGGATATATAATATTTTGACTGTAATTTTTTTTAAATCATCACCAGATCTATAAGGGCAAGAGATAATTCTTACAAAAAAATTATTTATGTACCAAAAAGAGTTATATGAAAATATTTGGCTCATTTTTTCTACCGTACCACAATCCACGGCTCTGGTACATTACTGCTTACCACTGTGTGTTATTCATTTATTTATTAGTAGGAAAAATCTTTTCGTTGTTTTATAGGAATTAGAAATTGTTTTAATTTTTTTACCAAGTGTTATACTGATAATTACGAAATACACCATGTTAAGTTCTGATTCATCTGAAAGTGACTGTGTTATGAGAAGTGATAATGAAGAGTATAGTAATAACCTTGAAAGTGATAGTGGAAGTGACATCATCATTCGTTCTAAGAGATTACGAGTTATTAGTGATAGCAGTGATGATGATAAAGTAACTGCAAGTACCTCCGATGACTATATTATTGATGAGTTTTTACCCGTGGACACAATTTTTTCGAACGAATCGAATACTTTTTCTGAAGTACCTGGTCCAAAGCATGCCCCTCCTACTGATGCGAAACCAATTGAATATTTCAATAAATTTTTATCAATTTCGCTCTTCACTACAATGGCGACAGAAACGAATCGCTATGCCGAGCAGTTTTTGAATTCCAGAAGAAGATTAGGACGACATTCGCACGTGAAATCCTGGGTGCCAGTAACTACTACAGAAATGAAAGCATTTGTTGCGGTTCTGTTTGAAATGGGCATTACAAAACGACCATCAATAAAGTCCTATTGGAGTAAAGGTTCGAGAAACATCCCATGGTTTGGCAAAATGTTTGCTAGGGATAGGTTTCAGTTGATTTTGAAGTTTTTCCACCTGGTCGACAATAACAGTTTAGCGCCATCAGGACATCCAAATTACAATCCGTGTGGTAAATTCAACTGCATACTGGACTACGCGAATAAAATCTTCCGAGAACAATATACGCCACACTGTCAGATGAGTATAGACGAATCTTTAGTTGGTACTCATTGTCACTCTATTATAAAGCAGTATCTTCCCAACAAAAAACATCACAAATGGGGCATCAAGTTTTGGATGATGTGTGATTCTATTTCAAATTATTGTTTGGGATTTTTTTGTTATCAAGGTGCAAAGTCAAACGATGATAAAGATAAAATAAAAAAGTATGGTCTCGGTTATGTAGTGGTTGAGAAATTGTTAACACTAGGAGATTACATGAATAAAGGATACCATATATAGATAGATAATTTTTTCACAAGCATTCACCTTGCCGAAGCTCTGTCACAGAAAAACACATATCTAACTGGCACCATTCGGAGAAATAGAAAACAAATTCCAAATGAAGCAAAATTTGCACAAACTGGTTATCCGAAGTATTTCAAAAGCAACAAAGTACTTATGTGCTCTTACCGAGATAAAAAATCTAAAAAAAATCCCGTCATATTGATCACCACCAATTGCACAACGGGAAATATAAACGTTACAAAGAAGAAAGGGAATATTCAGTATGTAAAGGAAAAACCAATTATTATTCACAATTATAACAAATTTATGAACGGAGTTGATCCCATGAACATCGAGATAGACTGTGATTTCGCAGGCTATAGCGAGTTACGGGCTAGGAGAACGTTCGCTGTCACCAACGAATCGTTCCTTCCCCTCGTAGATAAAGAATACGATTTAAGAGCTGCGTCCGACAAGCGTTTCGCTACTGTCGTCTCAAGATCAGCCTATCGCATGGTGATGTGTACACATCTCTATGCTAGGTACGCGCAGATTCGTGTTCTTCGAGGAGAATCCGGCAGGGAAGACGAGTGTCTTCTTAATTACTTGAAAGACAGGAGCTATCCCTGTGGCCCCAGCGATTGATACATATTTAAAATCAATCGGGGATTTTGTTTCCGACTCTAAGCACCTCCACCTAGAGATCCCAGTTTGGCCAAACCAGACTGGCGATTTTGGACGCTTAGACGCCAATACACATTGGCAATATATGGCATTTCCAGCACCAAGAGTGCTGGCACTAGCAGTGGTTGCAGACCTTCGCTACACTACAGGAGATAATCCTGGTCGCCGGAAAGGGGCACATACAGGACCGACGCGGACGAGGATGATCATAAAACGACTAGGAAGAGGAAGATGTCTGATCCTCCGATGGATAACATCAGGGCGGAGATCAGGGAACTGTCGACGGCGGATGTAGTAGCTCGTAGTTTCGAGCTGCAGGAGAAGGTGAAGTACATCGCGGACCATAGTTCTAATCTTAAAGGTACTTTTAAGAGGGACTTAAGACTATGTGCTAGGGCTACTCAATTGTGTGGAGAGGAGTTACACGCTCGGGCGCATTTACCGACCGACGCGCTAAAACTGAGGGCGGATTACTCCTGTCAGTTACTCAAGATTTCGGATCAAGAAGCAACGATTATGGCCTTGAAGCAAACGGTGGAAAAATTAACTGCTGAATTGAATCAGTTAAGGGAGCGTCCTCGAAATGCCCCGGTGGGGACTGGAAGCATTAAAGTAGGAGAGGACCACCAGAGAGAAGAGCTTGACCTCCGGCGTGAGTTTCGGGCAATGGAGGAACGGATCATGCGCCGATTGACGGGCACGATCGAGCATCTGCTGGGTAAATCGAGAGTGGAGGACCGCACAGCAGCGACGAGTGCTCGGAGCCCTTCGCGGGGGCCCAGCACTCCGACGCTCAGGAGTAGGCCTACGACAGGCGTGAAAGCACCCTCGGCAAAGTCGCTCACTTTTTCCGAGTGTGTTAGAAGGGGACTCGACAAAGGTAGAAGCATGGTGACATCGACCCCATGTGGTACGGATACCGAGGATGATGGGGAGTGGATTAGGGTGAAAAGACGGCCCCGCCCGTCCAAGAGCGCCCTCCAATCAACGGACGCGGATGGAACGATCTCTGGAGCGGAGAGCTCCAGGAATAAAAGTAACAAGAAGGCCCCTAAGAAAGGGAAACCTAAAGTAGGAAGGGTTCCTAAAACCGCCGCAGTGGCTGTTACTCTGACTCCAGGGTCAGGTGTGACAATGGCTGACACCATTAAGGAGGCCAGAGAAAAGATCGAGCTGGCCGGATTAGGGATTGGTCCTGGCCAATTGAGGCCCAAGAGGGCCATTACAGGAGGGATGTTATTAGAGGTGATTGGGGAGGAAAATGCCAAGAAGGCGACGGAATTGGCAGCCTCGATGAGGCAAGTGTTCCAAGACCGGGAGGCCATAAAAATAACAGTGCCCCAGAAAATGGCGGAGGTGCGAATAACGCGAATCGATGAATCGGTTACGGCCCAAGAGATCGCCGCGGCCATCGCTGCCAGCGGTGGGTGCGAAGTGGCTGATGTAAGGGTGGGCGAAATAAAATTTGCCCCTTACGGAATGGGGGCGGTGTGGGCGAAATGTCCCATCGCCTCCGCCAAGAAGATTGTAGCACTGGACCGGCTCATGGTCGGGTGGTCCGCCACTGTGGTGACGCCACTGCAGGCCAGGCCGCTCCAGTGCTACAAATGCCTGGAGTTCGGGCATGTGCAGGTGAGATGTCCCCAAAAAGAGGAAAAGCCACCTAAATGCTTTAGGTGCGGCAGGGAGGGGCATATAATTTCCAACTGCACGGAAGAAGAATATAATTGCTTCCTATGTAAAGGGAAGCAATACGAATCCAACCACAGGATGGGCGGCCCTTATTGCCGCACGCTGCAGGAGAGCAAACGGCGCAATATTCAACCTGCGCCCGAGGTCAAGGACACGGCTGAACCCGTGTTCAAGAAGCCGCAGGGACCGGCCTTGAAGGCCAAAAAGAAGAAGGCACCTTTGGAAGTAGTGTTTGATGTATCATCCATCGAAAGGGGTGACTTTTCGATGGATGTGGACGCGTAGGCGTTCACTATAGGGGGGAGGGTGGGAACATCGACGGTGAGTCGATGTTTCAGCCAACGATGTGGGGAGTGACGAGCGTGGGAGGTGAAAGACTTCCCACGCCCGTCAGTCCCAGGCCGGGGCGGGTCAGCTGGGGCTGGCCCGTCTCCGTATGGCCGGGGGGTGGGGGGGTATGTGCCGAGGTCTTCCCGGCACATACTCGTCGTTTTAAGGGGGTACTTTAGAGATGTCATTAAGACCGGGGGAGGTGACGGGCAGCGTATTGGTAGGGCGCCGGCCTCCCCTTTTTGGTCCGAGGAGGAAGACCGTGGGGGTTTAGCCGGTAGGAATCCGGCACTGTTCCCGGTCCCCCCCTAGGGGACCGGGTTCGCCTATGAAGGTTCCCCCACGAAAAAAAAAAAAAAAGGAGATAATCCTGGTCGCGAATGGGACCTACCTGACGAGCTAAGACCTAGCTCCCGTCATTGTTGACGGTGTTCCGGTTCGACCCGGTCTGCCAACCGTCAATCTGTTAGGTTGGAACCGCGCAACGCACATTTCCACGCACGAATCCGACAAAATGTTATATGCATATCTCGATGAAAGGCGAACTCTCAAATATTGGAAGAAAGTTGTTTTTAACATTTTTGCCAGAATGGTGCTAAACGCCTATATAATATATTCGGAAAATTGTCGTGGTAAAAAATTAACTAGACTGCAATTTACTTCGAACATTATTGACACTATAGAGGAGGAATGGTTAGCAAGCAAAAATGCCGCAGGAACATCACCAAGTAAAAAGTTTTCTTTAGAAAAATTGCCTGGGCGAAATTTGCGGCAGTGTGATGTATGCAGTAATAAAAATAGTAATGGAATTAAACGATCCAACTTAATTTGCGCTATATGTAAAAAAGGAATTCATGGAATTTGTGCAGCAAAACATTTTTGTTTTAAGTGAAAATAATTTTTTTTCGCAGACTTTTAGCATATGCATAAGAAAATTTTCCCATACTCAAACGGTTAATAAAGCGCTCAGTCAATTAACGAACGTCACGGTTTGTCATTCTCCTCCTCAATAGATCATTCCACGGTCTGATCTTATTAAGGAAATAATATATTCGCAAAGTGAAATACCTCCTATTAAATATATATTGACTTATTTTTAAAACGCGATATCTCCCCCGTAACAGCGGCGCCGATATTTCTGACCTTTCCCCTCGGCCGGCAGAGAGCGGCCGCTCTCTAAGTATGCGATAATGTAATATTATCAGCGACTTCTCAGCATGCGATTTTACGCACTGCGTACGGCGTCTCACTTTTGAAGTCATATTCGAGATAAGGAAAGGTTTCGTTCCTTCTCTTTGAGTGAGACAATGGAACAGGCAATGCATGCGTACCTTCAAGAAGCTTTCAGTTGGCAGAAAGTCACAGAAGTCTACAGATCGTTTGAGAGTAGAAAATTTAGTTTGTTCTTGAGAATATTTATCGACCATAAAACCGAAAATGTTGGAAAGAGAAGACAGTGATACATCAAGCGAAGTTTTCTTATCGTTCAGACGTCGCCGGGTATTACGGATATCATCATCAGAAGATGATATTTCAGTAGGTCAGGAAACGGAAATGGAGAGAAGAAGTAGGAGAAGTAGCACAAGGTGCTAATGATATCTGTGACGGAAATGAATGGTTTGATCCAAAAGGGAATCAGCCAAATATTATGGCCTTTACGCGCACCTCCGGCGCCAAAACAACTGATGAGAAAGTGCGGATTTGTACGAAAGCAGAAGAGTTTTGTGCACTTTTTGTTACAGACGAAATACTTCAACACATCAGTGAGCAAACAAACTTCTATGCTACTCAATGCAGAATCACTTCTAAACGTACAGGTAAATGGACACCAACTAACAAAAATGAGCTGAAGCGTTTATTTGGGCTGATAGTATGGATGGGTATGGTAAAACTTCCCTCCTTACGTCTATATTGGTCTCAAGATCCATTATTTTCACAAACATTCCCGCGAACAGTAATGAGCAGAGACAGATTCGAAATTCTCATGAGAATGTTGCATTTCGCAGACAACGAAGCAGCTGTCGCAACTAACCGTTTATCAAAAATTCAATTCATCATAGACGAATTGAATACAAATTTTCAAAAATATTACGATCCACCAGAAGTATTATGGGTTGATGAGTTGCTAATCCCATTCCGCGGGCGCATTGTATTCAGGCAGTATTTGAAACAAAAAACACACAAATACGGTATAAAAATATTTAAATTACAGTCTGTTTGACAAGAGCGTGTACGGCAAAACTCTTACCTGCGATGCCTTAGGTAGGAAATTCCACTTCAAGCAGGTAACTTGAATGTTTTCCTAAGATGCTTTGTACAAAAAACCCTCAGTTGTTGATCGAGCTTATTCGTAAAGTACCAAAAATGTCATACACGGCGGCTGCTAAATACATGAAGAAATCGAAGA
The DNA here is from genome assembly GCF_051020985.1 of Nomia melanderi. NCBI lineage: Eukaryota > Metazoa > Arthropoda > Insecta > Hymenoptera > Halictidae > Nomia > Nomia melanderi. Next base: position 499,336 of record NC_135000.1, read on the forward strand.
CATTTGTTAGTAAGAGGGTGAAACGATATTTGGAGGTCAAAAACGTCGATGACCTACCAAATCGTGGCACTAAGTCAAAGACGACGAAGAAAGAGGATAAATTGATTTTACGCGAATTCGAGAAGAATCCCCGTCTATCGTTACGTAGTGGACAGGCAGTTTTATGTAGAAAGGGTTTGAAATTGTCATGTGATACGATAAGAAGACGATTATTGGCAAATAATGTGAAATTTAGAAGCACAATAAAGAAACCGCTACTATCCGAGAAACATGTCACAAAAAGATTCGCTTGGGCGAATGAAAATTTGAACCGTGATTGGGACAATGTAATTTTTTCGGACGAAACTTCTTTTTGGGCACATACTTTTATATAACCCATACCTGGTGTACCCACGCCAATAAACTCCTTCAGCGAACCGTTAAACACCCGGTAAAGGTGCATGTTTGGGGTTACTTCTCGAAGCAGGGATTCGGTACTTTGAACGTATTCACTGACAATTTAAACGCTGCCAAAATGGTCAAAATCTATCAGAGAGCCTTATTACCATCTGCCCAGAGGTGGTTTATAAGAAATAATAAACATTGGCTACTACGAGAGGATAATGACCCAAAACATCGAAGTCGACACTGTACAGCCTGGAAAGAGGAAAATCACATCGATGTACTAGATTGGCCTTCACAGTCGCCGGATGCAAATCCGATAGAAAATGTTTGGGCAATCATGAAGATCAAGCTCAGAAGAAAGAAGCTCAACACGATCAAGAAGCTGATTCGTCAAATTCGATTGGTATGGAGGTCCTTATCTCGTGATTATGCGATTACATTAGTAGAAAGTATGCCTCGAAGATGTAAATTAATTATTGATAATGGCGGTGACTGGACACCATATTAATAATAAAGCATCTTAGTATACACCATAAAGAATTTGTGTATTTTTTTCGAACCCGATATCCTAAATAGTTTGACTCTTGTCAAACAGAGTGTATGTTGTGGTCATGGATATACGTATAATTGTCACGTGCACACTGGAAAAGCTCTCGACAAGGAAAATACAACCCCGTCAAATGTCGTAATGTCTCTATTGAAAAACTTATTTCATAGAGGCCACACGTTGTGTGCTGACAACTGGTACACCAGTATCGATTTGGCGAATCGCCTAATAGATAAAAACACACACTTGATTGGAAAACTTCGAGCACATCGTAAGAAAAACTCAAGTGATGTGATAAAAACTAACTTGAAACGTGGAGAAGTTATCGCTAAAGTCCACAAAACATTCAAGTGAAATGATAAACGTAAACATAAAACGCAGAGTTTGCTGTAAACCCAAAATTATAGTTGAATATAATAAAGCAAAATCTATTGACTTATCAGATCAAATGAGTGCGTATAGTAGTCCCTACAGAAAAACTCTCAAATAGTATAAAAAGTTGGCCTTTGAGTTATGTTTCAACACTGCTGTGGTCAATTCCCTGTTCCTCTTTCAAGAAGTAACCGGACAAAAAATATCAGTTACGGAATTTCGGAGACAATTGGTGAATGGACTGACACAGCGAGTAGATGAACAAATTCCACTTCGGGATGGGAAAATTGTTCATAAATTACAGAAAAAGGAAGGAGACGTCTATAAAGTTCGGAAATACTGTTCTGGTTGTTATGATGAAAATCAAGATTATTTGGATCTAAGAAAGCCAAAAATTTAACAAAAAAAGTTGTTACATTTTGTTACATGTGTAAATCCCAGCCACACTTTTGCTCGGGAGGCAAGGCCCTTACTTTTGCGGATTGCGTGAGAGGCAAAAGCAAAAGCAAGGAGTCTACGGATGCGGGAAGCAGCCGTATGGTGACATCTACTCCACTGGGGTCGGATGCGGAGGACACGGTGGATAGATCATCGGAATGGAGGACGGTCTCTAAGAAGAAGACAGGCGAGAGGAAGAAGAAGTCGAAGAAGGTCGTTTCGGCCACCTCCTCGGATGGAGAGGCCCTGACGTCCGGATCCGAAAGGAAGAGGAGTAGGAAACCAAAGAAGAAGACGAAGAAGGTGAAACTGGGTAAAGTGCCGCTTACATCCGCGGTTACGCTGAACATAGTGGAACAAGGGAAGACGTCGATGTCGGAGGCGATAGCCCTAGCCCGGCAGAAGGTCGACCTTGGGAGTATCGGAATAAAAGCCGGCGAGATAAGGTTAAAAAGGGCTGTCACAGGAGGGGCCGTCTTGGAAATTCTGGGGGAGAATTGCAAAGAAAAGGCGGCGGAATTGGCGGGGAAACTCAGAACAGCTTTCGAGGAAAGACCCGAATTGAAGGTGGGACTACCTCAGAAGTGTTGCGAGCTTCGACTCCGAAGAATCGACGAATCGATCACTCGAGCGGAAATCGCGGCTGCGATCGCTACCACGGGCGATTGCGACGTGGAAGATGTAAGGGTAGGAGACATTAGATTTCCGACGAATGGACTAGGAGCCGCATGGGTGAGGTGTCCCATCGCTGCCGGAAAGAAGGTGTTGAAAGAGGAAAGACTGGCGATCGGATGGTCGTCGGTTTTGGTAACGGCGTTGGAAGCTCGACCACTTCAATGTTTCAAGTGCTTGGAGTTTGGGCACGTTCGGTCGAAGTGCCCCTCGACCGAGGAGAAAGCTCCCGTGTGTTTCAAATGCGGAGGAGAAGATCATTTGATCGGGGCATGCCCCGAAGAGAAACACAAGTGTCCGGTATGTCATCGGAAGGGTTTCGATTCGGAGCACCGGATGGGAAGCCAGGTCTGCAAGGCCCTGGAAATGAGCAAGAAAAGGGGAGGGGATAAGGCGGAAATACCTCCGCGACCATCGAAGGACCCCCCTGAGAAGATTGCGAAACCGGTCGAACAGCCTGCACCGGCACCGAAGAAGAAAGCTGCCTCGCCGTCGGTAGCCTTTAAGAGGCCACAGATTGTGCCGGAAAGATTGGAAAAGAAGAAGAAGAAGGGTCAATCGGTGGGCGGGAAGAAAACGGCGACTTCCGCGAGACCGATGATACCCCGGACAGCGATGGACTTTTCAACGAGTGGTGAAACCACGTTTGAAATGGAACAAGAATTGTAGAGCGATCTGCAATTTCTTGGGGGGAGGGGGAGGGGGGGGATCAATAAGCTCCGGCTTGCTATCCCCACCTTCTCAATCAGTTACAACACGGATGAGGGGTATAAAGGGGTACATGCCGTCGTTTTCCCGGCATGTACCTTGGATTACAATAAAACGAGTTTCGATTAAATTGGGCGAAATTGAGTCTGGCGGGGTATTAGTGGGAGAAAACCGGATGCACCATGGTTAAGGCGCCGGGCCCCGTCGATAAAGACTCCGTGATGGAAAACAGTGGGGTTTAGTCGGTAAAAATCCGACACTGTTCGCGGCTCTTCTGGGGGAGAGCCGGGTTCGTCTTTCTGAAGATTCCCCACTTAAAAAAAAAAAAAGCCACACTTTTGCTTATAATGCTTCAATAAAGCTCATTAAAAGTATATTTGACTACATTCATTCAGGTTACATTTATCTTTTAACTTTAATACTGTCGGTCCCACGAAAAGTTTAACGACGGTCCCCATGGACCGTAGCCGGCCTCGGGGAAAGATCAGCGCCGGTCCCTAGGGACCGGCCTCGCGCTCAACGTGTTAAGGATAAAACATCCGTAGAATCACGCACGGTAAAATGCGTTGCCGTACGCGTAGACGGCCCCACCACCGGTTACATTCCGCGTTTGAACATTGCACCCGGCGTATTTATATTAGACTGCACCGTTGAGAATAGAGGCGGCATTGCGTATGCGAAGTGCATCAACGTCAACGAGATTCGCGCCGTGTTTAACACGCCAGTTGTAAAGATAGAAGAGATCGGCGACGAGTCGCCAACCCCTCGTGTTAACCACATCCAAGAATCGCCCACCTATCAAACCCTTGGAGGACGCTACGAGGAAATCCTCAACCTAGTCCAAACAGATCATTTAAACCCTAAGGAATTTGAGCACGTCCGCGAATTAATACACGAGAACGCGGATCTCTTCCATCTACTAGGCGACAAACTCGACAAAGCACATACGATTACGCATAAAATTCCGGCTACCGACAACATCCCAATAAAAGTCAAACAGTATCGATACAAACACATCCACAAGAAAGAAATTGTGTAGATAACCAAATGAAAGAACCCTTAGACAACGATATCATTGTGCCATCATCATCCCCATATATGATAATTCACCCTTGTGGATCGTACCGAAAAAACCTGACGTCGACGAAAACAAACGTTGGCGCATGGTAATAGATTATTTGACCTCGGGCTTTCACCAAGTCGGGCTAGATAAGGAAGACGCCGCGAAAACCGCTTTTTCAACCCCTTTTGGCCATTATGAATTCAAACGAATGCCTTTCGGGCTCCGAAACGCGCCGGTTACATTCCAGAAGGTTAATAAATGCAATTCTCACCGGATTGCAGGGTTCCGAGTTGTTTGTATACTTGGACGATATCGCCATATACGCCAGGTCACTCTCAGAACACCAGACAAAATTCATTAAACTAGCACACAGGCTCCGAGGAGCGAATCTGAAGCTCCAACCTTCGGAATGAGGATTCTTACATAAGGAAGTAGCTTATCTTGATCATCGAATCAGCGAAGATGGTGTGCGACCGTCATCAGACAAAATCAACACCGTGAAAAACTTTCCGATTTCGAGAAATCTACGCGAGACTCGCGAATTCCTCGGCCTTGCGGAATACTACCGCCGTTTTATTGACGCATATTCAAAAATTGCGAAGCCACTCAGAAAGCTATTGAAAAAAGACAAACCATTTGAATAGGGAAACGACCAAGAGCGCGCGTTTAAAACATTACGCGAAGCCCTATGCGACGAGCCCGTCCTAGCCTATCCCAATTTCAACGAAGATTTCAATGTCACGACTGACGTGTCCGGATACGCAGTCGGCGCAATATTGTCACAAGGGAAAATAGGTCAGGATAAACAGATCGCTTACGCGTCCCGACTCTCGCATGGAGCGGAGTTAAACTACAGCACTATCGAGAAAGAGTGCCTTACACTCGTGTACGCCGTGCAATATTTCGCGCCTTATTTATATGGCCGCCGGTTTAACCTAATCACAGAACACCGCCCGTTGGTCTGGATGAATTCAGCGAAAGACCCTACGTCCAGATTACTACGCTGGCGCCTCAAATTAGCGGAGTTCGATTATTCAATCACATATAAGCCTGGAAAATCCAATACGAATGCTGATGCGCTCTCCCGAAACCCAGTTCAACCCTTCCCGCTTTTCACCGATCCACCGCGTTCCGATATAAAACCACGTCGCGTCTAGTTGAATAAGTTAAGTGAAATTGTATAACCTCGATTTATTAATACATATACCTATTGTTAACCCTTTTAGTGCCGGAGGCCGATATATCGGCTCTTGATGCACTAGCAAAAAAGTGCCAGAGCCGATATATCGGCCCGCACCTTGTAACGCTTTACTATTCGCATTGCAGGAGAACTCTATCTCAAAATAAATTTATAATACGTTATACCTGTAAATGGTCTAATTTCATTACGAGAGAATTAAAAAAAATAGTTTTTCGTTTTAACTCTCTGTGAACGACGACTTTTTTCTATCGCTTGGAGCTAACGAAGTCTAACATAAACACCGATGGTCGCCGTTCAGGCGATATCCGACTTGCAGCGTGAATCGCCGTGGCGTTGGGCCTTTATCGGAAATGTCGACAGCGTTTTATATAAACAACTGTTTGAAGACTCTCACGAAATAAGATCGCATTGCCGCAGCGAAACGTAGGATCAGTTAGTTTTTCCTCGATCGTTGTCGTGAGCAGTATATTTCGTTTTGTCCCAGTGACAGTTTGAAAGCGTCATTTTTGTTATTGCCGTTGTTTTCCGCTTGTGTCAAACATTTTTGTTTTTGACAAACCAACAATTAGCAAGACAGGTTTTCTAAAATTTTGCGACCAACCTTTTTATAAAAAATACACCGTCATGGATGAAGCGGAATTAATCCGAATGGTTGACCAGATGGATCTACTACATAGTGACGATGAAAAAATTGTGGCACCAAGTAGTCGGCATCCACGTAGAATATATAGTGATAGTGAAGCGAGTGATAGCAAACCAGATCTTGAAGGAAACGATATTGAGGAAGTACTGAAAAATTTCCGTGAAGTTACCGTGGCCAATGACAGCGAATATAATCCTCGCCCACAATTTATGGAAATTGCTGGGCCTAAACATATGCCACTAAGAAATTCCACACCCAGAGAGTATTTCGATTTATTTTTTACTGAAGAATTTTTGAGTTTATTGAGTGAAACAAACCGATATGCCAGGCAGATTCTGAACAGAATCGATGTACCATCAGGATCCAGAGCAGCAGAGTGGAAGACAACCACTGTGTCAGAAATGAGGGCTTTTATTGCTGTTCTATTAGAAATGGGTGTCACACGTAGACCGACACTTTTCAGTTATTGGTCAACAAGCCATAGACACATTCCATGGTTTGGCCAAATGTTTAGACGAAATAGGTTTCAATTAATTTGCAGGTTTTTCCATGTCGTAGACAATAACAAATTAGCAGCACGTGATAGCCCAGAATATGACCCTACAGGAAAATTTGAACCAGTTGTTACCCACGCAAATAATAAATTCAAATATCACTATTCGCCTCATCAACATTTGAGTATTGACGAATCGTTAGTCGGCACGAAATGTATAACGTCGTTGACTCAATATCTTCCAAATAAAAAGCATCACAAATGGGGCATAACATTTTGGAGGCTGACTGATGCATTTAACCCTTAGAGTGCTATGGACGCACATATACATCTGGCGAAAGCTATCGGAGTGGACTAAGGACACATATATGCGTTTGTCAATTTTTTCGAGCACCTACGCAGAAGTAATACCATTATGCGTGTGTGAGATAAATATAAATGTATTCCTTAGCAACGGCAGTAAACAAATGCCAACAATGTCTCGTTATAACAGTTGTCTATCTGTTTCGCGGACAGTCGCATCTGTTTCGCGAACCGAGGCAAATCTTGTTACTTGTAAGAGTTGTTATCGTAGTAGCAGTACAATATATTACGATAGTGTCCTATATAATCTATTTGATTATCTTTTACTCGTGACACCCTTAAAAATGGCAAGTAATATTGAAGAATATTTTACAAGAGACGACAGCGAAATAGAAGATTACGATTCAGGCGATTTGATGAATGATGTGTACCAGTTCGATCCACCATCATCGGACAGTGAAGAATTGATCGATCAAAGAAGCATAAATAGGAAACGGCCCAGAACACTAAGTACATGTTCGGAAGAGGAAACGAATTTAAGGCCTAAACTACATATCTTTGACGAACAAAATGCAGGAGTAAAAGGAAATCTGAACCTAGAATCAACACCTTTAGACGCCTTTCAAATGATATTTTCGGAAGAATTAGTCGCTCAAATTACTGAGCAGACAAACAATTACAGTGCTGGACAAAAGTATTGGCACAGCAAGATTTTTATTATACAAATGCTTATAACTATTAAACAAATTGATTTAAACAAAAAACTTTTTGACATATTTATTTATTATCTATCCTAGTTTATTACACGACAAAAGTAACAATATAAATAAAATAATACACAAAATAATAGCGAAGATATATTTTTTGAACATTTTATGGGTGGACAAAAGTGTTGGCACAGCACATATATAAACAATGTATCGTCGCCGTTTTCAACGATTTCCGATCGTCATTTGGAAATAGCGAAGGGGAATCCCCCGTTAGTCTTTTGTTATAACACTCGATCAGTGAAACCGGAGACTTCAGTTATTAAACAGCAAAAAACCAAGAAAGAGCAATAATGTCTAGAAAAATGAAAGAAACCACAATTGAAGAAAGAAAAATAATATTAAATTTATACAAGATGAATAAATCTTACAACGAAATTGCACAAATCATAAACAAAAGTCGTTTTACTGTGCGTTCAGTCATAAAACGCTTTAAAAGTGAGCAACATCTAGAGAATCAAATTAGGAGTGGTCGCTCTTCTAAGGTAACAATTCGAGAAAAAAGGAAAATTATAAATATTGTAAAGAAGGATCCAAAAACTAATTCGACTGAAATTGCCTCGATGTTAAAAGCTGAATGTGAAAAAGAAGTAAGTACCAAAACTGTACGTAGGGTATTGAAGGATGCCGGTTATTCTGCACGTATACTATAGCACGAAGAAAGCCCTACACATCAGTAAGATAAACCAAAAGAAAAGAACAGAGTTCGCGAAAGAGTTTGTTACGAAAGATACTGATTTTTGGAACAAAATCATGTTTTCAGATGAAAGTAAGTTTAATATTTTTAAATCTGACGGCAGAATATTAGTATGGCGAAAACCCAACACGGAGATGGACGAACTGAATCTGCAAGCCACCGTGAAACATGGGGGTGGTGGTTTAATGGCGTTTGGGTGTATGGCATCATCGGGTGTAGGAGAACTTATATTCATTGATGAGACAATGGATAAATATGTATATTTAAGTATACTCAAACAAAATCTTTTGAAAAATGCTCAAAAATTAAACCTCCCCAGGGATTTTTATTTTCAACAGGATCGAGATCCTAAACATATGGCGTATATTGTTCGTCAGTGGATAATATATAACACTGCCCACACATTAAACACACCACCTCAAAGTCCGGATATGAATCCCATCGAGCACGTGTGGAACGAATTGGAAAAAAGAATTAGGAAACATAATATCACAAGCAAGTCTGAACTGAAGAAAGTTCTTCTGCAGGAATGGAGCAATAATGTACCTGAATTCACTAAAAAATTATTCCACTCGATGCCCAGAAGATTAAAGGAAGTCCTTAAAGGGAAAGGAATGCCAACAAAATATTAGAACTTTATTATGTAATTAGTTATTAGCGTAAATATTCTACTGTGCCAATACTTTTGACCACCCATAAAATGCTCAATAAATATATTTTTGCTATTATTTTGTGTATTATTTTATTTATATTGTTGCTCTTGTTATGTAATAAACTAGGATAGATAATAAATTAATACGTCAAAAAGTTTTTTGTTTAAATCAATTTGTTTAGTAGTTATAAACATTTGTATCATAACAATCATGGTGTGCCAATACTTTTGTCCAGCACTGTATGTGCTAGCGGATTCAAAAACTGGATATTTATTTACAATACTTCCGTATTATGGCAGCATAACGTCCGATAACATTTCCCGGCCTGATCTTCCAGTAACCACCATTCGTAATGCAAAAGGATACCACATGTGCACTGACGGGTACTACACCAGCATTCTCTTAGCAGAAGAATTGCTAAAGATAAATTGTCATCTTACTGGCACCATAAAAGTTAACCGAAAAGGCGTACCTACAGAAATAAAAAAGCCAAAATTTTCAACAAAAAAAAAACAGTTGCATACAGGAAGAACAGCACTACACGCTTCTTGCGTGGAAAGTAAAAAGGATTATCACAATGCTCACTAATTATTACAACACACAAATGCAATCTACCCGCAGAACATTACGCGGTGGACATGTTGTAACAGTCAATAAGTCTGAAATGGTTTTAGAATACATGACAAATATGAGTGGTGTGGATCGTGCGGATCAATACGCTTCGACGTATTGTTTTCTCCGTAAGTCGCTGAAATGGTGGAAGAATTTATTTTTTTGGGGAGGTTGGAAATGTGTGTCATTAAGGGGGACATACCTTTAGAACCTTAAAAAATTGCAATTTTCTTTTTTCTATAGAATGTTAGTATAACATCTTAAGAGTATGGTGCCAAAGTTTTAAAGCGAAATTCGGAGACCTCCTGATGCTATACCCCATAATCGGGACTCATAGGCGGTAGCCCACCGCAGGTATATATTCACGCGCTCGAAGCGGAGGACCCGCCTTTCATAATTCCCTCCTTTCAATCATTGTAAACATGTTACTTTACATTGTTTGCGTTATACAAGAAAAATTATCATACAGCGCGATTTCCTATAGCTCGAATTTATACTACTCGTGAAATATTAATTGCGTTATACAGGAGTCTATTGTACTTGTATTTGTTATATAGCGCATGTTGTAGGAAGCATGTAGTATCCTCCCTTGTACTCCTTTTGCTTTAAAGTGTACGCGGGCCCGAAAACCCGCGCCACTGCCCATCCCGCGGCCAGGTGATATTGGCCGTGTATATGGAGGGGGCTAATGTTCGTGCCACCACCCTTTTCACAAGCGATTGCCCCAACGCCGCTAGGTGGTGGTCAGCGGATCTAACCCCGCCATCACACTCCACACTTCGTTCGACATTGTCGCAGCGCTATGATGCCGGGGCACACATATACGAATACGTTTCATCCCGTGAAAAAGTTCAGGAAAGATATGGGGGAAAAAATATCATGAATCTATATTGTAAATGTATGTATATTTATTATATAGTAGTATCAAAAGGAACAAAGTTGTCTAAATATAAAAAAAAACAAAGTTACTACGATTCAGTCTGGAAAACGTCTCACAGCTAAAATCGTACAGTATATATATGTATTTTGTAATATTCCCCAAGGGGAATCCCTGAAAACAAATGAAAATTATGGAACAAATAAAAGATTACATTGTTTGGCGTATTCGCAGTTGTCGTTTAGCGTCGTAAGGTTCGTAGTTGAAAAAAAAAGAGAAAGATAGTAATAATTGTTGGAAAATATAGTTTATGATTATTCAAAGTGACCGCCATGGGGGGGAACAACATAGAATATATATATGAGGGCGTTGTATCGACGATGCTCATTTAGATATAAGTTTTTTCTTCCCTTCCGCTTGTGCTTGGGTATGGGGTAACACGTGCTTAGTTTTTTTCGCGCCAAGAACATCGTTATGTGAAAATGTTACTTATAACTGTTATCATAATAACTCAATATTATATTATATCTATATAAACTGTTCCAATCAATAAATGTACACATGTACCCAAATAAAACCTTAACAATAATGAAGCAGACAACGATAGAAGAGCGACAAACAGTTATAAGAAATTTTCAAAGTGGAAAAAGCTATCGTGAAATTGCGAAGATTATTAGTAGAAGTGCCAGTACTGTTCAGTATATTGTAAAACGATACCAAAACGAAAATAGAATAGTACGAAAAATTAAAGAGAATCCGAAGATCAGTGCACCTAAACTTACTAATGAAGTGGAAACATATTTAGGGAAAAGTATAAATCCAGAAACAATAAGAAGAATACTCAGAAAACATAATTTTCACGGTCGTACAGCTCGGAATAAGCCTTTTATAAACGAGAAGAATAGAAGAAAGAGACTAGATTTCGCAAGAGAATATATATACAAAGATTTTGATTTTTGGAAAGAAACTATATTTACGGACGAAAGTAAATTTAACATATTTCATTCAGATGGAAAAATTACGGTGTGGCGTCGACCAAATGAGGAGTTTAAAATACAAAATTTAAACAGTACCGTGAAACATGGAGGGCAATCAGTAATGGTCTGGGGCTGCATGTCCGCTGCCGGAGTGGGTAACTTAGCATTTATCGAAGGTAACATGAATAAATATAGTATGATTACATAAATATTTTGAAAAACAATTTGAGGGACAGTGCCGAAAAATTAGGGATTTTGAATTCGTTTAAGTTTTATAGCGACAATGATCCCAAACACACATCGCATGTAACCAAAATGTGGGTACTGTATAATTACCCTAAAGTACTAAACGCACCTCCACAATAACCTGATTTGAACGTGATAGAGCACGTCTGGAATGAATTAGAGATTAGAATCCGGAAACATACTATTAAAAATACAAATGATTTAAAAAGGGTATTAATGGAGGAATGGAGAAAAAGTGAACCCAGTTTTATTGAAAAATTGGTCAAATCTATGCCAAATAGATTGCGTGCGGTAGAATGTAGTCGTGGGCACCCAACAAAATATTAATTTTTAATTTAAACAAATTGTTGGTCACTTTTCTACAAATGTACGATTTTAGCTGTGAGACGTTTTCCAGGCTGAATTATAGTAACTTTGTTTTTTTTATGTTTAGACAACTTTGTTCCTTTTGATACTACTACATAATAAATATAGATACATTTACAATATAGATTCATAATATTTTTTCCCCCATATCCTTCCTGAACTTTTTCACGAGACGAAACGTATTCGTATATGTGATGTACGATTTTGGCTATGACTCACTGTACATACAATTTTAGTGTCTACAGTGGCAAAACTTTCGACAAAATGAATAGGATGCCAACGAATATAGTTATGAATTTGTACGATGAAATATTCCATAAAGGCCATACACTGCACGGATAATTGGTATACCAGTGTACATTTGGCCAAAAAACTCATAGAAAAAAAATACCCATTTGATTGGCACTCTAAGAAGTAACCGCAAAGATTACCCGAAAGAAGTGGTGTCCAAAAAACTAAAACGGGGAGAAGGAAAGGGAGGCGTGACGTTTTGTTACTTTCCACTAAACATACAATAGAAATGGAAACAGTTCGAAAAAAGACAAAAATTGTTAGTAAACCAAAAACTGTTAAAACTGTTAGACTATAATGCGGGAAAAAAATCTATTGACCTGTCAAATCAAATGGCGGCATACAGTAACCCATTACGGAAGTCAATGAAATGGTACCGAAAATTAGGTTTTGAACTGTTACTGAACACCGCTGTTGTGAATTCGTTCTTCATACATCAAGAATCAACAGGCCAAAAGATGTCTATCACAACATACCGTCAAAAATTGATTGAGGCACTTACGCAGAAGAAGGAGGAACAAATCGACACGTATAAAACCTCGGCATCATTTGGAACGAAAAGAAGGCAGTGCGCATAAAACCGGGAGGTAGTGCACCGAGTGCTATAATCAAAATTCACGAATGTTAGGATCAAAAACAGTCCAAAATGTAACGCAAAAAGTTACAAACTTCTGTAATCAATGTACAAACAAACCTCACCTTTGTTTACCTTGTTTTCATAAATTAAATTAATGTTTTTAAGTATTATATTCTTCCCCTTAAAGCATTGACCAAACAAAAACCTATGTCGCCATTGACCAAACAAAAACCTATGATAAAGGAATGCACGTAATCTATAATTTGGTGGGCTATAAAAGGAGTAGTATACTCTGAATTGTTCCAACCTAGCCAAACTGTCAAAGTAGATAGCTATCAAGAGCAATTGATTTGCGTGAATAATGAATTCGAACGAAAGAGACCGTTTAAAGATAACGGGAACAGGACATATCATCTTGCAACAAGATAGCGCTCGCCCACACGTTGCAAAGAATCAAAGAATGTTATTAGTTCTTTAGGCTCAGAAATCCTCCTACATGCGGCATATTCTCCTGACCTCCATCAGATTTTCATTCATTCTGATCTCACTCTAACGTCATTTAACAGATACGAATTTCCAAATATTTGCTACAAAAAACCATAGTCGCAAAAGCACAAGAATTGCCACCAACCATGATATATTTCATAGATTAACACATTGCATACGGGTCACGAGATATCTCGTTTTTACGCTTCTCAAACGTTGCGTTCGGTCACGAGATATCTCGTTGTCATGTTTTATTTCGATTCAATCGGCAGCGTAAGCAATCAGCGGCAAATATTTTTGTTACGTTATCAGGGTAACAAAGCCTCTCCCATTCTTAAGACAATTGATGAGCGAAATAATTGAATGTTGACATTCAGAGCATGTACCTTTTTCCGTTGTCAACACAAACTTCTTTTTTTTTCTTTATTTCTTTTTTTTCAATATCTCTTTTTTTCTCGCGTTTATCCAAAACAACGCATACACGCACGCTACACCCATACATATGCACGCACATCCATGAGGTTTACATCAATATTAACCTACACGTCTACAGTTACCGTCAGCTCAACGAAAAAATAGTTAAGGTCCGGTTTCCACTGCCAATAATAGAAGATCAAATAAATGCATTAGAGGGCGCGAAAATATTCACGACCCTTGACTTGAAAAACGGATTTTTTCATATCCCGATCGAGGTAAAAAGTAGAAAATATACCTCGTTTATTATACCTGACGGACAATATGAATTTTTGTACACTCCTTCCGGCCTGTGCAATTCCGCGGCGATTTTCCAAAAATTTATAAATACAATTTTCGCAGATCTCATTAAACAGGAGAAGGTGTTAATTTACATAGACGATTTCATCATTGCCTCACAAGACCATAATACGGGATTAGAAACATTACGAGAAGTACTACAGGTCGCTTCAGATCACGGGTTAAACTTTAATTGGGGAAAATGTTGCTTTCTGCAGACGCGAATACAGTTTCTTGGTCACATAATTGAAAATGGAACAGTTCGTCCTTCCGAAGATAAAATAGAGGCGGTTATGAAATTTAAACAACCCGAAAATATCAGACAGGTACAAAGTTTCTTAGGGCTTACAGGCTATTTTAGAAAGTATATACCCGGATATTCGATGATTGCACGCCCGTTAACCGACCTTCTCAAAAAGAACGCGAAGTTCCAATTCGATGAGAAAACAAAAGTTGCCTTTAATCAGCTGAAACAATTATTATGTAACAAACCCGTCCTAAGATTATACCGAGTTAAAGCAGAGACAGAGTTACATACGGACGCATCAATGTACGGTTACGGAGTAATATTATTCCAGCGAGATAATTCCGATAATGCCTTACATCCAGTCTATTTCGCGAGCGGACGTACAACACAAGCTGAAATGAAGTATACGAGATACGAATTAGAGGTGTTAGCAATAATAAAAGCGTTGAAGAAATTTCGGGTTTACGTATTAGGTATACCATTTAAAATAATAACAGATTGCCAGGCATTCACACAAACCATGGCCAAACGAGACTTATGTGTACGTGTAGCACGATGGGCACTGACCTTAGAAGAATATCAATATACAATCGAACATCGCGCCGGTAAAAGTATGATGCACGTCGATGCTTTGAGCCGCAATCCGTTACCGTCAGTTATGTTAGTTAAAGAGTGTGAGGATAGCATCATTGCGACAATACGAAAAGCACAGCATAGCGACGCGACATTAAAAAATTTCTTTGAGTTTTCATTTCTTTATTATATAAAGAAGAAGCAGGCGAAATACAATTAATATTATCCAAAGCAATGCAACCCCAAATAATTAGGAAGGCACACGAGATAGGACACTTTTCGGTAGCTAAAACTGAAAGCTTGTTAAAACATGAGTATTGGTTTCCGAATATGCGCGCGATCATTGAGAAAGTCATACGAAATTGCATCAGCTGCATCCTATCGGAGAGAAAACACGGGAAACAAGAAGGTTTTCTAAATACGATCGATAAGGGAACAGTTCCACTCGATACGTACCATATTGACCATTTAGGCCCTTTACCGTCGACCAAAAAGAATCATCAACACGTTTTAGTAATAGTCGATGCATTTGCGAAATTCGTGTGGCTGTATGCGACTCGTTCTACAACAACTACGGAAGTAATCACTAGGTTAAGGAAGCAGGCAGATATATTTGGCAATCCTAGACGAATGATTTCAGATCGCGGAACAGCATTCACCTCGTGAGAATTTGAAGTATATTGCAAAGATGAAAACATTCAGCACGTTTTGATAACGACAGGTGTTCCTAGGGCAAATGGACAAGTGGAGCGAGTGAATCGCACTCTTATTCCAATGCTGTCAAAACTATCTGCACCGAACACGAAAGAATGGTTTAAATATCTAGAAGTATGCCAAAGATATCTGAATGCTACACCAAGTAGGAGCACGGGAACTACCCCATTTCAATTGTTATTCGGCGTTCCGATACGTATGAGAGAGGATCCCAAAGTAAAAGAATTAATCGAGAATGAATGGTTGACGATGTTTAGTGAAAAGCGTGATGAGATGCGTGATCAGGCTAGGAAAAACCTAGCAAAGATCCAACAAGAAAATAGACGTAATTACAATCAAAAGAGGAAACATCCAAATTTGTACCACAGTGGGGATCTAGTTGCTATAAAAAGAACACAAACTGCACCCGGCTCTAAATTAATAGCGAAATATTACGGTCCATATCAAATTATGAGAGTGTTGCGTAACGATAGATATGTGGTAAAAAAGATCGGAGAACATGGTGGTCCACTTCAGACAACAACATCCGCTGACCACATGAAGCCATGGATGGAAAACGTCTCAGATTATCCAGATTCGACAGACGAGGAGGAAGCTGATAATGCAGCTCCTGAGGACAGGAGCATTGTTCAGGATGGCCGAATGTAGTATTATCGATTAGCTGTGAATATAGGACTACCGATCAGCTGTCGGTCATTCTGAAATAAATAACCGAAAGAGTGAGTGACAGAGAGAACGAGTGAAAGAGAGTGCGAATGTAAATAAGAGTATGAGAGCGAGACATTAGAGGCGATGACCGCGGGGTTCGTGTGTGTGAGTATATGAATGAGTGACTGGTGTATTGGGAGGGATGCATGGAAAAAGGCGCCTTTTGTTTCTGGCCTTTTGCTTTTTGTCTTTTGCCATTTTGATTTTGTGTCGTGTGTGAGAATTGCGAGTTGGAGCAAACGAATTAATACAGAGAGTATTGAGAGAGAATTGTGAGCGTTACGAGTATTTAATTATAAACTGATATTAAACTTGAGATTTACTTAGATTTACTTAAAACCTTGCCCTTGATTAATTACAAATCCTACAATTTTGGGGGCTCGTCCGGGATTGATCGAAACAAATAAGAAGCTCAACAGAATCAATCAAGGTTTAAATCGGGATTAATAGTTAATTAAGGGTGTCATTTTGCTAAAACGAGATGGCAACAAGAAGTGCAATTGAGTTCTCCGTGCAAGAATTAAGAGAAAAGCTCAGGAGTCGAGGCCTAACCACTACTGGCGTTAAAAGCGAGCTTATCGGCAGATTAATGGAGGCAGATCCAGAAGGTCTATGGGTTCAAGAAGAGGAAAACCCACCCAGTGGTACAACCGGAAGTAACTCCACTGCGCGTAAGTACGAATGAAATAGAATACATGCGTCGTGAAATGGAGTTGATGCGAAAGGAAGAAGCACTCGCCAAACGTGAGCTTGAACTTGCTCGAAGAGAAATCGAGATTCTGCGTTGCCGGCAACGGTCGAATTTGAATATAGAGTCGCGGGAAAACTATGATTTAACGCCGCAGGAACCTGCAGTTCAAATAACCCCAAGGAGACACACGGCTGAGACAAATAGAGTAAATATCGGTGCAATTTCAGAGTTGTTAAATTATTTTGACGGAAGAAGCGAACTCTATGATACTTGGGAAGGGCGTGCTCGAGGATCACATTCATCTGATCTTCAGAGCCGCGTACCCTCGGGTAGGTCGTGCAGTACTGGAGCGGATCCAACTCCTCAGGGCTGAGTTTCCTCAGGCCTGTATGCACGGGATCCAAGGTATACTGAAGAAGGAGACAGGGTTGTACAAGATGGGGGGGTCAGTCCATCACACCATATTGGCGTGAGTTCTGTTATTGGGAGCTTGGCTACGGCTTCGTCCCTTACAAGGAGGCCAAGGAGTTACTACCCGAGGCTCGTTCTTGGTTGGGGGAGCGGCTGGAGTTAGGTGGCCCTCTAGGAGAGAGCACGCCTATATGAGTTTGCTGGCTGACGAAGTCAGGAAATTCATGGCAAGCGAATGGCAGATACCGAAGAAGATCACAACAATAGAGGAGTGGGTCAAGACATGCAAATGGCTTGAGGGGAAGTCAGGCACGGGCCAGAGCCTGAAGGTGGAAGTTGAGGGCCGGAAGGCTCAGAGGGCTCGTGGTAAGGGGGTGGATGGATATTATAAACATGACGATCAGATATCAATCGAATTAGTCACGCCGGTCAAAGAACAAATGCATGTAATGCAGAAAAGTGAGGGGTCTAAGATCCGACCCGTTGTTAAGACCGGCAACGAAACAAACCGAAAGATGAATTTCTTATCAACATTCCTGGAGGACGGACTCCACGGTTCGCCCCTCAGCACGTTATTTGCCGGAGAGGCGGGGAATGAACAGATAGATTACGACTTGATTGAGGCGGTGCGAAGCGATACACTCTGGAAAGTCCCTCTAGATCAAGGGGGCTTCGACCAACCCAGAGTAAGGAATCCATCATGGTGGTGCTTGCCGAAGTGGGGGCTCATATTGCCCGCGCCTTGCCTGGCAGCGATTTTGTCAGGGTGTTTGACGCACTCTGGCAGTCGCTTTTTGTGAAGGGGGCTGTAGTACACGTGGGGGAGGTCCGGTTCCCGTGGGAAAATGGACTCCCCTCCGGATGGCGGTGGACTGCAGTACTTGACACGCTACTCAACATCTGTAGCTTCCGGGTCATGTGCAGGGTGGCAGACGCTCTCACAGGGGTGCGCAACATCGTGAGGCATTTCTACGCGCAAGGTGACGACGTAATTTTCGCCACGCCTAGCCTCATTTTTATTGTAGAAATGGTCATTGTAGCCAGTACATCAGTAGATCTGTACCATCGTCGTACGTACCGTATCTTATAAAGTGTTCTTTTATTGTACGTCTTGGAATTTCAAACTTCATGTGTTAATTTGGTAAGGCAATAGTTTTTAAAGAATCGTCTGTATTTTCAATCTGTTACTGATAGATTATAACAAAAATTAATTTTATGAAATAGGCCCTAATTCTATAAAAGCAGCAAAGTGACAGATAGATGTAATAAAAACGAAACTGAAAGTGAATTGATGTATGATGATTTATCGGATGCACCAAACAACACATGCGACGAAAATGAATTCAGTGATAGCAGCAACATTCTTGAATTAAGTGATGTGATTAGACGTAGAATAAGTTTGCGTAAAAAATATAATGTTTCAAGCGAAAGTGAAGATTCGAAGATGGAGGCTGATGAGCCTATAATCGAAGAATGGACAAATGAGGATACTTTTCCAAATCTGGAATCTTTTGAAGGAATATGTGGTACGTCAATATCATTACAAAACAATTGCAGCGTGAAGGAAGCTGTTGATTGTATATTTGGCAATGAATTTTTCCAAATTATTTCTGAAGAAACAAATCGCTATCACTTTCAAAATGTACATAAATATAAGGCTTCTCCTAAGCAAGGAAAATGGAGGAATGTCTCAAGTTCCGAAATAAAAAATTTGTTCAGAATATTTATTTTGATGGGACAAATACGAAAGGAAAACATAAAAGAATACTGGCCCATGGATCCATATTTGGCAACGCCCATTTTTTCAAAATTAATGAGTAGGAACAGATTTGAACAGGTTACGAGGTGTTTACATTTTAACGATAACACAAAAATGAATGAAAATAGTGCTAGGCTATATAAAATAGAACTTGTTTACAAATATCTGACAGAAAAATTTAAAACCGTTTATACTCCTCATCAAAACCTGTCGCTAGATGAAGCTATGATCGCTTGGCGTGGAAAATTAAAATTTAAAACATACAATCCACGGAAGCTCACTAAATATGGAATAATACTTGTA
This sequence comes from Nomia melanderi, assembly GCF_051020985.1. NCBI lineage: Eukaryota > Metazoa > Arthropoda > Insecta > Hymenoptera > Halictidae > Nomia > Nomia melanderi. The sequence continues at coordinate 518,868 of NC_135000.1, forward strand.
CGAGTATTATCGGAGAGTCAAACGGGATATACTACTTTGATCAAAAAGTTCTAGGACTGTCCACCGTGTGTTGCTGTCAATCACCCGATTGCTTCTTTTTTTTGTTAGGTTACCATATCTGTTATTAACACTTCCTTCCAATTTCAGCGTCATAGCTTGATATTTGTAAAAGTTACGCTGTGCTGAGCACATCTCCTTTGTTCGTGTTTTCGACTTTGAAAATGGCATCATTTGAGCATCAACGAGTTTGCATTAAATTTTGTGTAAAAAACGGATTTAACGGTCCGCAGACCTTGGATATGTTGGAGAAGTGTTTCGGCAACGATACTCTTTCGAGATCAAACGTTTTTCGATGGCACGAACGCTTCAGAAGTGGTCGTGAGTCGGTCGAGGATGACAAACGCAGTGGCAGGCCGTCAACGTCGAAAACCGATGAAAACATCGATAAAATTCAAGAAATGTTGTCCGAAAACCGCAAATTGACCATCAGAGAGCTGGCAGAAGACTTGAACATTGCTTATGGATCCGTTCAAGACGTTTTGATTAGTGATTTGGGCCTCAGACGTGTCGCTGCAAAACTGGTGCCGAAAGACCTCAATTTCATGCAAAAAAAAGACCGCGTTGAAATCGCGAAAGACATGATTTCCAAGGCCGAATCCGACCTAACATTTATTAAACGTATCATCACTGGAGATGAGACGTGGATTTATGAGTATGACACACAATCCAGACATCAAGCGAGTGAATGGCGTGCACCGAAAGAGCCGAGACCGAAAAAACCACGTCGTTTTCAGTCAAGAAAGAAGGCGATTCTTACGGTTTTCATGGATTACAATGGTGTTGTGCATCAAGAATTCTTGCCAGAAAAACAGAGAGTCAACAAAGAGTATTATTTGGGAGTTTTGAGACGTTTGCGCGAAGCAATTCGTCAAAAAAGACCGGATTTGTGGGCAAACAACTCGTGGATTTTGCACCACGATAACGCACCGGCGCACAATGCGATCCTTATCCGTGAGTTTTTGACCAAAAACAATACGAACACTATCCAGCAGCCTTCAAATTCACCAGATCTGGCTCCCTGCGACTTTTTCCTGTTCAACCGACTTAAAAAACCGCTTCGTGGAACGCGTTACAGTACCCGAGAGGAGGTCATGACAAAATCGAAGACGGCTCTGATGGACATACCGAAAATTGAGTACCAGCGGTGTTTCGAGGATTGGATCAAGCACTGGCGCAAGTGCATTGCAGTCAATGGGGAGTACTTTGAAGGGGACCATATCGATTTGGACGAAAAAACTTGTATTTTCGATTTTATGAATAAAGTCCTAAAACTTTTTGATCAGGGTAGTATATGTAATATGGAAATTTATTGTGGACAAGGCAAAAAACTGCAAGGCACGATAACAAGGATTCTTAACACCGTATTTCGGATATTGGCACCATCTTTATATGGACAATTATTATAATACTTTAAACATTGCTGAATTTTTATTACAAAATAAAATGCGAATATGTGGCACAATACGTGCCAATAGATTGCCAAGGTGTTTAAAAACAAAATCGTTAAATCTATAAAAAGGGGATAGTATTTTCAAACGAAAAGGTGATACTTCGTTGCAAATTTGGAAAAATAAGAGAGAGGTTCGAATGATTTCGACAATTCATAAATTTGAAATGGTTGAATGTACGGGAAAATATAAAACCATGCAGAAACCGAAATGCATTGCAGATTATAATTTAAACATGAACGGTGTCGACCTTTCTGATCAATATCTATCATACTACTCAATATTGCGAAAAACAATTAAATGGCCAAAAAAGGTAGTATTATATCTCGTCAACTGCGAACTGTTCAATGCATTCAAGATCTATAATTTCTGTAATAATGAAAAAATGAAATATAAAGATTTTCTACTCGTTGTGATGAAATCATGGACGTCGGGAAAAAAATCAACAGATACATTAATGGACATAGGACAAAGTATTTCAAATACAACCAATTATCTACACATCAATCCATCATGTAAACTCTCTGGTAATATGAAACAGCATATACTGGAACCAATAACGAGTACAGGCAAGAAGAAGTTCCCAACCGAACAATGTAAAGTTTGTTCGTCCAATAAAAAAGGAGCGAAACAAGATATTGTTGCAAATTGTGTCGAACAGCATTGCACAAAGGAGTATGCTTTACCAAATATTATACTCTAAAGAATTATTCAAGTTTGTGAAATAAATAATGGTTAAAATATAAAAAATCTGATACAATAAATAGGTGTATATATATATATATATTATATGTGTACATAATATTATAATATATGTGAATATAATACCAAATACAAATTAGAAATGTACGTATCCGCTTTCCATTGCTCGCCAAGCATGCTTCTACAGCGTTCGGAAATGTGCGGGTTTTGAACGTGGTTTGAGCGCGCAGAGCGCCGTACGCAATGTGTTAATATTAACTTCAAACCCGTATTTGTCAGTATCAAGTATCAAGCTCTATAGGAAAAAATAAACCTTTAGAACTTGAGGCTATGGAACTACTAATAAAATGAAAATAAAAGTCTAGTCGCTATTCAAAAAATGAGATAGTAATATAAGCAATCAATTCAATTCTGATACTTGAGGTTTCCTACTGGTTTCTTATATTTAATATTATGATTTCAAGACTAATCTTTATTTGCAGATTTTCCAACAAATATTACGTTCACTCGTGAGTAACTTCCGATGCAACTAGGCAGAATGTATTTGAGCGTATCTGCCCACTATGAGCCACCGAGACAAACGAGTTCTAGTTTTCACTGTATAAATGATTCATTATAGTGTTCAATTGTTATCAACAACTTCCCAATAATGCACATTCAATCATTTTCTTTCGACGCACTGGCAGCATACGTTTTTTATTCAGAATTTTTTTTCACAAAAGTCGAATAGAACATACATAAATTTCGCCTCCATCATGGACAAATTTGTTTGTATTTGGAGAAATCCATAGAATCCCACAGATCCCATACAGGCTTAATTTATTTTTCAAAAAAAGAGTGAAGCATTAATTAGGACTGAAGTAACTAACATTCAAAATCAGACATACAATACGGTGAAGTTGTCAATGCGTTGCGTCCGCTCCCATTCTGATGATTTTCAAACACGAGGTTGAGAACCAGACTTCGAACTTTTTCTCGTATATGTTATCAATGGAAGACTTTAGTTTCCGAGATAAGTACAAAAAACTTTTGCTACTACTGCATTGAATTCTGCATATATGACCGTATAAAGAAAAAGTTGTTCAAAATCATACCCTCCGACGAAATACTTGAAAATCATCAAAATTGGAGCACATCGACAACTTGACCAACAATATAAAAGTCGTTAAAACGAAAGTCAATGGAAAGGAAGTATAAGTACGGTATAACTTTTATTTCACCTTTTAGCTACAGTACATCACTATAGCGGATTACCTGTATATTATCATTTGAACGGTGCACTCACTACAGTGGCAAAATTCTTTTTCTGACACCAATAGTTCTGTACATTATAGTCTAGTCTAACGTAACTGCATAGCGGTAAATTCTATCTCAAATCGCTTGTTTCAAATTACATTTATGATATGCAAACCACGTCAAACCTTGTTGTACAGAGGTATACCTTCGCGGCTAGTCCCGTTGTACCTGAGTAGTGGACAGCAATGTTTGCAATGTAGTAACCGACATAAAATCTTCAATCAAATGCTTTACCTTTCGTGACATAACTATAAGACACTCGCTTATAATTCTCTGAATACAAGTACAATCATAGAAGTACCTCTGATAACCCGCGACAAAACAGTTAGGTAAGTTATTTTTCTCATGGAAAAACGAAAGACAAATGTCATTATCATTTTTTATTAAAAATGTGCGCTAGCATCTTGATTACAACTTTCAACATTCTTTTGGGAAGAGATTTATAGTTATTCCATCGATTTCTATGTAATATCTCTCCATTTCTCCCGTACACATGTCTGAAGTCTTCAATGTTTCTGAACTGCTGACTTTCGCGAGCATGCCCCACCAATTCTCGATAATATTTAAGTCGGGAGACCTTTGAAGGATCCTGACGCGTAAGCAGTGTCTCACGTACTTGTCTAACCAGTGCTAGCCTGGATAACCTAGTAGAGCTTTGGAAAGGAGCTAAGTTGCTAGCAACATTCTACTTTCATCGATCTCGTCATGTCCAGAAAGTAACGTCGACAAGGCTTCGGCTTCATCCCAATTCCTCGCTCATCGGGGCCGTCTGGTGAAGCCCACTGGATATATATTAGATGTTAAACCAAGATTCCCTATGTCTACCCGCAAGGCCCGTGCTGTTGAAATTGTAGTGTTTCCTTCTTTTGGATCATTTCTATCTTTGGTACAAATTCCGTCTATGAAATGTAGACAAAAATCCAGGACCTATTCCTCTCTCTTCCGGGATTTGATGTAAGATTGCGAACACAAATTCGCAGATCTCGATCAGTTGCGCACTCGGTGCAACACAAAACAACATGACGTGTATCTTCGGTATTATATGAAGCCGGAGTAGTGTTGCTTCTAGCTTGTGTTGCCAAAGGAACAATTAAGATCCAGATGGCTGGCTAGACACTCGGAACATTACCTTTGAGTGTACTGGCAAATTTGCCATAACTAGGAGGATCGACGCCCCTTATCTTCTCGTAATCTTGAAGCTGTGATTTGAGGACATTAGAATGCAGCCGCGGAGAGCCAAGGCGTGCCTCATTGAGCCTCGACTGGACACCTCGTCCCAATCCCATGTCCATGGGGACCTTCTGAGGTAGACTTCAATGGCAGATATTGAAAAACAAACCAGGGTTCCCTGTGTCGTCATAGTCGTTTGAAATTGCCACCACACATTTCTGCCTACACGCGATTATCGTTTATAGCACTCCAAAATACCAAATTCTGGATATACTCTATATATACACATACAGATTCTCCACGGAATATATAAAATGTTCTTTCGGTTTTATCAATTGTATTAGCCTAATACAATTGTGTATGAGTTTATTAGTCACAGCAATGTGTTCACGTGGGACACCTGCGAGTCTTTCGGCTTTATCGATAGTTCTTGCCGAACGTATACGAGTTCACTGACCAGGTTAATGGTTTCCACAGGGCACATACGCAGTGGTAATTAGCCCAGAGTTAAGGGAAATCTAGCGAGCCATTTCCAGCAGTTACCATCGCCAGTAAAGTAGATCTACCCGCAGTGTCGGTAACTTAAATAATATTCCGTCTGTCACGACGTAATCCCGTTACGCTAGGCTCACTTCAGACTATTCCGAAGAATAGAGCTTTCTGAATTAGCCGTTTAAAATGTCGTGCCTTTTGTTCGATTCTTTGAACATTACAGGTGATGCTATTTATTCCGCTTCAGCTGCAATTCGACGTGCTGTGAGAGTAGAATTGGATGCGTGTTGTGGAATGGTATACTCCTCCCCTCGCGGTGTTGTTGCTTTTGGACGTCCCCAAGATATTTTTTCAAATAATTTGTTTTGTTCCTTAAATAATTGGATGAAGTTATTATGTGTGACTTTCATATCTTCGATTGCCAATTAACTTAATTTCAGCAGCAGTTAATTTCTTTCCAGCTTGGCATTTTGAAAAATATACAAAATATTGTAGCAAATAGGAATTGTAATAACAAGCAAGGTAACTAGCACACAAGTTTCGATAGAAGTTTACAGTTTCGCTATTAAACTGCGACTATCTTAGTTTTGTCGCGGAATATCGGAGACATTTTTATAAACGTACGTGTATTGGCAAGAACCGTGAGCCCAATACTTCGTAGAAGAATGTCTCCTAAGGTAGACAATACCAATCGACTGGCAGCAGAAACGAATTCCTTTCCACAGTAACAATACATGATTGTGTAAGGTGCCTTATAGTTTTGTCACAGAGTGTACACGTGGGCCGAATCCCAAGTGCATAAATAGTGAGCCGGCTGAAGTACCTATCACCACAGATAATTATCGATTTGACTTATTTACATCAGATTTTTTTAATGAAACATTTGAATGCGTATTACATATTAGTTACAAAATTAATTTAAAAATACTGCAGATGCAAGAAATGCATCAAAACGATGGGAACCTGAAATTTAAGGAAAAGTCACGTTTCCATCGTTTCAAAATAAACCAAAGGCAGGGTGGTATGGTTCAAGTAACGGCGACAATACGGCTCAAAGAATTGTCAAATCCGAACAGGAAAATTTAGAAATCTCGGAAATAGATATCAGATTAACACGTTCACTGCCACGTTGGTCACCGATGACCGAAGCTTCCAAATTGCTTGACATTAATTATAATTTGCCGGATGACTAAGTAACTGGTCCCCCCTATCTTTGCTTCAAAAGAATAAGCGATACATACAACTCTTAAGGTTTTCGTGGCAATCAACGTCTTAATAAATATCTTAGGAGTACTGTTGCAAACTTTATCGTCCAGCCATTCAATTAAAATAGAAGAACTTCAAGAATTCTGTAATTGTAGGAGGAAATTAGATTTAAGCTTTCACATGGTATAAGATATGCCAGTTACGTTAGACAAATTATTTTACCACGCCAGAAACGGTGCTGCATACCTTCTAATTCCTATAGGTCTAATGTCAGAAAAGGTACTTGATGACAAAGAATACCGAAAAACATCAATAACGGATACAAATCCAGATTTCTTAGCAATGATATTAATTACTTCAGATCTATTAATCCCCTGACCTACAACGAGTGAGACCCGTGGTAAAAAATTTGGGCAAAAAACAATAAGCATGAGCTTAGCTCGTGGTACTTCATTCAGGACAAATGTAAACAACACGAATCAGGCTCGTGGTTCAGTTAATAACCTTGTATTTATCATGCCAGTAAAAAGAAAATGTAATGTTGATAATAGTAGCGAGAAGTGTGTTATTATTGCGGATAGTGATTCGGTAGATCCTTCTAGTGATGATAGTGATGTTAGTGATATTGTGTTTCCTGTACGAAACCGTTCAAGAAAATTAACCATTAAAGGTGACACCGATGATGAAGACAGTATCAATCATCAATTATCGAAGCAATGAATTTGGAAAGATGAAAATAACATGCCAGAAACCTGGGAGTTTATACAGACTCCTGACATAAGAGTAGCAATTTTAGATCAGTTAGGTAAGAGTAAAAGAGGGTTAGAATTTTGTTATGAAATGTTTGACAATGTGTTTTGGGATAATATTGAAACGAATCGGTACGCAGGACAATCAATAATCGGCGAAATCAAAGGAAAGAAAATTTATGACACTTGGATCCCTGTAAATTGTAAAGAAATTAAAATATACTTTGCAGTATGCATAATAATGGCTCAAGTTAAAAAACCAAAAATTCAGATGAACTGGTCTAAAAGAACCATTATAGAAACACTGATATTCAGGAAAACTATGCCACTGAAAAGATTTTTGCAAATTACTAGGTTTTTTCATTTTGTAAATAACGATACAACTGACAACATGGATAAATTACATAAAGTCAAACTTGTGATAAACTATTTTAATAAAAAATTCAAAGAATATATGTAATGGAAGCGATCATCGCAATCGATGAATCGTTAATGAAATTTGAGGGACGCATGTCTTATAAACAATTTAATCCCTCGAAGAGAGCGAGATTTGGGATAAACTTTTATAAACTGTGCGAGTCAGCATCGGGATATTGCTATAATTTAAAAATATATTTGGGTAATAATAAAACAAATTTTGATTACAGTGGGAGAAGTCGTCGCTCTTTCGAGCATGCCGCACCTCAAGGAGGAACCTCATATCGGTATAACAACGGCCAAGATGGTGATTGGCCTTTGTTAACTCTCTGGCGGAACCCAAAGCCAGGAGAGTGTGACGCAGGCCTAGTCTAAACAACACCTACCGATAAACACATTCTGCCGGGCTACCTGAAACTATAACACAGGCTTATCTAACGATAGCCACATCTGCCAGACCACACGAAAGACATGAACAAAGCATCAAGGATCACGTAGGCCCCTCTCTCGAGGTGTATATAAGATCATCATAACCTTAATAAAGAGTTCAGTCAATTAACAGACGTCACGCCTTGTAATTCTCCTTCCCAATACGTACGGCAATAGATCATTCCATGGTCTGATACTATTAGGGAAGTAATATATTAAATCGTAAATATAGAATCTACGGATAAAAGTTACAAACATTACAATTCCGCAAGGTGAAACACCTCATACTAGCGCGTATCGGTTTATTTTTATTAAACGCGTTATCTCCCCCGTGACACCATCGTCGAGGCTGACCCACGGTCGCGCCCGAGCGAAACCTATGCCATATCCGACAATTTGGAAACCATGATGCAACACTTATCATCCAGCATGGCAGCAATGGCGACAAGCATCACTACCATGATATCGAACCTACGACAAGAAGTCGCAGCCAACGGCGAAGCAAACACGCGATACAGACGCCCTTTTCCCGCGGGTCGACGGCGGTTCCGAAGTAAGAGTCGAGACGCTGGCCGTAAAGGTATGTGCTGGTACCACGAACAATTTGGTTCAAACGCTCATAAGTGCAATTCCCCGTGCAATTTCGATTCGGGAAACGCGCCGAGCCGTCAGTAAACAGTGCGGTGACGACTGACAGTCAGGCGAATTGCCGCCTCCTTATAGCAGATCGAGTGACAAAAAGAGAATACTTGATAGACACCGGGTCGGACCTGTGCGTATGTCCCTCAAGTTTCGTGCGAGACCGACAGCCGAAGTCAACGTATGTGATGTATGCCGCGAACGGCTCACCGATCGAAACATACGGACAAATTTCTCTATCTCTCGATTTTGGTTTAAGACGTGAGTTTGCGTGGAGACTCATAGTGGCGAACGTTGACAAACCCATAGTAGGCACGGATTTCCTCGGACATTTCGGTCTATTAGTCGATATCAAAAACCGGCGATTAATCGACAATGCCACGTCGCTGCAGACGACCGGACGTGTAGTGCGCGGAACACTCGGCTCAGTAAAAACAATCAAAGGTTAGAACAGTAGTGGAGCTGTGCCTGATCGTACTGTTTGGTAGAACAGTTTGGAAATGTGGTTTCCAGCTCAGGGATACCTCCGTCCGCGTGCCGGCATTCAGGCTGTTGGTATGGTAGAGACGCACGAAGGGAATCGAGCGGCCGTTGTGCCTCTGACTCACGTTGAAACAATACAGTTACTTGATAAGAGAGAGATTGTGGGCTCAGGTTACACCCACGCGCTTCCACAAAGAAAGCGTTCCATGATTACTCCGAGAATGGTGATGACGCTATGTTTTTCTTGCAGCCCAACTTCAATCTGGAAGAAAGGATACCCGTTCTCGAGAGACAGAAGTATTTTGAAGAACTGACTCAACCCGAAATTTATGGCATTTATGAAGGAAACGATTTCAGAAAACTGTACTTGAATTTCAACCGTACTGGATCCGTGAAGAACATAGTAGTTCCAGATAGCATCTCTCATCATGCCGATGAGTTGCTGCTGCGTTATTCTTTGGTGGGGAGGCACATGAGAAAAATTTGGAAGCGAGGAGACGACGAGGCTGGCAAAATGTTAGCGCGTTCCTTTCCTAAAGAGTTCGTTTCAAATCAGATTGATCTGAATGCATTCGCCGAGCGCTTGAATTTTTTACTGAATCGTAACTTAATTGACGATGAGAGTTTAACGTTATCCAAGCACGTTCCCGGGACTTTTAGGTACGAGGGTCGTTCAATAAGTCTTTAGAAAATCCAAGAGTTGGCGCTCGTAGCATCGAAAATCGTTTGTTTTTAGTTAGCATCATGACTCCCCAGATAGTTGTCAAAGTGTCAGTTACAGTGAGTCACAGCCAAAATCGTACATCACATATACGAATACGTTTCATCTCGTGAAAAAGTTCAGGAAAGATATGGGGGAAAAAATATCATGAATCTATATTGTAAATGTATCTATATTATATAATAGTATTGTGGGATTTGTAATTAATCAAGGGCAAGGTTTAAAGTAAATCTCAAGTTTAATATCAGTTTATAATAAAATACTCGTAACGCTCACAATTCTCTCTCAATACTCTCTGTATTAATTCGTTTGCTCCAACTCGCAATTCTCACACACGACACAAAATCAAAATGGCAAAAGATAAAAAGCAAAAGGCCAGAAACAAAAGGCGCCTGGAGGACTCTATATAGTTAAGGCAGGTTAAAAAAGTCATAGATCGTTTCACAATGTGTTGCGGAACAGTTGTCTTCCTAGCATTCGTTGCCGTCTTTTTTCTGGTGGTTTTGGTTATCTGAATACGCTATGCCGCGAACTAGATCACGGTCGAATATTAGTAAAAACGTGTTGTCGGAGTCAAGTTTGTCGTCGGAGGATACCTCTGGAGGTAATTCGGGTGGCGAGACGAAAATGGATGTACATGTTTTGGAGGCATTTGTGCGCGAGAGTATTTCCATACAGTTTAAAATCGCTGAAAAGATAGCGCAGCATTTCGGCTCCCCAGTGTTCGTCTTTCGAACTGATAACGTATTTGATGATGCTGTCACCTACACCCTCGACGCGGTCAGGTATAAGAAAGCAAAAGGCCAGAAGCAAAAGGCACCTTTCTCCATGCATCCCTCCCAATACACCAGTCACTCATTCACATACTCACACACACGAACCCCGCGGTCATCGCCTCTAATGTCTCGCTCTCATTCATATTTACATTCGCACTCTCTTTTACTCGTTCTCTCTGTCACTCACTCTTTCGGTTGTTTATGTCAGAATGACCGACAGCTGATCGGTAGTCCTATATTCACGGCTGATCGGTAGTCCTATATTCACGGCTGATCGATAATCCTACAGTATCAAAAGGTACAAAGTTGTCTAAATATAAAAACAAAGTTACTATGATTCAGTCTGGAAAACGTCTCACAGCTAAAATCGTACAGTATATATATGTATTTTGTAACATTCCCCAAGGGGAATCCCTGAAAACAAATGAACATTATTGAACAAATAAAAGATTACATTGTTTGGCGTATTCGCAGTTGTCGTTTAGCGTCGTAAGGTTCGTAGTTGAAAAAAAAGAGAAAGATAGTAATAATGAAGCAGACAACGATAGAAGAGCGACAAATAGTTATAAGAAATTTTCAAAGTGGAAAAAGCTATCGTGAAATTGCGAAGATTATTAGTAGAAGTGCCAGTACTGTTCAGTATATTGTAAAACGATACCAAAACGAAAATAGAATTGTACGAAAAATTAAAGAGAATCCGAAGATCAGTGCACTTAAACTTACTAATGAAGTAGAAACATATTTAGGGAAAAGTGTAAATCCAGAAGCAATAAGAAGAATACTCAGAAAACATAATTTTCACGGTCGTACAGCTCGGAATAAGCCTCTTATAAACAAGAAGAATAGAAGAAAGAGACTAGATTTCGCAAGAGAATATATATACAAAGATTTTGATTTTTGGAAAGAAACTATATTTACGGACGAAAGTAAATTTAACATATTTCATTCAGATGGAAAAATTACGGTGTGGCGTCGACCAAATGAGGAGTTTAAAATACAAAATTTAAACAGTACCGTGAAACATGGAGGGCAATCAGTAATGGTCTGGGGCTGCATGTCCGCTGCCGGAGTGGGTAACTTAGCATTTATCGAAGGTAACATGAATAAATATGATTACATAAATATTTTGAAACACAATTTGAGGGACAGTGCCGAAAAATTAGGGATTTTGAATTCGTTTAAGTTTTATAGCGACAATGATCCCAAACACACATCGCATGTAGCCAAAATGTGGGTACTGTATAATTGCCCTAAAGTACTAAACGCACCTCCACAATCACCTGATTTGAACGTGATAGAGCACGTCTGGAATGAATTAGAGATTAGAATCCGGAAACATACTATTAAAAATACAAATGATTTAAAAAGGGTATTAATGGAGGAATGGAGAAAAATTGAACCCAGTTTTACTGAAAAATTGGTTAAATCTATGCCAAATAGATTGCGTGCGGTAGAATGTAGTCGTGGGCACCCAACAAAATATTAATTTTTAATTTAAACAAATTGTTGGTCACTTTTCTACAAATGTACGATTTTAGCTGTGAGACGTTTTCCAGGCTGAATCGTAGTAACTTTGTTTTTTTTATATTTAGACAACTTTGTTCCTTTTGATACTACTACATAATAAATATAGATACATTTACAATATAGATTCATGATATTTTTTCCCCCATATCCTTCCTGAACTTTTTCACGAGACGAAACGTATTGGTATACGTGATGTACGATTTTGGCTGTGACACTGTACGTGTGCGCTGCCGCTACTCCCGTTGCGTCCGGCCATTCCTTTTTACCCTAGTCCCGTCTGTAGGGATAGGGCGGCGAGTACCATAGTAGCTATGGTAGGGATGGTCGACTTGAGAGAATAATTTCTTGAAATTCCGAGTTACCTCGAAACTCGACGAAATTATTCTCTCCGTGATCAGGGAGTGAGGCTCCATCATTGCAATGCGAGAAAAAAACCAACTCGGAAAAATTGACCTCACCGGGAATCGAAGCCGGCCTTTCTCGCACTACGAGTCTGGAACCAAACCACCATGGCCACTGACTGGCCTAAAAAAAAAGAGCCAACAACACACGGTATTCCCAAGCGGTCACCCATCCAAGTACTAACCGTGCCCGATGCTGCTTGACTTCGGTGATCGGACGAGAACCGGTATTTTACAGCGTGGTATGATCGTTGGCTGATTCTATGTACGTCTGATTAGAGACACACTCTACTGAGTACAGTATTCCTCCAGCAACAATAAATTTTAATGTGCATCACCAAACGAGCGGACCACAAGTACCGAGTAATATAAAATAACCCACAGACTATTTCACTTTATATTTTACAAGTGAATTAGTAGACAATCTAACAAAACAAACGAACAATTATGCCAACGAAAAAATAAGAAACAACACTGACGCAAATCAATTTGGCACAAGTGGCACGATATCACCAAAGAAGAATTTCTAGCTTTCATTGCCATTAGAACAAATATGGGATTGATTAAAGTGCCAAATGTGCAAAAGTATTGGTCTACATTCTCCAATAGTAGAATTCCTTTATTACATTATATATACCTATATCCTTTATATAATTCCTTTATTTCTGACTATGTCAAGACTAACCCCACATAGACGAGGGCGAAGACCGGTTTCACAACATGATCGAGATCATAGAGAGTCCACCCATAGCGAATGTGTCTATGAAGACCAACTTAATACATATGATGAATGGGCAGCATGGTTGTCAAAGAATGTGCAACTTATCAGAAAGCACTGGATAACAAGGACACTTATATGTCTATGGGATATTTATAATAAGAGGATACGACCAGTTATTGCCTCATTCATTGACGGTGCAATCTGCTATCTTCTCTACAACTATAGTAAGTGTCTTACAGCCAAAGACTTATAATATACTCAAGTGCCTCAAAGTTGTCATAATCTCAAATCCCACAGTAATGACAGCATTCATTGTGCCAAATTATAATAATTCGCTCCAAATATTACGTAATTTAGAGACGTATATATAGAACATTGATTCACTACCAACAGGATTCTAAAATAGTTATTCTTTCCTACAGAATATATCTCTAATAAGAAGCTATTTACTTTTGTATTGGATTACCTGTGACAAATAGGCTACTTTGTCTATTATGAGAAAACCAATCAGAGTCACTCACTGCAACATTGTCTCAGACCGATAGCAAATATCCATTGTAGATCCTACTTTGTGTAATAGTTTTTTAAGTCAAATTTAATACTCTATTTGAATTCAGAATATCATTAGATGTACCATGTAAAAAACCGATTACAATGATGTTTTTGTTTTATATTATATTATATTAAATTATTATATTAAACATCCAATTATTTAAAACAGAACGATCGTGAAAAACTATCATAATTATTATGAAAATTTATAAAACAATTAAACATTATATATGTAGGAGAAAGATAATTTTAGTTGAAACAGTATAATTATGTCATCACAGCTCACAATAAAACACTAACTAAATTAAACAACGCACACACTATTTATATACTCAGGTGCTCTTGTCTTACTCGCACACTTTCTAGAACATTCTTTCATCACCATGACAAAAGTATTGGCACAGCAAGATTTTTATGATACAAATGCTTATAACTATTAAACAAATTGATTTAAACAAAAAACTTTTTGACATATTTATTTTCAACGATTTCCGATCGTCATTTGGAAATAGCGAAGGGGAATCCCCTGTTAGTCTTTTGTTATAACACTCGATCAGTGAAACCGGAGACTTCAGTTATTAAACAGCAAAAAACCAAGAAAGAGCAATAATGTCTAGAAAAATGAAAGAAACCACAATTGAAGAAAGAAAAATAATATTAAATTTATACAAGATGAATAAATCTTACAACGAAATTGCACAAATCATAAACAAAAGTCGTTTTACTGTGCTTTCAGTCATAAAACGCTTTAAAAGTGAGCAACATCTAGAGAATCAAATTAGGAGTGGTCGCCCTTCTAAGGTAACAATTCGAGAAAAAAGGAAAATTATAAATATTGTAAAGAAGGATCCAAAAACTAATTCGACTGAAATTGCCTCGATGTTAAAAGCTGAATGTGAAAAAGAAGTAAGTACCAAAACTGTACGTAGGGTATTGAAGGATGCCGGTTATTCTGCACGTATACTATAGCACGAAGAAAGCCCTACACATCAGTAAGATAAACCAAAAGAAAAGAACAGAGTTCGCGAAAGAGTTTGTTACGAAAGATACTGATTTTTGGAACAAAATCATGTTTTCAGATGAAAGTAAGTTTAATATTTTTAAATCTGACGGCAGAATATTAGTATGGCGAAAACCCAACACGGAGATGGACGAACTGAATCTGCAAGCCACCGTGAAACATGGGGGTGGTGGTTTAATGGCGTTTGGGTGTATGGCATCATCGGGTGTAGGAGAACTTATATTCATTGATGAGACAATGGATAAATATGTATATTTAAGTATACTCAAACAAAATCTTTTGAAAAATGCTCAAAAATTAAACCTCCCCAGGGATTTTTATTTTCAACAGGATCGAGATCCTAAACATATGGCGTATATTGTTCGTCAGTGGATAATATATAACACTGCCCACACATTAAACACACCACCTCAAAGTCCGGATATGAATCCCATCGAGCACGTGTGGAACGAATTGGAAAAAAGAATTAGGAAACATAATATCACAAGCAAGTCTGAACTGAAGAAAGTTCTTCTGCAGGAATGGAGCAATAATGTACCTGAATTCACTAAAAAATTAGTCCACTCGATGCCCAGAAGATTAAAGGAAGTCCTTAAAGGGAAAGGAATGCCAACAAAATATTAGAACTTTATTATGTAATTAGTTATTAGCGTAAATATTCTACTGTGCCAATACTTTTGACCACCCATAAAATGCTCAATAAATATATTTTTGCTATTATTTTGTGTATTATTTTATTTATATTGTTGCTCTTGTTATGTAATAAACTAGGATAGATAATAAATTAATACGTCAAAAAGTTTTTTGTTTAAATCAATTTGTTTAGTAGTTATAAACATTTGTATCATAACAATCATGCTGTGCCAATACTTTTATCCAGCACTGTATGTAGAAAATCAATATAATCTAGAATATTCCAACGCTTTGAACATTTATTCAAAACGCGCTCACACACACAGTCGCGTCATTTATCTATTGCACACACATTCATCACTCAAATACATCCATTCCCACATATATACATATAAGAAGTGACCGGGGTCCAGGTCTATACAGCGCGTAGTCATGGCCCTGGATAGCTGTGGCCAGCGAACGATGACCGTGTGGCGCGAAAGTTCCTTGCACGCACTCTTCGCGGACATTTTCTTACCCTGTCCCAAATAAAAATCGATCTCACGCTTCCCACGAGGGGGTTCCTCTTCAGAAATATCTGCAGAATCCAATGATGCACAGCAAATTCGTGCTGGCTAACCCACTTTTCGTAGAAATGCAACGGAAGTGCATAAAAAGTACGCGCATCTACCCTTTTTAAAACTTTGATCATCGTTTACAAACATTTAATGATACGCAAAATTCAAAATTTTTATAGCTACGTGATCGGGCAAGTCTCCTTCATTTTTTGCGACAAATTTTAATTGCCTATCGTTTTTAGTTTTCACGTAACACTGGACCTGACCCAGCAATTTGGTTTTCGGATTCGTATTTAGGGTAAGGAACTCTATAAGAATCACATAGTGGTTATTACAAAAACTAACATAGGTCAAAATTTGTTCCACAGTGTTATTGATAAGAATACAATCGAACATATAAGAAACTGTACAAAAATAGAGGCATTTCGAGTGTTGGGATCTAAATGGGATTTATCTACTGCAAAGTTACATGCATTTATTGTACTCCCGTATGCACGCAGCGCATGTGAGGCTAAGAATACAGATATAGCACTTCTATGGAACAAAAAGTGGGATCCGGCATTTACCTCGAGCACTATGAGCAGTAATACAGTAGCGTCGGTATTTATGTTGGCGGCCGCAAATTTCAAGGATGCGTTATATTTTTCTGCCATGTTGATGTTCTCACATGACCTGAAAAACTTTTGTTGTCTGCTTACATCAAGTATGCGTAATGCGTTAGTTGGGTGGTCAAAAGATATAACCCTTATATCTGGCCGCCGGGACCGGGGTTCCGGAACCCACGGAACCGGTGTGCCAGAGGGCCCAAGTCGTCTCTAGTCGGGGCTAGAGGCGGCTCTTGCACGGGCCCTGGGGAGGGAAGGACGCAGTCGGAGTGTTGACGCTGCATCCCGTGATCCGCGAGGGGTCTCTTGATCGCGTTTTTGTGCATGAAGTCTTGCCATGCTGTTAGTGTTGCGTAATACTAGCGTGTCGTGTTGGCATATACTGGGCCGGGGGGTGTCACCGAGGGTAAATGTTTGGTTCCGGTGCACCACCTGTTATGGCCGAGGCTGGAACACCCCTGGAGCTTTAGTGAGTAAGAATCTCACACTACCCCTCGCCAGCCCCAATGGTGAGGGGTGCCTGATGCAGGTTGTCCAGAGTTAAAAATAAAAAAAAGATATAACCCTTATAAAGGACTGATATCCTCGTTTCATAGCACTACACCAAAACAAGCTATAGAAATATGCCACAAATCATGTAGGAACATGTATCAGGCTCTCAATGATTACAAAATCCCTTCACTCGACCTCTCCAAGAGCCAAACTCTATACACCGTAACTCAATTTGCCCTCAAGCACCCATCTTTGTTGAATGATGAAGAAAGACAAAAAATAGCCAGACACTGGAGCACAGGCATCCCAATAACCAAGCTACCATTACCTAGTGCACCATCCATTAATTTATTGGCGCCTAACAATCTAATACATCGGCTATCTACAGCAGAAGAAACAGCATTAGAAATAATGGATAATATTGCTCCAGTCTTAGAAGAGATAAAAAAAGAATTGTCCAACAAAAAGAAGCAAAAATCAAGAGATACTGGAAAGAGATTGCAACAATTGGAGGCAGTTGTCAATGAAATCGACTATTTGCACAAATTATCTTCAATTGTATTGAGAAGACAAGGGATAAGACGGCTTCCAAAATTCATAAGATGTCTTCACAAAATGCATGAGTCGGAGCTTGCAGGTCTATTTCTCAGTCACATAAATGATACCCATGTGGCTCTAGAAGACAATGGATTTTTGTGTTTCGACAACATGTGAACCTGGTCGCTCCATCACTGGCTGTTTGTTGACCACCCATAAAAAATGTAAGAGGTGCCGACGCCCGTTTGAATTGCGCCGCAATGCGCATCGGTAATTTTGGGGGAGAAAAAACAAATGCTTGAGACGTTATGGGACATCGGGGCACTTCTCGTCGAGCCGTAGTCGGGATCAGTCGCGTCGACGGAGAACGTCCTTTCGTTTTATTACGTTTTTTATCTATTCAATTTTTCTGAAATATTAAGACTCGTTTGAATACTGGCCTGAGTCTGCCGAATTTTTCCTGACACATTAGAAGAACAAAGTTACGGTACGTTTAAAAAGTTTTTGTCAAATACTGCCCTGACGGAAAGTAAGTTGACACAATAAACCTTTTATTTTGTGACTAAAACATCTACATCTTCCAATTATTTTTTTAATTTCATTAGTAGACTACTGATTTGTAAGATATTTTCACACATTTTTTCGTGACGACAAGTACCTCTTATTTGTAGTATGCCCAAAACCAGAGAAAACCAACCAGAGAACCACTAAAAGAAAATCATGATAGTAAACTAGCGGGACACTACGGCTTCAATAAAACTTATGCAAGAATTAAGGAGCAATATTTTTGGCCATCTATAAAATCAGACATAAGGAAGTATATTCAGTCGTGTCACTCATGTCAAATGAACAAAACAAATTTTAAGCCTATTAAGCAACCTATGGAAATAACTACAACAGCTGAAAAGCCTTTTGAGAAATTAGCCATAGATATTGTAGGGCCATTACCACTCACCGAGAACGGGAATAGATTCATCCTTACTGCACAAGACGATCTGACAAAATTTTGTTTTGCCAAAGCCATTCCAAATCATGAGTCTTTAACTATTGCAAAATCATTGATGAATATATTTACCCAATTTGGAATACCACAAACTTTCTTGACAGACCAAGGCCCAGATTTTATGTCCGAATTAATAAGGGACCTAGGAAATTTATTAAAAACAAAACATATCTGCACCAGCCCATATCACCCCCAAACCAATGGAGGTCTAGAAAGATACCATTTAACACTAAAAGATTATTTAAAACACTACATAAAAGCCAATCAAACAGACTGGGACGAATACATTTCATTCGCAACCTTTAGTTATAATACTTCAATTCACAGATCCACTAACCTAACACCATACGAACTTCTTTTTGGACGAAAAGCATATCTACCCTCTTCCATACTGAAGGAACCAGAATTCCACTATACCTATGACGACTACATCCGTTCATTACAAAATAAATTAAACACTTCTTTCAAAACAGCAAGGGAAAATCTAATTAACTCCAAAAATAAGAGTAAAGAACAGTACGATAAAAAAATTAACCCGACAAAATTTAAAGTCAATGATCTCGTATGTATATACGAGAAACGAAACAAGGTAGGACTTAGTAAAAAATTATCGCCCAATTTCAAGGGTCCATTCAAGGTCACACAAATACATCCTAACAACACAGTAGAACTTCAAATAGGAAAAAGAAGAACTACTTATCACTCCAACCTTCTTAAACGTTATGTTCCAGATGATTTCGACAATCCTACTGCTACTCCTTCCTCTAATTCCTAATACCATCTCCGAAGCTCCGTACATCAATACACCCCTCACTGACACGAGTGGAATTTTTTATAGAAAGTTAGGAGAAGCGAAAATCTCGAACACCGAACTACACCTCATAACATACGTCAATATGACTTATCTATCTCAAGCGAAAGCTCTTTTAGATTTCCATTTTTCTAAATCACAAGAAATTTGTAAGCTACTATTAAAAGAAGTCGTAGTATCGAAACAACAAAAGTCTCTTTGCGAGCAAACCCTACAGTCTGTTCAAAATGAATTACAAAATATCGATGACAAGAAAAAAATACTTAACGGATTAATAGGACGTGATGTAAAGCAGCGTAAACGACGTGGATTAATTAATGGAGCTTCTTACATTTTAAATTGGCTAATCGGCACCCCAGACGCTGACGACGCCAAATATTATTCCGATAGCATAAAAGCCTTACTAAACGATAATAGACAAACCCAAACTCTATTAAAATCTCAGATACAGATAGTTTCGAGCACTATAAAAAATCTTAATAATTCGATTCGATCTTTAAAACTTACAGAAGACACCTTGAACAACAATATGCAACTAATTAATAAGTATATGTCAGAAACAGATAACTACATATTAAACCTCTCGTTAGAAGCAACTATTATGGAACAAGTGGCCACCTTACTTTCCCTATGCGTTCAAGTTTCAGATCACTTTGATAAAAACATAGAATCTATTAACTTGGGAAATCACAATATAATCTCTCCATTCTTAATAACTCCAAAGGATCTTTGCGAAGAGCTGATTAATTACAAAGGTGCATTTGAGTTAATAATCACACCGACCTACAAGAATTTACCCAAGATATACAAATTAATGAAACTTCACAGCATTACGATAAACGAACTCGTAGTATTTGTTATAAAACTACCACTCGTGAAAAGAACAAATTTTGATCTGTACAACCTGATTCCACTACCCATCCAACATCATAACACCTCTGTCTTCTCGTTCATTACACCTCAAAACCCGTACCTACTCCTCTCCCAACAAAAATCCAACTTCGCCGTCCTGTCGGATTTGAGGGACTGCGTTGAATATTTGGAAGGGAAGTACGTGTGTAGCAACGTAGACTCAGCCAGAACCACAGAAGAGTCCATCTGCGAAGTCCTGCTGCTGTCACCGCACGTAAGGCAAATTCCACAGGACTGCACGACGAAAACAATAAGTGCCGAAATGGAGATATGGAACTATATCGGAAGCAACCAGTGGCTGTATACCCTACACAAGCCGACCACACTGACAATCATCTGTGGTGAGAGCAACACTGATCACATGGAAGACATTGTTCTAAAACAAACTGGCTTGATACAGTTACACAGTGGTTGTAAGGGGTATACCATGATATATTCGTTGGAACCCACAAGCTATGTAAATAAAAACATCAGTCATTACGTTCCTCGAATCAACTTAACTGAAGACGACTGCTGTATTCTAGCAACAGATTATTTACTCCATAAAGCGGCATCACCCTTGAAACCTATAAAACTTACAAATATCGATTTAAACGAATTAAAGTTCAACAGCAAAAAACTCAGTGAACTCGACGGACTACTAACTCATCGTCTGAAGGAGCCATTTATCGTTACCCACACTAGTTGGTACACGATAACACTAGGAGTAGTAGCTGCCATTCTAATCCTCATCCTCGTTGGAAATTGCTGTCGCTGGCTTGGCTGTTGGAACTTGCTCAAGCGCCTCTGCTGCTTCACCAGGAGCCCCAGAACAGGGGAAATTGTGCCACCAATAATTAAAAATTTTGTTCACTGTAACTTCGATGCAAGCAATCATAGCGAACACAGGGACCATTCCAATGACATGGTCCTGTTTGAAAGGCGTGGAGGGGTACAATGTTCCGAAGAACAAACAACGCCTACTAACATCAGCGAGGAGAGGACCACTGACCAGCCTCAATCCAGAACCAACTCATACAATCTACGACCCAAGGTTGGACCACGAACGCGGAAAAGTTCAACCCCTTTGTAATCACAGAACCCGTACAATTATTCGTAACCATCAATTGCTAGTAACGACAGTCCACGTCAACTTTTCGTTATCAAATTTGTACACTTATATATGTAATATCATATTATATTAACACATTTATCCCTCATCATCAAACTACCTCAGTACATTTATATGTAATATCATGTTAACGCATTCATCATTATAACATGTAATTTAAGCTTATATATATAAGATTCTGCATAATTAGAGTAGGCTCCAATATTTAATTGTAAGTTACAATATCTTTTCTTAAATCGCATTATTAGTTAAATTAATAATTCTAGATCATTAAGATCCTCCTCCAAAAATTATAATTTTTGGACTACAAGGGGGGAGGTGTTGCATGACTAACCTACCGATACCTTAGATATTGTATCGCCCCGCGACAAACACGACAAATCATCCTGCGAAAAACATCCTGACTCATAGATTCCAAATTCCTAACCAGCTAGCTTCCCGTACCCGATTACTCATCTTGCCCCTTTTGCACTCTACCCTTATGCCGACCATTTCCAGTAGTATATATATTACCATTTTTAACCAGCGAGTCGGTTCTCTGTAGTTCGTACTTGCGTGCGGAACTTACCGCTTACGAATAAAAACCTTCGAGCCTCTCTAACAAGTTGCGTTTAAATTCCTCAATCCGGAATCCAACAATGTGCCAAAATTGCAAAAGACAGTTAAACCTGAAAACTCATTGAGATCGAGTAGAAAAAGGAAAACACCTGCTCGCAAAGATCGGTTAATCACTAAAGAAGTAAAAAAAAAATTCGTTCATTACTGCACAACAAATCAAAGAAAATCTTTGTCTACCAATATCGATCACGCAGATCAAATCTCGCATTCATGAAAGCGATATTTATGAACAGATATCTAGAAAAAGACCGTATATTTCAAAAGTGAATGCACTAAAGCGTCTAAATTTTGCTAAAGAACATTACAATAAGCCGATTACGTTTTGGAAATCGATAATTTGGAGCGATGAATCGAGATTTGAACTGAATTCAAACAAAAGGAGAAAATATTGTGGGATTTGTAATTAATCAAGGGCAAGGTTTAAAGTAAATCTCAAGTTTAATATCAGTTTATAATTAAATACTCGTAACGCTCACAATTCTCTCTCAATACTCTCTGTATTAATTCGTTTGCTCCAACTCGCAATTCACACACACGACACAAAATCAAAATGGCAAAAGACCAAAAAGCAAAAGGCCAGAAACAAAAGGCGCCTTTCTCCATGCATCCCTCCCAATACACCAGTCACTCATTGACATACTCACACACACGAACCCCGCGGTCATCGCCTCTAATGTTTCGCTCTCATTCTTATTTACATTCGCACTCTCTTACACTCGTTCTCTCTGTCACTCACTCTTTCGGTTGTTTATGTCAGAATGACCGACAGCTGATCGGTAGTCCTATATTCACAGCTAATCGATAATCCTACAATATGTATGGAGGAAAAAGGGCAACACTTTCAAACTGATACTAATAACACCCACTGTCGAACATGGTGGTGGGAATATAATGATACGGGGTTGTTTTAATGACACCAAAGTAGGCAAAAAGATTTTTCAAAGAAAATGGTATTTCCGTACTCTCTTAGTCACCTCAGAGCCCGGATTTAGATAGTATGCCTCGTCGCTTACTAGAGGTTATTAAAGCCAAGGGTTATCAACCTCTTATTAATTAATTTAAAATTTATTATTTTTTATCGTATCTCAGAACATTTATCGTAAACATAATTTCCGTTATGATGAAATACGAAAATTCATTACTTTTTACCTTCTTTTATCTGTTGTTCCTGTTTATTCATTATGTATCACCTCTGTTATTGTTGTGACGATAAAATAAATGTTTTTGTTCCCAATTCGAATATCATTTACATTTATTACAAATATTTTACCTTCAATTTCCGCGAAAAGTGCAAGCGTCAACTTATATACCGACGCGACTGTAGGTGCCATACTGTCAATCATAAAGGGAAAGAAAGCAGAAGAAATAAAGAATTCGGTCCATGCTATGGAAGACCTTGCCTTAACCCCTTTTCGTATTTTAACGAGTCTGACTCGCGATGAAGATTTTGGCCCAAACATGAATAGTACGAGTCAGACTCGTGGACTGAAAATCGGGCCAAATGTAAACATCACGAATCAAACTCGTTTCCAATTACCGGACTACAAAATACGTGCGGAACCTACTCGTGAAATTAGGTGAAACAACTTGTGGCGGTCTGCGCGGCCAGGCCTACTTACGGACCATTACGAGAATCGACCGATCGTCGATCGTCAATTGTCTCCAACGTGAAACCTAAAAAGCGCATAAGAGGACGGGTCCACGCTGGACGACTCAGTATGAAATCTAAACGTCGCCCAACTCACAAATAAAACATTTTTCTACGTACTACTTCTTTGCTACATTTTTAGCTTCACCACATTGGTGACGAGCACTAATTTTTGGTTGTTTTTCGTAAAGCCTGACCAGTGTTTAGTCCTAAATTTATTAATTTTTAAGAAAAACTAATCATTTTATGAAATGTGCTATTTTGACACTGCAAGTTTCGTGCTTACAAAGTAAATAAAATTACTATATAAGAAACTGAATAATAAAATATTCCTAAATATTATTACGATTTTCTCTTACTACATGAACTTTTAAAACTTTCAAAAATTAACAATTATTGTCTGGTCCATGTTACACATTAAATGAAATAATAGAAAACTAAATTAAAAATTGAATTTTTTTTTTTAATTTCATCTACATCTTCGAAATACTATGTGATACCTATTTTACAAATTTCATTGAAATCCTACTATTAGATGTGAAGATATTACATGTTTTCTAAAAAGTGCACTTTTTTCATACTTCACTAATTTTCGCCTGCTATACGTGTGAGTCAAGCTCATGATGTTACCCGCCGATAGTGAGTTAAGAATTAAAATGTGTTAAGGATGAATTTATGCAAAAGCAATAAAAATGTGTGAAAGAATGAGAATACGCGAAAGATCATTAGGTAATTAAAAGGAATACGTTAATAATTGAAGGGAAATTAATTGAATTGCAATAAATGAATTAAAACTAAATTAACTGACTAAATTATCAATTAACCGGTTAATAGAACAATATGTTAATAGATAATAAAGAAACGCGTAAGTAAGGTAGAAGAACACGGAAGAAAAGAGAAAAGGGGGAAAAAAAAGCGGGTGCTCAGAGTTCGAACCGATGCCGGTGTCACGGGCTTGACTCATCCGGAACAACACCAGAGAATGCCCCGAAAGCCACGCAGGCCAACTCCCCTACCACTATCTCTACACTGTACCCGCCCATATATATACAGCATGTAAAATACGCCATAGTCAGTCAAAAAATAAAATTCAATCTATTTACACCGAAACGCTGTCCAATTTGTTCGCGGCTACGGTTTACGTAACACCGGAGACGTGCGTGCCGCACCGCGTTACCTGTAAATAATGAGGGAGAATTTTTATTAATGTTCGTTTGTCACTTACCTTCGCTGTCTTGTTCGCGTATGTCACTGCCGTTGGCTTCTGTTGATGTTCCTTCACGCCCGTCAGTACGGCCACGCGGCCTTGGCGCCAAAAACTTCCAGCTGCAAGATGGCGGCTCCCCTCGCTTCAGTACTGCGACGTCGCGCGTTAAGAGTCTGTTTCGCCGAACGTAACAATAATCCTGCACGTTTGTCACGATAATCCGTCAGTAGTCTGTCGCAGCACTTGAAACGAAGCACTGGCCATGACATCTCCACGCTCGGACGCGAGAGACGGGTGATAATTAGCAAGAGCCACAGCGACGCACGCGACCTACAACACGTGGCGTTCACGCTTTCGCACTAATTTCACGATCACTCGTCGATTAATCCAATGGGTTGTCCTGTACTCGCATCGTAACGCTCGCGAGCACTCCCGTAACACGATTATAGACTTCGATTGTTTCATTTCGCGACTTTTACTGCTTTGCAGGTTAGCGCGGGACGACGTACGCGAACAGGTTTTTCCTCAATGACCGCTTCCTTGCTACTGGGCTATCACGGACGCGGCGATGGCACGGGTGGGGGGAAGTGACGGCTGGTTCGGCTTTTTCTCCAGGAAGAGTTCCTCCACGTCACTGGTCTTCGGTTTCGACCGAGAAAACTTCATCAATTTTCACAATATTGGAGAAGAAAAGAGAAGAAGGACACAAAAGAGGTGAAAAAAGTGGGTGGGAATAGGCTAAGAATGAGAAAATATTAAGAATGAAATAGGTGAAAAAAGACAATTTTCCGGAAAAAAAATTTAAAAAATAAAAAAAAGTTGCAAAAAAAGGTGAAAGTAGGTGAGAAGATGAAAATAGGTTAATAAAAAAAAATATGTTAAAAATGAGAAGAGGTTAAAAAAAAGACGATTTTTGAAGCTTAGATTTTTTTCTCTGGAACAGCTCGGTTTAGAAGCCGCGCCAGGAGAGGACGACGCATTGTATTACAGATACGGGATCGAGGGAGCTGTCACGGCCCTCGATCGACGGCTCGTCAATCGGAAGCGCGCGCGCTAGTAGCCAATGCTACATATACGGTACTGGGGCAATATGGCAACATTAGCCGTGTTCAGAGGCTATGCCGTATTCGATACTTTTAACGAAGAGAACCCTTATATATGTCGTTTTTACCTGAGATTTTACAAATTAATTTCCTTTTCCGACGGTCGAAACCACATGGCTCGACGTAATTCCGCAATAGATACAACACGCTCCACTTTCCGCGAAGAACCGTAACGCAATGACTACGAGCGTATGAAGCGATTTAATGATAAGAAGAATGCCTCACACAAACTAAGTTGGGCAGATAATAAGGAAACCAAAGAGCGGTACGAACATACCACCGTTACTCGTGAGCGAAGAACAGCCCCGCGAGCCGACAGGCTCAGAATAAAGAATAATGTTTTTCCAGAAACGACTGATCATGCCTGGGTATGTTTATAATTAGTCAGCTAAGGGTTTCGTATGTGAAGAATGTTGTGTTTAGATTTGCCAATACAAGCTAGCTGTTACAATGTTGCAAACGAGTCTTACAACACTGTGAATATTTATAAACTCAGTTACTCTTCAGAGTTCATTTGGAATGGTTCCGTGCTTTTAACAGATTTAAATACTGAAATATCATTACAATAATTGTCGAAAAGTAGTTTCTTCAAGATTTGTAACATTTTTTTGTATTACACTATGCCGCGTGGGCCACAACTGAGTGATATAGAAAAGCAACGAATAATGGATTTGAGAAGCTGCGGCAAAACTCAACGACAAATTGCGAGTATAATCAATAGATCTTAAAGTGTTGTTAAAAATTTTTTAAAACCTGGTATTGAAAATTATGGTAAAACCAAGAGACCAGGACGACCTACACGATTTTCGTCAACTATAAAACGTGCTGTTTTAAGGGAGATATCAAAAACTGAAGCTCCGTCGACCAAAATTGTGAGTCGATTTAACTTACAATGTGATTCTAGTCTTGTAAGAAAGTGGATTGCAGCTTCTGGTAAATTTAAATATCAGAAATGTTTGCGAAAACCGGCATTACAAACACGTCATATTAGTGCTAGACTAAAATTTGCTGAGAAATTCATTCAAGAAACATGTGGAAACATGTTATCTTTAGCGATGAGAAAAAGTTTAATCTTGATGGGCCCGATGGATTAATGTATTATTGGCACGACTTACGCCAAGAAAAAAAAATTTTTTCGCGTAGAAGCCAGGGGGGCGGATCAGTCATGGTTTGGGCTGCCTTCAAAAGAAATATTAAAAGTGAACTAGCTTTTTCATAAATGGAAGATTGAATGCTACGAATTATCAAAAGATGTTACACAACCATTTGTTGCCATTTATAACAATAATAGAAGACAGCAAGGTAATTTTCCAGCAGGATAACGCACCCATTCACACTGCTTCCTCTACAAAAAAGTGGTTTGCAGAGTTTGGAATCAAATTATTACCATGGCCAGCACTAAGCCCTGATCTAAACCCCATCGAAAACCTATGGGGTATTCTTGCAAGAAAAGTTTATAATCAGGAAAAGCCACAAATCCAAAATGTTCACGAACTTAAAAACAGAATAGAATCTGCATGGACTGATATTCCTAATGAAACATTAAATCAGTTAATTGATAGTGTTCCTGATCGACTATTAGATGTAATAAAAACAAAAGGAAAATACACTAAATACTAAATGTAATGGTATAAAAATTAATATTAAGTTTATATTTATGCACACCTTTAAACAGAATTTTCCGAAAAATTTTCATTTTCTTAACGTTTCCGAAAAAGTAAATTTAAGTTTCTTTATACTTCAGTTTTGCTTTCGATTAAGTTATGAAAATGTATAAGTGGCTTTTCAAATTTTTCATTTAACATTATAAAAAATGTAGAAATACTGTTGAGTCTATAATTATTCACACCACTGTACACAAATGTCTCATCCAGGACTAGTCATCTATAACGAGTCATCAGGTACCAAGGATCACCGACATCCGCTGCTTAGCGAAAAGCTTAGTATATAAGAATTGGAATCTCTAGGATAATTAGTTATTCTTTCAACCCTGTTGGTTAACGGTCTGTTCGAAATTGTCTGTTTCCGCGTCGTTCGATGTGTTATATCTCGAGAATACGTTGAAACGCCGAAATATAATTATTATTAACGAATCGGACTTCGCGTCATTCACCCGGATCCCAACATTTTTCATGTCATGAATTATGGTGTGTTACCATATTTTTAATAAAAATTGTAATTGTCGTTCTTATTTCGTTTATAAGGTAAATTTTAAACGAAAAGGGATCTTGTTTTTACAGCATTCCTCCAAATTTATGATCGCGCTACATCGGCGACCTTCCACAGGCTTATTTGGGGAGCTACGGGATCTCTTATCGAACGCAATCGCGGGCTCCCCCAAAGCCCAATCGGCTTGCCGGCGCCGTTCCCGGGGAGGCATGTTGTATTCTCCCTTGTACTCCTTTTGCTTTAACACGTTAAACACCCTACGGACCGGCGTTAGATGTCCCGCGGACTTTAGGTTCATATTACACGACCGCGCGTGTCGGTCCTTACGCACTGATGTGAGACTAAATATTTTGCTTAGGCGACATCGGCTTTTGTTCAGTCAAGGCTTGAAAAAAAAGAATATAATATTTAAAAAAAGTTAATGTATTTTATTAAAACAGGGTAAACAGAGGTGTGGTTTGCTTTTACATTCATTGCAGAAGGTGTTAACTTTTTGTGTTAAATTCTTTGCCATCTTTGAACCAAATATTCGGGAATTATTATTATAATATTGAGAAAACTTCGGTCCTCAAGCCGATATTTCGGCTCGTCCGTCAGCGGTGACGGCCGCGTCTGGACCTGAACGGAACGGCAAGCAAATCGGACTGGGCACTTAACGTGTTAAAGTGTGCACGGGCCAGAAAACCCGCGCCCAGGTAGTATTGGCCGTGTATATGGAGGGGGCGGATGTTCGTGCCACCTCCCTTTTCACAAGCGGTTGCCCTGTGACGCAGGCCTAGTCTAAACAACACCTACCGATAAGCACATTCTGCTGGGCTACCTGAAACTATAACACAGGCTTATCTAACGATAGCCACATCCCGCCAGACCACACGAAAGACACGAACAAAGTACCAAGGGTCACGTAGGCCCCTCTCTCGAGGTGTATATAAGATCATCAAAACCTTAATAAAGCGCTCAGTCAACAGACGTCACGGCCTTATAATTCTCCTTCCCAATACGTACGGCAATAGATCATTCCACGGTCTGATTCTATTAGGGAAGTAATATATTAAATCGTAAATATAGAATCTACGGATAAAAGTTACAAACATTACAATTCCACAAAGTGTAACACCACATATTAGCGCGTATCGGTTTATTTTTATTAAACGCGTTATCTCCTCCGTGACAGCCCCAACGCCACTAGGTGGTGGTCAGCGGATCTAACCCCGCCATCGCACTCCACATGAATACATGTGCGCTGCCGCTACACCCGTTGCGTCCGGCCATTCCCTTTTACCCTAGTCCCGTCTGTAGGGGTAGGGCGGCGAGTACCATAGTAGCTATGGTAGGGATGGTCGACTTGAGAGAATAATTTCTTGAAATTCCGAGTTACCTCGAAACTCGACGAAATTATTCTCTCCGTGATCAGGGAGTGAGGCTCCATCATTGCAATGCGAGAAAAAAACCAACTCGGAAAAATTGACCTCACCGGGAATCGAAGCCGGCCTTTCTCGCACTACGAGTCTGGAACCAAACCACCATGGCCACTGACTGGCCTAAAAAAAAAGAGCCAACAACACACGGTATTCCCAAGCGGTCACCCATCCAAGTACTAACCGTGCCCGATGCTGCTTGACTTCGGTGATCGGACGAGAACCGGTATTTTACAGCGTGGTATGATCGTTGGCTGATTCTATGTACGTCTGATTAGAGACACACTCTACTAAGTACAGTATTCCTCCAGCAACAATAAATTTTAATGTGCATCACCAAACGACCGGACCACAAGTACCGAGTAATATAAAATAACCCACAGACTATTTTACTTTATATTTTACAGATGAATTAGTAGACAGCATAATAAAAGAAACGAACAATTATGCCAAGGAAGAAATTAGAAAGAAACAACTTTCACGGAAATCAACTTGGCACAAATGGCACGACATTACTAAAAAAGAATTTTTAGCTTTCATCGCCGTTATCCTAAATATGGGATTGATTCAACTGCCAAATATTCAAGAATACTGGTCTACTGCTTCCAATAGCAGAATTCCTTTCTTTCCGGAAACATTCAGTAGGGCCAGATTTATGCAAATATTTTGGATGCTACATTTGAAGAAACCCAGGCAAAGGAATGTGACGATAAGAACTCGTATCCAAAAGGTTAGCAATTATTTAGAATATACAGATGCCAAGTTTGTTGTAAAATTTAAAGGCAGAATAGCATTTATCACCTATAATCCGAACAAGCCAACGAAATGGGGTATATGCATATATGCGCTAGCGGATTCAAAAACTGGATATTTATTTAGAATACTTCCGTATTATGGCAGCATAACGTCCGATGACATTTCCCGGCCTGATCTTCCAGTAACCACCATTCGTAATGCAAAAGGATACCACATGTGCACTGACAGGTACTACACCAGCATTCTCTTAGCAGAAGAATTGCTAAAGATAAATTGTCATCTTACTGGCACCATAAAAGTTAACCGAAAATGCGTACCTACAGAAATAAAAAAGCCAAAATTTTCAACAAAAAAAAAAACAGTTGCATACAGGAAAAACAGCACTACACGCTTCTTGCGTGGAAAGTAAAAAGGATTATCACAATGCTCACTAATTATTACAACACACAAATGCAATCTACCCGCAGAACATTACGCGGTGGACATGTTGTAGCAGTCAATAAGTCTGAAATGGTTTTAGAATACATGACAAATATGAGTGGTGTGGATCGTGCGGATCAATACGCTTCGACGTATTGTTTTCTCCGTAAGTCGCTGAAATGGTGGAAGAATTTATTTTTTTGGGGAGGTTGGAAATGTGTGTCATTAAGGGGGAAATACCTTTAGAACCTTAAAAAATTGCAATTTTCTTTTTTCTATAGGATGTTAGTATAACATCTTAAGAGTATGGTGCCAAAGTTTTAAAGCGAAATTCGGAGACCTCCTGATGCTATACCCCATAATCGGGACTCATAGGCGGTAGCCCACCGCAGGTATATATTCACGCGCTCGAAGCGGAGGACCCGCCTTTCATAATTCCCTCCTTTCAATCATTGTAAACATGTTACTTTACATTGTTTGCGTTATACAAGAAAAATTATCATACAGCGCGATTTCCTATAGCTCGAATTTATACAACTCGTGAAATATTAATTGCGTTATACAGGAGTCTATTGTACTTGTATTTGTTATATAGCGCATGTTGTAGGAAGCATGTAGTATCCTCCCTTGTACTCCTTTTGCTTTAAAGTGTGCGCGGGCCCGAAAACCCGCGCCACTGCCCATCCCGCGGCCAGGTGATATTGGCCGTGTATATGGAGGGGGCTGATGTTCGTGCCACCACCCTTTTCACAAGCGATTGCCCCAACGCCGCTAGGTGGTGGTCAGCGGATCTAACCCCGCCATCACACTCCACACTTCGTTCGACATTGTCGCAGCGCTATGATGCCGGGGCACACATCAAGCATGGCTGCGCCAGGTCCCCCCGCCACTCAAGCGGCACAGACGCATGAATACGTGTGCGCTGCCGCTACTCCCGTTGCGTCCGGCTATTTTCTTTTACCCTAGTCCCAGCAATTTTGCAACGAGACTTGCAAAATTAGCTGCGCACAGATTTGTTTGTTATCTTTTCAGAATGCAGAAATCAGCAGAAGCACAGCCAGACCCTGAAGCAGGATCTACTCAAGTAAAACCAAAAGTATCAAGAGGAAAAGGATCAAAGGCCAGGAATACTGAGAAATTCAGAAGGACTGTGGGTCGTAAGAAAAACGGTGACCGCCGCGACAAGGAGATCAAGGAATGGGGATTTTCCCTAGGTGATGACATGGAAGAAGTGTCTAAGACACTCGAAGCTATTCACCTTCCTATCGTCGAACGTGCTCGCCCAATACCAGTTGCCACCCGAGGGATTGGAGTTGCAGCTTGCATTGAATACATGAAGATGACGACGACATGGACTTTTACTGCGATCAATGAGATCTGCTCGATCCATCAATATTATCGCGTCTCACTTCATTTGTTCTATGCCCAATGTGCAAACGCCCGGTCTACTCAAGTCAGTCCCGAGTCATTCATGGTTTCCAAGCCATATTACATAGAGGAGCAACTTCGGTTCTTCTTAGATCCGATATTGAAGATGCCCATTTGCACAGCCTCTATTCTGTCATCTATTGGCAAAATTAGCACCGGAGGCTATGAGTGGCACTGCTTTCTCCCAGAACCGAACTCAGAGACTAATCGCGATACAGAGTTCTGTAGTTTATATTTTCAACCGCGCAACGCTCGCGCTATTGTTGAAATGTTGACTGATGTAGAGCATAATGCCATATTTGTCGCTGCCTTTCAGGAAAACTGTCCCATACCGGGAATGCAGTGGGACGTCGTGACTGGCGCTTTGATTAATAGGAATGATGTTTGGCCAGAGCAATACGGGTCTGATCAGCTTCGAGATGATATCTCATGCGTGCAAGCTTTGATAATGCGACTAGCTAATAAGCTACCTAAGAGTTTCGTCCAAACTATATCAAAGGACGGAAACGGCAATAGAGGATGTCTTGTTTCTATGGATCCTCTTGAGGGCTTAAAAGTGATAACAATGTTCTCAGCCCCAACTACCGTAACATCAAGGGTAGCAGCACGTAAGAGAAGAGGAGCTGATGGTGAGCCGATTGAATGTACCCCCTCCCAGCCCGTCTCAAGAATCACCAAAATTCGCGTTTCTTACCCTAGTCCCATCTGTAGGGGTAGGGCGGCGAGTACCATAGTAGTTATGGTAGGGATGGTCGACTTGAGAGAATTTCTTGAAATTCCGAGTTACCTCGAAACTCGACGAAATTATTCTCTCCGTGATCAGGGAGTGAGGCTCCATCATTGCAATGCGAGAAAAAAACCAACTCGGAAAAATTGACATCACCGGGAATCGAAGCCGGCCTTTCGCACTACGAGTCTGGAACCAAACCACCATGGCCACTGACTGGCCTAAAAAAAAGAGCCAACAACACACGGTATTCCCAAGCGGTCACCCATCCAAGTACTAACCGTGCCCGATGCTGCTTGACTTCGGTGATCGGACGAGAACCGGTATTTTACAGCGTGGTATGATCGTTGGCTGATTCTATGTGCGTCTGATTAGAGACACACTCTACTGAGTACAGTATTCCTCCAGCAACAATAAATTTTAATGTGCATCACCAAACGACCGGACCACAAGTACCGAGTAATATAAAAGTACCCACAGACTATTTTACTTTATATTTTACAAGTGAATTAGTCGACAATATAAAAAAAACAAACGGACGATTATGCCAACGAAAAAATAAGAAACAACACTCACGCAAATCAATTTGGCACAAGTGGCACGATATTACCAAAGAAGAATTTCTACCTTTCATTGCCATTATAACAAATATGGGATTGATTAAAGTAGCAAATGTGCAAGAGTATTGGTCTACATTCTTCAATAGTAGAATTCCTTTCTTTCCCGAAACATTCAGTAGGAGGGACAGATCTCTGCAAATCTTTTGGATGCTGATTGATTCAAAAACCGGATTGTTAGGTCAATTTAATTGCAAATTGATAATTCTTCATTGTTGAAATGAAAGTTAAAATCCAGATGGGTAATCAAAATTACATTCCCGTTGAAAATCCACGGACAACTCGAGACCAGCGAAGGATAACGACTTACACAACTGGAAAAGGTATAATGCCGCTCTTATGCCAGCGTCTTGGGCAGAAGACAGGGAGCCGGGAATTCAAGAAGCCTCACCGAAACCGAAGTCTTCTAATTCTCGTCAGAAAAAGCGTGCTCAGAAGTGAAGGGCAGCTAAGAAAACAAAAGAAGCGGAAGGAAAGCCTTCGCTTATGTCTCACCCAATTAAAATGACTAAAATCGTAAAATCCACAAAGGATACATTAATGGGTACTCCATTATGGCGGGAGGGAGGGGTGGACGTGTGAAGAGACCACCAACAACGGCCATGCCGAGTGGACACGCGAAAATCCATCTTTCGGAGGGGAAGATGGGCGCATGGAAATATAGGACGAAAGGAGGAACTGCCAGTGTTGCCCAGCATGCCGCGGTTCCTACCACCCGGGGATGGCCAGCGTGCTGTCATGCGCTTTCCCTGGCGGGTGCTCGAAACGTGGGAATTCCCGCTTACCTGACTCTGAATGTGACGAATGCATGAAAACACCATTTCTGTTGACATGACGTTCTGAGCACTTCTCACAGTTTCATTTGGTGTCTTAGTATGTTATTATCTTCGGTTTTGACTAACAGTTTCTATCAATCCTTCGCAATGAGTTATACAAATCGAGAATACGTGGATATGATTCATGCATTGGGTGCGTGTAGTGGTAACGCATCTGCCGTGGCTCGTTTGTACAGAAACCGATATCCAACTCGACGACATCCAGATAAACGTGTAATTGAAAAAGTGAATCGCAATTTCATCGAATAAGGAACTTTTCATTGCAATTACAATTTACGTGGTCCTCGGCGGATTCGAAATGAGGCAGAAGAAAGTCTTAGAAAGTGTACTTCGTAATCCTCGTAGAAGCATACGAAATTTATCTGTACAACATGGTATTAGTAGATCAACAGTCCATCGGATTCTGCAAGATAACAGCATGTATCCCTATCACACACTGAGAGTGCAAGGATTAATGCCTCGGTATTTCATCACGCGAAAAGGTTTCTGTCATTGGTTCCTTGAAGAGTACCGTAGCAATTCACAGTTTTTATCGCGTATTTTATGGACCGATGAAGCCAAATTTACTCGTGACGGAATTTTCAACGTGCACAATACGCATTGGTGGTCAACTCAAAATGCCTATACCATCGCAGAAACACATTTCCAAGTAAGATGGAACGCGAATGTCTGGGAAGGAATAATTGGAAATGAAAATATAGGACCTTATTTCTTCCCAAATACTTTAAATGCAACTGAATACTTAAGGTTTTTACGTGAAGACTTATCGAATTTGTTAGAAAACGTTCCTCTAGCTATTAGACAAAATCTCATTTTCCAACACGATGGTGCCCCACCACATTTTTCTCGAGAAGTTAAGAATTTATTAAATGAACTACACGAAGTTTGGATTGGCCGTGGTGGTCCAATAAACTGGCCACCAAGATCCCCAGATTTGACACCCCTTGATTTCTATCTATGTGGTCATGTTAAATCAAAAGTATACAAGAAGGAGATTACAAGTCTTCCTCAACTAAAAACGAGGATCGTTTTAGTATTTGAAGAATTAAAGATACAGAATACATAAGAATGCGTTCATATGAATTTAATTCGGCGAGTACAGTTGTGTATACAGCAGAATCGGCAGCATTTCTAACAATTTTTGCATTAATAAAGTAAGTTAGTAACTAAATTACATGTCTTATTTTCATTTAAATTCACTCTAAATCCATAGGCAGAAATGAGTAATACAGCACATCATCTTGATACTAATGATATTAGTACTACTTATAAGTGACATATGACTTGTATCGGGATATCCATCCATCTAAACCAATAGTTACGTGTACGCGTACTCGCTAAATATTCAAAACCAATTTTCTCGAGAACGAAACCTCAAATGAAAAAATTTTATTCCTTATTCTCGATTTGTTTTTTCATGTAGAATCGCCTCCTTCTCGGTTGTACCACCGATGCTGGGACATCCCCTGTATACATATAAGCGAAAGTGTACATACTACACCTTGATCAAAAAGTTTTAGGACTTTATTTATAAAATCGAAAATACACGTTTATTCATCAAAATCGATATGGTCCCCTTCAAAGTACTCCCCATCGACTGTAACGCACTTATGCCAGCGCTTGATCCAATCCTCGAATCACCG
The DNA here is from genome assembly GCF_051020985.1 of Nomia melanderi. Classification (NCBI taxonomy): domain Eukaryota; kingdom Metazoa; phylum Arthropoda; class Insecta; order Hymenoptera; family Halictidae; genus Nomia; species Nomia melanderi. Next base: position 554,929 of record NC_135000.1, read on the forward strand.
CTGGTACTCAATTTTCGGTATGTCCATCAGAGCCGTTTTCGATTTTTCATGACCAAATCAAACCAAAGACTGAGTATAAATAGGTTAGTTAAAGCTAATACTAAAACTGTTACTAGCAGGTTAGAATAAGATAGATATAAGGTGAAATAAGTACAAAGATGTGGTGCAATTCGAAAACTGCAATCTGCCATAGACTCTTCGTTTTAGTGTAATATAACCATGTAAATTAATCTTTTACAAAACATACACTATATAAACGGACATAGCATGTAATTAGTTAAATAAGCATGTATGAATCCGGCTTATGGGCCAGCAACGGCTCAAAGCGTAACAAATAAAAAAAAAAAATACTACATTACATTACTGAATGCCAGCATTCTCGATGTCCAACAGAATGAGAGAATCGCAAAGGGCAATTAATTCAAAAAGGAGATGTCCAATCCTTCTTAGATCGTGACGTTCCCGAACATATTGGAGAATATTTCTCTTTAACACTTTCACGTCCGGTAACACCAACGTGGTGCCATTTGCATCCCGTTTATTATTTGCGGTGACCTCAACGTGGTGCAATTGGAAATTACACGTATTATTAAATACACGTATTACACATATTTACACGTATCATTGAATAAAAAGCAGCTAAGTTTATTATGTTGCAATGGATTTTATATTTTATATTTGTACATTTTAATGAACAACTTTGCAAAAAGTTCCGGCGACAGAGAAGAAAATTTTTGTGAATCGTGCGAATGTGAAAGTGTTAATAGGAACGACGATCACACAGGGAGGAAATCAGGTACGAGTGAATACACCTGAGTGTGCCGTACCGATGAAATACGAGCATTCCGGTACTTTCTAAACCATAATTTGAACGAATGTTATAACAGTCCTACTGTTACCAGAAGACGTATAGAGGCAACGATCGTTAACAATCATGCTTGGACGTCATTTCCCGACGACCTAATTCCGGTTGGCCTTCACGCTACACCCAACTTTTTGGGTCATGGTGACATTGATAACTTAACTACTGAGGGTAGAAACGCAGTTACAGGGCTAGATTTTCCATCCGACAGTGATAGACCGATTGAAGCGAGGCTTCAGTATTCACGTGAGTTGATGGCACATGTAAACTATGTTCTGCAGAACATGGGAGATAAGTTCAAGATGGTTAACGCTATCGTATAACGCAAACAAATACTAGGATTTGTACGGTATTTAGAGGTGACCCGAACAACCTCAAACATAAATGACATTAATACCATAAATGCCACAGTTATGTCGTGCAATGCAGGTGGACCATCGTTAGGGAACATGACATACCTAAATGGGCTAAACAGAAAAAGATCTATTCCCCTGGTGTGCGTGTATTTTAATTATAAGTTGATAGGAGCCGGGACTGGCTACCACTTTCTCTGTTTGGGTAGGCCACCCTTTCGCGTAATAGTCAGCTACTGGAAGAACTTCTAAAGTCTATTCGAAATTGGTCCAAACGGAGCATGCCGTTTGCTATCAGCGTCAATTCAGACTCTTCAAGTTCCAGGCTTTGGGCCTATTAACTTCCGCGTCATTGTCTGTTGACTTCCGAGCAAGCGTAGGGTTTCAGTTATGTGCCCGACCGCAGAAGTAAAGAAGAGGCTATATGCCGAAGTGGACCAACCAAATGTCCTTAAAGAGGGCAACTACTAATGGCGCTCCATCATGCATGAGATTGGGCGTCATTCTTATGTTACTACGTTGTCATTGTGCTCACTATTGTATTATTGTCTTATTATTTCTCATTTATTTATTATTTATCAATTATCTTTTACTTTCTATTTATTTACTCTTTACTTTACGTTTACTATTATGCATTTCTTATATTTTCTTTTCGTTACTTTTTGTTTATTTAAAGAATTTTTTTTTATTTGTTTCCTAGGTTGGCCTTCTGCTAACCCATCTCCTATCAAGGCAAATCGCGGTTTTTAATTAGTGTGGCGGATAAAATAATTACGATTTGAGTAATTATGTAACTACAGATTGAATTTTAATTTTGTAAATGAAGTAGAGTTAACTTGTTTCAATGTATATAAAATTTGGAGCTTCTAGTTATTACACGACTTACTGGTTTTCCGAATACAGATATGATTATGATGCCAGTGAATAAAACGAATAGTTAGATGAATATGTTCACGATTCGATGATAGAAACGTATATTTCGTTTACACATTTTTGTCAAATGATTTAAATCCTAAATTCAACATTACAATGATGCAATTAATGTCTGAAAATTTAAGCTAATTCTCAATTGTTTTTAATGCATGTTTTAGATTAATTAAGATAATACAAAATAATTTATTCAGTAACTGAAGCGTATATTTCATATACATAACTGTATATGATAGTTCAAACTCTTCATTGGATATTTCAATGAAATAATTAATCTCCGAATATTTAAGTCCGCACAAAATTGTTTTTAATTCATATTCTAGCTTAATTAAGCTGGTTTAGAATGGTGTGTGATTCTTCTGTAACTTGAAATGGTCGGTTATTCAATGTTCGCTATCAAATATGCGGGAATGGATGTATTTGAGTGTGCGAATAGATATATTGATGAGCGATGAGTGATGAATGTTTGTGCAATAGATGGATGACGTGGCTGTGTGTGTGAGCGCGTTTTGAATAAATGTTCAAAGCATTGGAATACTCTAGACCAAACTGATTTTCTCTATGTTGATTTTTATGTTAATGATGTTCGTTTTTTATGAATCTAGAATATTTCAAATATACGTGAAGTTAATGCATGGTAATGAAAGAATGTTCGAAAAAGTGTGCGAGTGAGACAAGAGCATCCGAGTGTATAAATAGTGTGCGCGTTGTTTGATTGAAAAAAATATTCTCTTTCTTCTACAAATAGTTCTTTAAAATCGCACGAGATAGATTAAATCTTAATATGAAACTTCATCAAACCTAAAATGAAATTAATGTATCATAGAACTGACTGCAGAATGAGAAGTGCAAGGTTCAAGGAGCATTCGTTCTTCGAGCAGATTTAGTTTTGAATCGCGTAACGTATCATAGCTACCAATGAGGAACCAGTACGTTCAATTTAATGTAGTGGAGTAAACGTATTGACATGGTCTTACAGGCGCATGTTAACCCTTTGAGTGCTATGGGGCGCACATATGCGTCCAGCGACAGTTATTGATGTAGACTATGGACGCAAATACGCGCTCAGCAGATGTTATCAGTATGAACTATGGACGCAAATATGCGCCTGGCAAAAATGATCAGTGTACTATGCAACACTCGCAAAAACCACATACCTCGTTACTTAGTAACGATGAAAAACAAAATTTTGTTTTGTTTTGTTTTGTTTAGACGCCACTTCAGTTAGTTTCTGATAACTCATTTCTCCTGTTACGCCGTACAGTTATAATTGTTGCATTGGCATATTGTCGTATTAAACTTATAGTGCACGTAATTTTCATATTGATATTCGCCCCTGTTTCATATTTTAAAAACGTGTGCCAGTTTTAAAGAAATTATTACAAGAAATGACAGTGATGACGACTTTGATAAAACGGCAGATTTAAGCGACAGTTATGATGAAATACAGGTACCACACGAATATGTTCTACTGTCATCAGATTCTGAAGATACAGAAAATAGCCTAAATAATCGGATATAGTTAGATGTAGAAGGAACAATAAACGGCAAAGAATAATACTTAAAACACATCTACCGATGAAGATGATTTAAATTCAAATTCGAATTTAGAAAGATCCGACTTGAATGAAGTGCGTCCAATGTTATCATGGTCGAAAAACGATTTCAAGCCCACACTACATGCATTTAACGACAACAATTCTGGAGTAAAAGGAAATTTAACTCCAGAAGCTACGCCTTTAGATGCTTTTCAACTCTTCTTTTCAGAAGGGTTAATTTCACATATTACTGAGGAGACGAACAATTATCATAAATTTGTTACTGAAAATACTACATTTAAAACGTATTCTTGTATGAATACTTGGAAAGACACATCAATATGTGAGATGTACGGATTTTTAGCTATCACGATGTTAATGCCGCGGGTGAAATTGACTCTAAAAGAGTATTGGTCGACCGATGACATGTTAAAAACTGATATTTTTCGAAAAACTATGGCACGAGACAGATGATATATGATATTATTGCAAATGTTGCATTTTAATGATAATAATGTACAAAGTGATGATCCATTGATAAAAATACGACCTATACTTGATACTCTGAACAACTCTTTCTCACAGTCATTTTATCCGTACAAAGATTTGTGCATTGACGAAAGCCTTATGTTATTCAAAGGCCGGTGTTACTTTAAACAATTTATTCCATCTAAAAGAAGTAGATTTGGTATCAAATCATTTATCCTGTGCGACTGCACAACAAACTATTAGATTATATAGTATATACCGGAAAAAATACAGATATTGTACATAATTCTACAACCATTGGGAAATCGGCAGATGTTATTATAACACTTTTACATCCATACCTTGTAAAGGCCATACATTGATAACAGACAATTGGTACACAAGCCCGCATTTGTATAATGTACTTCATAAACATAAAACTAATGCGTTTGGGACAGTACGGAAAAACAGAAAAGATATGCCCCATATCGATGGAAAATTGACAAAAGGGCAATTTGACTACAGATGTACAAATAATTTATTGGCATTGAAATGGCGAGATAGAAAAGATGTATGAATGTTATCAAGTGCTCACGAGTCCAAAATGATAGAATCTGGTCGAAGAAATTATCTTACAGGATCGCCCAAGTTAAAACCAGAATGTGTTGCAGATTACAACATCAAAATGGGCTCTGTAGACCGCATTCACATGGTTCTACGTACAATAAATTCATGCAGAAAATGTCTAAAGTGATACAAGAAGTATTTTTTCCATTTAGTAGACATCTCAATACATAACTCGTATGTCCTGTATCAATGTGTGACTGGTAAAAAACTAAAATATAACGATTTTCATCTGTCACTAGTCAAATAAATTCTGCAAAAATACCCTCAAAATAGAAAACAAGCGGGCGGTGGTAAAAGAAGCGTAGAAGAAAGCCTACCATTTCGTTTGACTGAGAGACATTTCCCTTCAAAAACTTTAAATGCAGAGAGAAAATCGACAAGAAGGAGGTGTTTTGTCTGTAGAAGACAGCAAAGAAGGAAGGATACACCATATGAATGTAAAGAATGCGACGTCGGATTATGTGTTGATACTTGTTTTGAGATTTATCATACGCAAATGAATTATTAATTTTTCCTATTGTTTTTTCTTTAAATATCTATGTATTAAATGTTATTTTCTTAAAATATATATATTTGAAGCCTTTCCATGATTATACAATCCTTCTTATGATTTGTTTAATTTCCTGATTTTGAATATCCAAATACATTATAATTATTAAATTACTGGGATTTCGAATTCTACCAGGTGAGTAAATAGTATATATTGAAAATAAAAATGTTTTCATTTAATGTGGAATAGACAACGGAATAGTAATAGGATTGTATACTATATTATAATGTGTCATACACCGTCAACGAGATCCATACTGCGCGAAAAAGTATTCAGTCCCCGGCGATCGTCAGCGCCAGCCGCGCGTCGTCCGTACGGACCGCATAGGCCGCGAGTATTAGGTACTCAAAGGGTTAAAGTAGTTAGCGCAAAACCACGGTGTGCGTTGCTACGTTCGATTTACCCCTTTCCCACATGTCGCGATTTGCAGTTCCACCTTGAAACTTGCGTACCATCTATCGGCTGAAAACGATATCGCTTGCAAAAGGAAGACTTATTAAGTTACATCACCTGTGACAATAACGGCTTCAAGATTGTCCATCGTATTTAGATGGACATCGACGTGTCGTGCTATTCGCGGAGTCTACACAGTAGAGTCAGGAACGTAGCGGCGTGCAACCCTATCCATTTGATGGTGTGTGAGCATTAAATGCACGGGAATCTGTTAATGCGTTTCAGCGCATGTATGGTGTCTTTCGAAGGTATTAGTTCCCTTGCGCCGATATTAGATTAGAATCAGAATCACTTATTGTGGAAGATGAAACACGTGGTGGTACCTTGTCGCCCCGAAAAAAAAGACAATGGTGTTGCCACGTTGTCAATTAATTGCTCGGTGAGTTTAATGTGGATTGGGTATTGCGAAACGCATTTTGCTGTTGGACACGGAGAACGCGTCACGCCTATACAAGTCGTTTGTGATATTTTCTTTGCTATTTTACTATTTAAGATGAAGTGAATGTTATTAACAATGACCTCAATGTTTTCATAAATCAATGTTGTACTTCGTGATGGAACAGTCTGTAGAGGACTCGTAAGGGTGAAACGGTCTCTCGGTACAATTGCCTACATCAAGTCATCGTTCAATATCAAACAAAATGGATTAAGATTTAATCCGAAACTTTAATACCGAGTGCAGGTCAAGTAGAGCAAGGTTCAGAAAACATTCGATTCTCGAGCTTCTCGAGCGAATTTTAGTTTTGAGTAGTCAAATGTATTATAGCTGCTAATGCAGAAAACCAGTATGCTGATTGTAGTTTGTAGGGATCTAGTAAAGTTGAGGTGGTTGTTAAATCTCAAACTTCGTCAAACATAACATGAAATTATACATTGTAGAACAGACAGCAAAATGAGAAGTGCAAGAGTCAAGAAGCATTCGATCCTCGAGCAATTTTGGACTTGATTCAAGGAACATATCGTTGCTACCAATAAGGAACCAGGAAAACACCGCTGCGGAGCCAAATGTTTTTAGGATGATCACGTTATTGTCGGCGTTGGCAATTGTTATTTGTAGTTAATACGTGCTAAGTCTGTACCATTATGAATCTCTGTTCTATAGATAGCAACATGGAGAAAAATAAATATCATGATGAGAATTTAGAGTTGAGTGATACTGAAGACGCATTTGATTTTCAAGTGTTAAAAGATATTGTGGAAGACAATGTTGGTTATGATTCTGACACTTCAAGTAGTGATAGTGAAATTATACTACCAAAGAGACAAAGAATGTGAATTATTGAAAGTGAAAGCGAAGATTCGTTACAAGACTTAGATGAATGGCGTGATATTACGGAAGAATTAGATATTCCAGATAGAACACCTTTTAGTGTATCGCCAAAGGTCATTGGACCACAAGTTCCTACAAATATTGTACAGCCGATACAATATTTTAAATTATTTTTCATTATTATCAAATTATTTTTCAAATTATTTTTCAAATTATTTTTCAATTATTTTTCACGAACGAACGAACGAACGGCGAATGGTTAGCGAGAGAGACGCAAGTTAATAAAAGTTATTTAACAAATTGAAGAAAAGAGTTGTAAAGACCTCGCCCCGTCTCACAAAATTTAAAAGACATATTGTAAGAGATGCCAACGCCCGTTTGAATTGCGCCGAAATGCGCATCGGTAATTTTGGGGGAACAAAAACAAACGCTTGAGACGTTATGGGACATGGGGGTACTTCTCGTCGAGCGGTGGTCGGGATCAGTCGCGTCGACGGAGAACGTATTTTCGTTTTATTGCATTTTTTTATGTATTCATTTTTCGTGCAGTCGTGAACCGACTGTTTTTCTATTCATTAAAGCTAACTGAAATATTAAGACTCGTTTGAATACTGGCCTAAGTCTGCCGAATTTTTCCTGACACCTTACAATATCTAGTAACTCTATTTGGTAAACGTGGCGTTACGTGGAAGAGGCTGAATTTTCGGCTTTTATTGCAGTTATTGTCAATATGGGTAAAATATCTCTGGCAAATATGCAAGAATACTGGTCGATTAAGAACAATAGTAGGATCCCTTTCTTTAGTAACATATTTACAAGAAAGACAATCAACCAGATATTCTGAACGTTGCATTTGAAAACACCTGATGCTATGAAAAATGATATTAGAACACGTATTCATCAAGCAAGTGAATTTATATATTCTAAAAAATTAAGATTTTTAGACTATTTTATACCCAGAAAAAATATATGCGTTGACGAATCCGTAGTAAAATTTAAGGGAAAAATAAGCTTTATTACATACTATGACGTCAGCCGCCGTCGCGTCAACTGACGTTGGGCTGAGAGCACCGCGGTAGCGGTAGGTTAGAATTAATACAGTACTCATTGTTATAGAAAATAACATATAGAAATACGCCAGCGAGCGTGCGTTAGCACAAATATAGTATCCATCGTTATGACGAATCAGGTATAGAAATGCCAGCGAGCGCCGCGTTGGCGCAAATATCGTATAAGCATCTAAAATTATAACACATAAGGTATGGAAACGTCAGTGAACGCACGTTAGCGCAAATACTGTATAAGCACGCGGTTTTCCAACGAATAATATATAGAGCACGCATTTCAAGCTCAGAACACAAGAGCGCCCAATACCGGAAATACGTGCATTTATTGGGATTTTATATGCTCGTGGAGCCTACGAGGCAAAAAATTTAAAATTGAGTTATTTACGGTCAGCAAAGTGGGGTCCCGAATTTTTTAGAAAAACTATGGCCAAAGAAAAGGTTTGTGTCAATTAGAATGAGTTCTCAAGATGACAAACATTCTACGGATCAGCTGGAGGCTGAACTGGCATCCGCATCGGAACCGCGCCAAGTTGGCGCTCTCCGCGCGGAGGTCGTTCCTCCTTCGCTGATTGCGTCGGCTCTGGACGGAGTTGCTCGAGATATCGAGAAGTTCTGTCCAGGTGCCTTATTGAGGATGAGCGCCGGCGACTCTGTCGCGACTGTGATCGCTACGCTTCAGCTTATGGGGGAAACCCCCCGCCGATTGCGTGCGCTCCAGCCCGTCTCGTCTCCCCGCGTGACACCTAATGTCACTTATGCGGAGGTCACGAGACGCAGATCATCCTCGGCTGTGCCGAAATCCAGGCAGGCTGCTAGGATTCCCTCAGCGGACCTCCGGGCCTCAAAAGAGGTGAAGGCACTACGCGAGAGGGTCCTTAACGCCTGTGTGAACTCCTTCAAGAGGACCAAAGATCCCGAAAGAAAGGGGGTCTACTTGCGATGCGTAAAAAACGTTCCACACGGACCGCGCTTCGGGCGCACGGATAGGGCGCTGTCAAAATATTAAGTACCTGATTAGTCAAATAGTCACCGCCAATCAGGGAAACTCAAAAAAACTTATCTTACGCCCAGGGTCTCCACCCCCTTGGAAGCTCTTGGGGAGGTCAGAAGACTGTTAGCCTCAAGTCAGTCAAAAACCAAGAACGAATCAAGCAACATATAACTTGTAACAGCCAAACACGCTGATTCACCGATAGGCCCTTCAAATATCACTCTTAGTCACCCCTACGAAGATACCCCAACCTAGGCATGCATCTGTCACTCAAACTTTGTACCTGTCATGGCCACCGACGCCACTGTATAAAAAGGAAGCTTTGGATAATAAAGATTTATTAGTTCTGGCAACAGCCTACGGGTTCGTACCTCCGTTCATTTCTAACACCTACCTATCCTCGTGTCTACGGACTACGTTAGTGTTTTCTCTCTCTCTTTCGCTCTCGCGCCGATTTCCCCGTAACAAACTCAAAAGACTCCGAAGTAGACGTTCTCACGAGAGGTGGAATCACGAAGTCCACTCACTACTTCGTTAAACACACATACAAAACATAACACTCGTCATGCACTTACCCCATCGTTAGACTTATAGTGTTATTGTTGTATAGTGAATATAGTATTGTTAGAGAACGACTGCATAAATTATTTTTTTTTACAAGTGAAGTAAATTTTTTTTATTGTTAATATTTACTAATAACTTGTTATATAACTGTAAATAATATAAAAAATATTAAAAATTAATTTTAAACAAATTTCTTTACACATTAGTTATTCTTTCACAATGCAGTCATTTTGACTGCTTTTGGGCAATATAGGTATATACTAAGTTTCAGTCTTTCTAGTGTTAAGCAACTGTCATAATGCTGAAATGATAACTACTAGAAGATTTATACGAGGTGGTACAAACGAAGTAATTGAAAAGCCAAGTGTAGTTATCGGGTACACAAAGTTGATGGGTGGAGTTGATCGAACTGATCAATATGCCTCTAGTTATTGCTTTTTGAGGAAATCACTTAAGTGGCGACGGAAACTGTTTTTCTGGGGAGTGGAGATATCAGTAATTAATACATACATTTCCTATAAAACTATACAGCACAATAAAAATGAGAAAGCACTGACGCATTTACAGTATAGTTAAATTTGTGTTTTGCAAATAATGAAACCATGAAACAGAATAGTAGACTTTGAAAAGTTTTACCACTAATACATATATTGACAGACAATTATCAAAAAGTCTTTTCACCAGGCCAAGATATTGTAGTCGACGAGACAATGGTTCCTTTGGAGGACTAGTGATGACGACTAGTATTCAGGCAATATATACCAACTAAATCGCATAAGTATGGTATAAAATTATTCAAACTGTGCTCCACCCAAGGATACACATGTTCCGCGAAAATATTAGGGGGGGGGGCCGAAAAGTAATCAAAATTTCTTCGATGAGCTCATTCACAGTCAGTTTCTGTCGAGACACGGCCCCGCAAACACGGAAGTTTTGTTATAACGTTCAAGCTCGGTTGTAAATTTTATTTTTCGATTAAAAAGTTTTTGTTCTGCCAAGGAGGAAAGATGTCAAGGCCAATAATAGAAGAAGCACACTTACGTCATTGTATGTTATTTTTGTTCGATCAAGGAATGAAACCAAACGATGCAGTGAAAAAAATTACCGATATTTACAGGGATGTTCTGAAACTAAACAAACGTCATAGATGGTTTAAAAAGTTTAAAAATGGAAATAGGAATGTCAAAGATGCCGAATACTATAATACACCGTAATATAATCTAATATTTTATTCTAAGTCAATTCAAACTTTAAAAACATTTTCGTATGAAATTCACACAACATTTCATATTCATAATAAGTTTCCATTAATCAAGACTAATAAAATTCTAAATTAAAATGTTGCATAATATAAAAAATTTTTTTAATTTATTCAAATGCAATTCATTAAATATCTCGAAACAAGAAATATATGACTCAGACCACTTTCATAATTATGGGGACAATTGTGAGGAACGTTTACGCAGAAAATCGGCAATATGGAAACGTTTGATAATTTAAAACACACTACAATCGAAATACGTAAGAAAATCAGCAGAGATATCTTTCGGAAACGCATTGATAGTGTACCAGATAGAGTTTTTGAGCTGATTACAAAAAGGGGTGATCCTACAAGTTATTAAAATCGTTTATGATTGATTTTATTGGTGTGGTGCTATAGTTGTGCAACAGTGAAAATTCATACTTTTAATTGTATCGTTTTGTACAAAAGAATTTAAATAAAAATTAATTTAATGTTTATTATTTTGCATACCCTTTCAACTTTTACAATTAATTTTTTCGCAATTTCAATCTGAATTCTGAAACAGGTAAAAATTTAGGCGGTGGTATAGTCATGCACCGCAGTGTAGTATTAGTAGGAAAAGCTTAACGAATCCAAAAAATAAAAGTGTAAATGATGATGTCCTCCAATGGTTTCGTCAACACAGAGATAAAGGCATACCGATATCTGGGCCCATGTTACCTGAAAAAGCTGTAGAGTTCAACGATAGACTAAAGGAAAAGTCAATTAAAACTAATAATGGTTGGTTAGTGTTCCGTCCGATAAGGAAGACCCTTACAAATATTCTCGAAAGTTCGTTATGACATGGACGGGACAGACAGTTTCGTTTAGTGTTCATTCTTTTTTTACTACTCTTGAGTCGTATTTACTTTAGCCGACATACTTATCGTCGCGCCAGAAAACATTTCTGTTAGTTAACGTGCAGTGCATACAATAGGCATAGAATTTTGTCTCAGTCGTCTTACTAACCGACCAGGTCATAAATTCGGTATTTCCTAAGGGTCGTCCAAACATATGGACACCAGTGCTGATAGACAAGTTTCGACCTGCAGGAAATCTCCGCAAGCCAGCGAACTCTCGAGAACATACCCCCCTCCCCATCCCCCGACACACATACACATTGCCATCACCGCCGCTCGAAAATGGGCTGAGCGAAGGGCGTTAGCCAAAAAATGGAAAAGATGCGCCGATTGGTTTAAAACAAGGAAGACAACATATTCTGAGACCAACACGAGGTGTCGACGTCGATGACGAGACGAGACTTCGTCACTTCTCACGATTCATCCAGTCAGTGTTCCGTCGCGGAACAAGGGACCCTTATGGATACCGAGGACCGCGGCACGTCGATACACGGCTCTGGTTTATGACACGGGCGCAAACACGATCGAGCCACGGCAGTCGTCAACGTTCTCGACCGCTACGGAATGACAGTAGAATGTCGCAAGCTGATAGACACGTGCTCCACCGCCAATTTCATTACCGACAATCTCGCCGCAAAATTAAAACTACCTGCTCAAAAGAGCGCGACGAACGCATTGAAGCGCTCAATCAAATGAGCACGGTAGCCACGAAACTAATCACGACGACAATAAAATCTAGAATGGCGAACTATCAGCGTGTGTTAACATTCTACACAATTCCGAAAATCTCGGGTCCAACACCGGATCAACAAATCGACCGCGCGAACATTCCCATTCCTCCGAACATCAAACTCACGGATCCGCAGTTCCATCGTCCGGGAACCGTGGACATGCAACGAAGTCTCTCCCCCCGAAACGGACCGGACATGATTCTCCAGAAAACACAGTTCGGGTGGATCATCGGGGGGAGCGTTCCGACCGCGAAATCTCGAATCAAGGCCCAGACTTTCCTTACGAGTCTACATTTCGACTTAAGAAAATTCTGGGAATTGGAGGACGGTCCTCATGTTCAACATTTGACTTCGGAGGAACGGGAATGCGAAGAACATTTCAAGGATAACGTTGCACGCGACGGCACCGGCCGTTACGTCGTAGCGTTACCTTTTAACGAAAAGAAACGAGACATCGCGGAATCGCGATCGCGCGCCCTAAACCGTTTAACAGCACTCGAGCGGAAACTGAAAAGGGACTCGTCGCTCAAACGCGAGTATTCCAACGTCATGAAGGAATACCTTGACTTAGGGCACATGAGCCAGGAGGAAACCCCCGACACGTACGGTTTCTACCTGCCTCATCACGCGGTCCTGAAAGAGTCGAGCGAAACCACGAAGGTCCGCGTAGTGTTTGACGGTTCCGCGAAGTCGAACAGTGGAGTTTCCCTCAACGATGCCTTGATCACCGGACCGACGATTCAGGACGATCTGTTGGCGTTGCTTTTGCGATTTCGCATGCATGCATACGTCATAACAGGTGATATTGAGAAAATGTACCGCCAGTTTCTCATACGTCCTGAAGATCGTCCGTATCAACGCATCTTGTGGCGAGACGACCAAAACAACGTCAAGACATACACATTAAACACGGTCACATTCGGTTTGACCTCAGCTCCGTACCTCGCGATCCGGTGTTTGCATCAACTCGCGCAAGACGAACAAAACGACTATCCCGTGGCGGCAGAAGTTCTTCGACGCGACTTGTACGTGGACGACCTCATAACGGGAGCAAATACATACGCCGAAGCATTGAACATTCGCAATCAAATGCTCGAATTATTAAAACGCGGCGGACTCAACATCAGACAATGGGTGTCCAACCATCCACGACTTCTCGGCAGATTCTCCACTTCGCAAATTCACCCGAAGGTTTTTGGCGACACAATGATAAAAACCCTCGGCATGTCGTGGGACTCGCGCCGCGATAACATTATTTATGTAGTCGACTCGGACCATAACCAAAGGGTCACGAAACGCAACATTCTCTCCGTGATCGCAAAAATTTTCGACCCCTTGGGATTGCTCGCGCCGGTCACCGTCACAGCGATTCTGGCAAATGCAGTTGGACTGGGACGAATCACTCCCAGCTCTTTTTCACACGGAGTGAACCACGTACGTTAAAGAATTGCCGCGGTTGGAACATGTTCGGTTTGAACGACACGTGTCTCAGCGCGCGGCTAGACGTATCGAGCTTCATGGGTTCTGCGACGCGAGCGAGCGAGCCTATGGAGCTTGTATTTATATCCGTACAATAGATTCCTCGGAAAACATAAAAACTCAATTGTTGTGCGCAAAATCTCGAGTGGCACCATTAAAGACCGCCACTCTCGCTCGTCTAGAACTATGCGGTGCCGTCCTCCTCGCTTCACTTTACACGACCGTACGCGACGCACTTACGTTAAATTGGTTACAAAAAGAACCAAACACATTAAAAACATTTGTAGCCAATCGCGTGGCAGAAATACAAAAAAGGACTGACATTGCCGCATGGAATCACGTACGCTCGAATGACAATCCGGCAGACTTAGTTTCACGCGGACCGTTCGAGGTGGCCTGAGTCAAAATTTGCGCCTTCCTCCACGGAGGTACCGGAATCGCGACCGGTGATGTGCCTCGCCACGTCCGTCGTCCAAGACGACGGAATCTTGCAACGGTTTTCGTGCATAAAGAGGCTTCAGCGAATCGTGGCCTACTGTCTAAGGTTCAAGAAGGACTATCGCGCGAACGGACCACTGTTAGTTGAGGAGATTCGCCGCGCTAACGAACGTGTTGTTTTACTTGTGCAGGCTTCCGCGTTCGCGACTGACCTACACCGCCTTGACACTGAGCGCGGACTCAGTCCCAAAAGTAAGTTGCTCCCGTTACACCCGTTCCGCGACAAAAAGGGGATACTTCGCGTCGAAGGCCGCCTACATAACTCCGACCTACCATTCGAACAGAAACATCCGATACTACTACCCAAGGGACATTACATCACTGAACTGATCATTCGACAAACTCATATCGACCACCATCATACAGGACTGAACACGACACTACACAATGTACGACAACGGTACTGGCCCATCGACGGCAAAAACTCGGTGCGCAAAATTATACGCCAATGCATCCGTTGCTTCGCGTCAGTCCACCGAGCACGGAATATGTAATGGGTCGTCTACCCATTACCTGTGTCACCCAGTCTCGACCCTTCCACAATTGCGGCATTGATTATTGTGGACCGTTTTCCGTCAAGGAGAAAAAACATCGAAACCGGGCTCGTGTGAAGGTTTACGCGTTGCCGTTTTTGTTTGTTTTGCTACCAAGGCCGTCCATCTCGAGGTTGTCAGCGACATGACGACGGAAGCGTTTATCGCCGCGTTGAAACCATGTAATTTCGTATTAAAAAAAAAAACAATTGCCCCTTCTTACGTATAGTGTATTATTGTTTACATCAGGAGGCGTTCTTCAACGCAAAGTGTTTACAGATATTTCTAAGAATTACAAAGCTACATAAAAATACGTCTTACTAGCCGCGACAGAACTATAAAATAATTTTTACTAAATCTTGCATTAACGTAGATTGATGGGAATGAAGAGGAGCAAGAATCAGGGTCGGCTGCTCAATGTAATAAAAGATCGCCTAGGTATGATCCACCAGACAGGCTTACCGCGAACATGAGGAAGCATAGCATAACACGTATTAGTGGTAAAACCCGCGAAAGAAAGGCTTGTAAAATCTGCACTGCTGCCAAGAAAAGGGGTATACAGGTTCACAGCTTCATTCAGATACAGCCAACCTCTCCCCTCCATGTGGTGTACCCTGGGAAACTTTCGAGTTTGCCAACGAGGCTCTGACGCGACTCTCCTGCGAGTCGGGCGGTATTTATACCGTACGGACCGCGGAGTCGTCAAATACCGTAGCCGGTATGTCTAGCAACGACCCACCGGGGACATCCACCCGGTGGTACGCGAAGCATAACCGGTCGGGGGGCTTGCCTTAACCGGCCAGGCCGCGAGGAGATAAACCTCTCTAATAAATCCGAAACCTTAAGTTATGGTGCGCGGCGAAGGGGTGCGGGCCATCCTTGCGATGGTCTGTGGTTGGTGGGTGCACCAACCGTTAGCGGCCAACCTCGAGGCACCTGGCGAACCTCGTTGTATTTAGCCTTTCCTCCTGGAAAGGGCGTCACCCGGGAGGGCGACTTCATTTCGTCCCTACTCGTGGGATCAACTATGGTCAAATCTAATAAAAATAAACAAACAAAGAAGTTGTCGGTGGTTGAGGTGCAAAAGGCCCTCATTGAAAAAGAAGATGCTTGGATGGCTGGAGAGGGGGCTTCACCCCCCCTCATTGCCGCCAAAGCAAAGCCGGGTGATACCCTAAAGATATCACGCCAGAAGAGACGAATAGAGAGGCCGGAAGGTTCCGATTCGGAATACGGTTCTGAAAGAAAAACTGCCTCGCAGAGGAAGAGGCAGAACAAAGACACTAAGAAGGTAGAACAATCTACCAGGAAGCCTGAGGACGATCTGTCGCCACCTGGTGTACTGTTCGTACAGTGCAAGATAGTGCAGGATCAGCTTCAGGCTATAATAGGCCCTGCTCCCGACATTGAAGAGTTTAAATACAAAACCTTCATTGCAAGGGAATACACGACAGAAGTCGAAGAAAAATGTAAGGCGCTGGAAGAAGCCGAAAGGCGGATCCAAACCCTTACAGAGGAAAAGGAACAAGTGATAACAGAAATGTTCAAGAAACTTGTGGATGCCGAAAGGCGGATACAAGCCTTGGAAAACGAAAAGGCGAGTGCATACGCCAAAGCAAGGCCAAAGGCCTCAAAAGTAACACCAAAAATGACTGAAAAGCCAAAGAAGGCTGTGGCCCAGTCGTACGCGACTGTGGTCAAACAAAATGTAACGGCGAAGCCAAAGGGAACGGTGAGACACGTCGTCACCGTCTACCTAAATGACGAAGGCAACACGGACAGCAAAGCAACTAAAGTTGCTTTGCAAAAATGCTTTGACCCCAACCGGGATAAGTTGAGGGTCAAAGCTATAAGAAACATTAACAAGGGAGGCATCCTCATCGAAACGGCGACAAAGGATGACCTCCAGAAGCTCATTAAGAGCAGGAAAGCCAATGAAAAGGGACTGAAGGTGACAGTCCCTACAAAGAAAAAGCCAAAGCTGGTCCTGTACAACGTACCGGACCAGACGAAGGAAGAGCTGCTTGCAGCTCTCAAGTCGCAAAACGACGACTTGGCGACAGATGACATAAAGCCGCTGTTTAAAACAGCAAAGGGCAAAAATTGGGTGGTTGAAACATCACCCAAAACAAGGGAAGCAATAATGAGCAGAGGCAGATTGTTCCTCGGCGGGCACGCCTGCCGCGTACGTGACTACGTCGTGGCAGGCAAGTGTTTCCGTTGCCAGGCGTTTGGCCATATAGCCAAACACTGCTGGGCAAAGGCAAACACCTGCGGGCATTGTGCCGAAGAGGGACACTGCTTCAAAGAGTGTCCAAATAAAGAGAAAGCACCCTCTTGCAAAAATTGCAAGAGGGCCAAGCGTCCACATAGACACTCATCCAGAACGGATGATGTCCCGCCTACAAGAAGGCAATAGAGACCCTAGTCTCGAAGACAGACTACGGGGACTAAAGTACCGAAAGATGGTGAAACTCCACCCGAACGACGGCGCGGGCATAACGACCTCACGGAAGTTATGTGTCGAGAGGGTGTGATCGCAACTTGTTGCGATCAAAACTCTTACAGAAGCTTACCCTGTAAGCCCGTTAGAGACCAAATGCGACTCAGCTGTCCCCGCTGGTAACGTCCTGGACAGGGCGGCTAAGTGAGTCGCGCCCCGCGAGGGGCGGTCTTCTCTTCTGATGATCCTGCGGGTGAAGGAGAGGTTATTCCAAACACAGGCATCGTACAGGCGCCGGCTGTACGGTGCTCCCCTGGCGAGGGTTCCGCCAGGGAAGTGGAAGCCCATCAGGCTTCTCGTTATGACTATGTCATATGCCGATATGAGTATGATCTCGAGGTGCGGCATGCCCAACTTCTGGGCAACGAAATACCTTCTGCTGCCAAGAAAAGAAGTTCCACTGCATATATGTGTTCTTCCTGTAACGTTCCTCTGCATGTAGGAAAATGTTTTGAATTTTATCATACTAAAAAGAACTATGAACCCTATGAGATAATTTTGTAAATAAAATGTTTTAGTACTAATTAAAAAATATAAGATTGTGGATTGAAAATTGTGTAACAGTTATCTTAATGCCTTCTTTAATAATAATTATATTGCAACTGACTATGTTGCGAACAATTGCGGAAATATCGCCGTTGGCGAGTAGTAGAACCTGCGTGAATCTCGCCGGCGGCAGCGTAATGGCGATGCGAGAAATGAGCGGCCGGCAAAGTGTTACCATTTTATCTCTTGAACAGCGTAGAATATTATTTGATCTTATCTTTGCTTTTAAAATATTAAATGGTCCCTCTTGCTGTCCTGAGATCTTACCCAAATTTTATTCAAATACATCTCGGTCATCTCTGAATTTTAGAATTTTTAGTAATGTCAATAGATTTTACTGTTCTCTCAATTTTTCTTCCTCCCTTATTACTTTTAGAAATAATACCATGCGATTTCTGGCCTCCTACGACTTTTCTGTCTCTTTGTAGTTTATTGTTTTTTGTGTACCAAAGGGTTGAAGCTCGTATACTAAATAAATAAATAAATAAATAAACTTCCCGAGAGAGACGCGCAATATTGAAAAACGCTTCCATTTCTGCATTAACAACGCTGCAAATAGCAGTAGAACCTAGCGCAAAAATAAGTGTTCGAACTGTACAACGTATAATAAACAGTTCGAAAAATTGAAAAAAGTATAAACGCCCGAGTTATTACTTTCATGATTTAAGTAAGGAAGTTTTATCGCGAAGGCGACAAATTACCATGGGAAAAAAAATATTGTAGGAATTGTCTCGGGAGAGTCCCCAATATTGAAGGAACTATCCCGGACAAGACGCAAGATCTTTACAGATCACTCAATGCTCGCTCGTCGATTACGCAAAGTTCGCTCACAAAGTCTCGCTGCATCCTTCTCACTCGCATCTTTCGTCCATAGTCAAAACTCACGCAGTCACGTACACGCTTTTCTCACGGTCCAGTCGCTTAATTCCAGGCACTCTTCCTCGTATTCCTTCAGCCACTCGAGATTTTCTAAACGCAGTCACACTATTTTCCAAACATCCCAGTGCCGGTCAGTCGCAATACGACCCGGTCGCCCTTATGCACGCACAACAAACCATTCATCCTACAATACTTTAACCTAAACTAAATATTCTAGATACTACAATATTATTATTACTTATATAGAATTTTTTCTAATCATATGTATTAATTAAAATATTTTTTAAAAGTTTTTGATTCAAATTCATTTAAGTTTCACAGCTCCATCGCGTGAAGTATATACGGGCGCGGCTATCTTGCACTCACAAGGAGAGTGCAAAGCCTTCGTGTCACCGCTGTCGTTGAAACTGCATATTGGTAGATTTGATTCTCCCCTTTATGAATATATACCGTTATATGGGCAGATAACTCAATAGCTTTTTAGATATTCGTTATTAAAAATTTGTCACGTCAATAAGTACAGTATTAATCAGAACAATCACAAAGTTGAATAGTGGCGCGAGGGTAATGTTCCAGTTGGTCATAAGTGGTCGTCCAGGTAAGACGTGCCTAATACCTGTGTTAATGACCGTAACCGAAGTGCAGCAAAAATACGACAAACGCGGGGCAAGTGGTGACAAAAAATCAGTGAAACGCATAATTTACTTTATAAATATTCTGCATAAGCGGGAAGTAACAAAAAAATATACAGTACAGTGGCAGATTTAAATTTCCCGCCAAAGGGGCGCTGCGGGGACTCCCGACGAGAAACCGAAAATATTGAAGAAACGCAACATGATCATATCAACATGGAGCAAGAGAAAGTAAAAGTAATACCTAACGAAGTAATAAAGAAGTTAATAAATATGGAAAAAAGTGGCTCACTAAACCTCAACGCTATAGAAAGTGTCAGTAAAAATCTTTCCGGCATAGGAAAGAGAAAAAATTCACATATCCCGATGGCTGATCCAAAAATGCCGAAAAATGAAACCACAACCAAACGAAATGAAGAAGAAAATGCAAAGGTATTAACAGACATACGCCAATTGATAGAAGAATTAAAAGCCCAAAATGAGAAATTAAACCAACAAGCTATTGCACAACAAGAGATGATCAGCAGCTTGCAAAAGCAATTGTATGGAGCCACCTCGCAGAAAACATTAATCGAGAAGGCCGGCAAAAACTCTGCGAACGAGAATTCAATGGATACGGAACCTGAGGAAAAGTCTAAAATCCAAGACAAAGAGGACGCCAGAAAAGAAATATTCACAACAGTGACACGCAAGAAGCCAACACCAACTTCGCAGCGAGGGACAAACCCCCCATTAAACAATAAAGAAGGAAGACAGAAGACAGGTACCCAGCCCGCACACATGACCAACCAAGACCGTAGCATTTACGCAAGTACCCAACCGGCCCCAAGTAAGAAGCCACTAGACTCAGCAGGACCCGGAAGTAACAGTACTCCGTCAACCTCAAGAAAATTCAAAATGCACACCGAAATTAATAATTTAGATATGACAAGTAATACAACAACGCTCAAAAAACCACCACCCATAAACGTAATGTTCCAGGACCCCAAAGAGTCAGTAAAATTATTAAATAACAATATGAAAGAAACATCTTTCCATATCAAGCGCTTAAACAAAGCAAAGCACATAATACAGTTACACTCTCATAATGATTTTAATAGAGTAAAAGAAATTCTTGCCAACGCAGAAACTAATTTTTATACATTCACACCGAAAAGCGAAAAAAATCATAATTTTCTACTAAAAGGCCTCCCACACTCTTATAACGAAAATGAAATTTTAGAAGAACTTCAATCTATGTCAAATGAACAAATCGAATTTATTAAAGTCAACAAATTCAAAACAGCAAAATCAATAAAAGAAAACAGAGATCTGCCCTTTTTCCTAACTCAAATCTCAGCTAACAGTGACCTATCAAAACTAAACGATATCAAATATGTCCACCATCGCCTAATAAAATGGGAAAAATGAAAGAAAACAAACTTAACGCAATGCAGAAGATGCCAAAGATATGGTCATTCGGCTACTAATTGCAATCTAGATTATCGTTGTGTAAAATGCGCAGAACACCATAACCCGGGCGAGTGCAAAACAAACCATATCTCCGACGAAAATGAACACCCAAAAGCATATTGTGTTAACTGCAGATGTTTCGGACACCCAGCATCATACAGGGGCTGTCCCAAATATAAAGAATTCAAGGAAAACATATCACTACATAAAACATTGAATAAAAGCAATAGTCCCCGCATTATTACCAACCCGGCATCTGTAAAATCAGGTACACCATACGCCGCGATACTAAAAAACACTAAGCAAAAATCAGATTTAAACGATAACACCACTAGTATAGCTTTAACCAGCCACCCCCACCCCCAAATTGAATACCCAATCGAGTTCATCCCACCACTCAAGTCGCAACCACGTAACTTAACTGATAGAACCGAAAAATTAGAAAAAATAGTAGGAGCAGCACTCTCACAAAAAATTGAAAAAATAGGTAACCAAATAAATCACCTAATAGAAGTCTTTCTCAATGGCTACCAACATTAACATTCACTCAGAACCACTCAAATTAAAAATTCCATCATTAAACGTAAATTCAATAGTAAGCAATAGCAAAAGAATAGCCCTAACAACCTTAATTAATAAAAAGAAGCTTGACAGAGTTTTGTTAAACGAAACAAAATTAAACAAGAAACATACACTATTCTTTAAAGATTATGTCTGTATCAGAAACGACCGTCTAGATAGCGGGGGAGGAGGTACAGCAATTTTAATTAACAAAAAAATAGATCACTCTATAATCGACTCTACGCAACAATACAAAACACTTGAAACAACTAAGATTAAAACAAGTTTGGCCGGTAACCACGAATTAATTATAGTAGCTTTTTACGCAAGGAAAAGCAACAGTACCCAATTTAAAAACGAAATGGATAAGTTATTCACGGAATTAAACTTGAGTTCAACGTCGAAATACTATATTATAGCAGGCGACTTTAATGCGAGACACACATCTTGGTCTAATTCCTCAAACAGTAATAGAGGAAATACTCTAAAAAACTGGATCGACGAAAATGATGTAACATACAGAATAAACCTGCTCCACTCGGAATTTCCATCATATAAAAAAAATGGATCGTTTATAGATCTTTTTCTAGCCGATGCAAGAATAAATTTCCAAAATGCAGCTCATAAAAAACTAGAAACAATTCCATTCACGAGTGACCACGAGGCTATCGCAGCAGTCATTAATATCTCAGACCAGAGACTAGCCTTACGTGACATTCAAAATGAACACAGATTCAATTTTGCTAAAACTAACTGGAAAAAATTCAAAAATATCCTAAGCAAATACAATCCAGATATACCATCCAATACTAATCTCTCAATAAAACAACTAGATCAACACCTAAATGATATAAAAATTAAAATTCTAGAAACAATAGAGCAAACAGTACCAAAATTTCAAACAGCTAATTCAACAGATAAATATCTCAACAAAAAAATTAAACAACTACAAAAGGAGGAAGCACAGGCAATAGCAACAATTCGCAGTATTCGCAGAACGAAGGCAGCCGGCCCCCACATTAGACATTCAATACATATTATAAACAGCAGGATCAAAGCATTAAGGAGAAAAATAAAAAAGGAGATTGACAAAGAGGTCAATAATTACTGGTTCAATAGAATCAACAAAATAAATCCCAAACAATCCCATAAAATGTTCCCCGACATCAACTCAATTTTTAGAAAAAAAGAACCATTAACTATCCCGGCACTTAAAATAAGCGCAGAGGATACAGATCTACTATACGGGGCCAACATAGATCCAAAAACCCTCCACATAGACGGAAACGATAATTTTTGGGTAAAAAACAATATCGAAAAATTAAACTTACTAGGAGCCTACTATTCCAAAGTCAACGATCAAAACGCGGAAATTAATAACCCCAAATTTAGAAATATAATCGAAAGAGAATACTGTAAAATTAACACTGAACTAGTGTCAAAATCATCAGCAACATTATGCACATTTAATCATAATAATTCAACAGTTATCCCGCTACCAACCGACGAATCCTCAATGCACCTCACAAATCTCTACAAAGTCGAAAAGAAATTCAGATGCTTGAATAGTAAAAAATCGGCTGGAAACGACAACATTCCTAATATTGCCTTGAAAAACCTACCAAGAAACACAATTCTCCTGTATACAATATTATTTAATAACGTGTTAAACCACTCATTTTCCGGTAGAGTGGAAAAACGCAAAAACCATAGCCATCCTGAAAAAAGGAAAAGATAAATCTAATCCTTCTAGTTATAGACCTATCAGCTTATTATCAAACATCGGTAAGGTACATGAAAGAATAATAAACGACGCTATATTAGAAGAATGCCGAATAAAAGAAATAATTCCGGAGAATCAATATGGTTTTCGTAGACACCACTTCACAATACATGCAATTAACAAACTCGCATCAAATGTCTGCTGGGCACTGAATGGCCACAAATGCGTTGGTGCTTGCCTGGTAGATTTGGAAAAAGCGTTTGATACCGTGTGGCTACACGGTCTCATTTATAAACTAAAAAAAAAGGGTTCTCATTAACGCTAATTAAAATAATAAAGAACATGATTAGCGACGATTGATTCGGCCAAAATTGATTGATCGATGATTCAGACCAGCTTAGGGAAAGAAATTTCACAAATTAAGTTCCAAATCAATAACGGATTACAGCAAGGAACAATAAACTCCCCAATCCTATTTAATATTTACACAAGCGACATATTAAAACTTTTCGGTCCCGATAACACATCCTGCTCATTGCTAGCATACGCTGACGACCTTATTGTTTATAGAGCAGATAATTCACCCAAAAAAGTCCAAGCTACTCTTCAGATTGCAATCAAAAAAATATTTAATTATTACAAGGCCTGGAAGTTCAAAGTCAACACAGACAAATGTGAGTCCATACTATTCAGACCATCATGTAAATCGGCTTCCTATTCCATTCAGAAATATCACAAAAACTTTGAACTTGTAGGAGTTGAAAGAGGTGAGAAACCCATCATAAACAAAACAGCAGTCAAATATCTCGGAATGTTACTGGACAATAGATTCTTATTAAATGTTCATCCCTTAACACAACTGGGCAAAGCCAAAAAAGCATTTGCAGCAAATGCACGAATATTCCATTCAAGAAAACTAAACACAAAAGTAAAAATAATCTGCTACCAGGCATTAATAAGACCAATAATGACTTATGGTTGTGAGATGTGGTACAACACGGGATCATCTCTAATGGAACGATTCAGGGTATTCGAAAGATGATGCCTCAGAGCATGCGTGGGCATGTACAGGTCAGAAAGTTCGAATTTTAAAAAATATATTAGGAATTCCATAATATACAACCGAGCGAATATAAACAGAATAGATAACTTCATTATAAAATTAGTTAGGAACTATCTTGCCAGAGTTTCAGAAATACAAAATAATAGCCTTATCTTCCCGATCGCCTTCCCCGGTGAAAATTACATTAGAAATTCGCTAAACTCAGGCTTCATCCCACCAGAAGCGTTTATATTTCTGGATAAAAATGGATACATTCAAAATAGTAACGCAGTGCCACACTTGGATTGTTGTACCACACTCCCAGACATATGTCAAAAAAAGCTATTACCTACCAATCCCCCCTTAAAGAAGTGAATCTCAACCTCCAAAGACTTGTATATAATACAGACATTCCGCAAAGGGACCAGGTAGAATCACAAGGAATGAAAACTGACTGTAAGAGATACTGGTGGCTAGCTGACCGATATAAACCCCCATAACGCTAATTTTAATGTGCAATATAGCTTAAGTAAATATGAACCAAACCAAATGATTGTAAATTTTGTAAATAGTCTCCACACAGATTTAGTAATTCTTTGTTAAAAATGTAACCATAGTTCATAAGATAGACGTAAGTTATTTCCCTCTCTCTCTCACTCCCTTCCTCCTTACATTGTATATACCTCACTATTTCTATCACTCCCTCTTTCTTCACTCGTATTTTATAAGCTGCAAATACATATGCTAGTTCCCTTTTTAATGAGGGCATTTTAGGGAGCATTATTAAAATAAGTAAGTTTCTGTATACCTGTAATAGCAACGTACCTGAAAAAAAAATAAGTACAAACGAAGGGTGAATCAGAGTCACTCCTCGTAAAATGAAACCCGTCCCGAATAAGACTGATTTGGGTGCCTTAACCGTATAAGTCTAAAATTATAATCTGTAACCGTATATTACTTTTTGTTTATTTAAAGTTAAGTTATCCTGTAATATTTATTTAAAAGCCCTAAATAAACAATTTTAAAAAGCAAAAAAAAAGCGAGGGTAATGTCCTGGAATTGTACTCTGTAGAGCAGATTTCGATTCCCCGTGGGAAAGAAATATTTTTCGATTTTTTTTATTTACATTAATTCGATTTTGTGCATGTTCAATATTAATAAAAAATAACTATTTCCTAAAAGGCTTAACCATATAAAAAAATACAAAATGTAACATATAAAGCTATACAAAATTCAAATAGTACAAAAATACATAAAACAGAAAAATATAAAAGATACAACAATACAGGATACACACACACACACACACACACACACACACACACACACACACACACACACACAATCAAAAGGCAAATAAGACGAAATATACAAAAATTAAAAGATGAGAAATACTTATCGACATTAGGTGGACAATATTAAGCCTAATACTACATACATGGATAGGATTATAATAATAAAAGTTTTGAACAGGTAGGTGAATAAAATATTTTTTCGATACCAAAAGGTAAAAATGCTGTTCAAACCAGAAAGAAATTAACCGATGTTTATGGAGAAGATGTGTTGACAGTACGCCAGTGCCAGAACTAGATTGCAAAATTTCGATCCGACAATTTTGATGTCGAAGATGTCCACGTTCTGGAAGACCGGTTGAAGCTGACAAAGACACGATAAAGGCATTAGTTGATGCAAACCGGCGAATAACAACACGTGAGATCGGTGAGAGGTTAAATTTATCAAATTCAAATGTTTATGACCACTTGAAAGGCCTGGTTTTAACCTCGAAGCCTGATACATGGATTCCCCATGTTCTCACGGAGAGAAATTTGTGTCGTCGCGTTGACGTCTGTGATTTGCTTCTCAAACGTCACGAAAATGATCCATTTTTGAAGCGCATCATTACGGCGGACGAAAAATGGGTTGTATATAACAATGTCAAACGCAAGAAATCATGGAGTAAAAAAGATGAACCAGCTAAAAGCATTTCCAAAGCCAATATCCATCAAAAAAAGGTGATGCTGTCTGTTTGGTGGGATTTTAAAGGAATCGTTCTTTTTTTTGCGCTTTTACCGGATAACACAACAATTAATTCGGAAGTCTACTGTCATCAGCTGGACAAACTGAATGATGCACTTCAACAGAAAAGGCCACAATTAATTAACAGAAAAGGTGTAGTGTTCCACCAAGATAATGCGAGATTACAAGTTTGGTCACTCGCCAAAAGCTTTTACAGCTTGAATGGTATACAATGCCACACCCACCATATTCTCCAGATCTGACACCTTCGGATTATTATTTGTTCCGGTCACTGCAAAATTTTTTAGATGGTAAAACATTCACTTCAAATGAGAAGGTCAAAAACCACCTCAATCAGTTTTTTGCCAGCAAAGACTAAAAATTTTATGAGCTGGAATCATGCTACTACCAGAAAGATGGCAAAAGGTATTGCACCAGAATGGCCAATATATAATTTAATAAAATATTTGTTCATTATACGAAAATTGTCTTTCATTTTCACAAAAAAAAGAAAAAGAACGGAATTATTTTCCGAACATCCCAACATAATGCTTCAATGGATGGTGTGAACAAGAGTGATTTTCTTATAGCTCTGTACCTTACCATCATACGATCTCGCAAATGGATGCTCAGAGTTATATTTCACTACTTCAATCTAGCAGTGTGTAATTCGTGGCTAGAATATACACGTTACAACAGAATAAAAGGGAATGAATTTCACAACGACTTGTTGCAGTTTACCATGTCAATTGTGGAAGGATTGGCCTTCTCAGGTTGTTCTACTATCAGTACTCTAAAACGCGGCCAACCTTCGGCTTCTAGCCCTCTCTCCACAAATAATCCCAAGAAGAAGCGTCTGAATCCGTAATTACTTCCTGTGATTCATATGAGATTCGACAGTATTGGTCATTGGCCAGCCCATATACACTGCCGCTCATGGAAGTATGGACGACACTTCGTTAAAAAGTTTTTCTTGATACATAATTATTTATGGTTTGTATAAAATATGTTTATATCGCCATCCCTCTATCTATTTATCATATAATATGTTACTAGTATATAATTTTCTGAAGATCTACATATATTTATTCCAAAAAAAAAAAACGTTTTTCTCTCCTTATCTTACGTTCGAATCCAACCGAAAGAAAATAGTTTGCGTCTTTGTGATTAGTTGGAAGCCGTTCGTCCTTCGCTATTTGTTTACATGACACTTGGCACTGTATGTAGTAGTAGAAGGACTGTTTACGTTTTAAGAAAGTCGTATTAAATATTTCACGCTAGTATTAGATTCTCATAAGTTAAAGCGTTTTGTAAAAAGTTCTGTAAAACGACCCTTAAAACTGTTTTAATAAACAAAATGGTTTGTGGAAAACCTCCAAGTATGGAAACACGTTCGGTCATCCTTACACTTCATCGAGAAGGATATTCAGTTCGTAACATTAGTGAAAAATTGAAAATTTGTAAATCAACTGTCTATCTGACTATTCGTCCCTATAAAGGCACTGAGAGTCTCCAAGGCTGTATTCGGCCTGGTTCTTCTAGATCAACTTCTAACGCCGACGACATACAAATTATACTTATGAGTAAGCGAAATAGAAAAATGACGGCTCCTGAAATTACTGCGGAATTCAATCGGGGTCGTGAGAAACCGATTGCCGTTAGTACAATTAAACGCCGTCTTCAGGGGGCTGATCTTCATGGTCGCATAGCGATAAAAAAACCATTACTACGACGTGGAAATCGGTTCAAACTACTTCAATGGGCAAAAGACCATCGTAATTGGATAGAAGAGCATCAATGGAAAAATGTGCTCCGGACTGACGAATCCAAATTTGAAGTCTTTGGCCAAAAAGCGAAGGGTTTTTGTACAGCGTTCCAAGGCAGAAAAAATGCTCCCAGACTGTGTCGTATCCACAATAAAGCACGAAGGTGGCTCTGTTTTACTGTGGGGATGTTTTTCATTTGGTGGTATAGGCGATTTAATAAAAATTGATGGGATTATGAAGAAAGAAGATTATGAAGAATTAAGATTGATCGATCCGTCTTTCGTTATTATGCAAGACAACGACCCTAAACACACGTCTCGCCTTCGCAAAAGTTACATTGTGGACCAAGAAAAGAAAAAAATTTTGAAACAAATGGTCTGGCCACCTCAAAGCCCAGATCGTAACCCTATTGAACTACTGTGGGACGAACTGGATAGAAACATTAGAAAAGAGTGTCTCACTTCGAAAACCCAACTCTGGACGATGTGACAAGAGGCATGGAGGAATATACCGGATGAACAAATAAAAAAATTAATACGACGAATGTCCCGATTAACTAAAGCTGTAATACGTGCCGAAGGAGGATTTTTTGATGAAAAGAAAATTTAACTTTAAAAGTATATAATTCGTTTCTGTTTGAATGTTATTTCATTATTTATGCATTAGTACTTAATTTTACGTTTATCCATTAAAAAATTGATCAAAAGTAAAATTATTTTGTATTAAGTAATTTTTGTATTTACTTTTTCTTTTAATTCATAAGTGTCCATACTTCCATGAGCGGCAGTGTAGATGGACATGGACAACGCTGCAAGTTGAGAGACGCGTGGAGGTCGTACCCCCATCAAGTGTGAAAAATGTCAAGTATCACTCTGCATCAACAAACATAGAAACTGCTTCAAATGTTTTCATATGAATTCACAATAGCTGTGTAACAAATAAAGATAACTTGCGAAATATTAGTGTCTCTAAATTTATGTCATCTACGCCCAGTGGTGGCAATTGCCACCACCTCTCTGGTTTTGTCACATGAGTAGCAAATTGAACAAAATTTAGTATAGAAGTATCTGAGATAGTAATAAATAATATACAGTACAAAAAAAATTTTTCTGGACATCAGAAAAAATCCAGGACTGAAAGGATTAATGAAAAAAACCTATCGGAACTTATTAGTATCAGTAAAATCCACATTTTGACCAGAGGAAATATTCTAATTTACCACCTCGAAATCCCATTGGTGGAAGACAATGATTGGACTATACACCAGTTATACCCTTTGCTCCAAAAACACGGATCTACTTTCGCGGGCTTAGTGTTAGACAACAATATCATGTTCACTAAGAAACTAGAATACATATCTGTACCTCGAGAATATTTAACATAAAATTGTATCTTGCACTACGGTCACTACATCTGCGAACGAACCAGACTTAATCACAACAGCCCCGACGATTGTAAAACCTCAGTA
Organism: Nomia melanderi; assembly: GCF_051020985.1. Taxonomy (NCBI): domain Eukaryota; kingdom Metazoa; phylum Arthropoda; class Insecta; order Hymenoptera; family Halictidae; genus Nomia; species Nomia melanderi. The sequence goes on from NC_135000.1 coordinate 584,573, forward strand.
TATCAAGATAGATTAATAAAAGATTGTAAATTCAGCATTTTTCTAATTAACGATGTTTTTTACACTTCTTTAGGAAATTCTAATAGATATCTCATAAGCCCAGAAACTACCGTAACACTAAACATATATTTGTAGAACAGCAACTCATGTAACTATATCAGAACCACACATATATTTCAATCAAAAACTCCATGCGTAATAATAACACCTCACACGACTATGAAAATTGGGGGACAAACCAAACCTTTTGTATCATGAAACGAAATTAATGATTACGGAGAATTAAGTTATTGCAGCGCAACTTTTTGAGACATGCATGTTTCTCTGAAGTTTTCTCTTGAAATGGCACAAGAAATCAAATCAAAATATAGTAAAATTATTAAGGTATATAAAACAAATATCAGCGGGTTTTGTGTCAGAAGAGAACGTGAGAAGCGTGCTCACGACGGTCCGAGCACTTCTCGGCGCCACTTGAAAAGAGCGATAAGGAGAGTTTGTAGAAGAAAGATCGGTATGCGAGCATACCTCGCACTGTATAGTGAGATTTATAAATATAAATAAACAAGTTTAAAACTGGAGGAAAAGATTTTCAAAGCTGAGGTCAGTCTGGTTTGAAGCGTCGAGCAGTATAGATAGATCTAACAAGTGAGAAAATCGGAAAAGCGATTCTTCTCTTAATAAATAAGTTCTTTTGGTAAATATCATTTTGTGAGTTAGTAATAACAATTAGAAATTTTCAACCCATGTATTTATTCATTTTTTTATTAGAACAATGGTAAAACGTTCAAACACGAATGAGTCTCATGACACAAGTAGTAGTGAAGATGAGCTCCGGATAAACATTTATACAGATATGTTAGAAAGACTAAATGTAGAAGAAAACGATAGCGATGATAGTGATATCGTCCAACCAAGGCGACGAAGAGATCGCATAAATAGCGATAGCGATGAAAGTGATACGGAAGAAGACACACCGCTAAATGACAACGTATCGTCAAGTGAAGAGTGGAAAGACGTCACTGAATCAGGCATTCCTCCGGCAACGATAAATTTTGACTTACATCACGAAATAGCCGGACTACAACTACCAAATAATGTAAAAGAATTCATAGATTATTTTACATTATATTTTACAGATGAATTAGTAGACAGCATAATAAAAGAAACGAACAATTATACCAAGAAAGAAATTGACCTCACCGGAAATCGAACCCGGCCTTTCGCACTACGAGTCTGGAACCAAATCACCATGGCCACTGACTCGCCTAAAAAAAAAGAGCCAACAACACACGGTATTCCCAAGCGGTCACCCATCCAAGTACTAACCGTGCCCGATGCTGCTTGACTTCGGTGATCGGACGAGAACCGGTATTTTACAGCGTGGTATGATCGTTGGCTGATTCTATGTGCGTCTGATTAGAAACACACTCTACTGAGTACAGTATTCTTCCAGCAACAATAAATTTTAATGTGCATCACCAAACGACCGGACCACAAGTACCGAGTAATATAAAAGTACCCACAGACTATTTTACTTTATATTTTACAGATGAATTAGTAGACAGCATAATAAAAGAAACGAACAATTATGCCAAGGAAGAAATTAGAAAGAAACAACTTTCACGGAAATCAACTTGGCACAAATGGCACGACATTACTAAAAAAGAATTTTTAGCTTTCATCGCCGTTATCCTAAATATGGGATTGATTTAACTGCCAAATATTCAAGAATACTGGTCTACTGCTTCCAATAGTAGAATTCCTTTCTTTCCGGAAACATTCAGTAGGGCCAGATTTATGCAAATATTTTGGATGCTACATTTGAAGAAACCCACGCAAAGGAATGTGACGATAAGAACTTGTATCCAAAAAGTTATCAATTATTTAGAATATATAGATGCTAAGTTTAGACAATACTTCATACCGTATAAAGCAGTCGCTGTCTGTTGTAAAATTTAAAGGCAGAATAGCATTTATCACCTATAATCCGAACAAGCCAACGAAATGGGGTATATGCATATACAGTGCTGGACAAAAGTATTGGCACAGCAAGATTTTTATGATACAAATGCTTATAACTATTAAACAAATTGATTTAAACAAAAAACTTTTGGACATATTTATTTATTATCTATCCCAGTTTATTACACGACAAAAGTAACAATATAAATAAAATAATACACAAAATAATAGCGAAGATATATTTTTTGAACATTTTATGGGTGGACAAAAGTATTGGCACAGCACATACAGTGGGTCACAAAATTATTCGCTCAGTCGATAGTGCGGTGAAGATAAATGAAGTAACCCTACAACGAAGAACTTTTTCAGATTTCTTTTAATGGATATACATTATTTACAGTTCAGTGTAACAAAATGGTATAAAAAAGTATAAAGTTTTGATTTATAATTGCAAAGAGAACGAATTGTAACAAATATCTACACTTTTTCACGTCACAAAATTATTCGCCCATGTTGCGAACCAACTAAAACAAATGCTATCAATCTGGCTTTGGTGGGCATTTGTTTATGCTTTTCGCTACAAGTAGTCAGTATAACGTAGACAAGTGACTAAAAAGCATTGATCTTGATTTGTAATTTCTTATTTCAACAATTCAATATTATGGGTAGAAAAAGTAAAGAAACAAATCTGGAAGTTAGAAAAATCATCATTTTTCATTGGAAAAATGGAAAATCCATTAGGGATATTGCGGAAATTGTTTGCAAAAATTATTCTACAGTGCGATACGTTATAAAACGATACAAAGAAGAAGGACGAGTAGAAAATAAAACAGGCCGCGGTAGGAAAAAATTATTAAATTCCGCGGAAGAGCGATTTATAGTGAGAAAAGTTAAAGAAGATCCAAAAATAAGTGCTCCCCAAATCAATTCACTCCTTCAAGGCTTTTCTGAAAAATAAGTTTCCCATGAAACAGTTAGAAGAACACTGCGAAAGAATAGGTACAACCGCCGCGCAGCAAGGAAAAAGCCTTATATAAGTGAAATGAACAGAAAAAAAAGAATAGAATTCGCGAAAAACTATATTTCGAAGCCTCTTGAATTTTGGCAAAATGTCATCTTTTACGACGAAAGCAAATTCAATATTTGGGGTTCCGATGGCCCGCAAAAAGTTTCGCGAAAACCAAACACCGAGTTGGATCCGAAGAACTTATGCAGTACTGTTAAGCACGGAGGCGGCAATATAATGGTTTGGGGATGCATTAGTTATCATGGAGTGGGTAATTTGGAAATTATTAAACATAATAGACAAAACAATGTATTTAAATATTTTAAAAGAAAATTTAAAGGAAAGTGCTCAAAAGATGGGGATCTTAGACCTTTTCCACTTTTATCAAGATAACGTAGTGCAAGAATGGTTGCTATACAATTGCCCGAAAGTAATGAAAACTCCACCTCAGTCGCCGGATTTAAATCCTATCGAGATGGTGTGGAATATACTAGACACTAAAATACGTAAACATTCAATTAAAAATAAAACTGAACTACAAAACAGATTACAAGAGGAATGGCAAAACATTGATGTTAATTATTTACAGAAAATAGTGAGATCAATGCTAAAAAGGCTAGCAGAAGTTATAAAACAGAAGGGGTATCCCACTAAATATTAATTTTATTAAGATAATAATTAAAACAGTAATTATTATGAAATGAGTGAATAATTTTGTGGCGTGAAAAAGTGTAGATATTTGTCACAATTCGTTTTTTTTTTGCAATTATAAATCAAAACTTTACACTTTTTTATACCATTTTGTTACACTGAACTGTAAATAATGTGTATCCATTAAAAGGAATCTGAAAAAGTTCTTCGTTATATGGTTACTTCATTTATCTTCACCGCACTATCGACTGAGCGAATAATTTTGTGATCCACTGTATATACTGTACGATTTTAGCTGTGAGACGTTTTCCAGACTGAATCATAGTAACTTTGTTTTTTTTATATTTAGACAACTTTGTTCCTTTTAATACTACTATATAATAAATATAGATACATTTACAATATAGATTCATGATATTTTTTCCCCCATATCCTTCCTGAACTTTTTCACGAGACGAAACGTATTGGTATACGTGATGTACGATTTTGGCTGTGACTCACTGTACGTGTGCGCTGCCGCTACTCCCGTTGCGTCCGGCCATTCCTTTTTACCCTAGTCCCGTCTGTAGGGGTAGGGCGGCGAGTACCATAGTAGCTATGGTAGGGATGGTCGACTTGAGAGAATAATTTCTTGAAATTCCGAGTTACCTCGAAACTCGACGAAATTATTCTCTCCGTGATCAGGAAGTGAGGCTCCATCATTGCAATGCGAGAAAAAAACCAACTCGGAAAAATTGACCTCACCGGGAATCGAAGCCGGCCTTTCGCACTACGAGTCTGGAACCAAACCACCATGGCCACTGACTGGCCTAAAAAAAAAGAGCCAACAACACACGGTATTCCCAAGCGGTCACCCATCCAAGTACTAACCGTGCCCGATGCTGCTTGACTTCGGTGATCGGACGAGAACCGGTATTTTACAGCGTGGTATGATCGTTGGCTGATTCTATGTACGTCTGATTAGAGACACACTCTACTGAGTACAGTATTCCTCCAGCAACAATAAATTTTAATGTGCATCACCAAACGAGCGGACCACAAGTACCGATTAATATAAAATAACCCACAGACTATTTCACTTTATATTTTACAAGTGAATTAGTAGACAATCTAACAAAACAAACGAACAATTATGCCAACGAAAAAATAAGAAACAACACTGACGCAAATCAATTTGGCACAAGTGGCACGATATCACCAAAGAAGAATTTCTAGCTTTCATTGCCATTAGAACAAATATGGGATTGATTAAAGTGCCAAATGTGCAAGAGTATTGGTCTACATTCTCCAATAGTAGAATTCCTTTATTACATTATATATACCTATATCCTTTATATAATTCCTTTATTTCTGACTATGTCAAGACTAACCCCACATAGACGAGGGCGAAGACCGGTTTCACAACATGATCGAGATCATAGAGAGTCCACCCATAGCGAATGTGTCTATGAAGACCAACTTAATACATATGATGAATGGGCAGCATGGTTGTCAAAGAATGTGCAACTTATCAGAAAGCACTGGATAACAAGGACACTTATATGTCTATGGGATATTTATAATAAGAGGATACGACCAGTTATTGCCTCATTCATTGATGGTGCAATCTGCTATCTTCTCTACAACTATAGTAAGTGTCTTACAGCCAAAGACTTATAATATACTCAAGTGCCTCAAAGTTGTCATAATCTCAAATCCCACAGTAATGACAGCATTTATTGTGCCAAATTATAATAATTCGCTCCAAATATTACGTAATTTAGAGACGTATATATAGAACATTGATTCACTACCAACAGGATTCTAAAATAGTTATTCTTTCCTACAGAATATATCTCTAATAAGAAGCTATTTACTTTTGTATTGGATTATCTGTGACAAATAGGCTACTTTGTCTATTATGAGAAAACCAATCAGAGTCACTCACTGCAACATTGTCTCAGACCGATATTCAGGGTCATTTTAAAAATTAAGGACCGCTCACGAGTTTTCTCGTGCTGCGCGCCTGGTCAATTACTTTGATACATTATATTTACTTTGTCCATTTAAGTGTTTACATCAATAGTCAATGTATTAACCGTTTCCGTCTCATTCACACCGAAAAGATCAATTCCATTGGTGGAAACCGTACAGGTCAAGCTACGAAAGACTGTATAAATGCACGAACGCCAAATAAAAACAGCTTAGTCTCAGAGAAAATTCGACGCGTTGCATTGCATTTTGGTGATTCGAATAGTCTTCGTCTTCAAGTTCCTCGCGCTTTTAGAAATAGCCTCTTTCAGAAAAGAGAAGGAAAAGAACGAAGCTGAAATACTTTCGGAAGTTTTTGACGATAATTTATCGGATGTTCCCAGTGAGAACAAAGAAGCGGATGACTGTTTTGACGATTGCGAGGACGATTCCAGTGACAGTGAAATTATTAGACCTGTAAAGAAGAGTAAGGTGGCAGTGCTTTCAAGTGATTCCGATACTGACGATGAAGCTAATGATAATTGTTGTTCTGAAATTGATACACTACCACACTTACAAATGTTTGAAGGTCATCCTGGGGTCACTACATTTCTATCTCAGCGTGACTCTGTAGCCTCTGTGATCAACCTCTTTTTTGATGATGCATTATTTGAAATGTTTTGCAAGGAGCTGTGCAGCTATCACGATCGAGCCGCAATGAAACGCAAAACATCATCTAGAACACTCAAGTAGTCTCCAGTTACACAGAAAAACACGAAGAAATTCCTTAGCCTAATTATTCTGATGGGTCAAACAAGAAAAGATAGCTAGAAAGATCATTGGTCCACGGATCCTTTGATATTTATCCCTATATTTGCACAGACAATGAGCCGCCATAGATTTGAACAGATATGGACATTTTGGAATTTCAACGATAATACAAAAATGGACAGTAGTTCGGGGAGAGTTTTCAAAATTCAACCCATGCTGGATTATTTCCTGCATAAATAAACTCAGAACAACATGCAGACCAAAACAACAGTTGTCTTTGGATGAGGAAATGATTCCATGGAGGGGACACGCGTAAGGTTTCGCACGTACAACCCAACAAAAGTGAAAAAATATGGTTTACTTGTTCAGATATACACTGCTGAAGGAAAAAAATTGGAGGAAATTGATCTTTCAGTTCTCGGTTCCTATCTTGGCATATGGCACCATATTTACCAGGATAATTATTATAATAGTACGTCTACTATACGAAAACTAGAGTATGCGGGACTATTAGGGAGAGCTGAGGCTTACCACCAAATTTGAAAATTAAAACATCAACCATGAAGAAAGGTGACAACTTTTTCTAGAAAAAGTGATATTCTTTTCCTCGCATGAGAAGACAAGCGGGTTGTCAGAATGATCTCGACCATTCATGACACTTCTGTCTCGACAACAGGAAAAAGAATAAAAAAACGGGAAAGAACATTGTAAAGCCTACCTGCATCGATGAATACAATAACTACATGAAAGAGGTTGACCGTACGAATCAGTTCCTTTCGTATTATCCCATTCTAAGAAAAAGTACGAAATGGACAAAAACAGTAGTTCTGTATCTTATAAACTGTGGACTTTTCAATTCCTTTAGAGTATACACTGCCCTCAATCCACAAACAAAAAATGAAGTACAAACAATTTCTGCTTTCGGTAGCAAAACACTGGATAACGGACGACAATAATGAAGGTTCCCCGGAACTGGAAACAGATCTGTCGAGCCCTTCCCTTGGGGGTGTAAAGAAAGCACCATGTAAACATTCACCCGGAAGGTTGTCAGGTGATGTGAAACAGCATCAACTTACGTGCATTTCAACGAATGGAAAAAAGAAATTTTCCTACAAGAACCTGTAAAGTTTGTGCCGCTCTATATGTAAATTTTGTATGGTTCCTCTTCATAGAGAAAAATATTTCACACAATATCATACTTTAAAAAAGTATTAGAAACTTTGGTAAAATTGATTTTTAAATAAAATTTTATGATAATTATTAAGAACTAATTTTTTTAATATTTACCTAAAATACATGGTATTTTACAATTTCTGAAAGTTTCGCAAAAATTGCTTCATAAATAAAAAAGTAATGAGGATTTTAGTAACGTGCAAGCTTGCCCAAAAACGTGCAGTCCTAGGCGTATGTCTCATAGATTTCTTAGCGGTCCTTAATGTGTTAAGTATTCGCAAAATTAACAATATACGAATTATTATAATTTTTCTTACAAATGAATGAACTGATAAACTGATAAAATAATAAAATTAGATTTTTAATATAAAGGAAATAAAAAGGAAAGTAAGTTTTTCACGCAAAAGAAAGAAGAGATAAAGTGCACTTTTAACACTAGGTTTACGAGACGCGTCATTTTGACGCATTTCGAATTTTTTTAGGAAAATTACAAAAACCGTTCGCATTTTTATTTTATCTCTTGTACTGACTTTTATCAGTTGAACGAGGTAAATATATATTGAAGTCTATTTTCTTCAAAAGTTTTGAAATATTGAAATTCTCTATGTGGTATACAATTTTTACAGATGTGTGTCAATTTGACGCACATCAGACACGATCGTAATGTAAATAAAATTTTTAGTAAATTAGTTTTATCTTTACAAAAATCACAACAATATATGAATGCACCGACTATACATTGTTGGATACCGTCATAGGCTAGTAAATAAGATAAGCTAACTTTCGATTTCCTTCCTAACCGTTCATTCTTCTGTATATAATTACTCATACGACCCTTGACTTCCTTACTCACCGATCCTGAATCATACGCTTGTCCCTCCGAACCTTAGCAATATCCAAAATTCCTACTGGTCCTTATCCTCATTCCCACTACTTTCAAAGTCAGACTTCCGAGCCTTTAAAAGGGCATACAAAACTGTCCAGGGGAGAGACGAGCAAAAAGCTGACCGATAGAAAAGAAAAGAAGAATCGCTAGCTCTAGAAATTATAATTCTTAAGTGCCTCTTGTAAGATTTCGTGTACTAAGTTTAGTTCGAATAAAAATATTCACCAAACATCGGAATCCTACATAAATTTTGGCGACGAGGATGGGATGTCCAGCACTTTAATTACCAGCGAATAAAAGGTGAAACTAGCAAATTCACTCCTGGAACCTAAGTGGCAGTTTTGCAAAACTGGACAACGGAGAAAAAGGCACGAAGAACCACGACAAACGATGCGGAAAGGCACTGCAACCTGGGAGAACATAAACTGCAATTAGCAACTGCAGCACCGATTGCAGAAGGATTTCGTACCGCCGTGAGTAATATAGTTCTCTAGATACTCGCTAGTTTTGACGATTCTTTCTTTCCATTATTATTTCTCTCTATCCTAATCATGGCCCGAAATCAAATCGTAGACGCACCTCGTGCCAGTCTTGAATTTCTTACCAAATTAATTCCTGATTCATTTGATGGTGATCGATTTAAAATTCGAAGCTTTATCAAGCAAGTAGATGCAGTCTTTGAAAATGCTCATGAATCACAAAAACCTCTCTTACTGTTATACGTAAAAAGTAAAATTACGGGAAAAGCCAGGGAACAAATCGATATACATTGTAATTTAACAACGTGGGAAGAAATTTCAGAATTATTATTAAGTCTCTACCAAGATAAAAAATCACTTGATCAGCTCCTCGAGGACCTTAATTCAATGAGGCAGGGCAAAACCGAGAATGTCTCTCAATTTTTCCAAAGATTAGAAGATTTGTCGTCCAGAATATTAGCGGTAATTCATGCATCTGAATTAGAAGAAAATACACTTGCGGGACGCGTTGCAATGATAGCTGACATGACATTAAATCGTTTTATCTATCACACTCATCCACAAATATCTCAAATGCTTCGTTATAGAGAATTTAAAACTATTAATCATGCTTTTACTGCCGCAACTGCTGAAGAAAAGGCCCTAAGAATACGATATGAAAATCCACAAAATTACTCAAATAATACCTATCGCTTTAATAATCCTAGACCTATAAATTATTCTAGATCAATTCATTTTTCTCAAGGACAATCCAATTCCAGAACCTCGTACTCATCAAATTCAAATACACACGCTAGGCGTCCAGAACAAAATCGCAATTCTAACTCACCCTCATCCGATAGACAATTTAACAGACAGCCTATTTTGTGCAACTGTTGTAAAAAATCAGGTCATTCGATTGAAGAATGCGTTAAAAGATTCCTGTCGAACGTTAAAAGAAATAGAAATGATCAAACTAATTCCAATTTTCACATCCGGCGACCAATTAATTTTCATGAAATAGAAACACAAACGCCCAATGTTAATATTGATTCTCCTAACACGTCTGAAGCCAATGTCGCAATTCAAAATTTACACAGACAAACTTCGAAATTTTCTACATTACATTCTGTACCGCAACACAATGTAAAAAGAACAGAACAGTCCGTCATAAGAGAATTCTCGAATTGCAATTTTGTACATATCAACTTCAATAATAACGATTTGACATATATATTAGTCGAGTGTTATTCTGCAAACTCTCCTGATAAGGTTTTTAAATTTCTCATAGACACCGGAGCCTCCATTTCCTTGATAAAAAAGGAAAGTCTCAGTGATTATCGAATTATCAATGACAAAACTATAATTTTAACGGGCATAAAGAAAAATGCACCTATTCAAACCTCTGGTGAAATTCAACTAGAGTTAGAAATTTATCGAAACAAATTTTTAGTTAATCTCCAATTAATTGATGACAGCAATGAATCAAATATACCCTTTGATGGTTTATTAGGCAATGATTTTTTCAATAATAAAAATGCCGAGATATCTTATAAAAATAATTGTATCAATATCGATTGCATTCCATTTTCTATTCCTTTGAACTTTAATACGGCTCAAAAATCGGAAGAATTCATTACTATTGGATCAAGATCAGAAATGGTTGCGAAAATTAAAATACATAATCCTTGTAATCTTAAAGAAGGAGTCATTCAAGCTACAACTTTAGATAAAGAAAGAACGTTATTAATTCCGAATGCCACAGTCAAGGTTACGACTGGCAATGAAGCTCTTATTACAATCGTGAATAGATCAGTGGAAAAACTATCCTTCCCTAAACCTTCTATTATGATCGAACCTTTACCCCAAAAGGTCCAAATTTTCAAAGTATTTGAGGAAAGCATAAATAATAAATCAAATCGCATCGAATTACTAAATGAAAATCTTCGTCTCAATCACCTTAATGAAGAAGAAAAAGTATCAGTCCAAAAATTATGTGAGGAATTTGAAGATATATTTTTTCTCCCCAATGATACCTTAACTACAACCACTGCTATGACACATAGAATCCCTACTCATGATAATATACCTATTCATGTAAAATCATATCGCTATCCTGAAATCCACAAAAATGAAGTTTCGAAACAAATAGAAAAAATGTTAGCACAAGGAATTATAAAACCATCTACTAGCCCATGGTCTAGCCCACTATGGGTAGTCCCCAAAAAACCTGATGCTTCAGGAATAAAGAAATGGAGAATAGTCATAGACTATCGCAAATTAAACGACAAAACTATTGGTGATGCATATCCACTGCCAAACGTTGAAGACATTTTGGATCAATTAGGGCACGCCCATTATTTTACAACATTAGATCTTGCAAACGGGTTTCATCAGATCCCTATGAATACTGAAGATTCGCCTAAAACAGCCTTCTCCACGCCAGATGGGCATTACGAATTTACTCGTATGCCATTTGGTTTTAAAAATGGTCCAGCGTGTTTCCAAAGAATGATGAATGTAATTTTGACAGGATTAACTAACAAGCAATGCTTTGTTTATCTTGACGACCTTGTTATATATGGATCAGATATAGAAGACCATAATAGAAAATTGACTAATGTGTTTTTAAGACTACGCGAAAATTCTTTGAAACTTCAACCTGATAAATGTGAATTTATGCAAAAATCATGCCAATATTTAGGACATGTAATCTCAAACGAAGGAGTTAAACCAAATCCATCTAAAATTCAATCAATCCAAAGACTTCCACGTCCTCAAAATCAGAAAGGTATAAAGATATTCTTGGGAATGACAGGTTACTACCGTAAATTCATCCCCAATTTTTCAACCATCGCTAAACCTTTAACAATTTTATTGAAAAAAGATACACATTTTAATTGGACTGAATTACAAGAAAATGCGTTTCAAGAACTTAAATCTGCCTTAATACAAGAACCACTGTTACAGTATCCTAATTTCTCTCAACCTTTTATAATTACTTGTGACGCTTCAAATGTAGGAATCGGTGGTATATTATCGCAAATTACAGACGGAAAGGATTTACCGATAGCATATTATTCGAGAACGCTAAACAACGCCGAACAAAACTATTCTACCACCGAGAAGGAGTTACTTGCTATTGTTGATACCATCGATCATTTTCGACCATACCTATACGGACAAAACTTCATAATATACACTGACCACAGACCTCTCCAATGGTTAATGAATTGTAAAAATCCATCTTCTAGACTCGTTAGATGGCGACTGCGTTTAAATGAGTATGAATATACAATCAAATATAAACCAGGTAGAGTGAATTCTAACGCGGATGGGTTGTCACGCCTCCTCCCAGAAAAAACCGAAGAAATAGCTGTTAATGTAATTTCTAAACCAAAGAAAACATACCAAAATTTTGTTAAATTCCATTACACTAACCAAGAAATATTTGAATTTCAACAAGAAAATACGCCCCTACATAAAATTAGCGATCCAATCGTAATGTTCTGGTCTGAAGACTTAGACGAAAGTAACCCTTATTCCGATTACGTTCAATCAAACTTTAATATCGATGAATTAAAACCAAGTATAAATGGTTTAAACGAATTAAAAAAGGAAAAACAAACCTTGTATATTCTATACACCAAAAGCTTCCATCATGATAGAATCGAATATAAAAACATTTTTGAATGCTTAACAACACTAAGAGATTTAATTGGAGAAAAATCATTCGTTCTCATCCCTCCAGAAAAAGGAAATAGCATCAAGCCTCATATGTTAAACGAAATGATAACTTTTATTTTTCCTTGTAGTAAAATAAAAATTCTTAACACCGCAAAACTAGTCCCAAAAAACCAAGATGAAATAAATTCTATACTAAAAGAATGTCATGATAGCAAATTAGCAGGACATTTTGGCTTCAACAAAACATACTCTAAAGTAAAGGAACGTTTCTATTGGTCTGCAATGAAGCAAGATATTAGAAGCTACATAAAGAAATGCCGTTCGTATCAATTAAATAAAACAAACTTCAAACCAACCAAACAACCGATGGAAATCACAACAACTTCTGAGACTCCCTTCGAAAGGCTTGCTATTGACGTGGTAGGTCCCCTTCCACTGACGGAAAAAGGGAACCGTTTTATCATCACCGCGCAGGACGATTTGTCCAAATTTTCATTTGCATTTTCTGTACCAGACCACGAAGCTAAAACTGTAGCAGAGTCTTTGTTACCAATATTCCTTAATTTTAGAATTCCTCAAAAACTTTTATCTGACCAAGGTTCTGACTTCATGTCCAATTTAATCAAAGAATATAACAAATTATTCCAAACAAAACACCTGTCTAGTACTCCCTATCATCCACAAACTAATGGTGCTCTCGAAAGATCTCATTTGACCCTCAAAGATTATCTTACACATTACGTTAATAGTAAACAACAAAATTGGGACGAATTTGTACCATTCGCAATGTTTAGTTACAATACTTCGATTCACAAATCCACCAAATTTTCACCATATGAAATACTCTACGGTAGAAAGGCTTATTTACCTTCATCGATCACACGAGATCCCAAATTTCACTATACTTATGATGATTATATTCGATCTCTTCAATATAAATTAAATACAGGGTTTAAACACGCTCGCGAAAATATCATTGAGTCAAAGAAAGCAAGTAAAAAATACTACGATCGTAACTCTAAACCTGTAGAATTTAAAGTAAATGATCTTGTAAAAATTAAAAATATGCAAATAAAAGTAGGACCATCAAAGAAACTTTGTCAAAAAGCTAGTGGACCTTATCGAATCATCCAAGTTTTTCCAAATAATACAGTGGAACTCCAAATCGGCAAAAAGAAAAAGAAATATCATACTAATCTCCTTAATTTGTTCTTTCCAGATGAATCTGATGATTCCATTCCTCCTCCTATTACCCCTCCCGACAATGAGTCAGTATTACCATAACCGACCACTTACGAATGCAAGTGGAATATTTTATAATAAAAAAGGTATTGCCCAAATTACGAACTCTAAATTGACACTATTAACTCACATCAATATTACTTATCTGAACGATGCTACTGGTATACTACATGAATATCTTATAAAAACGCAAGGCATTTGCACAGTAACCGTTAAAGACCCTTCTCCAAATAATCACATCAGTTATCACTGTGAGCGAACTCTTAAGTTGATCGAAAATGAATTAGAATTTTTTTAGGAAAATTACAAAAACTGTTCGCATTTTTATTTTATCTCTTGTACTGACTTTTATCAGTTGAACGAGGTAAATATATATTGAAGTCTATTTTCTTCAAAAGTTTTGAAATATTGAAATTCTCTATGTGGTATACAATTTTTACAGATGTGTGTCAATTTGACGCACATCAGACACGATCGTAATGTAAATAAAATTTTTAGTAAATTAGTTTTATCTTTACAAAAATCACAACAATATATGAATGCACCGACTATACATCGATCCGATGAAAAAACGGAACGCAGAATGTGAATTGCGTCAGAGTGCGAAAACATTTTGGAAGTTGTAGTTGCTATTAGTTTATTAGTAATATTATTGTGAAACTCAATTTTATACTATTTTGACAAAAAGCCCTTCTTTATCATCTAAATATGTCTAGAAAAGGAAATAAAATTTTGAAAAATATAGTCAGTATCAGTGAGGAGTGTTCTGGCTCTGAAGAGGATGAAACTGAAGTGATTCAAAACGAGAATGAAATTGAGATTTTGGAATCTGATGAAAGTATGCAAACAGGGGAATCCTCAGACAGTGAAAAAGAAAATCAACAGAATTTAGGTCTTCGCAGAAAAAGGATGCGTATTCTTTCATTCTGTGAAACAGAAATAGCGGTCGATGGAACAATTTGGACAAAATTGGAAGTAGGCGGATCTAGTGGTCGACCAACTGTCCACACAATCTTCAAAGGGCATCGCTGGGCCTACTAGCTACGCAAAACAAAATGTGATGGAAGGTAACGTAAGCAGTGCTTTTCATTTGATTATAACCAAAAATATGATAGAACGTATAAAATGTTGTACCGAAGAAGAAGCATGTCGTGTTTTGAAAGTAGATTAGAACATTTCAACCATCAAGTTACTTTCGTTTATTGGGATTTTGTACGCTCGGGGAGCATATGAAGCAAATTCGCTAAATGCTTTTTATTTGTGGTCCAAGGAATGGGGACCCGCTTTTTTTTCTAATACAATGCCCAGGGATGAATTCGTACAAATTCTTCGATTCGTCCGATTTGATAAAAAAACGGAACGATCTAAACGTTTACGCACCGACAAATTTGCACTGATATCCGAAATATGGAATCAATTTATACACAATAGCCAATGCTGTTATACACTTGTAAAAAATGTGGAAAGTGTACAAACAAAATTGAGTATTTGTGTAAAAGATGCGCGGAATGAATGTAGAATATTGAAGTAATGTACTTAAATATTATTGAATAATAAAAACTTTCTATAAATATATATCTCATGTTATATATAAGAAAGGTATATAAGAAATGTCCGTAAACCTAGTGTTAATATAAACAAAAATACGGAAAATGAATTCATTAATGAAATACAAGAATATGAAATAAAAGAAAACACATTATTACATACTATTAATGGATTCACCGACTTACTTTTGTATGTTTGATAATATTTACGCATAGAAAAAACTACTTACCGTTACTGCGTATCTCCTTGAAACGTCGTAAATACACATGGTTACATGCCGAATCAAAATTCAGGAATGAATTATTCTGTAAGTTAAACACACAGTTAAGTATAAGTACTAATAAAAGAAAGCAATTACTGAGTGATCGTTTACATGTAGTCAGCATTAAATATAATTTTACCTGTAATAAAATTCAATCGAATGCGTTAAATAACTACAACACTTATGAACCGCATGTCCGCACTCGAAGGACTAACCACCAAACAGAGATTGAATGATTGCTTCTCGCTCTCATCCCCCACTACCAACTTCTTTTAACTCTCATGATTGGCTCTCCCTTCATCGCCTTTCGATATCTTTCACAACACAACATCTGAACGACGCATTTCAATTATTTACAAAAGCGTAAATAAGCGAAATATAATCAAACTGAAGGCTATACTTAGAAATGCAGGAAATTTTATAAATATAATTTCATTTATAAAATCATTTTCATGATAGCACATGTTGAATGCTTTTATATATTTAACACAATTT
This sequence comes from Nomia melanderi, assembly GCF_051020985.1. NCBI lineage: Eukaryota > Metazoa > Arthropoda > Insecta > Hymenoptera > Halictidae > Nomia > Nomia melanderi. The sequence goes on from NC_135000.1 coordinate 600,664, forward strand.
ATAATCTTACATTATTTTGTAACTTCATTAAAATTACACTTGCGTGTAAACATTGTATTACTGGATATTTTTATTTCACACACACATATATAATATATATATTCTTGCTTTGTCTATTTTTGTGTAACCATTCTGAATATTATGATTTTACATATGTATATTTATCAGTTTTTTACTACATGTTTTTTTTCCTTTAATTTAGCTTCTAATAGTTATTACTTGCTAGTGAAAGTGTATTACAATCTTTTCTCTTTGATTTCTAAAAGGAAATGACTTACACCCAAAAATAACAATCTACAAATACAGTGTGTTATCTTATAGTTGCACATAAGAGTCTATATCTGTATGAATTTTGTGCACAAATTACATATAACAATAAGAACATTTAAACTCATTCTTAATAAATGTACACATGCATGGTCTGGGTTGGGGTTGTAAAATAATTTAACAAATTTAAACAATATAACACTATTTATTCCTCTTCCTATAAAATGTCTTCTATAACTAGATGCTGTTGCCATATAATAAGTATAGTTACTAGATAATTTTTTTCTTTATTTTGCTATAAATAGTGTGTTCTACTTTGGAATGCTTAATAAGAAAATAGAATTCTGCCTATGTAAGTATATCTACTATTTCAGAAGCTAACAAATACCCAATAACAAAATTTTACATTTGTAGTCTCTGTCTTTTTTCACTGCTTCCTATAATTTCACATCGATGGACAAAAAGCACTTTTCAAAACTGCACTCTTTATAATTTATTCAACATACACATATGTGGAAAGTATTTTGAAAAAGAGTATACATATTAGGATAAGTAACATTAGGAAAATCTTATCGAGTACCTACAATTTTTGTATGACAGTAACATCTAGTTATAGGAGATATTTCTTACAATTAGGAACAAGTAGTCACTTGTAATGACGGAAAACATTTTGTTTGGCAGAATTAGTGTAAAATTGAAGGCAAGATAAAATATTGTATACAAAGTATGTCAGCTATTGTAATCATTGTAAAGGGGAAACATAAATTATTAACATATACACATGTAATATGTACATAGGTATGTACTTTATTCAGTTCAAATTGTACTGGTAACACAAAAGTTGATAAAATTTGTGAGTGTTCATAATGTTTTGACCAGAGGTTGAATAACTTAATTCAGATTCGATATTATAATACCATTACTAAATATTTTTATACATTTTCAAGAAGTTGTATACATGGATCTTTATAAACCTCTCTTACGGTGTACTATCATCTACACAAACATTATATATCCTACATGGGAAGGCTATGCATACGAATATATAATAAGAATAAGTTTGCATGTCTTTATCGTTTAATGTAATTTGTGCACACAATTCGTATAGATATAGAATGTTATATATAATTACAATACAACACATTGCATTTATAGATTGCGACTTTTAGCTATAAGTCACTTCCTTTTAAAAATCAAATATAAAAGATGCAATATACTTTTACAAGTAACAATTATTAGAAGTAAAAAATATGTAATAAAAAGCTGATAAATACATGTAAAATCATAATATTCAGAATGGTTACACAAAAATAGACAAAGCAAGAATATATATATTACATATGTGTGTGTGAAATAAAAATATCCAGTAATACAATGTTTACACGCAAGTGTAATTTTAATGAAGTTATAAAATAATGTAATATTTATAAATTGTATTAAATATATAAAAGCATTCAATATGTGCTATCATGAAAATGATTTTATAAATGAAATTATATTTATGAAATTTCCTGCATTTCTAAATATAGCCTTTAGTTTTATTATATTTCTTAAAGATACAAATATTCAAAACTTTTATGAAAATTACGCTTTTGTAAATAATTGAAATGCTTCGTTCAGATGTTGTGCTGTGAAAGATATCGAAAGGAGACGAAGGGAGAGCCAATCATAAGAGTAAAAAAAGATTGGTAGTGGGGAATGAGAGCGGGAAGCAAGCATTCAATCACTATTTGATGGTTAGTCCTTATTTCACGTATTCAAATGAATTTTATTGCGGGTAAAATTATATTTAATATTAACTACATGTAAACGATCACTCAGTCATTGCTTTCTTTTATTAGTACTTCTACCATGTATTTAACTTACAGAATAATTCATTCCTGAGTTTTGACTCGGCAATGTAATCATGTGTATTTACGACGTTTCAAGGAGATTAGGCGACGTTGTCACATTTTGAGACAGAGCATGGTGTCCTTTTCCCTCCTCCAGATACAGTGTTACTCTCTCAGTGATTCAATAAATCAGGTTTCTGCGTTTATTGAAGATAGTTTACGCCATGGCGTTCAGAAGTTTCAACAAGATTTTTTATTTCAGAAGATATTAATCATATATAATTTCCTCTTACTTTATATTGACTCGGAAGAATGGATTCTTTGAGAAAATTTTACTTTCAGTTTCAACATTACTGCCAAACAATATAATGATAAATAAATTCTTATTTCATATATTTCATCTTAAAATAATAACTTTAAAATTCTAAGAAAAATATAATGAGTTTCTTTAAAATTCTGCTTAGAAAACGCACGTATAAAAATGCAGTTCATAATAAAATTCATGCGACAATACTTCTTTATACAGTAACATCGCGATACGACATTCCGCGCGTAAAAGAATCATGCGTTCGATTACTGTCATTAACAGAACATAAAAGTATTCATGGTTTTCTATATTGTAAAAATGTAATACAGGTCGTAATATTGATTTAAGTAATAAATATACACCGGTATGAAAAATTAAAGGATCACAACATTTTCTGTGAAAAATTGCCGATATTCAAACTGTTGTAACTTTCTGAAAAGAAACCGTAGCCCCTTTTAAGATGTGAAGTTTCTACTTTTGCAGTTCATTGTGTTTTAATGTAAAATGTTTGAACACGTTATATAACCAGTGGTTACGGAAATATACTTTTTGGTTTCTAAGATTCTCTACACTCGAACATCTTTACAACTATTGAAAAAATTTTTTCGCGAGTATCTCTACCATATATTTGAAGATTGGAGTTACTCCTTTACAATAATTCTCTAAAACTTGAAATACGATTTTTCTTATCATTTTATTAAACTGTTATTAAATAGTATGCCGCTGTCATTAAAATAACCCAAGATAACATGCATGTATTCATAATTTGTGTCTAATGTGTAAATTTAGTGTACATATGTTTAGTTTGTATATTTCTTTCCTGTTCAGTTTATTCAAATTTATTCTAATGTCAGCAGTACACTTTTAAGAGATAATTTAATAAAATGACGAGAAAAATCATACTTACTTCAAGTTTTAGGTATCATTGTAAAGTGAAAATTTCAATCGTTAAATCTATTTAAAAACTAAAATCCAAAGATTTTTAAACGCTTGTAGAGATGTTTGTATTCGGAGAATTTTCACCATGAAAAACATGTCTTCGTTCCCACTGGTTATACGATGTGCAAACATTTTACATCAAAACCAATAGTGAATTGCAAACGTAGAAACTTTACGCTTCAAAATGAGCCTACTGGGAATCTTGTATAATTTCTTTTTAAGAAGTTGCGACAACTTGAACGTCGACGATTCTTTACTTAACCCTTTTAGTGCCAGACGACAATATATCGTCGTACGCTACACTTGCGAAAAGTGCCAAAGACGATATATCGTTGCGCTTGCGATAGCGCATTATTCTTCGCATTGCGAGAAAGCTTTATCTCAAAATAAATTTATGAAACGTTATAAATGATCTAATTTCATTGCAAAAGAATATAAAAAATTGTTTTGGGTTTAACTTTTTGTTATATTCTGTAAGAAAATATGTGTGGGATGAATGGTTCGTTGCGCGTTGTGTGCGTGCGTGCGTGCGGGCGACCAGGTCATACTGCGACGGACCGGCGCCGGATGTTTGGAAAATAGTGTGACTGCGGTTAGAAAATCTTGAGCGGCTGAAAGAATACGAGGAAGAGTGTATGGAACCGAGCGACTGGCCTGTGAGAGAAGCGTGTACGTGACTGCGTGAATTTTGATTATGGACGAAAGATGCGAGTGAGGAGGGTGCAAGTGTAAGAAAAACAGAGCGAATGGGGGTATGCATTAAAAGCGAGTAGGAATGCGTGGCTGGGAGACAGTTGGTGATGAGCGTTTGTGTCGATACGAACTTTGTGCTGACGACAAAATAAATTATTATTGACCAAATAAATCCTTATAATTCTATGCTGGTTGATGCCGAGGCTCTGTATACGCTGGAGCGATAAGGTAGAAACTCAACACGGAACAGTTTCTTGGAACCGTAATCTCAATGTTTATGATAGTTATTTGAGAGCTCGTGTGCCATGCTGTACATCATACTTGACTATTCTTATGTGCAAATATTGTTTGTAGAAGAGAAACTTGTTTTTATGTTTTTCATCATGTTTTATATTAATGTGATTCGTGTGATTTTTAACACCTATTGAAATACAATTGGCATTACATTATTCTCCCTTTCTTCCGTAATACGCTGCATTTTGAATTTTTTAAATATCATTCTTAGTACGGTTTTCTGAGCTTTTTCCCAAACCTTAGTAAAATCGTCAAATTCGTCCGGTTATCATTGCATAGGCACCCGTTTGGCGCTCGGCGCTAAAAGGGTTAAAAAATATGTATTTCTTTAATTTCGCAGACAAGTGTTTTAGTATTAAAGATACGCGTAAAAGTCAAGCTATTCTATATTTGCATTAAACTGTTTCGATATAAATTTTCTTACTTTTTGATTGCGTTATTTCTTTCTAACTATGAAATCGTACATGTTTTAACATTAAATTTTATGTAGCTATCGTGTAGTCCTTTGTTGAGACGAAATTTATCTGAATCTTTGTATTTGTCTTTAGGTACCTTTCTATAGTTTTACATGTAAGTTTGTTTTCACTCTTAGCGTAAAAAAGCCCGAATTCGTCAACGACTCGCCACTCGCCATTCATTGGGTGCAACGCGAGCCTTCTGCATTTGCCAATAAACATCGATACATTGTTTCGTTGCTACAAAAATGGTCGAAGTAGGACCACCGCGAGAAGGATAACAATACGCGTACGACAAAGAAAGAGCGTACGTAAGAACTTAAAGGCAGGGAGTCGAAAGAAATTGATCAAGACAAGGGCAACACCGCAAAACATGGGGTCTATGTACCTCCAAGGGCTCTTCCATAAAACAGACCATAGCATTTTTCATGCATAAATATTATCGAACATACAAGAGTAAGACGGTGGATACATTAACAGTATGTAATAACGTATTTCCTCATATTTCATTAACGAATTCATTTTCCTTATTTCAAGGATACAATAAAATGTTTTTCGTTTACTTTGAACAAACATGAATATAATTTATCAAAATAGTTGAACACAGTTTTTTCTGAAATTACTTACTGTACAAATATCTTTAGCTTTTATTGTATCTTTAATTCCAATAAATATGCATACATACCAGCTAAATATGCACTCTTTTTTGTAATTAGATTATTATTTTTGTAAAGTCTCAGCAAACTTTGAATACATATTTTCTTTTTACTTTTATGTCTTTAAATTAATGCAGAAGTTCATCGTAATTATATGTTGTTTTATCTTTTGAGGTAAAAATTGTATAGTTTAATTTGACATTATCTAATGTATACATACGTAAGTAATATTTTATTGGCCATTTTTATAAAATATCTTACAATATGCGTGAAATTTATATTTATAATTTACAGCAGAACTTCATAATATATGATCAATATAAAAAGTATTTGTACAGTGAATAATTGCAACATAAGTATTATTGAACAATGACAGAAATTTAACAAAATGTTGAAAAACTACAGGGACTAATGTATTCGTACATTTCATTATTATAAGTGTTGACCATTAATTTCCTACATTAATATTTAGTAGGATAGCCCAACTGGAGAATTGCTTTGTGTAATCAATTGGGCATTAATAACACTAAACTTCTAATGAAGTCAGATTTTGTATTACACTATTTTCTTTTTAAGATTTCATATAAACGTTTTTTCAATGTTATGTAGGATTTTCATATATTTTTTGTAAATTTCGCCCAGACATGTTTGGTGGGATTTTAGTCAGGTGGTTGCAGGGGAGTTAGTAACACCTAGGGACTATTATGTAACAGTCACTGACGTACTATGTGGGCTGTATGTTTCGGATCACTGTCTTGCTGAAAGTAAAATGTTTTCTCCGTACTCAATTTATCTGCAGTTTTTTGTAAAGAGTATAGCAGAATAAAGGCGTCAAAAGTGTTGTTGGATCGATTTTTCTCGAGAAAGTTTCCTTCAATAGTTTACTCATAAAAAACACTACATCAATTTTCAGCTCTCTATCTCAACCAAAAGGGTGGTTATAGGGTTAATTAAAATTATTAGTTTTTGTCCCATTTTCCTTATTTAATGGTAAGTAAAAATTGTGAAAAAATTCGGAGACATTTTTGACATAGCAGTGCATGCCTGAGAATTTTTTGAGAAATTTTTTCCGTCTCAAATTCTTAGCATGAAAAATCAAGAACACCCCCCCTCCCCACCCCGAGAAAATTATCTAATGTGTTTTTTGTTGTGTTGATGATTTATTTATTAATTGAACTATTTCCACTTGATCTATTGCTACTTAATTTACTGTTAGTTCGTTTATTTGTAGTTGACCTATTATTGGTTGAACTACTACTAGTTGATCTGTTGTTAATTAACTTATTGATAGTTAATGTATTATTAATTTGTCTATTGTGTTGATTTACTGTTGATTAATCAGTTATTAGTTGATCTATTGCTAGCTAATTTCAATACTAATTTACTAGATCAATATATCTAGCTTGAATTGTTCCAATGCAAACTATCTCGAATTTGATCCCAAAAATTATACACTAGATTTAAACCGTGGCTCAGGAAGCAGCGAAGAAACGTGGTTCGTTGGATCTAACGATCAAGGTCTGGCGATTATCAGAGACAGCCATTGAAAATATTCGAAACAACTCAGAGACTGCTAAGTACGAAAGATAGCATTATGTTCATTAACTTTTGTAACATCGAATATTTTATTACAAAATTTCATTAGTGTTCTTGTATTACAACTGATCAGATGACACACCCTTGCAAATAAAACAAGCAAACGACCTGAAGCTACAGCAGCCACGAGCAGATACTGGCCTGTAAATAAAAAAGGTCCTCCTTTTGAGCGTAAAGACTGAGGTGATTATTTGGGACAGCCAAGAAGAACAACGCGCAGAAGAAAATCATTCTGATGTGGACAATGAAAATATTGGTTTCACAGAAAACCGAAACAACGGCTTCGTATAATATTATATACTATTTTATTTGCATATATGTATAATATTATGTATAATATTCTGTTTAGTTGTAGTTTTATTATATTTAGAATTTTTTGTAAATGTTATTTATAATTTACTTACGTAAATTAACAATTTGCGAAGTACTAAGATTGAGGGGAATGATAAAATAATTTGGTTAATTTTGAAATTTGATATAACGATAGTAATATTTAACTTACTTCTTTACAATTGTAGGATATGAAGTAAAGCGTACAATAATATTGATTATGATAAATGTAATGTTATTATCACAGACAAGGTATAAGAATAGACGTAACAAGCAATATAAAATTTTGTCACATCACAGACGATGTATACTTTATCACGAGGTGCTACATCTGTGGAATAACATTCAAAATTTATCGACTTTGCACGCCAGAAAATACAGCTTTCTGAGATGCAGCTTTATTGTCCTTGCCATACACATTGCACATAAAAAACAGCGACGTAACTGATATAGAAGTTCGAAAAAGAAGAAATTCAAGAACAATTTGAAAGGAAATAAGACTGTTAGTTGCTGTATGTATACACCTAAGCAAGAATATGGTAATACTTTAGAAATATATTATTTAGCGTTTTTAAAATTTTGTACAAAAAGATAAAATTAAAAACAATTTTATACAAATGATTTTTAATACAATGTTTTAATGATTTTCTCACAGAAATCTTCGAGTTAGTCCCTAACAAAATGTCTTCTATTATCGTCTGGATTCAGTAGAAATTAGAGAACTTGGATTGTGATCCCACGTGATATCAGTACGTCATACAGGCATTACCACCCATTTTTGAAAGTATATAAATCTGAGATGTTTTATTCTTACCAGTACATAATTGTCACAAATCACACAAACAGTTACATTGTGGTACATTTCGTAACAGTCGATTTACAATGAGATTGGCCTAAAGTTCCGCTTTCGAATTAAATTAACCCTTTGCACTCGAGACCTTTTTCGCACGGGCGGACTAGCAACTCGAGACGATTTCGACTATATTAGGGAAGCGTTTTACAGGTACTTTAAAATCATTTTATACTGAAAGAAACGTATACAAATAATAAAATTTCACCAACTTATTTATTTTTACATGGAATACAACAAAATCTGTTAAATATTACACTTTGTAATTAGTTTTTGTGTGATATTTAGTAAAACAATCCCCAAGATGCATCCTCGGTTTGTCAGTACATGTATCACAATAATAGGAAATTTCTCGTCTGCCGCCAGGTTTGTTGTGGTCAGAGCAAACCTCGCAGTCCCTTTCTGCTATTCCCTTTCCCTGCTATGGTATCGCAACAGGTCCGTTTACAGATTTCGATTCTTCAACGATCTCCTTTTGAATTACAACGTCGGTTTTACTTTCTACGTTTTCCGCGGTATCTTCATCGTAACATTCATCGTATTTTCACATTTTTCTACCCCGAATAGTACATTGGTTGGACGAAGTTGGTCAATATGTCTTTTCCATATCCTACCGTCCTCTGTGCGAATTTTATACGATACTGGACTCAATTTTTCGACAACTTCCGATTTACGCCACCTATCACCACATATTTACGTAGTGCAATGAGGAGAAGAGCGATAATTAAATAAATACTTCATAAGAGAGTCGCGTCTATCATTTTTGGCCAAAAGTAATTTAAATTTTGCTTTAAACGTTTTCACTGAATTTTCTGCCGCCCATTGGTTGCGGGGTAATACGGAGCAGTTTTGATATGACGAATCCCGTTCTTTCTCACAAATTCCGAAAATGATTCTGACGTAAATGTAGGACCATTATCGGTCACTAATTTGAAAGTTATTCCCCATGTGCAAAAATATTCTCTGAACATTTTGATTGTCTCCGGTGCCATAATGTTTGTCATTTCCTTTACATCGACCCATTTTGAAAATGCATCAACAATAATAAGATACATCCTGCCCTTAATAGGACCTAAAAAGTCCGTGTATGCGATGATTTGGCCCGTCGGACCAGTCCCAAGTATGTAAAACTAATCGTAGCGGATTATCCGCGTTTTCCAAACACGATTCGCACGTCCTTGACACATTTTCAATATCTTGGTCAATTTTTGGCCACCAAATATATGACCTAGCTAATGCCTTCATTCGGACAATTCCCATGTGTGCGCTATGCAATTCCGCGAGTAACTCTTTTTGCAATGACTCGGGAATTACTATTCTATGTCCCCACATAATACATTCATTTTCTAAATATAATTCTTTACTTTTTCACATCAACACTCACTATTTTTCAATTGTATTTTTAGTCCGTTGGACGCAACGTGATAAAAAATCTGCTCTCCCATTATTCTTTCCCTGAATAAATCTGATTTCATAGTCATACCCCGACAAAAATACGCTCCAGCGTTGTACACGTGACGCTGCCATTTGTGGCAATCCTTTTTTCTTCCCGAAAATGAAAGTTAATGGTCTGTGATCTGTTTCAAAAACAAAATGTCTTCCATAAACAAATTGATGGAACGTTTTGATCTCGAAAACCAATCCTAATGCTTCCCGCTCTAGCTGCGAATAATTTGTTTCAGCTTTGGTTAAAGTACGCGAAGCGAAAGCAACTGGGTGTTCAATATTACCCTCAAGAACATGCGACAAAACTGCACTTTTGCATTCAGGAGTTCATTTCCATTTTTTATCTTTTTGCAGTAATTTATAAAGCGGATGAACAACTGATGAATAATTTCTGATAAATTTAGAATAATAATTAATAAATGCTCTTAACTCAGAATAACTGATAAATGCTCATTATTATTATTGCACACATGGTGTGCAACCGGTCTTATAGCTTCGGAAATCGATTGCACACACGGTGTGCAATCGGTCTCGAATGGGTTAAAAAAATCGAGTGGTTCTTTTACATTTGAATGACATGCGCCGCATGCCACACTTCTGCTGCAACTACCGCTTTATTAAAATTGAAATTTAATGATAAGATTATATCGAGAAATGCGGCTGTCAATTGACCTCTAGATCTTGCGACTTGACGTCATTAAATTTCTTTTTGTGAGGCCATGTTAAGTTTTTTGTTTATTCCAATAAACCACAAACGGTTAATGATCTTAAAGCAAACGTAATTCATGTTATCGGTGAGATACGACCGGACTTATGTGCCATAGTCATTGAAAATTGGGTTTGTCGTATTCACTCCGCCAAACGCAATCGTGGTGGTCATTTATATGATACTGTATTTCATGTATAATGCCACCGAATGTATTTTAAAATAAAGCAGCGAGTACTAGATTATCTTCTGTATTTTTCGTTTTATTTCAATTCAAAGTTCTATCGCTCTTGTTGAAGGACCCTTCATAAAAAATGTAATTTTCATTATATATTCCAATAACGTCTGTACAATGACTGAAATAAACAAAAAATGTAATTAAAATAAACAAAAACTGTAATCTTTTAACATAACAAACACTCTACTTATAATCATATTAACAATGTGTCTGAAGCGTAATTTAATAACAGTGGATGTTACACTTATTTAAATCTGTCAAATAATTCTTCTTGTCGGCAAGAAATTTATATTTTCCTACAAATAAGTAATTGGCAATGTATAATCGGGCAAGGCGTAACTGATGTGTGCCGATAAATTTAAAAAAATGTTGAAGTGTCCAAGTCGAAAAATTATCGTAATAATATTCTAATACATATTCAAAGTTTTTGATTCCTTTATGAGACCTCTTTTTAACTATATCATGCATTATAATTAACCCATTGCCCTATAATATTGTGTCAAACTCCTAGCTAAGATTTTAGATAGAGTTTAATAAATACAAATATTAGTCAATTCGTCCTTATAGCCGTAATTCGTCAACAACTGGCCAACTTGAAGGAGTCCTTTGAGAGGTTCTAAAATTTGGGAAAGCGCAAATACTCGCACAATACCCAACCAAAAGCCGGACCACTATCCTATACTATGCGGAGGAGATTTTCTCGACATGTGGAACGCCCACAACGAGGCTTTGGACGGTCGAGGTCTTCGCCTGTATTGAGGAGGAAAAGTTCGCCTAACAGCCGGAATCCGTCCACGAGGATGCTGAAAAGACGTCCCCTCAGCTGCAGAAACTTCGTGTTTCTATCTTCGACGGAGTTTGTATCCAATGGGGAACCTTTACAGACAGAGACACACCTCTCGTAACCACCGATCGCGCTCTCTTCGACGTCGATTAATTGTATTACTTCCTCTCGTGTCTTATCTGCGAAGCGAGCAATGATCTCGCCCACATCTCACTAACGAGTGCTAATTTCGAAACCTCGTGACAGATTCTCTCCGACCGTTATGAAAACAAATATCGGCTAATAACGCTCCACTCTATAACCCTTCGCCCGCCAGAGCTGAAACAGCAGAAAAACTTGAATAACTTTCGCGGCCGAACCAACGCCGCATTTTAAACGCTCGAAAATCTCGGACGCCGAGTAAAAACATGGGATGATATGTTTGTATATTTGGTAATGCATTACTTAGGCCCCTCCACCCGAAAGTCTGAGGAGTTGCTCCTATAGGGAATGTCTGGTAATCGTAGAATCCTCTGCAATTCGTGCCGAAATTCGTGGGAACCCCGTATAACAACAAAAAGAAAAAAGAACAACCGAAAAATGGGTTATCAGGATTCGCAACGCGCGAAAGAAGAAGCGAAATGCGAAGTGAACGCAAGCGATTTCCGCAGCGCACGCTTACCGAACTTCTGAAGAGAGGAGCTGTTACTCTGGTTTGCAATGCTCGAATTTCGAGTATACAGTATAAAGACCGACGCCGTAAAATGTGTCACGGTGATAACACACTTAGATACGGCAACGATGAAACTGGCCACAAACGTGTCAGCCGCACCGCCGACCGAAAATTCGTATATTCAGATAAATGACGCTTGGAAATATTAGAAGAAGTGCAAATTTGCTAGCTATTTTCTAGAATAGAACTTGGAGCTCGGACACCATTAAAACTCCTGAGAGCGATGACGCAAGCGATGCAAGAAATTGCTGGCATTAGTGGAAGGCTCCAAGGTGGAAGAATTGCCACTATTAGCCGAGAAAACGCTGGATTGGGCGAGGAATATAGAGATAGCCGCCATTTAGAAAACGCCGAAACAAAGAATTCAGAAATAGCAGAATTACTTAGACCGATAGATGAACTGAAATCCACGGTTTGTAGAAATATACACCGTTCACGCAGCAGAAGCCGCGAGTATAAAAGTTGCAGAGGCTACAGAGGCCGTAGTCAACCAAAGCGAAGAAGCTCTGGCGGATCGCTCACATGCTACTTACTACAGGAACTTCAAGACGGTGTTGTTCAGATATAAGCCGCCCTGCACGTGCATCGGTCCAGACAAACAAAGTTCGGGGAAGAAATAAAACCGACTTTTGTAGCGGCGGTAGAAGACGAAGCAGAGCAGCAAAACTGCCTGGTTTTAACGGACAGAAACACAAGACTACAATTTTGAGTATACACGGGCGCCGATATCTTCATCATACCTCTGCCAACCAATAATAAGACACAACTAGACATCCTAAAATTATATGCAGCGAATGGAATAGCTGTGGAGACCTGCGGCTGCAAAACACTTACCATAACACTACGTTTGTGAAGGCAATTCTGCTGGCGTTTTACAGTGGCCAAGGTCCCTAGACTCATAATAGGAGCAGATTACTTGCAACTTATAATTTGCTGGTAGACCTGGGAAGGCGCATACTAATCTACGCTAAGACTTAATTTTCTCTTAATTGTATCCGCAACGAGAATCTCCACAATAACAACCATAAACATCACCTGCAAATACTTGTCACTCCTGAAGAAATTGGCCAATGTAATGAGACAACAGCATAATAACTAATTAATAAGAAAAATTATGTCCGCGTGGTCGGTCGGGAATTACTTATTTCACTGGTGAATCTATGTAACTCCGTAATCTATCTTAGATACTACGGTTTCTATTGCATGCTTGTATGCCCGGCACACATCCGCTCTGGATGAGTGCGCGTGAGGTTTTTTAGCCCTCTTGCAGTTGATGCAAGAGGATTTCTCGTTCTTGTTCGGACACTCCTTATAGGAATGCCCCTCTCGCGCACAATGCCCGCAGGTGTCCACCGACGCTCGACAGTGTTTGGCGATATGCCCAAACGCCTGACATCGGAAACACCTGCTCGCTACAATATAGTCTCGCACGGGGCAGGAACTCCACTCCACAAAGAGTTTGCTTCTGTTTATGAGCGCCTCTCTGATTTTGGGAGTGGTTTCTATCACCCAATTCACAGTTTCTTTGCTCTTTCCTGTCCTAAACAGGGGCTTTATTAGATGAATCATCTCGGTATTGATTACGTTGTCGTTTTGTTTTTCTATGGCTGCCGTAAGTTGTAATTCCGATACATTTGGTGTGTTGTACACTATGAGTTTAGGCAGTTTCTTTGTTGGGACTCCAACTGTATTTAGGAGTACCGCTGTATTTAGGCTTTCGCACTTCGTAAGTTTTTCCAGGTCCTCCTTCGTCGCAGTCTCGACGAGGAGTCCCCCTTGGTTAATTTTTCTTACGCTTTTTCCCCTAAGTTTCTTTTCACTCGGATTGTAGCTCTTTATCATCATTTTCTTGGTAATGTCGCTGTTTTTGTTCTCTGCATTCTTGGGGAATACAGTCAGGACGTGTCGGACCGGTCCTTTTTCATGGATCATCTCATTTATACGTTGTTCGGTCACGGCTGCATACGACTTTTTGTCGTTGTCGGAAACCTCTTGTGTCGCAGGCACTTCATTTGATTTGCGTTGTTCTATTACTGGCTCTTCTGCCGCACTCATCTGTGTTATTTGTTCCGTCTGGTGTTTGATCTGCAGTTGGAGATTCTTGTTCTCCTCTTGCAATTTCTCGAATAGTTGCGTAGTATCTATGAGTTCTGCTTTATTTCTTAACAGCCGATCATGCTGATCATGTGCTCTTTTAATCCTTCGCTTGAAGGTATCGAGATTCAAATTCACATCCTCGAATTCATCTCGAAATGAATGGATTATATCTTGGCAGAAGTAAATTAAAGTTTCTATGTAAGTCGGTTTCTTCTGTCTCGAGTTATATTACTTAAGATAAATGCAGTAATTTCTTTCCTCTTCCTCTAGCTCAGATTTTACGCAGTCATTTTTCTTTTTTTCCTTTGCCAGCATTTTCATTGGGGCTTCATCTTTTTTATTTTTTGAAGTCTGGGTTCTGAACTCAGTACAAGACGTGTACTTCGATTTCCGATTCCTCTCTTTGCCAGTGGTCCAAACGAGAGGCTCCTCCCCCTTGTCGACCCTGTCTAAGGAATCCTGGATAAGTAAATCCTCCACGTTTTCATTAGTCGTAACATACAGGTTAGTTTTGTTTTTGTTTTTCTGTGATTGATTGGCCATATTAGTCCCACCAGTTGGGCTGATCTAAACGTCGCCCTCCCGGGTGACGCCCATTCCGAGAGGGAAGGCTTCATGCAACGAGGTGCGCCAGGTGCCTCGAGGTTGGTCGCTAGGGGCGGTGCACCGGCCACAGACCATCGCTCAGATGACCCGTACCCCTTCGTCGCGCACCATAACTTAGGGTTTGGGATTTATTAGAGAGGTTTATCTCCTCGCGGTCTGGCCGGTTAAGGCAGGCCCCTCGACCGGTTATGCTTTCGCGTATCACCAGGTGTGAGTCTCTGGTGGGTCGTTGCTAGGCACATCGGTTACGGTATGTGTGCCTCCACGGTCCGATTTGCAACAATCCGAAGCTTCGCAACAGCATTGCGCGCTTTCCCCAGAACCTTTCCCCTTTCAACGGAAGAGGTCGCGACGCGCAAAGGAGTCACGTCAGGGCCTTGCTCAGTGAAATCCCAAGAACACGGTCCATCGCTGCGCAGTTTCTAAGCTACCGCTTTCGGACTCACGCGAGGACCTCAACCAGAGCCCCGTCGGCCCCCGATGGATTTCCAGGTCCCACCACATGGAGGGGGGGTTGGCGAAACCAGACTGACGAAACGTCACAGCGCTGGCTTCTTTTAGGACCCAATGGATAAGGCAATTGAGAGATCTGGACTTCTCCCAATGCTACACATGAAGGGGGTACACAGGTGCACAGCTTCATTCTGGCACAGCCAACCTCTCCTCCAAGTGGTGTACCGTGGGAAACTCTCGAGTTTGCCAACGAGGCTCTGGCGCGGCTCTCCTGCGAGCGTCTGGGCGATATTTATACCGTACGGACCGCGGAGTCGTCAAATACCGTAGCCGGTATGTCTAGCAACGACCCAACGGGGACATCCACCCGTTGGTACGCGAAGCATAACCGGTCGGGGGGCTTGCCTTAACTGGCCGGTCCGCGAGGAGATAAACCTCTCTAATAAATCCGAAACCTTAAGTTATGGTGCGCGGCGATGGGGTGTGGGCCGTCCTTGCGATGGTCTGTGGCTGGTGGGTGCACCAACCCTTAGCGACCAACCTCGAGGCACCTGGCGCACCTCGTTGTATCTAGCCTTCCCTCCTGGAAAGGGCGTCACCCGGGAGTGTAACTTCATTTCGTCCCTATTCGTGGGATCAATTATGGTCAGAAATAATAAAAACAAACAAACAAAGAAGATGTCGGCGCTTGAGGTCCAAAAGGCCCTCATTGTGAAAGAAGACGCTCTGATGGCTGGAGAGGGGGATACACCCCTCCTCAACACCGTCAGAGCAAAACCGGGTGATACCCAAGAGGTATCACGTCGGAAGAGACGAATGGAGAGGCCGGAAGGTTCCGACTCGGAATCCGGCACGGAGAGAAAAACTGCCTCGCAGAGGAAGAGGCAGAACAAAGAGATTAAGCAGGTAGAACAAACTACCAAAGTGCCTGAGGGCGATCAAACGCCACTAGAAGCACTGTTCGATCAGTGCAAGTTAGTGGCCGATCAGATTCAAGAATTAATAGGCCCTGAGTCTGCTCCCGATCTTGAGGAATTCAAGTACATCACCTTCATCGCCAGGGAATACGCGACAGAAGTTGAAGAGAAATGTAAGGCGCTGGAAGAAGCCGAAAGGCGGATTCAAGCCCTTACAGAAAAAAGCGAGAAAGATAAAGTGGAAATGTCCAAGCAGCTTGAGGATGCCGAAAGGCGGATACAAGCCTTGGAAAAAGAAAAAGAAAAGGCGAGTGCATGCGCCAAAGCAAGGCCAAAGGCCTTAACAGAGAAACAAACACCGACAGAAAAGCCAGAGTAGACGGTGGCCCAGTCATACGCGACTGCGGTCAAAAATAATAACAACAAAACAACGAAGCCAAAGGGAACGGTAAGACATATTGTCACCGTCTACCTTCAAGATGAAGGAAATAAGGATAGCAACGAAAGTTGCTTTGCAAAAATACTTTGACCCCAATCGTGACAAGTTGAGGGTTAAAGCCATAAGACATATAAACAAAGGAGGCATCCTCGTCGAAATGGCGACAA
This sequence comes from Nomia melanderi, assembly GCF_051020985.1. Classification (NCBI taxonomy): domain Eukaryota; kingdom Metazoa; phylum Arthropoda; class Insecta; order Hymenoptera; family Halictidae; genus Nomia; species Nomia melanderi. Next base: position 617,448 of record NC_135000.1, read on the forward strand.
AGGATGACCTCCAGAAGCTCATTAAGAGCGGAAAAGCTAACGAAAAGGGACTGAAGGTGACAGTCCCTACAAAGAAAAAGCCAAAGTTGGTCCTGTATAACGTACCGGACCAGACCAAGGAAGAGCTGCTTGCAGCTCTCAAGTCACAAAACGAAGACTTGGCGACAGATGAAATAAAGCCGCTGTTTAAAACAGCAAAGGGCAAAAATTGGGTGGTGGAAACATCACCCGAAACAAGGGAAGCAATATTGAGCAGAGGCAGACTGTTCCTCGGATGGCACGCCTGTCGCGTACGTGATTACGTCGTGGCGGGTAGATGTTTCCGTTGCCAGGCGTTTGGCCACATTGCCAAACACTGCTGGGCGACGGTTGACACCTGCGGGCATTGTGCCAAAGAGGGACACTGCTACAAAGATTGCCCAAATAAAGAAGAAAATTCCTCTTGCATAAACTGCAAGAGGGCCAAGCGTCCACACAACCACCCATCCAGAAAGGATGAGTGTCCGCCCTATAAGAAGGCACTAGAGACCCTAGTCTCGAAAACAGACTACGGGGATTAATACCGAAAGATGGTGAGTTCCACCCGAACGACGGCGCGGGCATAACGACCTCACGGAAGTTACGTGTCGAGAGGGTGCGATGGCAACTTGTTGCGATCGAAACTCTTACAGAAGCTTGTCCTGTAAGCCCGCTAGAGACCGAATGCGACTCAGCCTTCTCGTGGTCCCCGCTGGTAACGTCCTGGACGGTAATATTCCGTCTCGGCGGGTATTATCGGACAGGGCGGCTAAATGAGTCGCACCCCGCGAGGGGCGGTCTACTCTTCTGATGATCCTATGGGAGAAGGAGAGGTTATTTCAAGCACAGGCATCGTACAGGCGCCAGCTGTACGGTGCTCCCTTGGCGAGGGGTTCCGCCAAGGAAAGAGGCCGAATAACATCAGGCCCATCGTTATGACTATATGCCGATATGAGTTTAATCTCGAGGTGCGGCATGCCCAACTTCGTTGGGAAGCGATTATACCATCTGCTACACATGAACACCTTCGCTGAACAGTCAAACGATTGAGAGAGTACAGTCTCAGCATTAACCTAAAAATTCAGAAGTATTTAAGTTACATAGAAAAATCAAAAGCAATAAATCAACTACGATAATTTCTAAGAATTGTAAGAAAATATGTAACGTATGTGTTTTAAGGAAGTGCGTGTGTGCGTTGTGTGTTCGGGGAGGGAGACTGCCCTGCGATGCTACGTTGTTTTTAAGCGAAAGGAAGAATAAAGAAAGCAAGGTGCAAGGGCAGTTGGTGATGAGCGTTTGTATCGAGACGAACTTTGTGCTGACGACAAAATAAATTATTATTGACCAAATAAATTCTTATAGAATTATTAACTTCTATAGAAGCTTTCTACCGAAAACAGGTGAGATACAGGCTCCACTGAATAACCTATTACAGGGAGCAAAAAAGAACGATAAGAGACACATAAGATAGATCCCTAAACTGGAAAAAACATTTACAAGTGACCAACAAGCAATAGCAGAAGCAGTGCTCGAACACGAAAACGAAAATAGTGGAAGACAAGAACCACCGAGTTTGTTTTCTAGAAAATTAGAAAAAGCACAGACTAAATACGGTGTCTATGGTAGGGAATTGCTAGCTATATACAAAAGCATTTAGTATTTTAAAATTATATAATGACAACTAGTACAGATGCCAAGCTTTCGGCAACTCCCAATCGATCCAATTGCTTCAAAGACCCCCGATGCGTCAAGTCCAGATCTGAGTATGAGTCCAGGATCTGTGCTCTCCCTTCCTCCAGTCAATTGTGCAAACTGTGATGTAACACACACGGTTAACCTCATGCAGTGCCCACGGCTGCTGGCATACATGAGCAAAAAGATTAACACCACAGGTAGAAACACCTCTGTGGTCCGTAACATCCCAATAGCTCCACTGGCTAAAATTTCCCTGCCTTTCCTGCCCTCAGAAAAACAAGTCCAACACTGAGCCCAAACTCAGCAAACCTATTAAGTTACGTTCAGGCTGTCAAGAGGTCTGACCCCAGGCAAAAAAGCAATATCAGTCATTAAGAGAGTAAGTACTAAACTTTCTGCTTGCACAAATGCCTTTGAAGAATCGAAGTCTTAATCCGCTCACCTGCAAGCTCCCTAAACGTCAGTTTCGACTCTCCTCTTCCAGGGAAATTTGTTACATGAGACGCATGTTCTCTGCGTTCCACAGCCGTAGAACTAGAGGGATTTATGAAGGATAGCAATATCCCAATCGTAATGATACAGGAAACTTGGCTCAACTCCCCAATTAAGGTCAGAGGGCCTGTAAATCGATCGAAAAATCGAAAAAGAAATTTTTCTATAAATTGCTTCTAAAACATTTAAAAAATATATTCTCAAAGATAAATACCGAAATTCAACTCCGTATCGATACTATGGCGTGGTGAGACAACAAGCCTCCGGGCTCCGAGCGTTCAGTGGATTATATGTAGCACGCATACGAACGCATCATCCAATATATGCACGATTAAACAAAAATTGTGTAGGACATGCCTTTTTATACGGTGTAGACAATTAGATTATTATCGACGAATCGCGTGAAGGCCGCCGCGGCTGTCTATAAACTAATAGTACCGCGGTCAATGCAAAGCAGCGTGATCAGGTGGGCGCACGAGGTTGGTCATTTTGCAGTCGAGAAAACAGAAGCGATCATTAAATAAGATTATTGGTTTACACATATGAAACCAAAAATCTGTAAGATAGTAGAGAACTGTATTAATTGTATTCTAGCAGAGCGAAAGCACGTGAAAGGAGAAGGGTTCTCACATCCAGTAGAAAAGGGCGAAATCCCCCTAGATACCTATCACGTCGACCATATGGGACCCTTAGTTTGAACCAGAAAGAATTATAGGCTTCGCTAAATTCGTTTGGCTGTATGCGACAAGGAATACGACATCCAGCGAAGTAATCGATCGTTTAAGGAAACAATCCGCGATTTTCGGAAATCCGTGCCGCATAATATCCGATCGCGTTCATATCGACCGAATTTGAAAATTACTGCGTAGCACTAGGGATAAAACATGTAAAGATCTCCACCGTGATATCGCGGAGTAATGGACAGGCGGAGAGAGTACATAGTCTTAATTCCCACTCTGGCGAAACTTGCGGCTCCTCGTCTCGAAGAGTGATGTAAATACTTAGATCGTTGTGAAAAGTTTTTGAACACCACAATTAGCCGCAGCACATGTATGACCCAATTCCACGTAATGGTTTAGATTAATATGAGATTGCAAAATGACCCACCCGTGAAAGAGAGTCATATTGAGCTGACGGTATCCCCTCTCCGCGCCATCCAACAAATATCCAAGACAGTAACTCCATACCCTCACATACCCCATGGATGCCATTGTGGCCGAGTCGTCGCAGAAGCTATTAGCGGAAGCGGCAGCATGGACTTCGCCATCGTTAGGCTCTACAAATGCAGTTAATCCGCCGAGTGATGTGAACCATTTTGAACATTATTTACACTCGCTCCCTCTAACCTCGTCTTTCCGGGTCAGTGGTAGTGCGTTTGGTAATTGCCCCCGTTAGTTCGGTGGGCAGTGAAGCTTCATAAAAAATTCAGGTTTGCCGTAACACGTTCGTCGCCCAGTGCGATTCGGCCGAGTTTCTCGCGGGGCCCAAATCCGGCTGTCGACGCGCCAGACAATAAACAGAGAGATAAGCGGGAATAGCAATGACGCAACTCGAGTAGACCGGTGCCTTTTCATTATAAAAGATACTGTAAGAGGTGCCGACGCCCGTTTGAATTGCGCCGAAATGCGCATCGATAATTTTGGGGGAGCAAAAACAAACGCTTGAGACGTTATGGGACATGGGGGTACTTCTCGTCAAGCGGTGGTCGGGATCAGTCGCGTCGACGGAGAACGTATTTTCGTTTTATTGCATTTTTTATGTATTCATTTTTCATAAAGTCGTGAGCCGATTATTTTTCTATTCATTAAAGCTAACTGAAATATTAAGACTCGTTTGAATACTGGCCTAAGTGTGCCGAATTTTTCCTGACACCTTACAATACAGTGTTTAGTTCCGCAATGGGGAAAGCGATAATCTTTTCGACCAGAGGTTTGCGAGGGGTCTCATTGCAGTTATTCCAAATCCTTTATTCAGTCAAGAAGCATACTTTTTCTCAGACGTACATCAGTGATATTTTTATCCTCAAAATGTTCACTGGACGGCGTAAAAGTACAAATGAAAGTGAGGAAAGTAGTGATGGCGAAGTAGTGAGTTTTAGAAGAAGAGTTATAAATAAAGTTTCATCGAGTTCAGACTCGGATATGGAGGAACCATGTGCAAGTGAAGGCCTTGACGATATGTTGGAGGAACTTGCTTTAGACGAAGAAGAGGAACTGAACTCTGTTGATAGTTCCTTGGACAATGTTCTGTGGAAGGAATTCGCTAACAGGCAACAGTCATTTCTGTTTACCGGAAAAAGTGGGCTTCTAATGGATTTGCTATCTGACATTAGCGCAAGTGCAGTGCTTTCGCTATTCTTAGATGAAAAAGTGATAAGCTTTTTAGTCACAGAGGCTAATAGATATGCAGAGCAAAAATTGCATCAACGTGAAATGATCGATCATGTTTGACAGAACAGATGGAAACCCACCACTTCCGAAGAAATTACAAAATTTATTGGATTGATGATTTGGATGGGTCTAGTACAGACACTGCTCGTTACATGATGGTCAACGGACCCTATTTATAATTTTCCATTTCCGCGCAGTAGGATGTCCCGAAATCATTTTGAATTATTATTAGCAAACTTGCATTTTGCAAATAACGAAACGATAGAACAGAATAGCAGATTTGAAAAAGTTTTACTTCTGATAAACATATTGACAGACAATTACCAAAAAGTCTTTTCACCAAACTAACAGATTGTAGTCGACGAGACAATGGTTCCTTGGAGAGGACGACTAATATTCAGGCAATACATACCAACATAAGTATGGTATAAAACTATTGAAACTGCGCTCCACCGAAGGGTACACATGGTCTGCGAAAGTATATTCTGGACGAGATATCAGCGGAAGAAAGCATGTTGGCATAACAGAAGACGTTTCCATTCAACTTGCAGATAAATTATTAAATGAAGGGCCAACTTTGTTTGTCGATAACTTTTACACGAGGTATGAGTTAGCAATTAAATTTTTTAATTTGAAGACGCATGTCGTTAGAACTGTGCAGTATAACAAAAAATCCATGTCAAATTTTGTAATGTCGTACCCACTGAAGAGAGGTGAAATGATAGCACGAGAAAATGACAACGGTATTGTGGTGCTAAAATGGAGAGATGTTCGCGATGTTAGAGAATATTGTCGACAAAACATGCACCCATTATGACTTCAAGCTTGGATTCTACACATTGCGGTCGTCTTCCAAAACAGAAACCTTTGGCGATAATAGCGTATAATAATGGAAAAACTGGTATCGACAGAAGCGATCAGATGATGTCATATGCCACAACGATACAGAAAAGCATCAAGTGATATCGGAAATTAGCCCTGCATTTACTCTTGAGAATAACTATAGTAAATGCTCATATCTTGTACCAGAGAGCCACAAGTAAAAAAATAGAAATAAGAAAATTTCGAGAACTTCTCGTTACCGAATGGTTGTCCTCGGAAAACACTATGCCCGACAATCATAAAAACAAAAGAAAGAAAGTGTCACATCATTTGGAAATTTGTAAGAATCAGCAGGGCAAGCCTATAAAACTGTCGAACGCAAAGAAAAAAATCTACGATCTATTGCTCCAATTGTCAAAACTCACCTAAAATGTGTTTAAAATGTTACAACGAATACCATGCGACATAGCATAATGTAATATTTATCCGAAATATAAATTAATAAAAAGTACAGTATAATGTGTATATTTTTAATATTTTTATGTTGTATATCCTATATTTATATTTCAGTACTTATTCTATTAAATTCTTCATAACCCTCAAAGGGTTAACCCTTTGAGCGCTATGAAGGCATGTATGCGTTCTCACACAACCATTCAATTTAGGCTATGAACGCATATGTGAGATCTCATACAACCATTCAATTTAGGTTATGAACGCATATGTGGGATCTCAAACAACTATTCCAATTCAAGTAGGAACGCATGTGTGGGATCTCACACAACCATTCCAATTCAAGTTAGGAACACATATGTGTGTTCATTCGTGTGTTTTTGTGCAATCGTTTATTAATGTTCTTCATTAAACTTATGTGTGCATTCATTGCACATTGGTTAACATATTGTCGCCACCAAAGACTTTTGAGATTATAAGTGTTCTTTGCTTTTTAAAACTTCATTTTTAATTACCCCTAAAATGTTTAAATATAAGCTTGAATTATTTAGTAAAGGTGATAGTGACATGGACAGTAAACATGAAATTGTAATTGTTGAAATTAAAACATGTGAAAGAAAAAAGATATGGAATTCGTCTTCGGATTCCGAGGAGCTCCATAAGAAGACCAGGAAATTAAAAAGAAGCAGTGACACAGACGGTAAATATCAACACAATAGGTTGGATGTTAGAACAAACATAACCAAACCTTCTTTTGTAGCTTCGGAAAGCGAAAAGTTAGTTACATTGTATAAGCAAAGGAGGAGACGTTTTCGAATACTTCGCTCATCTTCTGAAGAGAATGAAGGTCTACAAAAATATGTTAATTCGATATCTAATAACACGGCAGAAAACTTTTCATGGTCTAAGAAAAATTTTGTACCAAAATTATATAATTTTGATGAATCAAATTCGGGGATAAGAGTACACCTATCGAAAAAACCACTCCTTTAGATGCGTTGAAGGTATTTTTCTCGGAAGAATTAATTACTGGTATCTCCGAAAAAAAAAATAATTTTCATAAAAATCTAGCGCAAACTAAAATACATGCAGTTCATTCTTGAAATATATTTATTTATTGCTATTACTATGCTAATGTCCAGAATGAAAAAAAACATCTATAAGAGAATATGGGTGTACTGATAAAGTTATAAAACCTGACATTTTTTTAAAACTAATGAGCAGAGTTAGATATGAATCATTGCTAAAAATGTTGCATTTTAACGATAACAATGATATGAGCTCGCACGATCCGTTGATAAAAATAAGACCGGTAGTCACTGAACTTAGAAACTCATTTTCTAAATCATTTTATCCATATGAATATTAATGCATAGACGAAAGTCTGTTACTTTATAAAGGAAGACTATTCTTTAAGCAATATATTCCTTCAAAAAGGAGTGGATTTAGTATTAAGTCATTCGGTATTTTCGATTGCAAAACCCACTATATACTAGATTTCATAATTTATTCTGAAAAAAATAATGATATCACTGAGAAAATAGCATCAATTGGACAATCTGGAAACATTACTTTGACACTCCTGAAATCATACCTAGGAAAGGGACATACACTTATCATGGACAACTGGTACACGAGTCCGCATTTATACAATCTACTACACGAAAAGGAAAAAACTAATGCCTTTGGAACAGTGCGAAAAAATAGGAAGGATATACCAAAAATGGAAAAAAAATTAAAAGCCGAAGAATGTGCAAATAGATCGACACACAATCTATTAGCGTTAAAGTGGCGTCATAAAAAAAACGTATAGAAGACATTCTGATGATTTCGTAGAAACAAAAAAAATTAATTGTCAAACTGGCAAACCATAGTGAAAACCAAAGTGTGTAGCAGACTACAATGCCTTGATGAGCCCAGTTGATAAAGTCGATACGATTTTGGGTTCACTTCACTGCGCTCGAAAAAGCATAAAATGGTATAAAAAACATTTTTTCCACCTCTTAGACCTCGCTATGTATAATGCATATATTCTTTACAAAAGTGATAATAATAAAACTGGAACATTTGCAAATTTTCATCTACTTCTTATAAAAGATATTTTACAAAAATACCCACCACGCGCAGAGTAGAGGCTAAAGGAGGAAGAATTCATTCGGACGACCTACCAATTCGGTTAACGGAGAGGCATTTCCCTACATCCTGCATAACTAAAGAAAATAATAAACATTCATCACGACGAAGATGCGCTGTTTGCACTAAACATAATCGCAGGACTGACTCGCGTTACGAATGCAAGAAATGTAACATTGGCTTATGTATTGAACCCTGCTTTGAGATTTACCGTACAATACAAAATTATTAAATTCTCAATTTAACAGATATAATTTAAAACTTTTATACTGTTCATGTTATTATTGCTTAATGAAATAAATGGTTATTAAGGCTTTTGAGGTCACTGCATAATTTATTTTAGTTACAATCAATATATTTTGCAATAAAAATTCAGTCTGCTCAACTTGCACTCTTTCGTAAAAAAAACGCAGCCCACGGTGTGCTTCTTCGTAAAGAGTGGGCAGTCCACGGCGCACGCTTAACGTCGGACAACGCAGCGCTCAAACAGTTAAAAATCCAATTGAAAATCCTATTAACTTGAACAAGAAGAGCGTCACTCAAATTTGTGTGACAGGGCCCCCACGCAAGTACACCCGTCACCCAGATATGGGTGACGCGGCGACGAACCTGTCAAGAACCTGAGCGGGACTTTGCACAGGACTGTGGGGCACCCTCATTAGTACCTCTGAAAAAAATGGCAGCTAAGTCCGCCATTCCCCAGGGTGAGTGAAATCTTGACGTGGCCCTGGGGCTCGCGTGCGCTAATTCAATCGTGATCGTGTTAATCTATACATTGTTTTACGGAGCCTTACCGCGGTCTTGTTTAGGTAGAAAACCGTTTTATCTGCAATCGATAAAGCAGAACCTTGAGAAAGACGGCGCCGCTGCTGTCGGATCACGTCCCACACTCGTAGAATACCAGGTGGATACGTGCCCAACTGCTCCCACGTTGTCCACAAAGTCTTCAGTCCTTCTGACAAGACCGCTTGATAGACCTTTACGCGTGTCGGCAGTTACCTTTGACTTGGCGTGTGCTACGTTCGAGTCAGCATGTGCAGTGGTTGGACTCTTTTCTCCGTCGCAAAAAGGAGCAATCGCAACAATCAGAACTTTCTGCTACTGGACACGGGGGTATACAGGTGCACAGCTTCATTCTGGCCCAGCCAACCTCTCCTCCACGTGGTGTACCCTGGGAAACTTTCGAGTTTGCCAACGAGGCTCTGGCGCGACTCTCCTGCGAGCGTCCGGGCGGTATTTATACCGTACGGACCGCGGAGTCGTCAAATACCGTAGCCGGTATGTCTAGCAACGACCCACTGGGGACATCCACCCAGTGGTACGCGAAGCATAACCGGTCGGGGGGCTTGCCTTAACCGGCCGGTCCACGAGGAGATAAACCTCTCTAATAAATCCGAAACCTTAAGTTATGGTGCGCGGCGAAGGGGTGCGGGCCGTCCTTGCGATGGTCCGTGGTTGGTGGGTGCACCAACCCTTAGCGGCCAACCTCGAGGCACCTGGCGAACCTCGTTGTATTCTGCCTTCCCTCCTGGAAAGGGCGTCACCCGGGAGGGTGATTTCATTTCGTCCCTACTCGTGGGATCAAGTATGGTCAAATCAAATAAAAACAAACAAACAAAGAAGTTGTCGGCGGTCGAGGTGCAAAAGGCCCTCATTGAGAAAGAAGATGCTTGGATGGCTGATGAGAGGGCTTCACCCCCCCTCGTCACCGTCCAAGCAAAGCCGGGTGATACCCAAGAGGTATCACGCCGGAAGAGAAGGATGGACAGGCCGGAAGGTTCCGACTCGGAATCCGGTACTGAGAGAAAAACTGCCTCGCAGAGGAAGAGGCAGAATAAAGAAATTAAACAGGTAGAGGTGACTACCACAGAGCCCGATGACGATCAGACGCCACTGGAAGTACTGTTCGAACAGTGCAAGATAGTGGCGGATCAAATTCAGGCCATGAGAGACCCTAGGCATGCTGGTGATCTTGAAAAATTCAAGTACATCACCTTCATCGCCAGGGAATATGCGATAGAAGTTAAGGAGAAATGTAAGGCGCTGGGAGAAGCCGAAAGGCGTATCCAAGCCCTTACAGAGGAAAAAGACATTGAGAGAACAGAGATGAAGAAGAAGCTTGATGACGCCGAAAGGCGCATACAAGCACTCGAGAAAGAAAGGGCGAGTGCATGCGCCCAAGTAAGGCCAAAGGCCTTAACAGTGAAGCCTACTTTGGCTGAAAAGCCAAAAAAGGCTATGGCCCAGTCGTACGCGACTGCGGTCAAACAAAACAACACTACGAAACCAAAGGGAACGGTGAGACACGTTGTCACCGTTTACCTTAAAGAAGAAGGGAATAAGGATAGCAACGAAAGTTGCTTTGCAAAAATACTTTGACCCCAACCGTGACAAGTTGAGGGTTAAAGCCATAAGAAACATAAATAAAGGAGGCATCCTCGTCGAAACGGCGACGAAGGATGACCTCGAGAAGCTCGTTAAGAGCGGTAAAGCGAAAGAAAAGGGACTGAAGGTGACAGTCCCTACAAAGAAGAAACCAAAGTTGGTCCTGTACAACGTACAGGACCAGTCGAAGGAAGAGCTGCTTGCAGCTCTCAAGTCGCAAAACGACGACTTGGCGACAGATGAAATAAAGCCGCTGTTTAAAACAGCAAAGGGCAAAAATTGGGTGGTGGAAACATTACCCAAGACAAGTGAAATAATAATGAACAGAGGCAGACTGTTCCTCGGATGGCACGCCTGTCGCGTACGTGACTACGTCGTGGCAGGCAGGTGTTTCCGTTGTCAGGCGTTTGGCCACATAGCCAAACATTGCTGGGCAAAGGTAGACACCTGCGGGCATTGTGCTGCCGAGGGTCACTGCTACAAAGAGTGCCCAAATAAAGAGAAAGGACCCTCATGCATAAATTGCAAGAGGGCAAAGAGACCGCATATAAAAAGGCAATAGAGACCCTAGTCTCCAAGACAGACTACGGGGACTAGAGAACCGAAAGATGGTGATAATCCACCCGAACGACGGCGCGGGCATAACGACCTCAGGGAAGTTATGTGTTGGGAGGGTGTGATCGCAACTTGTTGCGATCAAAACTCTTACAGAAGCTTGTCCTGTAAGCCCGCTAGAGACCGAATGCGACTCAGCCTCCTCGTGGTCCCCGCTGGTAACGTCCTGGACGGTAATATTCCGTCTCGGCGGGTATTATCGGACAGGGCGGCTAAATGAGTCGCGCCCCGCGAGGGGCGGTCTTCTCTTCTGATGATCCTGCGGGTGAAGGAGAGGTTATTCCAAACACAGGCATCGCACAGGCGCCGGCTGTGCGTTGCTCCCTTGGCGGGGGTTCCGCCAAGGAAGTGGAGGCCCATCAGGCTTCTCGTTGTGACTTGTCACATGCCGATATGAGTATAATCTCGAGGTGCGGCATGCCCTACTTCAGGGTAGCGAAATACCTTCTGCTACTGGACACGTCGAGGCTGGCTACGGAAACCCAACAGGATCTACTGGGCGGACAATTCGGCGGATGTACTACTCATTGCGATGTACAACATTTGTCTCTTCAAGGATGCGAACGTGCCAGTGAAGTGGTATTTTGTATTCATCTCACGCTCGGGCAGGAGGTGTACGCGGGGAACTGTCCAACGAAAATCTTAACTGGTATTTCCAACCCTCGGTTACAGTGGAAGGAGAAGCAACCGGGGAATTCCAAACATGAAGAGGATCACAACGAGGGAAGTCATCGAGTTGGTAAGGAGGGGGACCCGGGTGATGTCGAGGGGCGAACATCCCTACCCAGACCTATTGGTCTGAGGGTATTCCCTCTCCACGGCTTCCAACAAATACCCTAACAAGACTTCAGCAATACAGAGCGCCACTAACAGGAAGGATTCTCCTGGAGTTCAGGAACGTATTCCGAGAGACGTTAGGCGTATGACTGCGCACATCGGATGGAAGGAGCTTTCCTGTCCTGGAGGGTGGGTCGATGATAGGGAATAGTAACCAGAAGAGATCCGTCGTGTGAAAAACCAAGAAGGCGGTTCATTCATCTGGTGCGCAATTGGAGCAACTGGATGTAGCATCCCCGGTGCATGGCACGACGACGGAGAAATACCAGTCAATTACGAGCACGACCCTTAAAGACAATCCAGTTTTTCATTTTACCCAAGTGTCGAGGCAATATATTAAAAGGCGCTATCAGAATGTGGAACATTCGAGCTTTCCACAAATATGTGACGTCACATACCGACAGCTGCGAGAATTTGCAACTCGTCTATCCAGGAAGATGCCATATGCCGCGTTTCATCGCACGAAACCTCAATCAAGAACCCCGTTGGCAAGGCGAAGAGATGCCATGTATATCGAGGGAGATGATTGTTCCGGGGACAGTGGCTGAATATCTAGCCTTCATTAACCCTTTTAGTGCCAGGCGAAAAACGGGTGCCTGTGCGAAGATAACCGGACGAATTTACTGAGGTTTAGAAAAAGCTCATAACAACCAAACTAAAAATGATATTTACATAATTCAGAAAAAATTATTGCAATGAAATTAAACCATTCATAACGTTTTATAAATTTATTTTGAAATAGAGCTCTGCCACAATGCGAATAGTAAGGCGTTATTGAAGGCGCAACAATATATCGTCGTCCGGTACTAAAACGTCACTCCTTCCGGTAATATTATTCGGGTGAATATACCGGAAGGTGTAGTACTCGATATAGGTACGGAACGCAATAGATTGGTTATTCCGTTGGGGACCTTTGGACCCTGTGAGTCCGCCACACACAATGTTTACGAGTGTAACATTGCTCCCTTTATCACTATGCAGAATATCCTTGCACAAGCAGAGAACCGGGATGGCCATCGCTCTCTGATGGTTTTGTACCTCACGGCGCTTTGCCCAATAGTAACCTGCTCGGGTAACTGCCTTTTATATCTGGATCTTCCAGATGCCCGCTCTCTGTTGTCAGAATACAAATTTGCGGTCGATTTTTGTTTAATTAATTCTTTGTAATTGTACGAAATGAAACGAACCGGTCAGATGACCAAATCTATGCCTGATGGAAATCCTCAGATGACCCGGGACCAAAGGCGGATGCGAGAGTATAATTAGCGTAAATATGCCGCGGCGCCAACTCCCAAGAAGTGAGCTGACTGGGACTCTGACTGGGGCCTTAGGAATCCCGGTCCAAAGAAGGCCACCGGAAAGCAAACAGCAAGGTCGCAGTCATGGAAGACGGGGAAGCGCCCTGTTAAGGCATTACCAAAGCCAAAACTGAGTCACTTCAAGATGAACCTCTGTGGCAGGATGGTCCCTACGCCTACAAGCTCGGATTTACAGCCACAATCTTGAATTTAGTTCTTTTCCGCTTCTCTGCGAGCGTGTATATGTAGACCTGGAGGCTGAGAATCCGCGCATCCGAAGGGAAATGCCGTACTGTGCGTTCCAGCACGTCATGACGAGCGTGTTAAATGCCACGATTATAGATCACGTCCGAACAGTTAACGCGGAAGACCGCTATGCGGACGAAGAGTCTCCAATTAACCTGCTACCCGAAGATTTAACTATACTGGAGCCAATAGCAGCTTATTTGAAGATGATCTCCAATTCCACCACACCATCCGGTGATCTCGTCAAGGCTAATGTTCCGGATGCTGCTGTACCGAAGACGGCCATTGAGCAGCAGAATAGGCCCGATCTGCCGTCTGGAAGCTTTGGGGTTTGTAACGCTGCGAACCACAATGCATATGAGTGTTACGTAAGTCCACTCGTAACGTCGCGTTACGTTGAAGCAACACGTACGCAAAACCAAAACCACGAATATGGAGCGTGGGAGCCGCTGCCCGAAGAACTTCGGCCGGCCAAAGCAGTGCCCACTACCAATTTGTTAGGATACCGGCCTAATGTGGAACGCCTCAACGCCGAAGGGCTGCAGTGTCTCATGGATTTTGAGTTTCCCACGGGACATGACATGCAGTCAAGAATCCGTTGGAGTCCGGAGCTAACAGCCAAAGTCTCCGGTGCTCTTCGGAGTATGGAGGGTAAATATAAGATGCATGTAGGCATCCCCTCACATGGTACCAACACAGCAATTTTTGGCTGGTTGAAGACGGAGTTGTGCGGTGATACGGCCCAGTTGGTGAATACCCGACGGGTGACAGCTTATACATCGCCCGTAGGTTACTAGGTGGGGACGTTCGATCTGAAACGCCTGAGGACGACGTCATGCCGTGGATTCTGCTGCGTGACTGAAAACGATGGCGCGTTCCCTGGATGGTTGGCTACAATGAATGCCAACTTCGAGATGGCGGCCCCGTTTCAGCCTACGATTGGGCAGGACTTGCCACTACTCCGGCAAGCGCAGAATGTCTCTGCCACCCCTAAGGGTGATAGGTTGACGGCGATAACCACTTGGCTCCGCCGCAACTATATAATCAAGAAGTAAGGCATGCATTTTTGCATGTTTCTTTAGTTACTAGGATGCCCGTTCGCGGATGTATTGTTACCCATCTTTGTCTATGTCCTGCACTCATCAACGACAACTTAAAACTCGCCATATTTAATCACAATACTGAGCACTTTTGTAATCACAATTATCCAGAATATAATTCAGTTATATTAGAAAACGTTGTGATTCTCCAAGACCCTTAATTATCGTCCAAAATCTTAATCAACCGATTGAACGTTTTCACACAGATACAATCTTACCGCTCCGATTGTATCGAATAATTACAATTACATAGTGTTACAAGGCCTAATAACATTCCTAGTGAGAATCTGATTTCGTATAAAGTTCGTTCGCAATGACACTTACTCCGAAAGACCAGTGATTACTCCCACCCCAGCGATTCTCCAATTTCGCATTGGGATCATCCACGAAGTTATACCATCCTAGTGGCTCCCCAATTTCGCATTAGGTTCGCCCGCGAAGTTATACGCCATCCTCCCAGCAGCTCCCAAACTTCGCACTGGGTTCGTCTGTGTGTCTCTTTTAGTGGCCCTCAATCTCGCATTGGGCCTGTCCACGAGTTTCAGTCTCTTGCAGCTATCTGATTTCGTATCAGGCTCAACTGCGCGTAGCTCCAAACCTCAGAAGTTCTCTAATTTCGCATTGGATTCGTCCTCGTCGTCTATAATCCTAGCGGCTTCCCTGTCTCGCATTCGGTTCGTCTGCGCATCTCATTAACTAACTGACTCGGATGGCCCGCCGATGTCGTTCCGGTGGATGACACGCTGCCACGGCGGTGCCACGTCATCCTTAATCGAGTATCAAGTTGAATCCGTCCCAACCGCGTCCTCGCTATCGACTAAATCTTTCGCCACACGCAAAATATAAATGAGAGATGTAACTCTATCATTTGGCGTTTTGCTGTAAAGCATCTACATTCCAGGCTGGAAATTGTCGAAATCTCGGCATACTGATCTGGATATATTTTTAATGAAGCATTTTCCTGCCATTTTAATGATAGCGTAGAATTTGGAGCTGGTTATTGGGCGCTAATGTTGAGATCTTGCAGTGAATCGAGACGAGGATTGCTTACATCGGCAAGAGCACCAAAATCTTATCGCTACAAAAGAGGCTCGACAGGCTGGCAGACAAGAACGATTGCAAGAAAATACATTCTTTGAGGAAGAACAAGATTTATTATATGGCCCGGGAGTAGTAGATTAGTTACGACAGCTGTAAGTATGAATACAGTACAATGTTTCTTGAAATAAACTTCCGTTTCTTGATTAAACACGTTTTTCTTAAAACCACGTTTTCAAAATTTACAGCAAGGATAATTTAAAAATTGTTTGGTCAACCCCAAATCTTGCACATGCCTTTTGTAAAATATTCAATTCTTTTACAACAGCTTAGGTTCATATTCTTAAAAATGTCTACTAGATTGAACAAAATTTTTATTTCTTCGTTTCAGATAACTACCAGAGATGTTACAATTGCTGCAGTTTTATATCGTCAAGAAAAAAAACACATTTACAATACTGCTATAATTCTTCTATGTTTATCATAATTACAGTGTCACAACAATATTTTTGACTTATTAGAATATTAAATAAAGTGTACTGAAAGATTCGAAAAATTGTTCCTTATGCAAAACATTCCTGAAGTTTGACAAAAATATAAGCCGTTTACAGGGTCCTTTCACCTTAACCCTTTGACCTGCAATGTCGTGTCAGACTCGTGACGAACATTTTAAACTGAATTTAACGAATCTAAGTGTTATTTATTTTTCCTTTTTAATATAAACTAAATATTACTTTTCTATTATCAATCATCAACCTTCGAAATAAACGTGAGCATAGAACAAATATCAATATTTCTACTTTTCCTAACTAATTATTAACGATAAAATAGTTGTTAAGCTAAATATTTCACATTTCCACTACAGTAAATCGAGTAATATGTTAGTAAAAATGTGTAATATGTGTTTTAAATTCGTCTCGATGTCCTCCACATGAATAATAAAATTACTTAACCAAATTCTGTACTCATTACAAACTCCTCAGAGTTCGATCAAATGAACTTCGAGTTGTATGTGCTTTAACGCGTGGCAACTACTATTACCTGTTGTTGAAGAGCACAGCATAAACCTTGCACCGAACTACATTCTAAAATTCTATTCTTAATTGCGCAGTCATTATAAGATTTTTACAATCAGTTCTATTTAAAGAATTAATCATTATTAACATACAATCTTCAGTCACTCTTAACGTCTAACCTTCGTTGTAAACATACCGTAATGTTTTTAGTCCCAAGGGATTGCTGCTTATCTATTGGAAGATAATATTAAAAATCTAAATAATTGAACCATTTCCAGCAATTAAAACCGTCACTTGGGAAGACAATGTTTTTGGAATCGATAGATCCACTCTGTAAGATCACATATATTTTCTTATTTCGCTTCCTCTATCACACTAATATTCTGCTGTTGCAGCGATGTGCTATTTAAAAAGGTAGACGGAGCTTTTCTAACCTTTTCACATAATACATTAAGTATTCCATTCGGGGGGTTGTTTTTGATAAGATTGTTTAAATATTTTGTTCTGTTTCCTGACTCATCAAAACAAAGGTCATGCAATTTTTCAAAGGTAGTACAAATATTAAGTCCTAATCTATCTAATATCTGTGATAAATTTTCTGGTGTAAAGAGTTCTTTCTCAACTAAGAAGTGATTTAAATAATTTTTTTCATCAAAACAAGATTGATGAAAACTTACTAAAATAGTAACAGCATTATTTCCTGCCATGTATAATATTTTGGACAAAGTACTCGGTCTAAATCCTGCACTATAAAAATCATCTAAAAGCTGTGTATTATTTCCTTTTCTATCAAAACAAACATTATGAAAATCTTGTAAAGCAGAACAAACATTAGCTCTTGAACCATGCAGAATCCTAGATAAATTACTAAGAGTAAAACCGCCTCTTAAGAAATTACTTAAACACTTTCTTGTTTGTTCTATAGAACAAAAATCATGAAAATTTACCAGACTATCTATTGCTCCACTTAATATATTGCTTAAATTACTAGAACTGAAACCTATATTATGGAAATCATCTAAAAATTTTGTTTTTTCTCTTTTTTCATTGAAACAAACACTATGTAATTTCTCGAACGCAGAAGAAGCATAAACTCCCTTTCCACATAACAGACAGGCAAGGTTACTTGGTTTAAAACCAGCATTATAGAAATCATTTAAAAATTCCGTTTCTTTTCCTTCTTCATCGAAGAAAACACTATGTAATTTCTCAAAGGCATCTTTAGCTTTTGCTCCTGATCCACTTAAAATGCTTGATAAATTACAGATCATAAAACTTTGTCCATCTCTTTCCTCAATAAAATGCTTTAAACGCTGTTTTTTATTTCCTTGCTCATCAAACCATACATGATATAAGTCTTCAAAGGCTTTTGCAGCATTCGATCCTGATCGATACAAGATATTGGACACAGTCGTTAGAGCTATTTCTTCTGTTTCCAGAGTTTTTAAATACTGAGTTTTATTTCCTTGCTTGTCAAACCATAGATCACATAATTCTTTAAAGGCTTTTGCAGCATTCGATCCTGCACCATTTGAAATACTGGACACAGTGGTTAGAGTTATTCCTTCTTTTTCTAGAGTTTTTAAATAATGTGTTTTATTTCCTTGTTCATCAAACCATAGATCATGTAAGTCTTTAAAAGCCTTTGCAGCACTAGCCCCTGCTCTATTCAGAATAACTGATATATTAAATAGATTTACTCCTTCTTTTTTCAATACTTTTAAATATCGTGTTCTCTTGCCTTGCTGATCAAACCATAGGTCATATAAGTCTTTGAAGGCTTTTGCAGCGTTCGATCCTGCTCCATGAAGAATGCTGGACATATTGGACAGATCTATTCCTTCCTCTTCTAGAGTTTTTAAGTATTGTGTCTTATTCCCTTGCCCATCAAACCATAGATCATATAAGTCTTTAAAAGATTTTGCAGCATTGCATCCTGCTCTACTTGAAATGCTGGATACAGTGCTTATAGTTATTTCTTCTTTTTCCAGAGTTTTTAAATATCTTGTTTTATTTCCTTGTTCATCAAACCATAGATTATATAAGTCCTTAAAAGCTTTACAAGCTTTAGTCCTTGCTCCACTTAAAATACTGGACATATTCGACAGACTTATTCCTTCCTCTTCTAGAGTTTTCAAATATTGTGTCTTATTTCCTTGCTTATCAAAGCATAGGTCATAGAAGTCTTTAAAAGCTGTTGTAGCATTAGATCCTGTTGCATGAATAATGTTCGATATACTAGATAGATTTATTCCTTCTTTTTCTAGACTTTTTAAATATTCTGTCTTGTTTCCTTTTTTATCAAACCATAGATCACATAAGTCTTTAAAGGCTTTTGCAGCATTTATTCCTGATCCACTTGAAATACTGGACACAGTGCTCATAGTTATTCCTTCTCTTTCTAGAGATTTTAAATATCGTGTTTTGTTTCCTTGCTGATCCAACCATAGGTCATATAAGTCTTTGAAGGCTTTTGCAGCGTTCGATCCTGCTCCATGAAGAATGCTGGACATATTGGGCAGATTTATTCCTTCCTCTTGTAGAGTTTTCAAATATCGTGTTTTATTCCCTTGCCCATCAAACCATAGATCATATAAGTCTTTAAAAGCCTTTGTAGCATTCGATCCTGCCCCGTGCAAAATACTGGACACATTAGGTAGGTTTATTCCTTCTTTTTCTAGAGTTCTCAAATATTGTGTTTTATTGCCTTGCCCATCAAACCATAGATCATACAAACCCTTGAAAACTGTACAAGCATAAACTCCTGATGCACTTAAAATACTAGACATATTAGGCAGATTGATTCCTTCTTTTTCTAAAGTTTTTAAATATTGTGTTTTATTCCCTTGCTCATCAAACCATAGATTATATAAGTCTTGAAAAGACTTTGCAGCATTAGCTTTTGCTCCATTTAAGATACTAGACACACTAGTGAGATTTATTCCTTCTTCTGCTAGAGTTTTTAAATATTGTGTTTTATTTCCGTATTCATCAAACCATAGATCATACAAGTCTTTAAAAGCCTTTGTAGCGTTAGCTTTTGTTCCATTTAAAATACTAGACACACTAGTGAGATTTATTCCCTGCCTTTTCAGTATTTCTAGATATCTTCTTCCTTCCTCTTCAATTAAAAAATGTAAGAACTGGTTAAATGCAGGCGAGCCTTCTCTACCAGTCACACTTTTAGCAAATTTAATTTTTTCAATGTCCTTATTCCAAATTTCCTGATAACTAGACCTATTATTTTCTATATCTCCTAAAAGTCTTTCCATTAGTGCTTTAGTAATAGGACCAATTTGATGAGATTCTAACCAACGTAACGCTATTTCATGTAATTTTTCATAGTTATATGGAACTTTATTAGACTTATTATCTTTTTCTATTTCGTCTCTAATAATGTCAGTCAATTCTGCCTTATTAGGTTGACTAACTGCAAATATTAACTTGTCTAAAAACTTTTCTTTTATTTCTTTTTCATTCTCATTAGAAAATCTCACTTCTTCTTTTTCACTTTGCAAAGAAAGAGGAAACTTTAATAGGCTTAAAAGCTCTTCTCTTGTTGTTTCTTCTTGTGCAAATTGATAAAGGTTGTTCTCATTTATACACGAACAATTCCTTAAAATTTTGTACTTTTTCTTTCGAATATCGATACTATTAAATTTTAGAGGATAAAAATCTTCAGAGTGTCCTTTTCGTAAATAGTTTTTTTCTGTAAGACCTAGGCCCGCATTAGTATAGATAATAAAATATCTTACGTCCTTTTCTAATTCTTTAATGAAATGCGTAAAATGCTTATTCATAGAAAACGTATTTTTCTTCTCCTGCTGTTTGGAAGGAAATAATTCATTATAATTAATATAACTATACGTATTATAAGCCTTTACGTAAGTAATTCTATCTTTATAATTGATAGAAATGGCATTAGATATACTATGACTTTTTCCTCCAAAATTTATGGAAAACATGTTTTTATCCAAGAACATGGAATGCAAGAAGGAAATTAGTAAATTTAATTCATATGTAATCCCAGTTATATAGTTGTCAAGTTTTTCATAATTTTCTGATTCCTTTAGTTCGCATAATACTTTTTGTTGTAATGCTATATAATCGTCTGGAAGTCCACTATTTCCTTTTATTTCACTTTTAACAATGCTGTTCAATTTTTCCCGATCAGGCTGATTAACTGCAAATACTAATTTATCTAAAAACGCTCCTTTCATTCCTCGTTCAAATTCCTGAGAAAATTGCCTTTCTTTTATTACTTTCTGCATACCAGACGAAAAATCTAATCGATTTAAAAGTTCTTCTCTTGTCGTTTTATCTCGAGAAAACTGATAAAAACCACTCCCTTGCGCGTTATCAGTTGTACAAAAAAAGTCTTTTAACACGTCACATTCCGCTATATTTATGCTATCAAATTGAAAAGGATAAAAATTTCTCGACCGTCCTTTTTTAAATTTCTTTCCTTCTGTAAGATCCATACCTGAATTAGTACACACAACAAGATATTTTATATCATTTGATAAACCATCTGATTTAGAGATTAGATGTTTGACAAAACTATTAAAGTAACTATTAATAGAAAAGCTTCGTCTTTCTTTGGTAAATAATTCAGCGTAACTAATATCATTATCTACATAATAGTTGTCCACATGTTTAATTTGTATATGAACGGAATTCTTTTCGTAACGGATGACAATATTATTGAACCTATCAATTTCGGAATCTTCAAATGCTAATGACAATGAAGGATATTTATGTTCATACATAGACTTTCTAAGTGAACAAAGTACTGAAAAGTCTAACGTATACATCAATCCAATCAAATGACGAGAAAGGCATTGCTTAGCTTGAAATCTATCATCCAATTTGTCTTGTCTAGGTTTATCCTGTAAATCATTACGAAATTCTGCATCCTTACACAGTCTTTTAAACACTACATCATCTTCATTCGTAACAGAACGTCTTCGTTTGCTAGAGTTAAGATGACCAGCTTCAGGGCTTTTCTTGGTTGAACTCCTTGAACGACTACTTTGTTCAGATGGGGTAGTTCTTGCATCTTGTAATGGCTTCGAGGGCTCTTCGCCTAACATAAAAAATATTCCAGGTTTTCATAAAAAGATAATAATTAAATTTATTTTTACTTATTAAGTAAGTTGAGTTTTATAACTCAATGTATGAGTCCAGAATATTATATATATATAATGTATCAAGCAATTGCAATAGTAGCTACAAATGAGCAGTCAGTATAATCCGATAACTTTATGCTGTTAACAGCCTGTTAGCATCACATTAATAAGCTAAAAATTCGGTTTATGGTTTTTGGAAGACACAATTTAATTCAGTCACGTGGCTTATGTATTTTACAGTTGAGACTAGTGCTGACAACCAACATTATGTTCATTATATCTAGGCTAGTATTGCCATTGTGCAGCAACGAGCGCGTGAAGTTTGAGGTAGTAGAATGTCGTTTCGCTATCTTGTTCATTAGGACGCGAAAGAACTCAGACGTGCGTACGTAGCATGTCTCACTAATTACCAATCTTATTTGGTTTAGTTAATCAAGTTCCACTACGCAGTGATCGTGCAAGTGATATCGTAAAGCCAAATAGTTCGAACATTATCGCAAATCTAATTATTTAAAAAGAATCTAACGATTTCGTATTATTAGATTACGTTCGAGTTGATACCAGTCGGCATTCTGTGAAATAAATTCTTGAAATATGTTCTTGTTGTTCATTTACGAAAGAACGTTCTGAAAGGTGTGCCAGTGAGATATGAGTATGTGAATGTATATATTGGGTGAGTGATCGGATTTCTGGTATAGTATGTTTTGGCGAGTTGTGACGTTATATTGTGAGTCGTGTCGTTAAAATTATTGTTTAATAAGTAAAATATCCTCTTTTGTCGAATTTTCGTGCACATAAGGACGCTGAGTACACAGTTCTCAAGTTGATTCCCACATATGTATAAGAATTGTAAACATTCTGAAACAATTAAATAGTTACAGAATGAAGAGAGATGTCATCAGAAGCGCACTGAAGATGGATTTTACGATGTTGCCCCTACACCTGACCCTCGATTTACGCAAAAATCCGTTCCACGTGGGTTCGTTTTACGCGAACGAAAATCGCATAGAGCCTGTCGGTACAAGAGAAAACAAAATATGGAAGAGAAAAGCTGGTATAAGTTTTAGAAATACATATTTATTTCGCATAACTTAACAGAAGAAACAATAATGACATTTTAGAAAACAAAAGTATATTTTATTCGTAGTTACTAAATTCAGATCGCGTAAATTGAGATCGCGCGTGAAAACTACCGACTAAATAGTGTTCCAATTTACCGCGTAAATCAAGTGTTAGGTGTAAT